>NC_136071.1:925567131-926767131 GCF_964261635.1 Lissotriton helveticus | reverse complement strand
ACAGTGCAGCACTAATGAATAACATTGTGCGCAAAAAAATATAAAACAACATTAGATATCTCAAATGGTTTCTTTTGTCAAATCATTGCAGCTGAAAGCAGGTATTTGACCGCTTTCTCAACAATGGGGGCACAGAAACAATTCTGTCGACCCCCACAGGGATTCAAGAACAGCCCAGGATTATTCTCAGCAAGAGTAACAGAGTTACTACAAATGTATGATGATGAGGCATTATCTTATGTCAATGACATCTATCTAACAGATGACGACTTGGATACTCACTTGAAAAGAGTGAACACCATAATACTTGGGTTCGCAGCAGAGGGTTACAAATTCAACTTTAAAAAGTCACAAATTGCCCATCTAACTGTCCTGTTTTTAGGATATGAATTATCAAGTGAAGGCAAAAGCCTGGCAGACAACTTCTTAGAGAAGTGCGCTGTAATCCAAGCACCAAGAACGCTGAAAAACTTACAATCAATTCTAGGTTTCCTGAATTTCGGAAGAACTTACATTCTAAATTATGCAGAAAGGGTAAAACCTCTCTATGAACTAAAAAAAACAGATTTTAAAACAATCAATTGGACTCAAAAACATACAGAAATTTTGAGATCATTGCAAACAGACATGTTAGCTAAAACAAAACTGCAAACACGCGATAACACTCGCAACCTTGTGATCCGAGTCATCCCAGGAAGATGCGGATTCACATACCTGACCTCTAATGAGGGAGAAAAGGTACCAATAGCATACAAATCACATTTGTACACAGAAGCTGAAAAAACATTCAGTATTAAGGAAAATATTGTTCATGTGGTTCAAACAGCTGTAGCAAAAGAAAGAGACCAAGCTGATGGCAGACAGATTACTGTTAGAACAGCAGAATCAGCCTTTGAGGCATTAACAAGCCCATGTAATTTACCTACTGTGGCATTAAATCCAAAATGGATACAATGGGAAAATTCTCTTGCTACAGACAAAGTGGAATACTATTTTGACCCGGAAATGAAAAAATTAGAAAATCTAGAATATGAAAGAGAATATCCTCTGCCAATCGACATTCTGCCCATACGACAGTATGCCTGTGTAATATACACAGACGGACATGCACAACCTTCGGTTTGGGGAAAACAAGCCTATAACGCCACATGCGAGATTGTTAAATACGTGTGGCGCGGAGGTAAATTAAGACCTCTGGTAACAAAATCACACTCTGTAGAGAATAATTCAGATAAACAAATTGAGATAATAGCGTTGAAAATGGCGCTAGATAATGCGGATCGCGAATTCCCGACACTAATAGTGTGCGATTCTTATTACTGCGTCAAATCATACAATAACGACTTGCAGAACTGGGTTCAAAACGGTTACAAAGATGACACAGGTGCCACAATAAAGCAAAAATCGATTTGGGAACAAGTAGTTCTTTTACAGAAAGAACTACCAAAGACTCACGTTTTACATTCATTGAGTCATGAACGTGATGGCGTTCACGTTTCAGGGAATTCATTGGCTGAGACAGCCACAGCGGAAGCAAGTAAGCCGTCTTCCGTAGCTACAAAAAAGCGTTCAGGAAAATACGTAGACGGGGAAACGATGCTGGCGGTAAAAACGTCATCAAAAGGCGACTGTTCAGCGCTACCTGTCACCTATCCACTCAATTATACATACGTAATCGATGCAAACTCCGTTCCTTTTGCTCAAATCCCTGGAGTGGGGGATAGAGTGATTCCAAACACGAACAGGAGAAACTTATTAGTGGCAGACGCACATATGGGTGAGGGTCTAAGACACCTTAAGATTAAGGAATCTCTGAAAGAATTACAATCAATATACTGGTGGCCGGGAATGAGCATACAACATCACAAATTCGCAATAAACTGCCCAAACTGCAACAGAGATCGCAGTGGCGAACCGGCTGGTGTATTGCCATGGCCCTTCGCTTAGAGAGAACAATGCCATCTATATGCAAAAACCCAGTAATAATGTGTCCCATTAATATTATTTAAGACTAGCTTCACTTAAAATGTTGACCCCAGCTCTCGGCTGACGTCTGAACTGTTATAAAAAGATTTGCGAGTCTATAGCGGCATAGACGCAATTGGCATGCTACATTTTGACCAGAGTCCTGCTTTTAGCTCTCGAGCTTATGAGGAGGACATGACCAGCATCCGCATTGCATTGCGGGAATCTTATCACTTCCTTCCTGAGGGAAATGGGATGGTGGAAAGAAAAAACCGAGACATAAAGCAATCTATAACGGCAAAGGTATTAGGTTCGGGTGTTGGGTGAGTCAAACATTTAATAAGTGTCCAACGTAGTCTTAACAATCTGCCAAGAAATTCTCTAAAAGGTTTCAGTCCGTACGAACTATTGTTCCGGACTAGAATGCATATCCAGGACCTCGATAGTCAAACTTCAGTGGTAGAAAGAAAATGCTTTGATATCAAAGATCGTTTGGCTATTTTACAGGACTTAAATGAAACAAGAAGAGACCTGAGCAACATAAAGTTGAAACAACAGCCAACAGCCACTGAAGAGAAACCACCTGTCCCAGCAAGGCCTGTCTGGATTCCAAAGATTGGGGATCTGGTCAGAGAGAAAATCGCGGTAAAGAAGGAATTTGGGCCTTCTTACAGAAAAGCAGTACCTGTCTTAGCTGTCAACGGAACAAGATCAGTTGTACTACCGCCCCTTGCTGGTAAAAAGGAGAACCGAGTTGTATCAATCGACCTGGTTAAACCACAATCATGTGGCCAATAATAAGTAGTAGGCCAAGTGGACTCCCAAGAAGTAGCAGAACACCAAAGTTTGCTACAAATCAAGAGGTTCAAACTGAGAGACTAATCACATTTGATAAACCTAAAGTGAATCAACAAGGACTATGCAACAAAGCCATGGAACTTATGCCTCTTGAAACCCAAATTACAACAATTCATCAAGAAACACCTGTCTACAACGATGTAGCCACAAACTACACTAATAAAACAAGGAAAAATCCAGAAGCAATTCCAATGATTGACAGAACTGCGTCAGGCTACTTCATCAACTTCGATGACTTTTCTGAGGATCCGAGCGAACCTGAGGAACAGCCAACATCAACAACAACTTTTAAAGACAAGACTAAAAAACTCTTTCATCAACTAAAGGAGACCTATCTGATTTCCCCATGGATTGAATTTTGGGTGGTGCTAGGTGTACTTTTCCTCCTGCTTTGGCTCATCATGGTGCTATGCTTGGGACACTTCATTGAGGGAAAATATGTTACAATGGACACAGCAAGCCAGAACATCAACCTGGTCCTAAAGCCACACAAGTCTTCACACATCGAGAAAAGAGAACTTTCCCCAGTAAACTTCACAGCCAATCCATTACCCGGTGGGGTAGCATGGGACAAAACAGATTACGATATATATGGCCCGGTCGAACTCTTGAAGTATCCTCATCAATTTAAGGTTTCATTAAGTGACTTTGTAAAACCGAGTACATTCTCTGATGATTGGGACTTTGAAAGTATTAATGATATGATGTCAGACTTAGTTATGTCAGCAAAATTTACAGAACATGATTATTTACAGGGTTCATCGAATTATGATCAGATGTACTGCTACAACCACTATGGTAACCATTATTTGCATAAATCTGCTCAGCCTAGAAATGTTTTAAATTATAATCAATGGGAACATTGTGCAACTCCACCAAAAGGTAGTTCAAAAACATTCTATGAGAAATTCCCATACTTCTCAGGGTTTAACACAAGTGAAGCAGAAACATTTTATTTCAAACTGTTAAATAAGACAGGAATGAAAACCATGCTAACAAATACAAAATTAATCTATTCAGAATCGTTTTATGAAAAAATGAATACTTTTGGTTTTGATTTCTGGAATAATAACATTGAAACAAAAACGATCTGGGGTACTAAAGATTGGCAAGTCCAAGGTATAGAATCGTTATTCAGAGCCTGCATGATCCCAGAACAGATTATATTTTTGAATGACACAATTCAACAAACAACCTGTCTTGGCCTAGCCAAAATTAAAGACTTAAACAAACCGTCTATTCCAAAGCCATCACCAGATAGTAATAGCACTACAGATGTTGAGATAGACGTAGCCCATATTTTTAACCAAAACAGAACACATCCTGATTGGAAAAAATGGTTGATCTGGCCCACAGACACAAATAACTGTCAAGATAGATTTCTGAACAAAATACAGGGGTTCAAATTGACCAGGCCAGACCCTAGATACTCCCAGCGACAACATCCAGGGATTGTAACAACACACATTGTAGGAAAACTATGCCTTGAATGGCTACACACATCCACACTGGCAGAAATTAAGCAACACTTAACTTTACTTAAAGAAGGTGCTGACTTGCGTGATTTCATTATTGGACCACTTGCGTGATTTCATTATTGGACCAGGCAAACAGCGTCAAAAACGTTTCATAGCGGCCTCTATATATGCAGCTTATAACGAAGTTTGGAAAGAAACTCAAATTAAAACAGCAGAGAAAATACGGGAAATTGACCGAATTAATTTGGAAAAATCACTTTCTGTTGAGGACAATGGGTTAATGACTCTGTCTTCCAGAATATATTCACTGGACAGTATTGTATCATCTGCAATCGATATAATAGAACAGGACATGCTAATGTTACAACATGGTCAGTCCCAATTGCGTTCTATTGTACAGCTTGGCTGGACGTTACAAAATCTGCGTTCAGGCTACGTGCCTTGGCGTTTAATCAACACAACGTCATTATTCTCTATCTTTAATAAGCATGGGCGCAAAATCCGTTCCGCTCGCGGATTTTTCGTATTTTCGGTAAATCCGCAATCCGCGAACTCTCGCGGATGTGGCGAAAATACGCAAATCCTTGCGAAGCGGATTTTTTGCTTGTGTTCGCACTGCTCGCGGGCCGCGGCGCGGGCAGCAACAATCTCGCACTCGCGAAAGTACAAAAATTACAATTGGGGAGGGGTGAAGGAAGTGGCCCAGTCTCCAACTTCCTGTTCCTGTCCAGCAAGCTCCTCCCATAGGGGTGGTGTGAAGGAAGTGCCCCAGTCTCCAACTTCCTGTTCCTGTCCAGCAAGCTCCTCCTATTGCTTAGTCCATTTCCTAGCCACTTTGATTTCGATCTTGACTGGGAAGGATTACTTTTTGTGGATGCTGCTGGATATTTGGATTTGAGGCCTTTTGGATTACTTTTGGATTAGAAATTTTATTTCACAAGGAAGTAAGTTGATGTTGTTTGTTTGTGGTGATTTTTGTGTGTGTTGCTTGTTTTTCGACTTTTTGGGGGGGAAAATCTGCAAGTTCGCGAGCTGAGGATTTTTTTGCTTGTGTTCGCACTGCTCGCGTCCCACGCAGCAACAATCTCGCACTTGCGAAATTGTAAAAATTACAATTCTGCACATGAATTGAAAACCACCAGGCTTAGTTATGGGTGCATGGCTGCATGCATGTATAACTGTTTTGTTGAATTTTATTTTTAACATGATTCTGGCCAGGGCATGGATGGCATTGGATTGTGGTGATTTTTGTGTGTTTTACGACTTTTTGGGGTGGTGTTGGGGGCTTGTTATGTGGGTGGGGGCCATTTTATTGCCTGGTCCCGTGTGGGTGGGGGTCTATGGGCCATTTTTAAGCCAGTTTGTGTGCTTTGTGCCATAGGCCTGCACCCAGTGTGCTCTGATTTCATCCATTATGGCCAGGGGGCCCAGAATCGTTCTGTTCGCGGATTTTGCTGGTTTTTCGGCACGTTCGCGCCGTGAAGCAACAATCTCGCACTCGCGAAATTGTAAAAATTGCAATTTTGCACCAGAAAACCACCAGCAGGCAGCATAAGCCTTCTGAAACTTGATGGATGGCATTGGATTGTGGTGATTTGATTTGTGTTGTGTTTTTTGACTTTTTGGAGTAGGGGTTGGGGGCTGGCTATGTTGGTGGTGGCCATTTTGAGGCATGGTCCTGGCCATGTGGATGGGGTCAATCGGCCATTTTGAAGGCAGGCAGTGAGCTTTGTGCCATAGGCCTGCACCCATTTTGCCTTGCTTTCACCCATTGTGCCCAGGGGGAGTCAGTGGTACATGAAACTATAACCCTCTCTGTGTGTGCTCTCTTGGATCAATGTTAAATTCCTGTTTCCCAAAAATTTAGCAATTCTTAATTTTGAAATTTCCATATTGTGTGGTGTGCACGAGTGTATTCATAAATGCCTACTTGCAAACTAATTATTGAAGTGCTACATATGCAACATATATTTACTGATGTTCCTCTGTCTTCGTTTGCTTGTAGGTGCATAAAGTCAATAAATCCGCATCATCGTTGAGCATCAGTGCCAGGAAGAAGTCCTGCTGCGGCCTGTTGTTCCGACATCTGAAGAAGATGGCTCCAAAAAGAGGTGCCCGTAGGTCCTCTAGCAAGAAAGATGTCTCTACTAAGGAGAAGAAGAAGCAAGTGGCACCACTTACCAAGGAGACTGGTGGCACCACCACTAAATTTTTGTGGGGAAAACAAAGGCCCACCATGAGTGCTGCACAGGTAGCCGGTTTAATGGTTAAATCACCAACGACCAGTGATGTTGGCTCATCGCAAGAAAGTAGCAGCACACCATCAACACAGGTTGTAACTCATCTCACAAGTACTATTCAACAACCAAAGCCGCAACAACAACTGTATGGGCTACTAGTACAAGCACAAGTACATGCGCAAGGAGCTGTCCGAGAAGGAGCTGTCCGAGAAGGAGCTGTCCGAGAAGGAGCTGTCCGAGAAGGAGCTGGCCGAGAAGGAGAAGGCCGAGAAGGAGAAGGCCGAGAAGGAGAAGGCCGAGAAGGAGAAGGCCGAGAAGGAGAGGTCCATGGAGAGTTGCAAGTAGCGATCAATGAAGAGGCCCATGTAGCGGCGCATGGAGCGGTGCAAGTGCCCACAATGGTTGTTCTTCCAGAAGTAGGGGCACAGGAGGAAATTGACTTTGGAGCCGGGGTATCATGTCAGGAAGACGAAGGCACTCCTCCTGATGATTCATTTTCTCCCAGCTCCCCACCAAAGAAAAGATCAAGGAGTGTGTGTAGAAGTTCCTCTTCAAGCCCCGCTCCATCAGATGATGATCTGGATCTAGATTGGCAACCATCTGCGACGTCTGAGAGGGAGGCACACCATGAGCTGCGAAAGGTATCAAATGTTAAAAGGAAGGGCCCCGGAAAGCTCATACTTATGGATACGAACGTCGGACTTGATGAAGTGGTTCATTCTGATGTTGATGAACAGGATGACAGCAATGACCTAGTCATCACACACGTCATTCCAGCCACACCGGCCATGCAGCAGACAGACATTTATACCCTATCCCGACGTCAGGCTGAGCGTGACCCTGGCGACGTGCCACTGGTAGCACCACCAATGCAGTCAAGTAGTACAACAAGTTCAACAAAACCTACAGCTCCCATATTTTCTCCCCAGAGGGGGGCTCCATCCAGCTCGACTCCCTCAAGTAGGGTTGCTGAAATAATTGCACAACCCAGTAGATGTCTGCCAGGCTCATCCACCACTGCTTCATCTGGCATTGGCAGTATCATCTCGTGCGCCAAAACCAGAGGTTTCAAGTCCCCAGTTTGGAACTTTTTTAGTGTCCATGCAAAGTATGATAACATAGCCGTTTGTTGCATTTGTAAGACTAGCGTTAGCCGTGGTAAGACTGGTACCAACTATGGAACCAGAGGCCAGATAGGTCATCTTGAAAGAAGGCACGCTGTCGAATGGTTTGCGCACCTAGCAAACATCAAGGGAAAGCAATCCCAAAGGGCAAGTGGCCAAAATATACCCATACTAGGTGTTTCATCTGAAGATGACGGGGAGGTAGAAGAAGCGTCAGACATGTGTCCGGTTGCACCCAGTACCCCTGGCAGCACCACACCCTCCGGAACACATAGGAGGCACACTGAGAGTCTGGGAGACACACCAATGCGGAAAATGTCAACACTGATCAGAAGTGGGTCGAAGAAGGCATCAGCATCATCCCGTAAATTTGTCCAGCACACCATTTCAGCCATGTTCTCCTCAGATGTGCAATTTCAACGCAACCACCCAATTGCACACCTGTATAACACTAAGCTGGCTAAAATGCTAGCGGTGGACCTTCTCCCTTTTTCGTTTGTCGAAGGTGTGAGTTTCCTTGAACTCGTGGCAATACTGGCCCCTAAATGGAAGGTTCCTAGCCGGTTCTATTTTGCCAGGGTTGCTGTTCCAGCACTATATAAAGAGGTGCTTGAGTTGGTTGGGGCAGCTTTGCAGAAGAGTGCAGTTCACACTATACACCTGACAACAGACATATGGACCAGTTGCCAAGCCCTTGATTACATGTGCATCACTGCACACTGGGTCTCCTTTTCAGGGGTTGCACAACAGATAAATGCAGGTGGTGACTTGGTCGAGATTTTTAAGGGTGCTCGTAAACATGCAACATTAGCCATGTTTGGCATGGAGAAAAGTCATACTGCAGCCAACATTTTGGATGACTTTAACAAAAAGGTCTCGCAATGGCTGCCCCCAAGAAAATGCAAGGTTGGTTATGTTTCTACTGATAATGGCAGCAATGTAGTTAGGGCCATGGAGGACGGTTTCTATTTCAGAGTGCCGTGTTTGGCGCACTGTATGAACATTGTCGTGCAAAAGTTCTTGAAAAAAGAACTTGCAGTCGACAAAATACTGACCATCTGCAGAAGAATATGCACACATTTTAACCATTTGTTTAAGGCCCGGAAGGAGCTGAGGCGCAAGCAAAATGAACGTAGTATGCCAGTGAAAGCACTTATCAAGGAGGTGGCAACACGTTGGAACTCAACCTTCTACATGCTTGAGCGTCTGCATGAGCTGTTTCCAGGAGTCAATGAGTATTTCTACAACCTGGGTGGTGATACGACAGAAATGATGCTAGCGGTGGAGCAATGGCAGCTAGTTAAAAGCCTGACAGACATGCTTCGTCCTTTTGAGGTCTTCACGCGTGACGTCAGCAGGGAGGACTGTTCTTTGAGCAAAGCTATCCCATTGTTGCTGAAGCTCGAGCACCAAGTCAAGGTGGTGTCTTCACAATTAAAAGATGCTGGAAAGAATGAAGCATATGAGTTGGCGCAGAGATTATTACAACGCCTAGTTAGCAATAAACGGCTTGTAAATATCAAGAAACAACAGCACTACATTTGTGCTACTATTCTGGATCCACGTTACAAAAAGCCATTGTTTGGCAAAGTAATAATTCCTTTTGAAACATCAGATGTTACAGAGTACAAAGGTTGGCTAGCTCAGTCAGCCATTCGTTTTGAAAGAGAGCGGAAGGAAACTGTACGAGAAGACAGTACTACTAGTGAATCAGCAGGCCATCAGGCGTCCCAAAAAAGCACTTCTGCATCTGTGCCTCTGGCAGAAGTGAGTGACTTTTCCACTAAGCCGTTAACCACACCAGCAACCGTATCATCTGCACCAGGCCCAGGCGATATGTCTGAAGCGGATTGGCTAAGTGAGCTAGGGTTTCCTTGTCCCAGAAAGGACACAGAAGTGCAAAGTACAGGAATGCGGGAGGACATTCTTTCAATGGTGCAGGCCTATCTGGATGACTCCACAGCGGTCAATATTACTGAGGACCCATTGGCGTATTGGCATGGGAAAAGAAAAATATGGCGAGAGCTCACCAACCTGGCTATCAATTACTTGTCTTGCCCACTCGCAAGCGTGTCTTCAGAACGTGTTTTTAGTTCTGCTGGTGGCATTGTGATTTGCTAAAGGTCCCGCCTTTTGCCCGCAAATGTGGAGCGGCTCATCGTGATAAAGATGAACCAGCACTTCATACCACCAGATTACAAAGTACGAGAATGCACGCAGGAAGAAGAGGACACCGACCTACCTGAGGAAAGTTCTCCTCAGTTACCAGAAGTAGAACCGACTGATGAATTAGCAGAGTATGAGGACGAGTTCTGCTTCCCTGACAGCGAGTTCTGAAAATGAGTCAATCACACATTAACTGTAAATTTAGTCCTCCTTATTCACTTTTATTCCTGTGTGTCTGTCTTTCTTTGTTTAGCAAGTGCTTCATCACATTCACAACAAAACTGTAATCACCCCATCACAAGCAACAACAAGCCCATCAGCAGAACTGTCTTGATTTTGATGCCGCAGCATTCCTCATGTTCACAACAGTTAGTTGACAAGAACTCAGTCCGGGTCGTCTATCCTCCTCCATCACTCATCCTATCCATTTCCCGTAATGCTGATGCCTGGATTCTGCACAATGAAGAAACTTACGTTGAGTTGAGTCCCCTAAAGAGGGACTGGAAGTAGTGAGTCCTCATTTAAATACATTTTGCTAAGTGTGACTTTTTTTCCCCGATTTGCATTTTTGGCTGTTTGGGGGTGTCAACTGTCAAACTTGTTTGCGCTTGGGTTTACGGGTCTTGGCTGGGCCATTGCTGGCAAGGTCTATTAAGGGATGAAATTGGCCAGTTGTGGCCCTGCTGCAGAACGCTTTAGGACTCTGTGAATTCCAGGTGGAGCCAGCCCTCAAACACAAGTTACAGGTAAGATAAGCGTTTGGATGGGAGGTAGTATAATGGAGTGTTCGGAGAGGCGAGAGAGTGACAGTGGTACTAGTAGTAAAGTCCTAGGGCTCTTGAATTAACAAACTCTGTGACAGGCATTTACTTTGGAAAACATTTGGCCTATTGCACGTGAACGTTTAGGCGTTATTATTGCTCGCTTGCCTGTCTTAGGGGTGCTGTCTGTGGGGCTTCTAGGTTTTTGTGGTGTGTGAGCACCGCTGCCACATTTCTAATGTTGATTGCTTTTGTTTTGCAGAAAATCCACGCCGGGAAACTCCAGTTGTGGCCCTGCTGCAGAACGCTTTAGGACTCTGTGAATTCCAGGTGGAGCCAGCCCTCAAACACAAGTTACAGGTAAGATAAGCGTTTGGATGGGAGGTAGTATAATGGAGTGTTCGGAGAGGCGAGAGAGTGACAGTGGTACTAGTAGTAAAGTCCTAGGGCTCTTGAATTAACAAACTCTGTGACAGGCATTTACTTTGGAAAACATTTGGCCTATTGCACATGAACGTTTAGGCGTTATTATTGCTTGCTTGCCTGTCTTAGGGGTGCTGTCTGTGGGGCTTCTAGGTTTTTGTGGTGTGTGAGCACCGCTGCCACATTTCTAATGTTGATTGCTTTTGTTTTGCAGAAAATCCACGCCGGGAAACTCCAGTTGTGGCCCTGCTGCAGAACGCTTTAGGACTCTGTGAATTCCAGGTGGAGCCAGCCCTCAAACACAAGTTACAGGTAAGATAAGCGTTTGGATGGGAGGTAGTATAATGGAGTGTTCGGAGAGGCGAGAGAGTGACAGTGGTACTAGTAGTAAAGTCCTAGGGCTCTTGAATTAACAAACTCTGTGACAGGCATTTACTTTGGAAAACATTTGGCCTATTGCACGTGAACCAACACGATGACAGTGTTCAGTTAAATGAACTTACTGCAAAACCACCACCCACCAAGCTCAAAAGTAGTAAAAAAAAAGGTATGCTCAGATAAAGTTTGAAAAAGTATATTTATATCCCTAACAAAATAATCTCCCGCAAGACCCTCTCTAACCCCAACAAATAAATAGTCCTTCAAAAGTCCCCAAAAAAACCAACTCCCAATTCCCACCCCCCAAAAGTCTCTAAAAAAGGGGCAAGGGACACTCTAGGGATGCAAGCTGTTAAGTTTGGCCTCCAGGGCATCATGCCTTAGGGCCAGGGCATCATACTTCTCCTGGAGGGTGGCGTGATCTAGGCGGAGGCCCTCCACCACATTCTGATACTCGTTCCATTTCTGGACCTCCGCCTCTAGGTCGGACACTCTGCGGAGTGCACGGCGCAAGCGAGCCTTAACAGTACTGTGAGGTGCAGCTTTTGCTGCTCGGCGGTGGCGTCTTCCAGCACGGCTCCGGTTCGCTGGAGCACTGCGCTTACCGGCAGAACATGGGGTCACGGAGGAGGATGTAGATGTTAGATTTGATGCACTGTAGTGCGTGTCGTCCCCCTCCAGTTCCACCAGCTGCCGATATTCGGCAACAGTTGCTTCCAGCCTCCGTTGCCGGGCCAGTACAGCCAGCATACTCCTGGTTGGTTTGGAGGTTTTAGTATTGCCAACTATATGAAGAAAGAAAGACATAATATGTAACCAATGCTCTTTAAGAATATGATTAACACAAAATAATTCAGCAGGAAGTTGTGTCAAAGTACAACTAGCAACTAGCCAGCGCAGTACAAAACTATTCAGGCCAGTATCATGGGCGTCCGCAGGGAGGGGCAAGGGGGGGCGCTTGAATCACCATTTCCCTTCCCACAACTCACTTGTATCCTTTGTTTGATGCTCTTTCATATGAAAGAGATCTGGCAGAAGCCCAGGCGATATGTCTGTTTCCCTCTCTCTCTCTCTCTCTGTCTCCCTCTTTATGTCTCCCTGTGTCTCCCTCTACCTCGCTGTCTCTCTCTCTCTGTCTCCCTCCCTCACCCTCCCTCTGGCTCCCTCCCTCTCTCTCTCTCCTTCTGTCTTCCTCTCTCTCTGTCTCTGCCTCTATCTGTCTGTCGGTCCCAGCCTGCTGTAATTACCATATTGTAATTTGTCACTGGGCCACCACTGGATACACATCATATCCTATCTAAGAGTCAGATAGTACCATGATCCAGCTTACCTGTACTCGCCACCGCCACTGTCTCCTTCCTCACAGTCTGTACTTCTTGGTCTGACTCCTCTAGCGCCGCCTCCTCCCCAGAGTGATCCTCGGACTCAGAGTCAATGATCACCACCACATCTGAGCTGGCCCCGCCACCAGATGTTCCACCTACAAAGTAGATTTAAGAATGTTAGATTACACCACTCACTAGTATTTGGTCTATGAATGAAAAAATGTGAAAACAACAGAAAAATTAATTGACTGTCTACTCTAGTCTAAAGTAAAAATGTCCCTCCTTCCAGGGAAGGCTGTTGTCTTGCTTCATTTTTTTGTCACAATTGTTGAATGCTTGCTTAATTTTAACACACACCATTTTTCTCTGAACAGACAGAAACTGGACTTCTAAGGACAAGAGCAACAGCAACTTCAAACCAGGTGAAAGCTTGGCTCGACCACAAGAAATGTGTTCCATTACTCATCAACTCAGCACCAAGCACTTTTCCATTTCCAACTAACTTTATTTTAATATATGTGTTTACTTAAACTTTTAATAAAGCTTTTAAACTTGAATAGACTCTGTGGTTTTTGGTCCTCCAGACTAGAGTGACTGAGCGAAAAGTTTTGCAATTTTTGCAAGGAGGAGTCCGTGCCGCTGACACTACCAGGTTTATACAGTGTGCCAAACACGCCACTCTGAAATATTATTACTCTGGTCTTTGGTGTCCATAGTTCGGTTTGTGGAGAATTGTCCCTGCAACAGTAGGATTATTGATTTTGCTCCTATCTAAACACTATTTTGAAAAAATTCAATTAGGAACGCTTGGACAACAATATGTCCTCTATATTTAAATGAAAACTTATTGGGGCCAGCAAAGGAGCACTCGCCGCCCTGGCCTGCATCCTCCTCCTTTGGAGCCACTGCATCCGATTTTTCGGTCCGCTTGCCCCTGGGCGGACCTGACGTACAACATAAAAGAATTAACAGAAAACATTGAGGATTGCTGCTTGCCGATGTCCTTGTCAACCAAATCAAACATTTAGAAAGAACAAGAACCAACTATTTCATCCAAAATGAGGGCTACAAAGGAAGGACTGCACCTGAGCCTCTACTCTAGGGGCAGATTTACAAGCCCCTTGCAGCTCTTTTGCTCCATTCTTGCGTCAATTTTGTGACGCAGCGCCACAACAAGAGAGGCGCCATGGTGGGGCGTATATTAACAACGTGACGCGTATGGGAGATGCATCCCATTCTAAAGCCCTGCGCCATTAGGGAGCGTTCCAGCGCAAGGGAGGGCGTTCCTGCGCAGGAACGCATGCTAAAAGTGGCTATGGGGAATATATAAAATTTCAATCAGTCATTTAGGACAATGATGCGTCACTGAAACCCTGCGCCTGCATGAAGCAGACTTACGGCTTGACGCAGCATTGCTGGAGCTGCGCCATCGTTGCAACGCAACTCCATCAATGAGCCGCCTTTACGGCACCGATGCGTAACGCTTCGGTGACGTTTTGGGACCATGGTGTGCAGCATTGTAAATACGGCGCACCATGGGTGGTGCTGGCGTGCCGCACACTTTGCAGGGATGCGCAGGTAATTGCTAATCTGACACTTAGGGGCATACTTACGAGTTCTGAGCTGGACACCTCCAGATGTGCACCAGAACAAATGCGTAATGCAAAACTAACCTTGCGTCACGGCAGATGCGCCGCTATTACAATGCGGCAAACCCTGGCGCAAGGGTAGGCAGATGCGTGACGCATCTCGTGACGAAAGAGGGGCGCATCTCTAGAGTCGCGTCGCGGGCGCGATGCAACTATAGCAATGCTCAGGGCTGCCCAATACTCAACATACCGCATCAGTCCTTATGCCTGCTTCAAGCAAGCAGGCATAAAGAATTGACATAGCAGCGTCGCGGAAGTGCCTGCGTTAAATCTTGTAGATTTCACGCAGGCACTTTTGCGAGGCGCACAGCTGCCTGACCGCCCCCCCCCCCCTTGCGTGGGAACGCACACATTGTGGCGCAGGCCCAGGCCTTCACGTGGCGCATCTCCTTAGATGGATCACGTTGTACATGACTCGCAGGGATGCGCCACGTTTACGTCGCTGTGCGTCAGGTAAGGCAGCGTAAACGTGGAACAAGGGGCTTGTAAATCTGCCCCTTTGTATCTAGCATTACGCAGTTCTGTAAAATACACTCATACATTACTCAGCCCAATTAAATGAACACAAAATAGAAAACAAATAAGCAGTGGCACCGCCACAGAGAAGGAGAACAGTGCACCTGAAATGCACAGAAGATTTTGAAATATTAATTTACCTCTCTTATCAATGTAATCAGCAGCATTATTGCTCTTTGTAAAAAAATTAAAGCAAACATTTGCAATATAACACAGTCACACAGAGCAGGAGAAAAAACAGAGTAGTGAGTGATGAAAAAATTGCTACTACTACTCACCAAGCCCGGGGACCTCCACTCCCAGCACGTCTAGCAGGTCACGTTCTCGGTCCAGGATATCGGTCCAGCGGTGGGTGACTTGATTGTAGGTGCGCTGGACCCCCGTGATCTTAAAAAGGGCCCGGCACACCTGCCCCCACCGCTTCCGTCGCTCCTGGCTGTTGGTGTAACCAGCAGCGATCCTGCCGCCTGCCGCGATGGTCCTGGGGAGACGGCGCTGCACATAAAAAACAAGTGCGCCCACCTCCTCAGGGCTGAAGATCTCCCGGGGCACCACCATTTCCGCCCTCAAGCGACCACACGGGAGCCGGGCACGGGCTGCGGTGCCCGTCTTGGGCAGCTTGACAGCTGTCTTGACCATGTTCTGGGCAGGTGTTAGCAGTAAAGAAGAGACAAAATGAAAAAGAATAAGAGTAGGGAAGAAGGAAATAAAAGTTTAAAAAAGTAGTTGAAAAGTAAACAAAAGTAGCCTAAAACACAAAAATATAGATCTAGAAAAATAGAGGGATAGAAAATAAGTTAAATAGATCAAAAAAATATTAAAACAAGCAAAGGATGGCAGAGATATAGAGAGGATAGAAACACCATACCCAGACACATAGGAATGAATGAAAAACAAGATGGCGGCCCGATCACGTGCGCGTAAGTAAGTTCGCACGCGATTTCTCTCGCGAACTCGTGCGAACTTGCATTCGCAAGGCGCTAATTGCGCGAGATTACACATAGCGGTCGGAAACGGAAATACGTCACGCAAACAAAATGGCGGCGCCCATACGCAACCTTGGGGTAACTCGCACGAGTTCGCGTCTTCCACGGTCGAGTTCGCACGACGCCGCGCTTCGCGAATAGGGCGAAATTATAGAAAAACGAGTTTTGCAAAAGCAAAACCAACGAGCAGGTGCAAAAGTTCGAGCTCATCATTTGTAACCATTTACCTGTAGTGCTTCCTGAAGGGGCCCTCCAGAATCCGGTTGCCTACTTGCAACTATTGTGTGACCCTGCTCTGACAGTCACAGAATAGTTACAAGTATGCCATTGCATCCTGTTATTGCAACAAAAAGGAAAGGGAGCAGACAAGCAGGTGCCAGCCTTCATTAATGTCAGTTGGGGCAGGGCAGGTGGTGTTGTTTGCAAAACTTAGTGCAGGTGTGCTTGGCTTTGCCACAATAATGTACACTCACTAGTCAATCAGAGGGTGCTGTGATGACACCGAGGGTGGCATGGGTGTGCCAGCCAGAGGGTGGCATGGGTGAACCAGAGTGCCAGTGTTGACAGAGGATGGCAGTGCTTTGCTTTGCCCCAATAATGTACACTGGTGAACCAGAGGGTGCTGTGATGACACAGAGGGTGACATGGGTGAGCCAGAGGGTGGCATGGGTGACCAAAGAGAGTGCCAGTGGTGACAGAGGGTGGCAGTGATGAAGAAAGCCTTGCAAACAGGCTGGGCACGTAGAAACAACAAGTTCGCAAAACTGGCGACCCGACAAGTAAGTTCGCAATTTGCGAAATTGTACAAAACCCTCGCGAACTTGCAGAAACCCGTGCGAACACACCCCCCCAAAAAAATACGCAAATCCGCGAGAATTCGCGGATTTTGCGTATTTTCGCAATCCGCAAATACGCAAATACGCAAATTCGCGGATTGCGAATCCGCAAAATCCGCCCATGCTTAATCTTTAACCTTACTGATATACAAATCAGCTTGGCACAAAAGGGAGCGGAATATACAATTCTGAGCATTGAAAAACTTGAGAGATTACCATTGACAATGTCAGAACGACCTGTCATTGAATGGATAATACACGGGATAATAACTATTCCGATAACGACTTTCCAATTTCGACACTGCCAACAGTATATACAGGCAGGCCAGTATGAAAGGTTGGGTAAAGGATACATCAAGTCATCATGGAAATTACCTTACACTCACACATGTTATAGTGAAAAAGGACAGAAGGTATTTCTTAGTGGTGATAATTGTGAAAAGTCACTAAGTGGTACACTTCTGTGTCAGGGTATAAATCTACATGGGGCCTGTGAGGGGACTTCAAATAACCTTTCATGTCACCAGCTTGGCACACCTGCAACTCGAATAGAGCCATTCTTTAGACGGCTTTCAAACGGGAGCTACATTCTAATAGTGGACCACAGATGTTGTGGCCTGGTGCCAGGAAAAGCTTATCTCGTAAGCGTAACGTCCAGGGTCACTTGCTGTGAGCAAGTATTGTATCCCAATGACACTCCAGACAGGGAGGGAAAAATTTGGCCCAGTTTGAAAATCTCTTCTATTCGAATTGATACTTTAAGCAGAATGAAGTCTGTTCTTCTACAGACGCCAGTGCACTTGACGTCATCAAAAGAAACGTATGATCTCCAAGTTGCAAGGACAACGGCAGAGATTCATAACCTTTTATCAACAAATTGCCCCCTACACTTCGCAGAAATGCTAAATGAAATCTTAAACATTTCTGATACGAATGGTATCGCGAGTGTATTTAAGTCAATTTTTTGGGGACTGTTGACACCTTTCAAAGCAGTCCTGGGCATCTTTCCTAATTTTGTCCATTCACTCTTTGGCGGCCTTCCACTCCTGTTGGGACTCGTAGCAGGCATTTTATTTTTGACTCTCCTGCTTCGTTATGGCAAGCCATGTCACAGACAAGACTCCAGCAACAATAGAAGAAACGATCCTAGCAATACGCTATCGGGACCGCATTACTAAAGTCCTCTGAATATGACCTGGTTTCTTTCATTTAGACCCATCTGGCAGAACTGTATCTTACCTGTGTTAAGATGTATGCTGTGCGGAGAAGAATGCGTGTTAGACGTCTGTCTTACACTACAATCAGAAGTACCATTGGATGCAGATACTTTGCTGAACCCAGTAAAGGCTCATGCATCGTGTTGTCCCCAGCGGTTACCCATCCTGATGACGGCATTCGTTGAGACTTCACCACTGCGATTGAAGGGTAGTGAAGTGCAAGATGAGAGCAGCATCAACCAGGCACGACCCTCTGTGAGCACTGCGGATCCTGTCATCGATGATAGCAATCATTCTCACGACTGCACAGTTGCGGCATTTTCCAACTTGGTCGAACTTTCACATGAAGCGGTAAACTGCTTTTTTGAAAATCTGTCTGAAATGATGTTCTCCCCCGAACAGAAAGAATAAACTTTTAAGCAAACGAGCACTCAGCATTCCCTGAACTCTGAATTTGGCCTTCAGCTTTGAAAAACAAAAGCTTCTGAAAATATTTGGAACTGTTTTGACATCTTCCCTTGAAAAACGAAACTATTTTTCCCCGATTCCAAAATATTTACTTTTTTTTGGCACTCATCATCTGCTTAAAGTAGAACTATTCTTAGAGAACAGAGCTTCTATTTTTAGGAACTCTAGAGACAATATATTACCTCAGCCTCTAGCATATTTACAAAAGATTGTATTTACATGTGATCGAATGGTCTCGAACTTTTCTTTTCTGTATTAAGAGCCATTTCATGTGTAAATTTTCGCAAATCATTGATGCTGATATATATGTGCATCCTTTTTAATGAATGATTACACTGCTTGAAAGCGTACAGTACCTATACTCATTTTTCGTGTATTTCTCATATACCATTTCAGATCGGTATACACATGCACCGTTAGATATGTTTACTATTGCTTAGTTTAGTAATTATGGACATGAATTCGTGGAGTGGGTGTAGTGTGTTTTATCTAGGTACCTGAATCAATATTCTATTCTTTGCACTTGTCCGGTTATAAATCAATAATATCCCTGCAACCGCATAGAAATCCTTTTTCATAATTCGGTCATAGCGCATGCTGCCACATTAAGCAAGCCTATTCCTCCAGCCCCCTAGAAAGCACACCGAGTTCTTAAACAAATCCAAGCCTCCAGCAACCTGGGAAATCCCCGCTGCTATTGTTTTGATTTCGTCCGAGAACTCCTGTAAAGCACTGTAAAGACGACCAGTTCTTAGTGACATCTTTATTGACGTCTTATGTCCATCCTTACGTCAACCCCAGCACCTTTCAGGTATAAATATACCAACGTTGCCTTAAGTAAAAACACACAGTGGTAATCCTGGAGCAGAGCAGCTACTACTTCCAAAGAGCCCAGCTGATGCGAGAGCCCACGGACGCTGCCCCTCCCTTTTGACGCACTGAGAAAGACGCTGTCTTTTCTCTTGCAGAGAAATCCAGCCTCCGGCGTTTCCAGCCTACCCTTGCGGGTGACTGGGATACCGAGTCCTGAGAGAGAGATACCTGCCCTCCTGCCTTCTAATACCCAGGTACTGTACTGACTAAACCCTTACAGAGAATTCTTGAGTCAGATTCTTGGCAAAACAAACTTAACTTAAACTGCTACTTACTTACTCCTTCCCACGCATTAGGCTTAGGTCAGGTACACCGGGGTAGGCGTAGTTAGAAGCACCAGTTGAGTACGATTAGTCAATGTATATATGTATGTATCTATTTTATCCATTTTAAAGTATCATATGGCTAAGAAACCATATCAATGCTTTTACAGTATTATTTCATAATCCTGCTTTTACTGTATGCACCTTACTTAACTATAAGTATTGCAATTGTAGCAATTCATTTCTCTTGTATGAGGAAAGAGACTGCTCAATAAATAACACCTTTTATTGAAAACGCCCGTCTCTCTTTTTCTCTGCAATCTGGTGAAACTAAGTACGCACCTTTGACTGAGTGAAATAGCTGTCTTTTGTTTTCACACGACTCTAGAGATATACTCTT
Organism: Lissotriton helveticus; assembly: GCF_964261635.1. NCBI lineage: Eukaryota > Metazoa > Chordata > Amphibia > Caudata > Salamandridae > Lissotriton > Lissotriton helveticus. The sequence goes on along the minus strand of NC_136071.1, from coordinate 926,747,205 downwards.
ATTCAGGGAGAGCAAAGTTGTCATGTTTTATGGTTGTCAGAAACTAAATCCCTTCTTGTCTATCCAGGGGGGTTAAACTCCTCCTCGCTTATTCGAGAAAGTTTCTAGTGAACTCTGAGCTAGCTGGCAAAAAACTTAAGTCTAATATAGTCAGTAGAGACCTAGTTAACCTCAGTCCTACGTCTACACTACTGAAGATATTATTCCAATGCGCAGAGCCTATTGGGACTATAGGAACTACACTACACTCTCCCCGAAACACTTATCAACCAGCAATAATGTCTAGTGACCTTTAAGACATATGCTAACTGACTCTTCTGTATGTCCCATCCTTGTCCCACGTGTTTGTCCTATATGTTACATGTAAAGGTATGCTTGATGAGGGAATCCCCTCATACACTTAGAGCACCTTAGTGTGTGCGACACATAGTCGCAAAACACTCACTTAAAAATAACTTTTTTATTCTTGCACTCACTATTTATGGACCTGAGGAAAGCCAGCATACAGAAGGCACTAGCTGAAACATGTCGACCTACACTGGATGTAGGTGGTCGTAACTCTACCACCAAAACATCAAACTTCCTTGTTTTTAACCGCCCATGGATACCCAGTTATTAAAATCTAATTTATCCTCGGGTACTGGGAACACCGTGTAGCCGTTTTAATCTTCACTACTTCACACACCACACTGCATTCTCAGTAACATACCTGCTCCGCTGTAATGAGGCCTCGTAGCACACCTGGGACACGCTAGGTGTAACTGGGTGGGTCCGATGATGAAGCATGCCACCTACTAGGTTGGTGGGTGAGGGCTTTACAAAACACCTACTAGCTGCCTGCTGACAAACACAGCCTAGAGTCCTATTTAGGTCACCCTTGGCTTGTCCTTGTTGATACTACACACGACTCCTATCCATACCATGAGGATGGTGCCTGTGCAGGCGCTGACGTAGGGATTAGGATGTCCCTTTCCGACTGACTTTTAATGGTGGTCCCTCTGTAATGGAAAAGCAGCCTGAAAGGGACTTTGGGGGCCCCAAGCAGGGCCCCATCCCCCGTGGGCCACATATAGTGTCACCAACACATCCATGCATGGTGCCTGGTACACGGTGCATGATTGTGCACTAAGTGCCCTTTGCCACTGCGGCTTATGCCACAACTCTGTTCATGGGCTGCAGCACCAGCTGCAGTAGAAAAAGGCACATGCTGACCACCTGCATGGTGGTCCTATCATAATAGGGCAGATGGAACTGGCAACTCATTGTCGGATGGTCACCTGCCTGTGGTGATGGTAGTTGCTGTTACACTTTAGCCGAACTTTGGTCCTTCCTCTCCACGAAGCACTTATCAACCGGCAATAATGTCTAGTGACCTTTAAGACATATGCTAACTGACTCTTCTGTACGTCCCGTCCTTGTCCCACGTGTTTGTCCTAAATGTTACATGTAAATGTATGCTTGATGAGGGAATCCCCTCATACACTTAGAGCATCTTAGTGTGTGCGACACATAGTCGCAAAACACTCACTTAAAAATAACTTTTTTATTCCTGCACTCACTATTTATGGTCCTGAGGAAAGCCAGAATACAAAAGGCCCTGGCTGAAACATGTCGACCTACACTGGATGTAGGTGGTCGTAACTCTACCACCAAAACATCAAACTGCCTTGTTTTTAACCGCCCACGGAGACCCAGTTATTAAAATCTAATTAACCCTCGGGTACTGGGAACACCGTGTAGCCGTTTTAATCTTCACTACTTCACACACCACACTGCATTCTCAGCAACATACCTGCTCCGCTATAATCACGCGTCGTAGCACACCCGGGACACGCTAGGTGTCACTGGGTGGGCCCGATGATGAAGCATGCCACCAACTAGGTTGGTGGGTGAGGGCTTTACAAAACACCTACTAGGTGCCTGCTGGCAAACACAGCCTAGAGTCCTATTTAGGTCACCCTTGGCTAGTCCTTGTTGATACTACACATAACCCTTGGGGATCGGGTCTAGCTTTCTAGTCCTCTCTCTCTCTCTTGATATATGCATATCTAGGCAGCGCACAGCTGCGAGAGTTCTTCTTTTCTCACCATGGCAGAAAACCACGGACTCACGTTCAGCGATGATGATATCAGCGAGATCCTCGCCGACCCTTCCTTCTTGGCGGATTTCAACATCTCGACCACCATAGCACAGACCACTGATTGGGAGACACTCACGGAGAAGAAACGCCACAGAATTAGGACCATTTTACATGGGGTCATCCTGACACAATATCTCAGAACCAACACAGCACCCAGTGGCTTGTTGGTAACCAATGCCCCGCGGATATTCCTAGACGACGCTACCTTCCGCAAAGATTGGGCCCAGATTGCCTGGCACTGCACTAGAGACTGGATGGTACTGATCATCAAAACAGCCAAACGATTATCAGATGCCATCATCATAGACATTCAGACCACAGAAAGCCATTTCAAGACCACCATCATAGCATTTAAGAAAAAACTTGACGACCAACATAAGGAGATGAATGAGTATAAGGAGTACCTCACTCAAGCTAAGATTAACACATTTAACAAGGACCTGAAAAGATTCAGTTACTCCAAAACGTATCCCTACTCTGATGAAGACTATGTCCCACCATCCAAAGGAGACACAGACAATGACTCATCAGCCAACAATAGTTCAGCCTCCAGTGACTCCAGCACTGGTTCCAACTGACAAAGAGGCAGAGGACGCCGTGGGCGACAATGGCCACAGACATGGCAAGGACCACAAAATGGACCAATCTATGGGGGACCACCACAATTTGGCCACATGTGGAACCCCTATTTTGGCTACCCACCACTATACCCACCTGGCCCCATGCCACTCATCGCAGGACACGCCAGGCCACAGCCGCCTTTTTTAGGCCAGGGCCGCAGATCCCACAGCAGAAGAAGACCCAACCAACAACAACAACAAGTACACTGGGCCGAGGAAGAGCATCCAGTGAGTGCGAACACACGCCAGAAAGCGAGAGAGCTTCTGGGCACCAGCAAACAGTGATCTCACAGGTGTTCAACTTATCAAGTGACCTGCTGAATGACTTCATGTGGAACTGGCAGAATACTTCCGCAAACTAAAACTCAAGTCGATTTTTGAAAAATCGACCCCGGCTGACAATGTCACCCACGAAAACACTAATGTCACCGGCTTAAGACCAAAATCCACTTTCACTCCTTCACCTGCCACCACCCCCTCCGAAATCACGACCTTTGAACAAGCGGTATACACTGATATCGAGAAACTGAACCCCACGGGGTACTTCAACAACTTGTCCAAAACAGACAGAGACACCATACAACACCTCCAGAACAATTCAGCCCTGGTCATCAAACCAGCGGATAAAGGCGGCGTATCGTCCTGATGGATAAGACAGATTACTATACAGAATGCCGCCGTTTACTCAGTGACACCCGCAACTACAAGAGATTGGACCAGGACCCCACCACGGCCCTACAAAATACCATCATAAACTTGGTGAAGAGAGCATGCGACCTGGAACACATCCCCAAACAAGAAGCTGACTACCTCTGCCCCAAGAATATAAAAACACCCTACTTCTACACCGTACCCAAGGTGCACAAAGGCACATTACCACCACCTGGGAGACCCATAGTATCTGGCATTAACTCTCTCCTAGAACCCCTGTCATGATACTGTGACTTCTTCCTCAATCCCTTAGTCCAGCAAACCCCTACCTACATAAAGGACACAAAACATCTCCTTAACATCATCCATAATGAACCGTTTGATGTGGACACCCAACTCCTAGTAGGACTAGATATTGAGAGCCTTTACACCAGCCTTCCACAAGATGCCACCCTTCATGTACTCAGGGACTTCCCCACACAAACCCCGTGGACATACCACACACCTCGCCAATTCATCCTGGACTGCGCCACCCTGGCGCTCAAGGATAACTATTTTGAATACGAGGGAACCTACTACCTGCAGACCAACGGTACATCTATGGGCAGTGTTTTTGCCCCTAGTGTGGCCGGACTATACGTCCACCACTTTGAGCAGACCCATGTCATGACCGACACTAACCCTTACACCGCCAACATCAAGAAATGGCGCAGATACATTGATGATATCCTCATCATCTGGCAAGGCTCCCACCAAACCCTGGAGAGCTTCCTCACCTGGCTGAACAACAGAGACCCCTACCTGAGGTTCACCAGCACCACTAGCGCCACTTCCATAGCATTCCTGGACCTCAATATCACGGCCAAAGATGGGCTCCTCACGACCACCACATATCATAAACCAACAGCTAGGAATTCGCTACTACACTTCGCCAGCTTCCACCCCAGACCACTTAGGGAGAAACTCCCTTATGGCCAGTTTCTGCGAATCCGGAGAAACTGCAGCCAACTAGCAGATTACAAGAAACAATCTACCACCCTGGCACAGAAGCTTACGGAACGTGGTTACCCCAAGGCCATCATCGCCAAGACCAATAAAAGAGCTCGGAACCAGAACAGGGATGCACTCCTAGAAACAGTCATCAAAGAGCCCCAAGAACAACCCATCACCTGCGTAACGACATACAACACTGCCTCCAACCAGGTTGCGAAGATCATCCGCAAACATTGGAAGATCATTAACTAAGGCCCAAAGAAGTGGGAAACACCACGTTTCGCCTACAAAAGATCAACCAACCTGAGAGCCCAACTAGTGTCCACCCTCCCCAAGCCTCTAAACACCATGGGAACCAACACCATCCTCAACACTTGGGGCCTCCCAAAAGTCACAGGACATTAACCCTATAATGACTGCAGTGTGTGCCATCTTACCCGACACACCAAAACTCTAGACCTGGAACCAGGCAAAACATGGACCCAACGCAACCACACCAACTGTAACTCATGCAATGTGGTATACCTCCTGACATGCCCATGTGGCCTCCGCTACATAGGTATGACTACACGCAAAGTACGCACACGAGTGGTAGAACACAAAGCACCATCAGATGTAAGAAAAACATAAGTAAATTGAATGAACACTTCATCAATCTCAACCACACTACCAACGATCTAACCTGGACTGTGATTGAACAGTTCCCTGCCAACAGGAATGACAACGATAAGTTCCTCCTCAGCAAGGAACAACGGTGGATTTACCGACTTGCCCTTCACAAACATGGATTGAACGACGCCATACCATGGAACTCCTTAAATGTGTGAAAATGTGTGCTCCACCCATGTGCCACACGTGCCCACAGTGCCCTACTAACCCACTATCTGACCCACAGCGCCCACCACTGCACTAGTGCTCCCTCTGATACCCCAGGGGCACTTATACTTTAGGTTGCTAAACTCATTGACATGCTCTTTACTTGGACATGCCCCCCCAAAACAGTACCATGCCTACAGCGCTACAATAACGAATGTGCCTGTGTTTCGCGCGATAATAGGAACTGCCGCGCATGTGCTAAAATTCAGCCCTGCGCATGCGCGAGTATGGCTCTACTCAACGCATCCGTATATGAGAGAATGCTAGCTCGAGAGTCTCTCCACCATTTCCTTCTCTCCAGGTGCCGGCAATTATACACAGTACGCCGCGAACCCTCATTCAAGCTCCGGAGGTTGAAGGCGGCACTACAGGTACCCAGCAGGCATTGATCACCATTCTTGTGAGTATGCTACGTCCTACGCATCAACTGGGTAAGCGTTTCTCTCCTCACAGGTTCTAACTCTCAGTGGTCCCTTCCAGGGTCATCCCCTTGTCAACTCACTCCAGGAGGCATACCAGGCTACTCGCCAGCGTGAGACACAATTTTAACTTACGCTCATGTCACCTCAGTGTGTGATGCTCGCTTTCTAGCCTCACCACGCCATGATCTCCCAATTAAATCACTAACAGCATCACCAATACTGTTACACTTTAGCCGAACTTTAGTCCTTCCTCTCCCCGAAGCACTTATCAACCGGCAATAATGTCTAGTGACCTTTAAGACATATGCTAACTGAATCTTCTGTACATCCCATCCTTGTCCGACATGTTTGTCCTATATTTTACATGTAAAGGTATGCTTGATGAGGGAATCCCCTCATACACTTAGAGCACCTTAGTGTGTGCGACACATAGTCGCAAAACACTCACTCAAAAATAAATGTTTTATTCTTGCACTCACTATTTATGGTCCTGAGGAAAGCCAGCATACAGAAGGCACTGGCTGAAACATGTCGACCTACACTGGATGTAGGTGGTTGTAACTCTACCGCCAAAACATCAAACTGCCTTGTTTTTAACCGCCCACGGATACCCAGTTATTAAAATCTAATTTACCCTCGGGTACTGGGAACACCGTGTAGCCTTTTTAATCTTCACTACTTCACACACCACACTGCATTCTCAGCAACATACCTGCTCCGCTGTAATCAGGCATCGTGGCACACCCGGGACACGCTAGGTGTCACTGGGTGTGCCCGATGATGAAGCATGCCACAAACTAGGTTGGTGGGTGAGGGCTTTACAAAACACCTACTAGGTGCCTGCTGACAAACACAGCCTAGAGTACTATTTAGGTCACCCTTGGCTTGTCCTTGTTGATACTAAACACGACTCCTATTCATACCATGAGGATGGTGCCTGTGCAGGGGCTGACGTAGGGATTAGGATGTCCCTTTCCGACTGCCTTTTCATGGTGGTCCCTCTGTCATGGAAAAGCAGCCGGAAAGGGACTTTGGGGGCCCCAAGCATGGCCCCATCCCCCGTGGGCCACATATAGTGTCCCCAACACATCCATGCATGGTGCCTGGTATTCAATTTTATTCAATTAATTTTATTATGTTTTGGCTCTCAAAAGAGGGCTACATAAGACAAAATACAACAAATACAAACACACATTTTTCTTAAATGAAATAACAACTACAACATTTTCCAATAACAAGATAGTCAATGTCACAAACCTCCATATCTCATCAATAAATAGCTAAAAAACATTTAAAAAAGTTAAAAATATTGAAGCAAAACATTTCATTTGGAGGCGAGTATAATGCCTGTAAAAAAGAATTCATATTAAGGATACCCAGTTGCAAACATATTGGTTTTATCCACTTCAAACGAAGTGGACGCAATGCATGGCAAATGAACAATATATGGGAACGATCCTGAACAGATATGTTACAAAAGTTACATCTAGAAGATGATCCATACCATTTTGCCAAAAGATTATTCAAGGGTAGCCGGTCCTGCCTTAACAGGAACCAGAATCTCCGAATACCATGGGGTAAATTCCAGGCGACATAGGGTTGGGCAAGCTTCATAGAATATGAGGTAACCAAAAGATCACCTCCCCTCTTTGCTTGCATAGACTTTTTATCCAACATAAAACATAAATCCCATGACGCCTGTTTCAAAAGGGATTTTAACTGGTAAGGAGAAATAGTAAAGAGAGTACTCTCTTCTAATTCAAGAAGTGCCACAGCCTTTCTAAAGTTCTTAACAATTTGGGAGTACTCCTTTAAATTACCCAACAATTCCCCTTTAAGAAGGAATCTCAAAGTCCCCATTTCACCTCTAGCGAGGCTGACAACCCATCGAACTAAAGCAGATAGGCCCTGCGCCCAGCTGCTACGGAGACCAAATTCCATTCTGCACGCAGCCACGGAACAGGCCGGGTTAAGAGATGTAATAGACCTTAATAATTTTCCTTCTATCGTCTGCAAAAAGCCCCAGTGCTTTATGTCAACCAGTTCCATTCCATACAGTAACGTTGGAGGAATTTTTGCCCTAAAAACCTCCAGTAAGCAAGCAAAATGTCTTCTCCCTGTGGCGGAGTAAAGGGCACTCAGACTTTTGCCTTGGGACCAGGCTTTACGAGAATTATTATCAATATGAGGCTTCTCACTCAAGTTAGCGGAAATTATTTTTCCTAAAGAGGTATATGTCTTAACCACCTCCAGTTTCTGGCCGCCTACAGCCCACCCGAAATTCTCAGATTTGGATTTTTTCTTTCCTGTAATGCACATGTTTTTACTTTTTGACGCATTTATCCTCATATAATGGGACTCTGCAAACAGATGTAGAGCCTGCAGACGATGGGCCAATCCCTTAGGAGTTAAGTCCAGGATAAGAATGTCGTCTGCGTATAGCAGGCAGGAAATAGAAGATCCACCCACTACCGGGGCTATGCCAACACAAGATGAAAGGGTAGCAGGTAGATCAGCAATATACAGAGAGAAGAGTAGAGGTGCAAGAAGGCAGCCTTGTTTTAATCCATTAATGGAGGGGATAACCCATGATAAACCCCTTTCTCCTCCTTGTAACACTCGGCACCAGGTGTCCGTATGAAGGGATCACACCAGGTCTAGTAGGAGGGGAGGCATGCCCAAATCAAACAATTTTCTCCACAGCAGGGGACGGTCCACTTTGTCGAATGCTGTGGAGAAATCAATAAAAGCCGCATACACTCCCCCCCCCGAACTCTTATATATTTGTCCGTAATAACCTGAAGGCCTGTAAGATTATCCAATGTACCATGCCCCTTGCGGAAGCCAGTTTGTTCAAGGGGTAATATCTGATTCGCCTCAACCCAATCCGTTATTAAAAAGAGGAGACATTTGGCAAAGACTTTGCCAATGGCATCCAGGAGAGCTATCTGGCGATAATTCATTGGATTATCCCTATCACCCTTTTTGAATAGGGGGACCAATATGCTCCCCTTCCAAGAAGGGGGTAGGATTTTACTAATGAAGCAAGATCTAAATAAAGGGAAAAGGATCTTACTCCATGAGATAGGATCCTGCTTCAGAACTGAAATGGGAAGTTCATCAGGCCCCATTGCTCCGGAGGAGCGCATATCCCTAATGGCCAATTCAATAGTTTTTTCCGATGGAGAATCAACAGGAAACACATCTTCTTTAATAGACTCCTTACAATCTACCATTGCGATATTCCCTGCATACAGGTTGGAAATATGGGTGACCCATGATAATTCAGCAATGGGAATAGGGAGGGAGCTAACTCTTGCTCCACAGCCCTCGCCAATGAGAGACCAAAATTGTCTTATTTTGCCATAAACAGCGGCCTCCCGAAGTTTTATCCAGAGTGAGTCTTCTTTTTCTTTTCTAAATTTCTTCCTGATTCTGTTTCTCCTTCTTTTTAACAAACATATTTTCTTATTCGTTTCGATAGATCTACACAAAAATTGTTCCTGCACCAATTTATTTATTTCTTTATTTAGGAGGAAAATTGGTCTGGGAACATAAATCCTTTTCCCAGAAAATCTGGACCTTTTGGCAACTGAGATTACCTCTTTCATAAAATTCTCAAAATGGATAAATTCTGAACCCTGCCAAACATTCAGTTCTGATATTACTTTACCAAGTATGCCCTCCAGGCCTTTCTTGGCTTTAAAATTCCAAAAACATCTACCAGAGTCCCTATGAAAGTTAACTAAGTCACTGCCAAAGGACCATGGATCAGAATCAGGAGGAAGAAAAGAAAGGCTTATAGTAATCAAGTTGTGGTCGCTAAATTGTGTCAACGAGACCACCAAATCCTTCACTAAGGAGAAAGTACAATAATCAGAGATTACATAGTCCAGAATTGACTTACTTTGGGAAGATCTATGGGTATAACTGCAGGGACATCGGAAGGAAGCCTACCATTCACTATTAATCCCTCTGCCGCTGCAAGTTCTTCCAACAATAACTTCCCTCTCTTATTAGTTTTAATTTTACTAGGGAAGAGGGATTGGGGAATGAAGAGGGCTTCTTCTTTAAATTTATTTCTATATAGCTCTAGGCTTGAATTGGAAACTTTATAGTTAAAATCGCCCACCAGCAAAACATATGGGGGAAATTCCACATCTTTAATCTGCTTAATATATGAAAACAATTGCTTCAATAGGATATTAAAACATTCATCGGGTGGAATATAGGCATTTATTATTACCAAGGAATTAGAGTTTCCCCTGCTATTTAAGCCACAGAGGGACACAGCTTGAAATAAGTTGCTGGGATCAACATAATGGGTGAAGTTCCACTTCAATCTATTAGATAAAAGGCACGCGATTCCCCCTTTTGCACGCCCTTTCTTCGATGGAGCAGCCACCGCCTCTAATACAAAATAATCTCTCCCTACACACATTCTACTAGCGCACCAAGTCTCTTGAATGCAAATCACACTAGCGTTCAAAGAGAATAAGTACTGTAATTTCTCAGGGCTACTGTTTATCCCGGCGGCATTCCAAGAGATAACTTTCAAGTTACTGCTAAAGATGTTGGAAAAGTTTAGGGTTATCTGTGGTTTTACTAGATAAAGCACCGGGCAGCCAACTCCACCGCTGATTGTCTTCTATTGGGAGATTATTCTGAATTAAAGGGGGGGCATTACATGTGTCACCAGACGAGTATTTTTCGATACCCATATTTTTAAATCGTCATAAGAAGTAGTATGCCCATTTTTGCCATTGCCCTGCTGGGGAAGTCTATTATAAGGGAAACTGTCTCTACGAGAAGAAAAAACAGGTAAAACATCAATTCCCCTACGCTGAAAATTCTCAGCCTGTTGTACTATAAGATTTACTATAAATTTAGAATAGAACTTTACCCTAGCATAGGGCGAGGTAGCTGTTCCGGATAGGCAAACTAAATCAATATCATTTGTTTGAATTAGCTTTAGACTATCTATGCTTTTGAAACATTTGAGTAGCCATGCTCTATTTAGAGGCTGATCAGAATCAAATAACGATAGAAAATCCAAAGTCAATGTATCAACAGAAGCTTCTGATACTTTTGTGGGCAAATGGTGAGGCCATGTAACGTCGACACCTGTAGTATGAAAATCAGGCGCTAGTGGATTAAGAACCACAGGTACGATGGGACCTGACTCTATCAGCTCTACTGCGGGGAGAGATATCGTCAAACCTGCTACATTTAAGGAGGGGACTCCCGCAGGAAGAATGGTACGTTTAGGAGAATGTATAATATTTATTGCAGAGAGATTCAAATTATCAGAGGAAAGAATGGCAACTTCCTGACTCAAGGACCCATGCACGTGCTCCTGAAAACTAGGTTCAATTATATCAGGAGCAACAGAGTCTTCAAAAATTATTTGTCTCTGCTTTTTTTTTCTATGTCTGCGGATTGGTTTTCTCCTTGTCACTTTATTTTTTCTATGATTTCCAGATTTTACTTTTTCAACACCCCCTATGACCTTACTTTCGGGGACAAAAATTGGGAATAGCTCTTTTTCAAGTTCTGGAGCAGTAACAGACATATTTTCTTCTTCAATTACAAGAACAGAATTTCTTACACAATTAAATGCCGAAGATGTGGAGACTAGAGGAGGCTCATAATTAGAAATAACCACATGTTTATTTTGGACTGGTTTAACATTTCCGGCTAAGTGGTCACTACTCAGGTGAGACCCTTGCAAGCCCGCCTTAGGATCTAAATCACGATCCTTTTCCGGAAGCTTTAATAGTAAGACATTTAGGGCTCATTAGGATGGCGGACGGAAGAGCCACCGCGGCCCTGGAGTACGCGGAAAATGCATTTTCCGGGTCCGTCTGCCGCGGACACTCCGTCCACCATATCAGGATAGGAAAACGTGTCAAATTTCCGTCCGCGACGGAAAAGCACGCACCGCCGCCGAACTACACACGACCACGCGGCGGACGGAACACATCCGGAGGCTCCGCCGTACGTACTGACGTCTAAGACCGTCCCCCAAATCAAGATGGCGGAAAATACACATAAAACCGCTGCGGAAATACAACCTGTCTGAACACGGCGGATTCCCCACAGCGAAGAAAAGATACATAGCAGAGAGATCCACCACAAGCTGCTCGTCACCATGGACCCAGTGCTACACGCTTTCCCGATGCTCTTCGCGATCCACCACGTCCTAGTCTTGGCCCACCATCGACGCCGACGCAGGTAAGGCACAAACCATTGGCTGCATGGAGGGGAATACCTGCAAGGGTCGTGACGTAGGGAGGGGGAGTGTCATGTTACCGAAACCACTGATGAGAAGCAAATAGAAATACACATTTGTAGTACGCTAACATGAATGACAACGACAAACCACGAGACATGATAGACGACCTTTATTCCACATAATAGGGGTATAATCACAGTGTATGCGTGAGCATGGGCAAAGTGGGCCCCAGAGCATGAACATCAGAGGCAGCACATCAGAGGGCAGAATGCAGTATCAGAACATCAACAGGGCATTGTGCCCAACAGAGCAGGTACATCAGAGGCAGCACGTGAGAGGGCACAATGCAGTATCAGAGCATCAACAGGGCATTGTGGACAACAGAGCAGGTACATCAGAGGCAGCACGTGAGAGGGCACAATGCAGTATCAGAGCATCAACAGGGCATTGTGGACAACAGAGCAGGTACATCAGAGGCAGCACATCAGAGGGCAGAATGCAGTATCAGAACATCAACATGGCATTGTGGAGTACAGAGCAGCTACATCAGAGTCAGCACATCAGAGGGCAGAATGCAATATCAGAACATCAACAGGGCATTGTGGAGTACAGAGCAGCTACATCAGAGGCAGCACATCAGAGGGCAGAATGCAGTATCAGAACAGCAACAGGGCATTGTGGAGTACAGAGCAGCTACATCAGAGGCAGCACATCAGAGGGCAGAATGCAGTATCAGAACATCAACAGGGCATTGTGGAGTACAGAGCAGGTACATCAGAGGCAGCACGTGAGAGGGGCCAAGTGCATCAACAGTCCATAGCACTGAACAGGTCCATCAGAGGCAGCACGTGAGAGGGGCCAAGTGCATCAACAGTCCATAGCACTGAACAGGTCCATCAGAGGCAGCACGTGAGAGGGGCCAAGTGCATCAACAGTCCATAGCACTGAACAGGTCCATCAGAGGCAGCATGTGAGAGGGGCCAAGTGCATCAACAGTCCATAGCACTGAACAGGTCCATCAGAGGCAGCACGTGAGAGGGGCCAAGTGCATCAACATTCCATAGCACTAAACATGTCCATCAGAGGCAGCACATCAGAGGGCAGAAAGCAGTATCAGAACATCAACAGGGCATTGTGGAGTACAGAGCAGGTCCATCAGAGGCAGCACGTGAGAGGGGCCAAGTGCATCAACAGTCCATAGCACTGAACAGGTCCATCAGAGGCAGCACGTGAGAGGGGCCAAGTGCATCAACAGTCCATAGCACTGAACATGTCCATCAGAGGCAGCACGTGAGAGTGCAGAATGCAGTATCAGAACATCAACAGGGCTTTGTGCCCAACAGAGCAGGTACATCAGAGGCAGCATGTGAGAGGGCACAATGCAGTATCAGAGCATCAACAGGGCATTGTGGACAACAGAGCAGGTACATCAGAGGCAGCACATCAGAGGGCAGAATGCAGTATCAGAACATCAACAGGGCATTGTGGAGTACAGAGCAGCTACATCCGAGGCAGCACATCAGAGGGCAGAATGCAGTATCAGAACATCAACAGGGCATTGTGGAGTACAGAGCAGCTACATCAGAGGCAGCACGTGAGAGTGCAGAATGCAGTATCAGAACATCAACAGGGCATTGTGCCCAACAGAGCAGGTACATCAGAGGCAGCACGTGAGAGGGCACAATGCAGTATCAGAGCATCAACAGGGCATTGTGGACAACAGAGCAGGTACATCAGAGGCAGCACATCAGAGGGCAGAATGCAGTATCAGAACATCAAGAGGGCATTGTGCCCAACAGAGCAGGTACATCAGAGGCAGCACGTGAGAGGGCAGAATGCAGTATCAGAACATCAACAGGGCATTGTGGAGTACAGAGCAGCTACATCAGAGGCAGCACATCAGAGGGAAGAATGCAGTATCAGAACATCAACAGGGCATTGTGGAGTACAGAGCAGCTACATCAGAGGCAGCACATCAGAGGGCAGAATGCAGTATCAGAACATCAACAGGGCATTGTGGAGTACAGAGCAGCTACATCAGAGGCAGCACATCAGAGGGCAGAATGCAGTATCAGAACATCAACAGGGCATTGTGGAGTACAGAGCAGCTACATCAGAGGCAGCACATCAGAGGGCAGAATGCAGTATCAGAACATCAACAGGGCATTGTGGAGTACAGAGCAGCTACATCAGAGGTAGCACGTGAGAGTGCAGAATGCAGTATCAGAACATCAACAGGGCATTGTGCCCAACAGAGCAGGTACATCAGAGGCAGCACGTGAGAGGGCACAATGCAGTATCAGAGCATCAACAGGGCATTGTGGACAACAGAGCAGGTACATCAGAGGCAGCACATCAGAGGGCAGAATGCAGTATCAGAACATCAAGAGGGCATTGTGCCCAACAGAGCAGGTACATCAGAGGCAGCACGTGAGAGGGCAGAATGCAGTATCAGAACATCAACAGGGCATTGTGGAGTACAGAGCAGCTACATCAGAGGCAGCACATCAGAGGGCAGAATGCAGTATCAGAACATCAACAGGGCATTGTGGAGTACAGAGCAGCTACATCAGAGGCAGCACATCAGAGGGCAGAATGCAGTATCAGAACATCAACAGGGCATTGTGGAGTACAGAGCAGCTACACCAGAGGCAGCACATCAGAGGGCAGAATGCAGTATCAGAACATCAACAGGGCATTGTGGAGTACAGAGCAGCTACATCAGAGGCAGCACATCAGAGGGCAGAATGCAGTATCAGAACATCAACAGGGCATTGTGGAGTACAGAGCAGCTACATCAGAGGCAGCACAAGTACGTGTCCCAACCAACCCGTCCCAGGGACCACAAGAGTGCAACGCAGTTCTCAATGGACACACCATGTGAAATAACATTTGAGTGAAGTGATCAGCACCTCACATCACAGAATCAGGGGGACTGCGTGAACTACCTGCCTCGGACACACTGCCAGCACCAGCAACAGGAGTGTGAGACACAGCCACAGCCCGAGTGACACACACATGGGCCACGGACCCAGACACACTGCCAGCACCAGCAACAGGAGTGTGAGACACAGCCACAGCCTGAGTGACAGACACATGGGCCACGGACCCAGACACACTGCCAGCACCAGCAACAGGAGTGTGAGACACAGCCACAGCCCGAGTGACAGACACATGGGCCACAGACCCAGACACACTGCCAGCACCAGCAACAGGAATGTGAGACACAGCCACAGATGTAGTCACTGACACGTGACCCACTGACCCAGACAGACTGCCAGCACCAGAAACAGGAGTGTGCAACACAGCCACAGATCTACTCACTGACAAGTGAGCCATAGACCCAGATACACTGGCAGGACCTGCAACAGGAGAGGGCACAACAGAGACTGTGCCACTACATGATGCATGACAGCAAACAACAGACACAGTGCCACTATCTGATACATGAGAGTCAACTGCACCTGCGCCTCTGGGACCACTGAAATGATGAGCCACAGGGCTGTATGGGCCAGGAGGCAGGGTGGCCCTGGGAGCTGGGGATAGCTGACCTTGAGCGACATCGGGGTGGGCAGGTGTCAATGGTGTGTGTCTGCATTTCTTGATGTGTGAGTGCACCCTGGACAGGACAGGACTGGCAAGTGGTGGTGACTCTAAACAAATATCAGCCACCATAGGTGGAGCATCTGCAGCCGGGGATCGGGTTTCTGGCGACGTGCTGGAGCCTGCTTGTCGTTTGCTGTGTGCCTGCCGTCTGGACTCAGAATCATGTGTAATGGGGGATGCAACAACAGGGGACTCCCTCCTCTGCTTCTGACTGGGCTGGATGGGAGTGGTGGTATGGGGGGACTCTGCCGTGGAGACATCTGTTTGGCGTTCAGTTGAAAACATCAGCCTCAGTTCAGCCAGGGGTGAAGTATGCCTGTCCTTGATTGCGCCATTGTCCATGCTAGAAGCCTTGTCCGTAGGATGTGCCTTATCCTTAGGTGGAGTGTTGTCTCTGGATTTTGCCTGTGCCCTGGTCGGCGCCCTGTTCCTGCCAGCAGACTTGTCGTCTGTGGTGTACCTGTCTCCAGTAGACACCTGCTCTCTGTGTGTGTCCCTGGCCTTGGGAGATGGACCTTGCTCTGTTGTGTGCCTTTCCTTGGGAGTCTCCCTGCTCTTAGGAGGTGCCTTTGTCTTTTGACTGTCCTTGTCCTTGGGAGGGTCCCTTTCCTCTGTTGTGGGCCTGCCCTTGGGAGTCTCCCTGCTCTTAGGAGGTGCCTTTGTCTTTTGACTGTCCTTGTCCTTCGGAGGGTCCCTTTCCTCTGTTGTGGGCCTGCCCTTGGGAGTCTCCCTGCTCTTAGGAGGTGCCTTTGTCTTTTGACTGTCCTTGTCCTTGGGAGGGTCCCTTTCCTCTGTTGTGGGCCTGCCCTTGGGAGTCTCCCTGCTCTTAGGAGGTGCCTTTGTCTTTTGACTGTGCTTGTCCTTGGGAGGGTCCCTTTCCTCTGTTGTGGGCCTGCCCTTGGGAGTCTCCCTGCTCTTAGGAGGGTCCTTTGTCTTTTGAGTGGCCTTGTCCAAGGGACTGTCCATGGACTTGTGAGTATCCCTTGCCTTGGGAGTACCTTTTGTGTTGAATGCCTGTGTAGCTCCTGAAGTCATGTCCCCCAACAACACTTGTGGATCGTGTGTGTTTACTCCAGTGTATCTGACGTTGTCTTCGTGAACAGATTTAGCTGATCTAGGGGATGGGGTCTGTGCCCTGCGTGCCCTGACGTGCTGTCTGACGCTGCTTCTAGTGCAATAACCTGTATTCAGTGGTGTAGATGGGGAAACAGAAGTAGCACCCTGTCCATGCGACTGTACTATTGCAGACGACACACTGCTTGCCAATGACTGCACTGTCCTGTGTAGACCAGCAAGATCGCCATGCATCCCTTCCATGAATGCCACCACCTGCCCCAACTTCCTATCATGGTCTTGGAAAGCATTTGTCATATTGGTCTGCCCCACACACAGCTGTCGCAGCAGATCAACGGCCTCAGCACACAGTGCATTTTGGCTCACCGTGGCAGGGGCAGCGGTGTCTGCACCGAACGCCACTCTGCTCACCCTACTCCTGCGGGCACGAACAGTACATGGTGCAATTGGCGGAAGTGTGGGCCCTGTGTGCTGTCTTCCGACAGAAGGTGATGATTGCCCACTCCCAGTCTGTGACAACAGTGCAGGCTCACCAAGAGTTTCCGAAGATGAGGACGATGGTGTCTCCACATGCGAGTCCTCAGGGACGGTCCTGTCCCCCTCTCCGGCGCTGCCCTCCTCTGTGTCAGTCTGCGTGTGTGCGAAGTCTGACCCGGACTCATTTCCTCGACTAATCTCCTCCGTCTGTGGCTGAGTGTCCTCTGTCATAGCTGAAATGCACATAAAAGAGGTGTAGGTCATGGGCACACTCACGTACAGAAGGACAAGGATTCCCAAATTCCATAGCTGACAAAGTTATTGTAGCACCCATCCTGCACACGGCCCACCTCTACCAGTCATCCTCACATTACATAAGCGTTGGTGGCCGTGACACATGTACAGCATGCGGACAGGGCAGGAGCACGTACATCTGCACACATTTCCTGCCATGGGGCCATGGACCACTAGGGGATGTGCTTCAACACTCAACTACTAAGCAAGTGGCGTGTCAACATGGCGGACCTGGATGTCAAATGACACCCACCCAATGGGACCAACATGGCATCACAGAGATACATACGCACCACGGATCTCAATACTGTGTCTGTGCGCCAATACATGCATTGCACTCACAAGCTTCCTACACAGACAGTATGCTCACCGCTAGTTTGCTGTTGATCGACACTCAGACGTTCGGACAGTTCAGGATGCGTCACTGTAATGATACGGTGCATGAGAGGGGTCATGGAGCGTCGGGCCAGACGGGGCGTCCTTGGAATCATCCCCAGTGTCACTTCCGCTACATTCTTGCTCAGCCTGGAAATGTCGTCCCAGCGTTTTTGGCAGTGTGTATGTCGTCTGTTGCACACCCCCAATGCCCGTACTTCACGTGCAATGCTCCTCCACACGTCCTTGCGAAGGTGCAGCTTGACCTACCATGATGGGAGACAAAAGGGTGTAAGTCAGTGGACAGTTGGCCTGTCACACACATAGGGGCAGCACGTATCTGTCAGCAGCCATGCACAATCCGGAACATATGTCGAGCCCACACTATACAGCTAAGATTGCAGTAGGCAGGATTATTTGGCCCCCTCATGCACACCAACATGTCCCACACTGCACACACCACCTGTCCGGGTGCGCCGTAGAGGCGTCCATAGTTGCGGAGCACACCGTCCACGAGGACATCAAGCTCCGCGGCGGTAAAGGGACGGGACCGGATCTCTTTGCCTCTCGACATGGCAAGATCACGGAGTATGGCACTAGAGCAGCAGTCGGTGGTCAGCTCAGCAGCAGCAGCAGGTCGAGGTGATGGTCACAGGCAGCAGTCGGTGGTCAGCTCAGCAGCAGCAGCAGGTCGAGGTGATGGTCACAGGCAGCAGTCGGTGGTCAGCTCAGCAGCAGCAGCAGGTCGAGGTGATGGTCACAGGCAGCAGTCGGTGGTCAGCTCAGCAGCAGCAGCAGGTCGAGGTGAACAGGCAGCACTGGTCCCCAGGGTAGGATGTGTGATTTTGGCCAACACACATATATAGGGCCCTCAGCACGTGTCAGTGGCATACGTCGCCACCAATTGGTCAGCCCTGGAAGCGTGTTCGTGAAATGGGCCAATGACTGGCCCTGTTGTTGCGGTGCACTGCTTCCGCTACTTTCCATTGGGCATATGCGGCCAGCGGCCCTCTTCCCATTGGCTGCATGTGCACGGACCGTCACGGGCACACATCGGCAACCGCACGTGCAAGCTTCAGGCACGGATGCTTCAGTTGCAACAATGTTCTATCACTGGCGCCACCATGGCGGTGCACGTACTCAGCGGGGGAGGTGCAGGCCTATACACCCTTTAGATGTACTCAATGGACATGCCAGTTCATGTCCCCTCTTACAGTCACATTGCATCATCCACCGTACACCGGCCGGAGCGGCCGGGCCCAGGACGGCCGTGCCGGCCATGTACACAACCGCCGTGCCAGGCCATGTCCACAACCGCCGTCCTAGGACGGGCCTAGGACGACCGTGCCGGCCATGTACACAACCGCCGTCCTAGGACGGCCGTGCCAGGCCATGTCCACAACCGCCGTGCCAGGCCATGTCCACAACCGCCGTGCCAGGCCGGGCCTAGGACGGCCGTGCCGGCCATGTACACAACCGCCGTCCTAGGACGGCCGTGCCAGGCCATGTACACAACCGCCATGCTGGCCATGTCCACAACCGCCGTGCCAGGCCATGTCCACAACCGCCGTCCTAGGACGGGCCCAGGACGGCCGTGCCGGCCATGTACACAACCGCCGTCCTAGGACGGCCGTGCCAGGCCATGTACACAACCGCCGTGCCGGCCATGTACACAACCGCCGTGCCGGCCATGTACACAACCGCCGTGCCAGGCCGGGCCTAGGACGGCCGTGCCGGCCATGTACACAACCGCCGTCCTAGGCCCGGCCTGGCACGGCGGTTGTGTACATGGCCGGCACGGCGGTTGTGTACATGGCCTGGCACGGCCGTCCTAGGACGGCGGTTGTGTACATGGGCTGGCACGGCGGTTGTGGATATGGCCTGGCACGGCGGTTGTGCACATGGCCTGGCACGGCCGTCCTAGGACGGCGGTTGTGGACATGGCCTGGCACGGCGGTTGTGGACATGGCCTGGCACGGCGGTTATGGACATGGCCGGCACGGCCGTCCTTGGCCCGGCCGCTCCGGCCGGTGTACGGTGGATGATGCAATGTGACTGTAAGAGGGGACATGAACTGGCATGTCCATTGAGTACATCTAAAGGGTGTATAGGCCTGCACCTCCCCCGCTGAGTACGTGCACCGCCATGGTGGCGCCAGTGATAGAACATTGTTGCAACTGAAGCATCCGTGCCTGAAGCTTGCATGTGCGGTTGCCGATGTGTGCCCGTGACGGTCCGTGCACATGCAGCCAATGGGAAGAGGGCCGCTGGCCGCGTATGGCCATTGGGAAGTAGCGGAAGTTGTGCACCGCCATGGCAGCGCCAATTATGTTATCTTGTCAGACGCTGCACCGTGATGTGTTGTGTGCAGTTGCGTCATGAGGGTTGTGAGCGTGATAGGGAAAGTTCATATGTCATACACTATTGCATGTGTGTCCATACTATGCCCATCGGTGGGCACACAATGGGCAACAGATGTGCATTTGGACGTGTTGACGTCGGGTGTGACCCTACAGACGTTATTACATCTTCACAACTACACAGTACATCACGGCTGTATGGCCAAATTATGCATCTGTTGTCAGTGTGTGGTTCTGGCGAGGTGACTACAATGGTGGTGGTACACATGCATTCAGTGTATGTGTTTTGGACGTTGTGTCACCATGCATGTAATTACCGTATGCACAACATTATTGGTGTTGGCATTGGTGCATGATGACATGGTGTTTGTGTATCATTATCATTTGTGTGCATGCACTTGCATGTGTGTCTGTGATGTGGCTACTAAACATTAGGGTAAAGACACACGTATTGTCAGTAAGGTTCACATGTGACTACGTTGCGTTGTACGTGTGGACACACTTCCTGTTGCAAGTGGCTGCACTTTGTTAAAGGGGCACTCCGTATTGTATAGACTATCAGAGATGTCACACATATGACCATTCTCCCTAGAAAATTTGTTGTTGCTAATCTTGGCTTACATGTGATGGAGTTGCACACGTATGCGTCGTTTGTAAGTTGACTCAAGTTACATTTCTCTCCCACACAGGAGGGCTCCAAATGTGCATCGGCCATACACTGTGCTGGAGGATATGGTTGACGAGGAGGTGATTAGGAAATTCCGGCTGGATCGACGTCGTTTGATGGAGCTTGTTGCCCAATTGTCTCCTCATCTGCAGCCACGTAGGACGTATCCTGGTTCGATTACACCCACTGCAAAGGTTATGGCGGCACTACATTTCTTTGCTACTGGCACCTTTCAGTACACAGTTGGACATGCCAGGGGGATGTCACAGGTCATGTTCAGCACGGTACTTCGGGATGTTTTAACAGCTATGATGCTGTACAAGAATGACTACATACATTTCCCACGGCCGGAAGAGTTGCCAGCAGTCAAAGCAGACTTCTATGCACTGGGCCACACACCACACGTTGTGGGTTCAATTGATGGCACACATATCGCTATCATTCCACCACGGGCACGTGAGCAGGTATTTAGGAATCGCAAACACTTCCATTCGCTGAACGTGCAGGTGGTGTGCCTGGCAAACAACATCATCTCCCATGTGTGTGCAAGATTTCCTGGCTCCGCACATGACGCCCACATCATGCGGAGCAGCATTGTTCCCCAACTGATGGCAAATCTGCGACCCGGTCAAGCGTGGCTTGTTGGTGAGTGTGCAGTGGGGACTCTTGTGATCTCTGTGTGGCATGGGGTACCCACCATATCTTGTTGTGATGTTTGTGTCTCTCATCCCCCTACATAGGCGACTCGGCGTACCCAAACCGGCCCTGGCTCCTCAGTCCCATACGTAATCCTACTACAGCGGGTGAAATGCGCTACAATGATGCACATGGAAGGACACGGAGAGTGATCGAACGTACCTTTGGACTGCTAAAGTCTAGGTTTCGGTGCCTGGATAAGACCGGAGGGGCCCTGCCTTACTCACCAGGAAAAGTATGCAGGATCGTAATTGCCTGCTGCATGCTCCACAACCTGGCCGTGCGCAATGACATTGAACTGCTCTTGGACCCTGAAGATGAAGAAGTTCCTCGGCCTCCCATCCCACCCATGTCGACTGATGAGGATAGTGGTGAGGAGGAAGGTGTGGACCAGAGGCGCCAGCTCATTGATCGCTACTTCCCTTGAATGTGAGTAACTACCTCTTGTGCCAGTTGACAATGCCTTATGCATGTTTGCTGGTGTTATGTGGATGTGGGGTGCATCAGCTGTGTGTTCTTGTTTGTGATGGTTGCATATGTGTGTCTTCATTTCTTTGGACATACAAGTCTCCATGATGTGTGTCCTCTCATCCCATGCTTTTGTGATGAGTGTAGTTTGTGTAATGTTGCTGTGCAGTGTGTTGTGATGTGTGTGAATCTGTTTCCTGACGTGTGTTTGCTGTCTCTGATTTTCCCTAGGTCACTCCCGCAGCGCCATGATCATGTACGACTAGGATCCCTGAACCTGTTTATGTCTGTTTCTGAAGGCAATCATGTGAATAAACATGGAGGCAAAACATCATTGAGTGTGTAAGTGAAATGTATTTACAGGTTGTGCTTTTGTGCTGGTGAATATTTACAAGTAAGTGGGGGGGGAGGGAGTTGGAGTTGAAGGTAATGGCAGATGAAATGTCCGTGCTGACACCACATTGGGGGGTGTCAGGCTAGTCCAGCAGACCAGTGGCAATGATTGTCTATGTGGGACAGGATACTTTGCAGGGTGAATGTCTGGCACAGGCAGTGACAAAGTCATTGGCGGCCCCTCTTGGAGCGTGTGGATGGCGCTCCAACACTGCTCTCACCCACTTCCAGCCTCGGGCGGCCCCTCCGTCTCTGAGGTGGAACAGAGTCAGCTGGGGGTGCAGGTTGTTCATGGGCCACATCCGTCGCCAGGGGCACAGGTGATAGTGGCGGCGGCGGTGGCGGCGGCGGCGGCGGTGGCGGTGGAGGTGGAGGTGACGGTGGCGGTGGCGCTACGACAATTGGTGGAGGGGGGGGTTGTTCCGGGCAATCCATTCCCTCCACATTGTTGTCTGCTGGCCCATGATGTGCACTATCTGGCCAAGGTACCCTGAGATTTCGCGCAACATGTTGGTGTTGTCCACTGAGTCCTGGTGTGCACGATCTGCATGTTCCTGGGAACGGTCGTATGACGCCTGGCACCTGGCAAGGGCTTGTAGAGACTCTGCCACGGGATGGGGTAGCTGTCCTTCCTCTGTACGGCGGAGTGTGGGTCGCCTGATTGCCTGATGTCCCGTCGCCTCTCTCCTTTGTGGCCCACTCACCCTGCTTGGGTGTGAGGCCGATGGACCTGCATCGTGCGCTGGGTTAGGCTGGGTGGCACAGGCAGGAGTCGTGGTACTGGTGGTACTGGTGGTACTGGTGGTGGTGGTGGTGGTGGTGGTGGGGACTCTGCAGATCACAGAGGCAGGTGTCGCTGGAGTCACACATGCGACGGTTGTCGGGCCCGGGAGTCCCTGTGAGCCAGATGGCCCTGGCTGTGTGCTTGGGCCCGCTCCATCCTCCGCACCGGAGCTGCCTGTGTCATCGTCACCAGAGAGTCTGGTATGTGTGGGAGGCAAGGCTTGTGGCCGGGTACTGGTTTCCCCAGTCAGTTCACGATCACCTGAGGGACAAGATAGAGCTGGTCAGTAATGTGGACATTACATGTTCATATAGATTTGTAGACATTTCTGTTTCCTGTTGCACACACCCCACACACCCCACCCTCCACCCACCAAAACCACCCTCCCCGTGAACATGGGAGCCTGTTGGGAGTTGTAGTTTGGACCTCTCACACACCCCACCCTCCACCACCACCACCCTCCCCGTGAACATGGGGGCCTGTTGGGAGTTGTAGTTTGGACCTCTCACACACCCCACCCTCCACCACCACCACCCTCCCGGTGAACATGGGGGCCTGTTGGGAGTTGTAGTTTGGACCTCTCACACACCCCACCCTCCACCCACCACCACCACCCTCCCCGTGAACATGGGAGCCTGTTGGGAGTTGTAGTTTGGACCTCTCACACACCCCACCCTCCACCCACCACCACCACCCTCCCCGTGAACATGGGAGCCTGTTGGGAGTTGTAGTTTGGACCTCTCACACACCCCACCCTCCACCGCCACCACCCTCCCCGTGAACATGGGGGCCTGTTGGTAGCCATGTACATGTTTGTGAGTAGGTGTCCGACGTGCATGGGTTGGGGCGTAGGTGATGTGTCTTCTCAGTTGTGTGAGCCTGACCATGTCGTACTGATCGTGGTGCTTGGTTTGTACTTACCAGCCTCTTCTCCTTCATCAAGTCCATCTAGGCTCTCTGGGTGAAGTATCACCAGCACCTTCTCCTCCCAATCGGTGAAGGGTATGGGCTCCGGGGGTGTTCCTCCGCCAGTATGATTGGCTCTTGCATAGTTTTTGGCGCGGATGCCTTTCACCCGGGTCTTCAGGTCATGCCACCGCCTCTGAATGTCATGCTTTGTCCTCGGCACGGTCCCTGACGCATTCACCCGAGTGACGATCCTGTCCCACATGTGGTTCTTTTGCGCAACGGACGTCTGCTGGACTTGGGCCCCGAAGATGTGGGGCTCAACACGGATGATTTCATCTACCATTACCTTCAACTCGGTCTCTGTGAATTTAGGTTTTTTTTTGGGTGCCATGCTGTGTGGTGCTCAGTGTGTGGGTTGAGTGAGTTGGGGGTGCAGGTGTGTGGTGTGTGATGTGTAGGAATTGTGTGGTGGGTGTTTGTGTGGTGGGTGTGGTAGGGTGGTGGTTGTGTGTCTTCTATTTGAGTAAGCTGTATCTCGATTAGGGACTCTTGCTAGCAGCAATGCTGTGATGCAAAGGATTGTGGTAGTGTGTGGGTGTCATTTTATAGTCGTGTCTCAATGGTTGTTGGCAGTCAGGTGGTAGGTGGGCGTGTTGACTAGTGTGCATTATTGGGTACTTGGGGCGTGTCATGGTGGCTTATGCTTGGTGTTGGTGTATCGGGGGGCGTTGTCAATGTTCGTATGTTTGCTTTGTACTTGCGGTACACTTTCTGACATTTGTTTGACGTTAGGGATGTTGTGCGTGTTGGCCTTCCGCAGTGATGCACTGTTTATCGTTGCATTCTTTCCGCCGCGTATGTGGATGGCTGTGCGTTCCGTGGTACAGGCGGATTTATCCTAATTGCGGACACGGAGTATTCACAGGTATGGCGGTACATGTGTTTATTTCCGCGGTCATTTCCGTCCGCGGCGGTGGTTGTTCATTAGGCTCCGTCCGCCGCGGACGGAGTTAGATGTGTTCCGTCCACCGCGGACGGTGTTTGTTATGATCCATCCGCCGCGGTCGGAGTTTCGTGACATGATTATCCTAATCCCAACCGCGGAATCTCCGCGGCGCTGCCGGGAGTACAATTTCCCCGACCATGGCGGACAGTACCCATTTCCGTCC
Organism: Lissotriton helveticus; assembly: GCF_964261635.1. NCBI lineage: Eukaryota > Metazoa > Chordata > Amphibia > Caudata > Salamandridae > Lissotriton > Lissotriton helveticus. The sequence goes on along the minus strand of NC_136071.1, from coordinate 926,721,996 downwards.
GCCATCCTAATCGACCCCTTAATATCTGAGTAACTGACTCCAAAATACAATCAGAGCTACCCACAAATTTACCCAATAACATTAAAATAGATGCCAACAAATGTTCCAATGCAATCATAGATTCAGAAATAGGTTGTTCCAATTTATCAGAACCAGGAAGACCTAAAGGACCAATGCCAGAGATGTTAAGCAATGGGCTCTTCGATATATTATACTGTGAGGAAATATCTTGTGATTTTATGGAGGGGGTACTACTATAAAGCAGAAGTCCAGATGGAGTAACACCAATAGGGGACTTGATCGCTTCTTCTGGTTTCAAAGAAACATCAGCTAGGTATCGGCCACATAACTCCAGGTCAAAACTCGACAAATGAGAGTTCCCCCTCACTTCCACCTTTGGCGGTGAATCTCCTCTTGGAACATTAGAATATAATACTTCAAGGGTTGAGGCTACATTTTTCTTTTGTTGGCCACCTTCAGAACTGGAAACAGGGGATTTGATAACAATAGTTATTGCAACAGACACTGGACAAGGCTCCTCAAAAGTCAAGGAGCCAGAACAAACTTCACTCAACGGAAAAGGAACCTTCTTAACCACTGCAGGGGTTGTGCCAGATGGAGAAGCTATAACAGAAGCTTTGTTCGCAGAGTTTAACAAGGCCTTATCCTGTTTTTTTTTCCAAAGATTCAAAAGCTGACATTGTCCCTTTAACAGCAGATTAGTGGCAGCCCTGTTTCTGAGGGGGTTAGAACGTGTCTTCATACAGGACCTTCCCCCCAGTAATCTCCCTGAGCGTAACTTTTTAGCAGTCATCCTTGTGCTTATAATAGCAAGAGAAACGTAGTCCCGATGAGTATGATTAATAACAGAGTACACTAAGAATATAAATAAATGGAGGTGAGTCTCAAAGAATACCTGAATAAAGGGAAAAAGGGCTAAGCTGACATGTTATACAATGTAGTGCTGTACAAGAAATAATTACAAACAAAGTATATAAAAATGTTAATAAGTGGGCCCAGCCCAGCCTACTTCAGCCACTGAGGGCCACAGAGGGCCCGCCCTTTGTCTGGGCTTAGTCCGGCGCGTCCCGTGCGCGTCCTCGCGGGACGAGGGACCTGCCGGTGCTATATGCGCCGCCTGGCACGCTGGTTCGTCGTCGCTGGCCCCCTAAGGCTGCTGGGGGATGTGGTCCGGCCGGCGGAGCCAAGCCCGGCCGGTCGGTTGCTGCAGACTATCTGGCGGAGCCAAGCTCGGCCGCAGAGCAGGAGAGTCGAGGACCACAGTTCAGGCAGCGAGGGTGAAAAAATGTAAGATAGGGGACTCGGCCCCTGCCGGTGCTATATGCGCCGCCTGGCGCGCTGGTTCGGCATCACTGGCCCCCTAAGGATGCTGGGGGATGGGGTCCGGCCGGCGGAGTCAAGCCCGGCCGGTCGGTTGCTGCAGACTATCTGGCGGAGCCAAGCCCGGCCGCAGAGCAGGAGAGTCGAGGACCACAGTTCAGGCAGCGAGGGTGAAAAAATGTAAGATAGGGGACTCGGCCCCTGCCGGTGCTATATGCGCCGCCTGGCGCGCTGGTTCGTCGTCGCTGGCCCCCTAAGGATGCTGGGGGATGTGGTCCGGCCGGCGGAGCCAAGCCCGGCCGGTCGGTTGCTGCAGACTATCTGGCGGAGCCAAGCCCGGCCGCAGAGCAGGAGAGTCGAGGACCACAGTTCAGGCAGCGAGGGTGAAAAAATGTGCCTGGTACACGGTGCATGATTGTGCACTAAGTGCCTTTTACCACTGCGGCTTATGCCACAACCCTTTTCATGGGCTGCAGCACCAGCTGCAGTAGAAAAAGGCACATGCTGACCACCTGCATGGTGGTCCTATCATAATAGGGCAGATGGAACTGGCAACTCATTGTCGGATGGTCACCTGCCTGTGGTGATGGTAGTCAGCCACTCGTCTGACCGCCATCGTAATCAGGCCCATAGTTATATTTTTAAAGATCTGTAGATAGGAATGAACATGTATAGTAATCACAAAACTTCACTTAGATCTTCCATTGATTTAGAACGTATGTGGCTGTCTTCAAAAGTAAGTCCACAGTCTACTTTAGAAGATGGTCCTTACAGAATCACAAAATGAGGATCAACTAGGCCTCGGTTCATTTAGTGTGCAAGTTATAGACAATTCCAATTTGGAAGACTCCTCCAAACAGCATGTTGATGCATTTCAACCCTTCCTCATTTGGGCCTCATCAGGACTTTGGAAGTATAGAAGTGCCTATTAAAATAATATTTACAGACTATAATAATATCGCAAGTACACGCATTACTGTGATGCACCCAAAGAGGTATAAAGTTTCCTTAAAGATAAATGTATCAAGCAGTAATGTGACATTCATAACCACAAGAAAGTACAATTTTGAGAGACTATCGAAATAAATAAGAACTCCATGACTCTCCATTGTGAAAGATGTTAAGATGGCTAGTACCTGATAAGCCCAAACATTATGGGGGCATTGTGCAGACCAAACAGCGGTGGCATGCTGCCCAGAAGCCTTGTGAGCTGGTGTGTGTATATAATCACTACGTTGTGAAAAGGGAGACACCTGGCATTGTAACACAATTAATGTCACTGGCCATCACTGCGTACATAGGATGCAACTATGTAAAGGGGTCCTTGCACTGAGATTTATGAAGGTATTGCAGCCAAGAACGTCTGTACCGGGATTTTATTTAAAAGGAGGCAACCAGCGCATGTTCTGGCACACCGCCCGTCGATTGCAAAGCTCGTGCTGGTGCCTAAGACCAAAGAATAAAAATCAAAAGTCAAAACGAGTCACGGGTTCTAGTTTTCAGGGGGCACGAAAAGGATAAGAAGCAAATCAAGATCTATCTCCAGATGCAACAGACAAGACTACATTTAAATTAATTGAAAAAGTGCACTAGGGCTCGATTACAGATATATTGAGGGTCTGGCTGCAAAGCACTACATCAAGCAATCAAGCAAAATACTAGAGATCATAGGACCAGTGCATGGCTATAAAGCACAAGCAGTCAGAGCTTTTGGGCTATGCTGTGGCCCTTAAGAAACTCATGGCTTACTTGAGGTGCAATGGAAAGAGGGCAAGAGGTTTAGGTTCACATGTGGTAATAACTAGCACATACAACATAAGGTAAAGGAGGGCGGAAGGCTTTTACCTGTCCAGGCTGTGGGGTACGGTACAAAGAGGTTCTATGTTCACACTCAAGATGTGGAGATACCACAGCCAGTTCAACTTTAAAGGAGTTACTGCCTGTAAAAATACACCAAAAAGTAAACAGACGTCCATTCCGGGGTTATCACATGCAGATTGCATGACACCCTGCCGGGAAACTCACTGGATAAAGGTCTGTCGGCTAGTACACTAACATGAGCTGAATGTTGGCACCTGTTTAACAAACCCCATGCTGGCCGTCACGCCGTCAATGGTGGGTGGGACTCAGCATACTCTACATATCAACGAACTAGACATAGCATGCAAGAGAGCCTGTCGGCCACCTTGAAGGGGTTTCTGCACGGAGATCGCAAGCATAGAGCAGATGGCCTCATTGTGGGCAGAAACTCAACTGAATGTTTTCACTGTAATAGATTTGGGGCCATATGTATCATGGTACCCATTTGTGATTCTAAAATAGCGATTTTTAAGATATCGCTATTTCAGAATCGTAAATTGGTATGTATGTACAAATTAGCATTTTTTTGCGAATTCTTAGTATTCCTTAATTGCGATTCGCAAATTGCGAATCACAATTAAGGAATACTTGATTAAGGAATACTTTCCCATTCATTTCTATGGGCCAGGAGGCCCATAGGAATGAATGGGAAGGTATTCTCAATTTTGCGATTCGCAATTTGAAAATCGCAAATTGAGAATAATTTCAAGGGTGCAGGGGTGTCCAAAGGACACCCTGTTGCACCCCTGAAATAAGCATGGGTGCACATGTGCTGCACAGACATGCCCTAAGGGCATGTATGTGCATTACATGGCACTTTGAAAAATGCAAAAATGGGCATTTTTCAAGGAATTCGCAAATTACCACCAACTTGAAGTTGGTGGTAATTTGCAATTCCTTAGGGACAATTTACAATTGTTTTTTTGCTTCATACATTGCATTTAAGGAATCACAAAATTTGCGATTCCTTAAATGCAATTGCAAAATAAGGAATCGCAAATTTTGCGATTCCTTATTTTGCACCAGATTTTCCTTTATACATACCATTTTAATATACTACTTCTTTTGGTATAGTATTCCCTGCCCAGGTAAATCGAGGTTAAGCGGGAAAATCCCTAGATTCTCCTCTTAGGTTTTGTACCTTTTAAGGTGTGTTGGTTATTTGAGAATGATATACATTTTTTGAGAATATACCAGAGCAACATGAAATATTTACCCAGGCAAGCCAATACTAGTTCCTCCTGATAGATACCTTTGTTGACCAGACATGTCAGAACCCCTTATGGTCAGCTATACAGATGCACAGATTGATAGATTTTTGAAACTCCCGTTCTTATTCGGTGGAGATCAAATAACTCCTGCAGTATGCATTTCTTGCAATTGTGCCTGTTCTGTTGAACATTGATTCATGACTCCAGCTTCGAGGAGTCATATTTTCTCCTGAACTCTAGAATGCTAGTCCTTTCAACAAGTAGCAAACCAACTATGTGCAGACTATACACCAGCTTAAATCAGAAACAGTTCATAGGGGGTCACTGCGGACAATGAAAACAATTCTTTGGGTTTTTAGCCATGGAGACAGAAGTTAATTTTTTTATCCTCTAAAATTGCTGAAAGCTTGACAAGCAAAGCTTGGGTCTTTTTTTATATGTACACGTCATTATTTTACTTCTATTTACGAAACTTTCAGGCGCCTGAGGTACCTACATTGACCTTTCCCTAAACTGGCCTATACAAAATTTTCCATTAGAGTATCACGATAGAAATCTCAAGGACACTGTTTGGTGCTGCCTTGCTCACATACCATATTTTTTGTCTAATCCAAAATGGCTAAAACCTGTTTTCTGGTGCACTTTATAGTTCTTAAAAGGTATGGTCTTCTAAACTTGTTTATACTGTACATAATTGTCGGTGCTGTCCTCCGTGAGATTAGCAAGGACTGACATGGGTACTGACATTTGGGGGTCATTCACACACCAATATAAGCGTTCGGAGGTGCCACCTCAATTACGAAATAATTGGACCTAATCTGTAACTGTTAGTGCCAGTTTAATGTGAGATTCTGAATTACTGTACAAAATCATAATAGTTTCCTCCTTCCATGATAGAACATACTTTCTGGATTGGATTCCAGACTTTCTTATAAAAGTCTTTACACATTCCAAAATAGTATAGATCAGAGATCAGAGATACGAGTGGGGCTTGGAAGGAGCTTTTATTAACATGTCACTTCTAAAGCGGCGATAATTTAATCGCCCTATTACCTAGCTGTCGCTAACACCAGTTAGCGACAGCTAGTAGGAGATAGCGAGCTTTTGCGGGCCCACTTTGCATGTCAGCGATATATATCGCTAATGACATGCAAAGTGGGCGTGCCAAGATGTTAGCAACTGGAAACAGTCGCTAACATCGCTAACTCCTATTACCAACTTTTGGAAATAATCTTGCTAAGCGCGAATATCTCCAAAAGCTAACGCCTGCCCAGAGCAGTTCTTAGCCATGTTACCCAATGGTAGGTGGATAACATGGCTAAGAGCATTTGCTCGGTAATGCATGAATATCGCTGACTTTTCAGCGATATTCATGCATTTCGGCCGATTTTTATCGCTTAGGAGATAAACTTTGATAATATCAAGGCTCCTAAGCGATAAAAATAGGCGATATAAATATAGCCGCTAACCAAGCTTAGCGATATTTTTCGCTAATGCTTGGTAATATGCCCCACGGAGTTTCACAGCAGACTAGTGAGATCCAGAATAGCTAAACCCCGTGGCAAAATCAGACCAAATTCGATATTTTGAGGTGTGGATATATACGTGTCATCAAAATAATAGTTGTTCCCTACCCATGATATCTAGGAAGAAGGTGGTCAAGGAAAATTGTGGGAAAAACACAACTCTGGTGTCCCAGGGAAATCTCTTTCTGTGATATTTTTAATGGTGGACACAACTGCATAACCAAAACATAGGCAAATATAGATTCTGCCTTTTCATTTGGAGGATGGTTGTACAGGACAGCCTTGATGAGAAATAATCATTCAACTGTACACTTTCATGTAATACAACAGGAAAGTGAGTGGTGGGTTCCCTACGTAGATCCTAAAGCATGTATGTGCAATCGATAAGAAGCAAGCCTGTGGCTAAGCCAACACTGAAGAAATAAGAATTAAATGATCAATGGCAGTCATTCCCTTTCGCGTACTTTTTTTTAGCATAGAACAAGTTTATTATATTAGGAAAAAAAGATTGTTTCCATAAAAATGAGATACGTGTTTGATATTGGACACACTTACAGCACGTTACTTTGCTACTAATTAATGTAGAATTTTCCGTTAATAGAGATATTTTTAAACCATACAATTAAAAAAAGGGACATCTAGAACTAAGAAGCTGTGACCAACGATCCGATGCTTCCTCAACTAGCAAGTAGATGCACATCTTGTTTTTCGCCAGGTTTGCATGATATAAGCCTGTCCTGGGCAGCTACGCCGATTAAGTCATATAGAAACTTTATGTTCAGCTAAGAATCGTCGCTTCACTGTAAGATCCAAATATTTCAAAGTCAATTTCTGTAATGAGCCTTTTTTGGACTTGACATACAAATATGTTATGCATAAAATGCCCATCTGTTTCACACATTTTCTATTAAAAATAGTGTTGCGCTTGGCAATGCTTGCGATTAAATTAAATCAATTTACTATTCAAAAATATTATTTTCTCTGGGGCAAAGGAACAGAATTCTTGAAATGTTTTCAAGAACATGTAAGCAGAAAAGAAGACTTTTAGCCAACAGCTTGAAAGCCTTCTCTAACGATCAATATGCAAATAAAGTGACACCATATGTAAAAGCAAGGACAACGAGAAAGATGTCCCAATGATTCCTCAGCAGAACACTCTAGCATTAACGAAACAATATGCAATACTTAGATCAGCCAGGTGTGCAAATACCGATGTTGATGATAAGAAACAGCATTTGTAGAGTGCAAGCAGTTACCCAAATAAAGATATCACCGCTAAAAGCAGCGGAAGTTAAGTGATAATAGTTCAAAATAACCATGGGCCTGATTTAGACTTTAGCAGTGGCGGCTCCTCAGTAATGGCGGAGAAGCATCACCCCACTGGCTCAAAGCCAGCAGCTGAAAAATAAAACAATATTCTATTATCGTTTTATTTTCCAGCTGCTGGCTGAGCCTGCGTGTGTAGGAAGGGGCTGGGCCAGGCCTTGGCAGATGGGGTGAAGTGATGTGCACTGCTAAGTGTGCATGTCAGTTTGGCTGACCGTCTTAGGCCAGCCAAACAAACATGCACAGTTAGGTTTCTCCACCCCAGCTGTATTGCACAGCTGGTTGGAGAAACAGCACACACTCCCTGTGCCTGAGCAAGTGTTAAACCAGTCCACTCAAGACATTCCCCGTGCTGCTCTCATGCTTGCTAATAGCATGAGAGCAGGGTCGGGACTCGCGGCACCACTTTTTATTTATGTTGGCCACCACTGGACTTTAGCGGTTAGGACTGACTCGTCAGGGCAATGGAGTAAGGTACTATGTCACCCTGCGGAGTGCTCTCCAGACAAATGTAGCACACATCTCTTGCATTGGCTGGAAGCGCCGTAATGGCGACTCCTGTCACTGCATTAAAAGTTTGGCAGATTGCTTTGTCAACATGACGGAGCCATACGACAACCTTTCAACTTTTTTTTAAATTTCAGGAACTTTTGGAAAATAAAAAAGGCAACGTCCATCCTCTCCAAGTGAGTTTTCTCTGATGGTGTGGGAGTCCTTTATCAGTTTTTACTGTCCCTCATGGACAGTGAAAACTTTCTATTTGTTCGCCCACTCTAAATCTGGCCCCATGTTTTCAAACTTTTCTGAGAACTCCTCGTGGTTCTTCTCTTCATGAAGGCTGAAGGGGTATGTGTTCCAGATTGTCTGCGCCATCTAGGAGAAGGATCAATCTCCATGTCTAGTATGTAAATGGCAAGGCACAGAAAGCAGACAGGCATCTGAAGAGTGAAGACACTGTAAATAAGTACATGGGTGGCTTCTGCACTGTTTGAATGTAGGGCTTAGTTTGAAATATGCACTATGACAAATGCATATAAGAAAACAGGTATTTTTGCAGCTCCCCCCCCCACATTATGCCCCCATTTGGACTACTAGGTGCTGTGTTTCCACTCTGACAGTGCACTGAAGCCTGCTAACCAGGCTCCTGTGCCAGTGCTCTCTCCCTAAAACTGAGGTGTGTAATTGCCAACCCCAATTGGCAAGGACTTTACCTCCTTATAAGTCCCTTGTATATGCTACCAGTGGCACCCAGGCTGTGTGGTAAAGAGGCCCCCAGGGCTTGCAGTACTCTTGTGCCACCCTGAGTGACCCAAGTAAACTACAGATAACAGGCCTGCCATTGAAGACTGCAGGAACAGTGTAAACTGCTCAAAGCCGACTCTACCCTTATCATGTATGGCAGAATCAATACATTACCTTTACTATATTTCAGTATCCCCTAAGGAAGGCCTCCTAAAGCCAAGGAGACAGGGTGTAGTATATTAGAGGTGAAGACACATAAGTGCAAGCCTATACATCTCCATAGGGCCCTACACCATTACAGAACACTAAAAGTGATAGATGGTCCATAGGATAACATGGGCTGGCACCTAAGCAAACACGAGGTTGGCTGCTTCATTATGGTAAGGCCTAAATAGGTTGTGATTGGTATTAAACAAGTTGCCATCTCCCCCTGACAGGAATCTCGTGTTCCGGGTGATATGGCATGCACCTTAGCGGTTGCTCACCTGGTTGTCCCAGACACTCTATGGTCTGGCTGGCACCAAGACATGATTCTGGCCTCCTGACAGGCAGTGTGAACACTCCCAAAAGTCCGGAACAAAGGTTTAAGCAGGAAGGAGGTCACACCTCCTCCCTCTCAGGATGGCTAGTGAATTTGCTCATCAAGGCGGTGAGCTTCAAAGGCTGCACAACCTCTGATATGCATACAGGCTGACTCCCAGATGAAGCAACAGCTCTCCCCCTGCCCCAGGAACATTTGCACCCAGGCTGGTGAGAAATTAGACAGTCAAGGATGTGTACATCCCCAGAAAGCAAGCCACACCTCCATAGTTGGCAGTCCAGTCTTCATACTGAAAGAACGTTTCTGCCATTTTTAGATGTGGCAGATCAGAGGGTTCTGGGTAGAAAAGGTAACCTACATCCCCGGATGTGGTCAACTCAGGGGGTATTGGCCAATGGGGCAAACAGCCCATTTGCCACTTGCACCCACATCTCTAACGCGCCTAAATGTAGGATTTAAGGACTATCCCTGACGAATGTACGACGGTACAACGCGTACCGTTACAACTCGTACCGTTTCATCGCGTCGTTTACAAAGCAAGTCGATGACTTGCGCTGTAGGGGTGCTGGACTTAAGAAAAGTTAAATTTACTATTCCAACACCAGCCTACGTACAGTAGGAAGGTGTTGGAATAGTAAATCTACTATTCCTTATCTTAGAGCGCCCTCCAGCGCAAGTCGTGGTTACGACTTGCATTGTAAAAGACGCGTCATAATGGTACTGCGGGGTAACATCCGCGTTGAAAAGGATGTTCCCCATCCCGGACACCAGAACCTCAGTTCTGAACAACCTGCATCAAAGAGGACAAAAGAAGTGACCCATGTCTGCGACTTCAGGAATTGGAAAAAGCTGCTCTGCAGCTCTGGCAACGCACCTGGAACTACCTGATTGAGACTCGTCCTAGGCTAAGGCTCGGTTCCCTCAGACAGAGGGAACCCTAGGGAAGCTTGAAGCACCCTCAGAATCTCATGGGCTAGTAGCACTATTCCTTTGCAATATGAAGGTAAAACAACACTCTGGATCTGAAGAATCGCTGCCCATGAGGTGGGATCACCCAAATCCAGATAGTCAAGTGCAGTGTGGGAACTGTACTCCTGCCTTCCACGAAGTTAAATTACAAAACAATGGGGGAACCGAAATAGCCCTAGGACCTGGGTATGAAGTGGTACAAAACACAATTGGTACCAACAGGAATATTTTTCTCTATTACCCAAAAATGAATAATAAGCACTCAAAAAATGCATTTTTTTTATATCTTTATCAATTTCAATAGCCAATACATGTTTATGCAGATATCTTACACAAAATGAAGTTGCTTAATAAGAAGAAGGGAAGTGATTGGAAAAAGTGCTTGTGAAGAGATCAATAAGGGGTAACTGTTGAGTGCCAATATACAATATGTACAACAAATGTATACAAAATATATACAAATTAATATGAGAACACCTGGCTGGCGCTCCCTTGTAATACTATCATCCACAGTTTTACAAAGCACCCTATAGTTTTAGAAAAAGTTAAGACATGGATAGTATTTCCAGTACAGGTAGCTATAGTTGTAAGTGACGACCTTTCACCCCAAATGTAGGGCAGGCAGATTATTTCTTAAAACGGGCTCTTTATCAAGACAGAGAGAAAAGCAACCTGTGAAGAAATGAAAGTGGGGGCGATGTATCAGTTCCTCGGTCATTAGGGTGTATATATAGGGGAACAACATAAAGGTAGTATAACTCACCTAGATTCCACCAATAGGAAATTGGTGGTAGACCTCGCACCTATTGCCCAAATGCTCCTGACTGCTGGGTCAATAGGGTAATTCCATTAGAGGTTAAAATCCACGGAAGATCTGGGTGCAGTGTTGTCCTGCGTTGGTTGAGATGATTTCCATGATTTGTTATATGAATGTGATGTGATGTTATCTCCCGGTGGGTGGTAAATCATGTGCAGATTGCGCAATGGACTGTTATTACTCAATATATCAATGCATAAGTAGTCACATGAGGATAGGGCAATAGTGACTGATTCATAGAGAGATTTTTTTTGAGTATGCAAGCAATACCTTCGCCTGGTCTGCTGGGTCTATCTAATCTAATGATGTCATGGTTTGGTGAAACTAGTGAGTCAAGGATAAGTGTGGAGGCGCCATCTAGCCATGTTTTGGTCAAGAATTGGAGGTCCAGCTCATGTGCAAGGATGAGTTCCATGATCTCTGCCATGTGTCTAACTGCTAATCTGCAGTTAAGTAGCATGCATTTCATGTATGGTATGGTGTCAGCAAAGGTATGTTGAGTGATGGGCACTTGCTTATGGTTAGATTTGTTTATGGCTCCGTGATTGGACCTTGGTTGTCCGTGCGGGTTTGTAGCAATTGTTTGGATTTGGTCCAGATTGACTCTGTTACTGGAGTATGTAGAATTATATGAAAGTAGGAGGGAGTGAATTTCACTATTGGAATGAAGATCATACAGTCTGATACACTGGCGTAACGAAAAGTGAGGGGGCCTCCCTGCACGGTACTTAGGGGGGCCCCCTCCGGGCTCAATCAGGAGCTCTCTCGGACAGAGTTTAGTGCCGAGGGGGCCCCTTTGAGCCAGGGCCCCCCCCGCACCGCGTGGGCTGCTGGGGCATTTGTTACGCCCCTGGTCTAATGGGCCAAGTGTAGGCATTGGGGTAGGCCATCGTTCTCCATCTCAGATGGGAGATGCAGAGATTGGTGAGGTCAGGTTAGCTCTGAGATGTGGCAGTGGACTAGAATAGTAATTAATATCTAGGGCATGGTTGTGTCTCTTCTTCAAAGGAGTTATGTTGAGCCATCTCTTGTTCACCAACTCTGAGGTGATGCTTCTAATGCTATGTAAATCTGCTTTAAGTCGTTTTAGGTGTTTGGTGAGTTTGTCAAGTGTGGGTTCTAGTGAAGAGTAAGAACCGATGGCTGAGGTTTGGGTCAAAATGCCATACGTGGGGGGTGCTCAAGACTTTGGTGTTAGCGTACTGTTGGCCTGGGAGAATCAACGGGTTGGAAGGCAAGTTATCAGTTGAGTGGGGCATGAGGAGGGTAGGTGGAGAGCTTGTGACTCAGTTAGGTAGGTGTGCTGGGGACTTTTGTTGTATGATACTTTTCGAATTTGGGCATTCAAGCACAGATGGAGACATCATTTGGGGCAAAGGGAGTGTCCTGAGTGCACTCAGAGTATCCACAAAGGTGTATTCATCAGTCAAAGGGATATGCAGGTGTTATAGTTATTTCCGTGGCTGTGAATCTCTGTGATCGCTGCTCTCGAGGTGTAGTAAGGGCATAATCTAGTTTGGAAATTCAGGGACAGGGACCCAGATTTTATGGGTGGTAGTGTGGAGCTGGTGTTGTGTGTGCTGCATAAGCATGGGTTGATTTTGCGAATTGGCAATCCGCGAACTTGCGTATTTACAGATTCGCAATCCGCAAAATCCACGAACTCTCGCGAATTTGCGGATTTTTTTTGTGTGTTCGCAAGGGTTTCTGCCAGTTCGCGAGGGTTGTGTACCAGTTCGCAATTGCAAACTTACTTGTCGGCTCGCAACGGCCGCGACTATGTTGTTTCTACGTCTGGTTCATCATCACAGGTTCACAGCACCCTCTGTTTCACCACTGCCACCCTCTGGTACACCCATGCCACCCTCTGGTACATCACTGCCACCCTCTAGTTGGTTTATCACTGTAGATTATGGGGGTGAAAAAAAGCAAGCACACCTGCCCTGCTTCAACTGACATGAATTAATTTGGGGTTGATTAATGTGTCACTGAATTTAAACTTCCAGTCTGGCTGGCACCTGCTTCCTTATCTGTAATTTGCTTTCTGTTGCAGTGCAATTTTTTTTCACAGGACCTTTGTGGCCTACTTGTAGCTATTCTATGAGCCTGCTGTGAGGGTCAGAGCAGGGTCATAGAATAGTTGCAAATAGGCAACTGAACTCTGGAGGGGCCCCTCAGGAAGCACTAGAGGGAATGGTTACTAATGTTAAGATTGAACTTTTGCACCTGCTGAGTGCTTTCAGTTTTGCAAAAATCGTTTTTCTGCAATTTCGCGTGATTCGCGGGGCGCAAATTCGTGCGAGATCGATTTCGGAAGCCGCAAATTTGTGCGAATACACAATTTGTTTTTTTGCGGCGTGTTTGTTCGCGTGATTTTTTGCGTGTTCGCAAGCCGCTTGTAGCGCAACGTTTGTGAAGTTACCCTAGCGGTCGTACAGGGGCGCGGCCATCTTGTTTGCGTGACGTATTTCCGTTTCCGGGTGCTATGTGTAATCTCGCAAAGTGTGCGGCTCGCTAGTACAATTTCGCGTGTGATCGCGAGGAAAATCTCGCGCGAACTTACCCATGCGGTCGTGAACGGGCGCGGCCATCTTGTTTCTCATTCATTGCTATGGTTCTGGGCAGGCTTTCTGTATCCTCTCTGAATCTCTGCCATCCTTTGCTTGTTCGAAGTTTTTTTAAATCTATTTTACTTATTATCTATCCCTCTATTTTTCTAGCTCTATATTTTTGTGTTTTCTGCTACTTTTGGTTAATTTTAAACTACTTTTTTTAAACTCTTTTCTTTTCTTCTTCCCTATTCTATTTCTTCTTTATTATTTAGCTTCCTTTATGCCCAGACCATGGTAAAGGGAGCCGGGAAGCATCCTGAAAAGGGGAAGGGTCCCACACCCCGTGCCCGGCTCCCGTGCGAGCGTTTGATGGGGGAGAATGTCGCAGCCCGGGAGATCTTCAGCGCGGAGGAGGTGGCCGCACTAGTTTTTTATGTTCAGCGCCGCCTCCACAGGACCATCATGGCAGGCGGCAAGATCGCTAGCGGGTACGGGATCCGGGAGCGCCGGAAGCGGTGGAATAAGGTGTGCCGGGCCATGTACCAACACTCTCGGGTCCGGCGCACCTACAACCAGGTCACCCACCGTTGGACGGATATCCTGGACCGGGAACGCGATCTGCTCGACCTGCTCGGCCTTGAGATCCCCGGGCTTGGTGAGTAGTAGTACCTATTTCTTTACTACTCTGTTTTCTCCTGCTCTGTGTGTTATTATCTTGCAAATTTTTGTTTTTTACCAAGAGCAATAATGCTGCTGATTACATTGTAGGTAAATTATATTTCAAAAACTTCTGTGCATTTCAGGTGCACTGCTCTCCTTCTCAGTAGCGCTGCTACTATGCTTATTTGTTTTCGATTTTGTATTCATTTCATTGGCCTGTGAAATTATGCATGAGTGTAGTTTAAAGAACTGCGTAATGCTAGACACTAAGGGTCAGATTTTTAATTACCGGCGCATCCCTGCAAAGTAGCAGGGATGCGCCAGTAATTGTGCGCCACGCCACCACCACCCATGGTGCGCCGTATTTACAATGCGGCGCACCATGTGCCCAAAACGTCACCGAAGCGTTACGCTTCTGTGCCGTAAAGGTGGCACATTGCTGGAGTTGCGTCGCAACGATGGTGCAGCTCCAGCAATGCTCTGGGTCTGCCCTATCTCCCCAATGCTGTGTCAAGCCGTACGTCTGCTTCAAGCAGGCGCAGGGTTTGAGTCATGCATCATTGTCCTCAAAGTGACTGATTGAAATCTTGTAGATGTCCCTCAGCCACTTTTAGGATGCGTTCTTGCGCAGGAACGCCCTCCCTTGCGCCGGAACGCCCCCTGATGGCGCAGGGCTTTACAACGTGATGCACCTCCCATATGCGTCACGTTGTTAATATACGCCGCACCATGGCGCCTCTTTTGTTCTGCCACTGTGTCACAAAAGTCACGCAACAATGGAGCAAAAGAGCCGCAAGGGGCTTCAAAATCAGCCCCTACAGACTCAAGTCCAGTCCTTCCTTTGTACACATGGCGATAAGAAGAAATAGTGGTGGTGGATTGATAGTTTGAGTATTTTAATGACTGGTTAATGTAGTAGGAAACTTTTTAGTGTTGTCGCTGATCTGCAATCACGATGGACTTTGTCTGTCACTTCGCGTGCTGCGGACTGCTGCCTGCCAGTCCTAGGCGAACCTTTTTAGTAGTTTGTTTAGTGAGTTACATAAGAACTTTCCAAGTCGACGGTCCGCAAATCAAGCAATACTAATAACGTAGTAGACCACATGAGATCGGTCAATATATCCCGTGGAATAGTTGTCTATTTGCTATTTCGCCAAAATATTTTGTTAATGTTCTTTTGAAATGTTTGATTAGGTTGACAAATATCATCCATGTTTTCTGGTCTTTCTTTCTTTCATGTTGTACATCAGCTCCCCCCAGGGGCAAGAGGGCATTGGAGGAGGCTGCTGCTGCTGCTGCTGCTGCTGAACAGGATCGGTCAGACGAGGGCTCCTTTGCTGGCCCCGGTAAGTTTTAATTTTAATATAGAGTACCTATTTATTCCTAGCGTTCCTCATTCGATTTTTTCTAAATCGTCTTTGATCTTCTTGTAGACTGTATCTAAATTCTTATCCTGCCTCGACTATGACTCCCTGTGGTATTACTAGATTATTCTTATTAGTCTGTCTGTGTAGCTAACTAAGATTGCACATTTGGCAATTCCATTGGACTCCCATTCTAGTCAGCAATAGCTCGATGCACTGAGTGCAGTCCTCTGGGATTGTCCATAATGTCTTTTCAAGTCTTCTAAATGTTTATGCTTTGACAATTGCCAACAATAAAAAGGTGAATGACCACCAAGAAAGAATAGGATACTACTTTACTTTTGGTTTGGACAGGAGTACAATCCATTCTACTACTGTTGCAACTGTTGCAGGGACAAATCTGCACAAACAGAACTATGGACACTAAATAATGCATTGCTCAGCTTATCAATTATAATAGGCGCTGTTAGACTTTCCACATACCTCAGTGATAACAGACTTTGTAGTTGAACCCCCAATCTCCTTACTGACTAGATAGTGTGGCAGAGTCATTTAGCTCCCAAAGTCACTGATGATTGATCCCCAATGATGATTATCCAACGCAGGACAAGAGTACGGAGTCAGAGTCAAGAAGTTTCAGAGGCATGGACTCCTGCTTGCAAAAATTGCAAAACCTTTAGCTCAGCCACTCTAGTCTGGAGGACCAAAAACCACAGAGTCTATTTAAGTTTAAAAGCTTTATTAAAAGTAAACACATTTATTAAAATCAAGTTTGTCATAAAACTAAACGTTTAACTGAAAATGGAAAAGTGCTTAGTGCTGACGATTAATTGAACACATTTCTTGTGGTCGAGCCGAGCTCTCACCTGGTTTGAACTTGATCTTGCTCGTGTTCTTAGAAGTCAAGCTTCTGTCTGTTAGGAGAAAAAGTGGTGCGTGTTAAAAATAAAAAGCAAGCATTCATCAGTTGTGCCAAAAAGTGCAGCAAGACAACAGCCTTCCCTGGAAAAAGGGACATTTTTACTTTAGAGTAGACAGTCACAAATTATTACATTGTTTTCTCTTTTTTTCACATTTCTTTATTCCTAGACCAAATATTAAATAGTAGTGAGTGGTGTATTCTAACATTCTTAAATGTACTTTGTAGGTGGAACATCTGGTGGCGGGGCCAGCGCGGAGGTGGTGGTGCTGGATGAGGAGAACACTTCTGGGGAGGAGGCGGTGCAAGTGCCGGACGACACCAATGTGCCTGTGAGGGTTCACACAGTGGTGGCGGGCAGAGGTAAGCTATATATTCCTTACTTATTGAGATTGAAGACTGCAGAGTGTGCTTTCTGCACGGGTGTATTATAAATCAACCAGGTAGTAGCCTCCTCTAAATGTACTGTCATGTAGCTACTGAATATCTTTATACCGTGTTAAGTTAGCATAGGCTCATTAGAGGTTTAAACGCCATTTTTCCTTTTTGCAACTTCTGCACACGACACTTAATTGTTGATTTAGCTTTCACCCTAGTAGTTCGTTGTGGTTTACATGAGAATAATATGTTATTACTCTGATATCAGCTTTGCTTAATAAACTATGTCTGTACAGAGAGTGCTGAAGTTTCAGGAACAACACGATACAGATTTGTTATGAGGTCTGATCTTCACGGCTTCATAGACATAACATAAGTGCAGCTTCTGCCAACTTTGGGCTTGAGGCTGGTTTTATATTGCTTTGCTTGAGGCACAAATACACACTTGATGCGGTTCACATGAAGAGAGAGCTGGTGTATGCTGATGTGATTCCTTCATGCTAGGACACTAAGGTATGGGCCCGCCCTAATACAACCCAAAGAGAGCTTCTTAGCTAATAAATATAATATGTGTGTTAGGGAGGGTGAGATATAAGTGTTGTTAACTCTTATCCATTTACAGCATGTTATCATGCTGTCACCGTTCGCTGTTTATGTACTAGTAACTATGCTGGTAACTTTGCTATTGATAATATGTTTACTTGTATTATCTAAGATACTGCGCCTGAGAAGACGGCATTAGTAAATAAACATTTCAAATGCACATGTGTTCTTCTTTACTCCATGTTCTGGTTTGTAATGATAGTATAACGAAAGAGTGTTCATGAGTTCCACGTATCCTGAGGTACTGTAAGTTCATGTTCTGGTTTGTCTAAACATTGGGAGTTTGTTATTACCAATGAGACACTGTAGCTAGCTCGGTAAGGGGTTTGTTGGGTACTTAGGTGAGTTTTGGGTCACCCTAATTCTCCGAGGTTCCAATCCTCTGTGCACAGTTCTGTGTGAGAACAGAAACCCTGCGACATGGCGCCCAACGGTTTCGTTGGTCTTATATCATGACACTCGAGTAGTATATCGTTCGAACCTTAACCCCTTCACATCCGTTCCCGGAAAACGGGGTGTCGGTGAAACCTACCTATTTATGGTAATAGGTCTTTTTCAAGCTTGATTCTTACTAAAACGGTTTCTTTGATTTTCTACCCAGTTGTGCTACAAAGTATTCTTTGTTTTTCCGTAATTCCAGTGTTATCATGGCGGCGGTGGCAATTGCGCAACATAGTCGCGTAGCGGTGCGCACACATCTACAGATGTACCAAGTCCCGGTGGATGGGATGGCTGTGATTTTAGTGGTGTGTGCTGATCCG
The DNA here is from genome assembly GCF_964261635.1 of Lissotriton helveticus. Classification (NCBI taxonomy): domain Eukaryota; kingdom Metazoa; phylum Chordata; class Amphibia; order Caudata; family Salamandridae; genus Lissotriton; species Lissotriton helveticus. The sequence goes on along the minus strand of NC_136071.1, from coordinate 926,703,926 downwards.
GCGTTCCCTTTTGAATTATTTTACTCTTGGGTTACGTTTCCGGCTGTGGACGCAACTTCTAGTTTGTTCCACTCCTACACTGCCTCCCCTGTACCGGCTGAGTATACACCGTACAGGGCTCTGGAAATACCTATTGATCATTGGCAGCATCGAGTTTGGTTTGATGGCGCCCTCCCCCACTCTTTGTCCACTGCGAGGTTAGGTCCACTCTCAATTCCAGGTACTAACTGGCCTGCGTTGGGTGGTTTTACCCCGCACCCGAATCCCGGGGCTTGTACCCTTGCAGAAATTCGAAGGCTACATGTAGTCTCAATTTCCGTGATTCGAGCTTTGGTGCAGTACATAGGTCGACATCTCCCGGGTGGTCCCCAGGGGGGTGCGGCCATTCCAACGGAACGTGGTGGTTTACGGCTCAATCCAGTTATGGTAAATTCAGTTTTTGGTCAACGCCCTGATAATAAAGATGATTTTCCTTTTTGGCTGGCTGAGAAATTTGACCAACTGGAAGCCGTGTTTCCCAATTCTACTCCTGCTGATAAACATAGGATGTTGACGATTACTTTACCTAAGGATATCACTCCCGAACTCGTTGACTGTGAAAGTTGGGGTAAAACTTTTGCGGCTGTTTATGCGAGGTGTTTCGGCACCCCATCTATGGCTGTACTGCCTACGATCATAAAACGTGTTCAGGATGATCACGGTCCAGAGGCAGCGGTTGAATTGGGTATGCGACATACAGTATACGAGGCAAGATGGCTGCCGTGGGGAAGGCTGTGTAGGCAGCTAGTTCCCTCGCTCCTGGCGTTTTGTTGTAAAGGGAAGAAGAAATTCAGCTACTTTCCGTGTCTAATCACTACAAGAGTCGACTTTGCGATTCTCTGCCAATTCTGTTGATTCTTTTAACCAGTGGGGTCATTTTACCTGCAGAGGAATACGCTGGAACACGTTGGTCGATTCCGGCCGGTTGGTGCCATTACCACTGCTTGCAGAGGCTGCCCCGGGTCGGGCTGCTTAGAGACAGAGACGGAGCCGGAGCTGTGCGGAGCCTGAGAGGCGTCTACCATTTCCGCTTGCTACTTTCGGGGCCGGACTCGGAGCTCCGCAGCTGCAGAGAGGCGTCGGTTGTTTCCCGGAGGGTTGCCGTATTGGCAAGACTGTTTGGTGGCTGACGCTGATTTCTTCAGTGTTCGACCGGCGTCAGACAGACAGAGCCTTGGAGGTAGAGCACTCCAAACCGGTGGAAGACAAGCGCATTACGCTATACTTGCATATAGCTCTAACAAATTGCTATAAATTACCCCTGCAACAAACTATCTCTGCGGCAGGCGGAGTTCACGAATGCTACTAAATTTCTCTGAGCTCCGACGGCGGTCTCCGCTGTGGCGCGCTACACTTTGTCTCTTTTGGGTACAGAGTAGCGTTTTTCCTGGCAGAGGGGGCTCACGAAAGAAAAAGAGGACGCCGCTCCCATCCTCTATTGCAACACGCAGCAGCAAGAAAAACGACCTTGGGCCCAAGCTGAAGGACGTGGGACAAGTGAACGAGGAGATCGCGATGGCAGAGGTAACACCACTGATCCCTGGTAAAATCGCTACAAAACAGGGTAAGAGTTCTAACAAGGGGGCTGCTACTAAATCAAATGAAATACCTGGTATGAAAAGCACTGTATTACAAACATTACCAGACCTGTTTGAAAAGCATGCTGCTAAAAAGAAAACTATTGATAATGGCATGGATAATCAAAGCACCGATTTAACTGCTACACAATTTTCTAATCAACCATCTATAAGTGGCGACAATCAGAATAAGGTTAATAATCCCTTAACTTCGATAACAGCTCCGATACCGATTGACTCTCTGAGGAAGGGTACTATGGGAATTGTAGTCCCAGGCGGAGCCATTACCAATCGATCATGCTCACTTCCATCATTATCACTGTTATCAAACGATTTATTTAGTGATCCACGAATTGAAAAAGAAACTATCGCGCAGCAACACAATCAGGAGCTTCCTGAAAACTTTTACTCTCTGTCAGATCTCTCATCCGATGAAGCGACAGGCGTAAATAAAGATTGGGCAGACCTTAGTTGCGAGAGTCTATCTTCCGTCGGAGAGATTAGCTCCAGCCCTGATAATGCTAATGCGGCTACCATTATTAAAAAGAGGCTGAAGAAGAAAAGATCTTTTCGTGCAGCGAGTAAATAGACTATTCTCAGGCCACCAAACGACGTGAACTCCCTATCTCCCAATTTAATATCTACCGCTTCTGGTGCTGACGATACTTTAGGGCCTAGTCATAATGGTATATCTGACCCAACTCTGCCACCAGACAATAACGAAGAGATCACACTGAAAACAATATTTGATACCATGATGACCCACAGGGCAGAAAGTAAGGCCGAGAATCAACGCACGCAAATGACATGTGCCAAAGTTAAAAATGCAGTACGCCGTGCAATCAAATTATGTTCAGAGACTGCTGATAGGGTCACTGAAGCAGAGGTCAGGATATCCGTGCTGGAAGAAGAATGCATGACCCAAAGACAAGAAGTGGGAGATTTCAAAGCACAAAAGGATGATTTATCTGACAAGTTAGCCAGCTTGGAAAACGAGGCCCGCAGAAGTAACTTGCGCTTTTTGGGAATCCCTGAAAATAAAGAAGGAGGCGACCCGAGGCGGTTCATTATCAATTTATTAAACGATGCTTTTCCAGAAATCACTGATTGGGACTGGGCTCGGGAAATACAACGAGCACATAGATTCCCTTTTACTGCAAGGAAACCGCGACAAGGTCAAGAAAGCTATCCCAGGGCCATTTTGGTGTCATTTAATAACTTTCTTGCTCGTGAAGCCATCTATGCAAATGCAAGACCAGATAAGAAAGCGGATGGTCTAGGCTGTCAGTTCTTCGTGCGACCAGACTATTGTCAAGCTACTGTGGCTCAACGTTGGCATTTGAAGCAATTAATTCCTGATTTTCAGAAGAAGGAAGTAGCAGTATTTCTTCAAGGTCCTGCAAAACTTAAAACTATATTCAAAGGTCAAACAAAATATTTCATTTCTACAATTAAAGCTAAGGAGTACTTGGACTCTCTCTGAATGATCTTGATGAACTCAGATGTATAGTATGAAAATTTCAGAATTTGCGTCTAGTAATTATATTGATTAATAATAACTATTTCAATGCAGGACTATTATGCTTTTTCTTTTCTAAACTTTTCTAAACTTCTCTTATTCTTCTTTTGAATTTTGAATTTTCTTCTTCTCTTACTTTTCTTCTTTTGCTTTTTCTTTCTATGGTAAAGACGCTAGGGGTTAGGGACACGGCATCCATATGTTTCAGGAACTGATAGTTCCTGTGCCTCCTATAGTGGGGAGGGTGGGGGGAGGGGCTTTGGGGATAAGGGTGGGGGTGGGTATGGGCAGCGGGTGGTGGTGGGGGTGTAAGGCAGAGGTGCTCAATGCAGGGATGGTTATAAGGCATTCAAATCATAATATAGAAGAGCAAATGTTTGTGATGATGGTCAACAATCGTTTTTTTACACTGTTTTTGAAATGTATAAAAGGCTGAAAATATGTACTATTAATATTAATGGTCTCAATGATTTAAAGAAGATTGCCATGTTCCGTACAATGCTTCAAACTCTGAATATTGACTTGTTATGTATTCAGGAAACTCACATTTCATGGGATAAACGCTTTCTCTTGAATAATTTGGGATTAGAAGTCCTGATTACATCTAAACAAATGGGTATCAAGAGAGGCATTGCAATTTGTATGCGAAAGGGAGTAGGGAAGTGTGTAAAAACATCTTCTGATAAATGGGGGAGATGGGGGCTTGCTGAACTAAAAATTGGTAGTTGCAGATTTACTCTATGTTGTTTGTATGGCCCCAATCTGGATGACGCTGAATTATTTAATTCTATGAATACAGAGTTATCCACTTGGACACAACCGATAATAGTGTGTGGGGACCTTAATATCCATATACCAGCCGATTGGAACATCAAATCAGGAAAGAGATATATGGGTCGTAAGATTCAAGTCTATAAAGCTCTTAGAGATCTGGTATTAAGTAACGGGCTAACCGATGTTTGGAATAAATTTTATTATAATGACCCTGGTTATACCTTCTTCTCTATTCCCCATCGAAAATTTGTCCGTTTAGATTATTTTTTTGTATCCTCAGTTTTTCTGGAGAAAATCCGTATTGAAATATTACCACAGGTCATTTCAGATCATAATCCCATAATTGCAGAGATTCAATTCCTTACTGACTGTCAAAACCTAAATAGATCTTGGTCATTTCAGAGAAGTTTACTATTAGACGAAGAGTACCTCCAGTTTATGGTTACAATTATTAAAGATTATTTTCTTATAAACCATGATTCTGCCTCCCCACAGGTAGTCTGGGATTCTTTCAAATCCGTTGTACGGGGGGAGACAATTAGTTTTGCAAATTACAGGAGGCAAAAAAATCAAAAAGACTTCAAGGATAGGCTAAACAAGGTCAGGTTGGCTGAGCTCGAATTATCTACCGCTTGTAAAAACAATGTTAGTATAGAGGATGTACAAACTCGACTAACTATTGAACGTTCAGGACTCCGTATACATATCGCCGAAGAAGTAGCTGTAAAATTTAAACAATATAAAACTGAACGTTATGAACTCAGCGAACGTACGGGGAAAATCTTAGCACAGCGCCTACGTCAAAAATCCTCTTTTAATGAAATACAATGTGTCAAAGACATTAATGGGGTCTTTCAAGAAAATAAGGAAGGAATACTAGACGCATTTCATGGCTTTTACAAGATGCTGTATAACGATCATAACAATGAAGTTGACAAGACTCTTAATCCCATAAACTATCTTCAAAATTCTAATCAACTTTCATTGTGTACAGATGATATCGATCTCTTCGCTAGGCCAATAAGCTGGGAAGAGATTGAAAAGGCTATTTTGAGTCTTGCTGCTGGCAAAGCTATGGGGTCCGATCAGATCCCCCTTGAATTTTATCGGACGTTTAGACATTTGTTGAAGACAGAATTATTAAAAATTTTCAATGTAGCATTTCAAGATAAACCTCCTGATTCTTGGTCTACTGCCATTATAGTTGTTTTTGTAAAAAAGAACAAGGATCCAAAGGAACTTGGCTCGTATCGTCCCATTTCCCTTATCACGGCAGATAGCAAGATATATTCTAAAATTCTCGCCAATAGATTAAATGACGTCATGGCCGGTTTGGTTTCTCACATTCAACACGGGTTTATTAAACATAGGGATACTACAGATCATGTCAAACGTGTCATTGCACTGTTGGATTGGGCCCAAGCAAAGGAATCCCCAGTCGGAGTGATCTTACTCGATGCTGAAAAAGCGTTTGATAGAGTAGACTGGGGGTTCCTTTGGTCGGTGTTAGAATGGAAGGGTTTCCCATCACAATTTATCAAAGCCGTACAGTCACTTTATTTTAATGCAAAAGGAGTAATAAGACTAGGTACGGATACTTCCAGATCATTTTCAATCACTAGGGGGACCAGACAAGGCTGCCCCTGCTCTCCACTTTTATTTGCACTTTATTTAGAACCTTATTTGAACAGATTAATTACAGAACCTGGCATCCCACCAGTCCGACTCCATGAAGTAGATCACAAAGTCTTAGCATACGCAGACGATGTGGCCATTGTAACCTCCGACTCTTCCACTGCTTTACCCAAAATAATTGAAGTCGCTAGCGAATTTGGTAAATTTTCTGGTTATAAATTGAATGTTTCAAAAACTCAAATCATACATTCTAAAACTGGTACACCCACTGATCTTCCAATAAATTCCACTGCTACATACCTCGGTGTAACTTTATCTCCCAAAATAGACGACATTGTCGGACTAAATCTGGACCCTTTACTTTTATCCACTAATAGGACTTTAGAAAGGATAAATAATCTACATTTATCTCTATTTGGACGGACCAATGTTATTAAGATGTTAATTTTTCCAAAATTTCTTTATTTTTTTCGTACTATTCCTCTATTTTTTTCTATGTCTCTTTTTAATAAAATAGATAGGATGTTGTCCAGATTTCTATGGGGGTACCGTCGGTCAAGAAGATCTCTTAAGTGGTGTACTCTTCCGCAAGGGCGTGCTGGGTTGGGATTTCCGAATTTTAGGATATACTATTGGGCTATTACTCTTAAAACTATCAAGGTTTTACTATTCCATGATCATGCTAACGAAACCTTTAAGGCACCTTCTATTTTTGAAATGCTTATGGGTGACCGTGTGCGCCAATCGTTACTGATATTTATGGAGCCGAGCTATTACAAAAAAACGAAATTTAAGGTCTTTCTCTCTGCTTTCTTGGCTTGGAGACAAATGAATAAAGCTTTACGGATTATTCCCAAATATAATTTTTACACACCTATTTGTTGCAATATTTCACTATCAGGGATTTCTCAAAGTATCCCTATCTATCGATCTCGTCTGGGACCGATCCACTCAATTGGGCAACTGTACTTAGATGGGACTCTAATGTCCTTCTCCGAACTCCAAGACACATTTGGTCTTTCTAGAAACGATTTTTTTAAATATCTACAAATCCGTAGTTTTCTGGAAAGAAAAAACCTTCTATATAGTGATGTAATTGAGACTAATGATGTCTTGGAGAGTGGCAGGAAGGATGGCCGCATTGGCACAGTTTATCAGTTAATGATTAATAGGCTGCATGATGACCTCGATCAACAAGCCCAGAAATGGGAGAGGAAACTGTGTATAGTAGGGATAGACCTGGCAAGGGCATTCGAGATCAGTAACACAATACTAATCAACAGCTCTCTTAAAAGCCAACATTATATGGCTTCTTTAGATCTTTATTATACACCTGCTAAACTGGTTAAATGGAAAGCTACGAAAGGCATCAATTGTAGCCGTTGTGGAATTTCAGCAGCAGACTCATGTCATATGTTCTTCAGTTGCCCCAAACTTACTGTATATAAAAATAAGATAGAAACATTTTTGACCAATTTGCTCAATGTTAATATCAAATTATGCCCTTCTGTTACTATCTTTGGTGTATATTTTCCATCCGAGAGTTTATCTGTTGATCAAGAACATTTTCTTTTCATTGGAATGTCTATTTACCGCTTTTGTATTACTTCAAGATGGCTAGATGGTGATCCACCATCATTTGAACAATGGTTAGGAAAGTTGTTAGACATTTATCGAATGGACAATGCAGTTTACAAATTGAAAGGACGGAGAAAGAAGACATTTGCCAGGAAGTTATGGTCTCCTATTGATAATTGGATTTAATTTAACCATGACCACATCTGGAAAGAGAGAGCATTTGAGTCATATGTTTTAATTTCTGTCATTGAGTGTCATTGCCTTATTGTTGTACTTTGTTCCATCCTTGTATCTGTTCTGCCTCTGCCATTGAAAAAAATAAAAAAAATAAAAAAAATAAAAAAAATGAATTGGGTATGCGCCTGTGTGGTTCTTTTGAGATTGTAAGGGATCTCATACTCTCCAACATCAAGGGAGATGCTGTGAACTTCCAGGTTTTTAATGCACTGGCGGCGTTACCCGATGCCGAAAAGCCCCGCCAGTTGGCGAAGATTGTGGTGGCCGCTTATAAAACTATCGGTCGCACTAGTAAGGGTTTGAAGTACTTCGTGGTTAAGGAGAAGAAACAACCACAAGTGCAATCTGCTGCGGCAGATGTACAACCAAAGTCCAAAAAACAGAATTGGCCTCAGAAACAGGGGAAGCAACAACAGCAAACTCAGGAATCATATCCTGCGTCACAGGTCCCTGCGCCAGCTGAGAAAGTTTATGATTTGCGCGATCGCGCGATGATTAAATCACCTGATCGATTTCAGGTTTCTGATCAACGCTCTCCTCGTTCCTTTCAGGACTCATCGGCCCCGAAGACCGGTGGAGGAGGAGGTGGACGGGGACGTGGTGGCCAACAAGGACGTGGCCAGCCCCGCCAGACAGAAGGCGCATGGAAGCTGGAGGATTCTACGCCAAAAAGACCACAGTTTGCGAAAAAGAAAGTCGCAGCCTTAACAGCGCATCGATATGCCACAGATAGTGAGAACGCGGCTTCGGAATCTGACGTGGGCTCTGACCTTGCTGGACAGCGCGGCGGAGATAACCATAGTCAGAGAGACGCTGCGTGCACTACTGAGGGTGACAGCGACTGATGTCTACGTTGTGATAGAAACAGCGGATACGAGACTTGCTCCCCCTGAAAGACTTTATGAAATTGTCCTGTTAATTGAAGGTGACATACACTTCTACGTATGATATTTTGCTTTCAGAGGCTGACTGGCCCCCACCTTTTGTGCTCGCTGCGCCGCGAGGAGAGGAGGTAATCCTCCCCAGTTTCGCGAACACTGTCTCGAAAGAGCATGCGCAGCATTTTGCAGAAGAGTGGGCTCGGGCTCTCGCGCCGGCTCTGTACCGTAACCAATGTGGTTGGGATAAATTGTCGCCTTGCCACGAAATTCCGTTGCAGTCTCAGCCGCAGCCTCAACCTCAATATCCCATTCGGCGTGAAGCAAAATCTTCCGTCGCGGAAATCCTTGAACAATTGGAATATCAGGGAGTTATTGAAACGTGTGTGTCACCGATGAATAATCCCCTTTTTACTGTGAACAAACCTGACGGATCATATCGTTTGGTTTTGGATTACCGGCATTTAAACTCGCATTGCCGTAACTGTGCAGTACAGAATACTCACGGCTCTGCCCTTGTGGATAGTCTCGTGCGAAAGCGTTTCAAGACAACGCTTGACATATCCAACGGTTTTTATGCCCACAGATTGGACAGCTTTAGCTCCCAATGGACCAGTTTTACGTGCGCTGGGGTCCAAAAACAATTCCGGCGTCTCCCAATGGGCTATAAGAATAGTCCTGGTATATTTACCGCTCGCATTGTCTCTATTCTGGAGGCACTCGACCCAGATGCTTGTTCGTATGTGGATGATATATATCTCACAGACGACGATATTTGGGAGCATCTGTGTCGTGTAAATTCGGTTATTTGTAACTTCGCTGACATGGGTTACAAATTTAACTTTGCAAAATCGCACATTGCTGAACACACAGTGTTGTTTTTGGGCTATGAGCTCAACAATGAAGGTAGAGGTTTGGCTCCTCACTTCTTAGAGAAGTGCGCACAGTTGCGCGCTCCGACAACACTGAAAAAATTACAGTCCTTGCTGGGTTTCCTAAATTTCAGGAGAACGTACATTCCGGAATATGCCCAGCGTATCAAGCCATTGTATGCTTTGATACAACCAACTTTTTCTAAATCATGCTGGCTGCCTGAGCATTCAGCCATTTTGCAATCCTTGCAAGCTGATTTGCTCGCTTCTAAGTTCTTACTGACTCGTGACAACCATACCAACCTGGTGATAAGAATAATACCAGGGACAGTGGGTTTCACGTACCTCACTTTTAATGAAGGAGACACAGTACCAATTGCTTACAAGTCACACTTGTACACTTCGGCTGAGATGCGGTTTCCCACTGTGGAAAAGGTTTTAACAGCTGTACAGATGGCTATTCTTAAAGAACGGGCTCTGTCACAAGGGAAACGCATGTTGGTTGTAACACCCTGTCCTCATTTGGAGGCAGTCACGAAAGCCAGTGTACCAAATTCAAAAGCTTTGCACCCTCGGTGGATTCAGTGGGCTGCGTCCTTGACGTCCGCGGATGTCACGTTTATTTTTGGCGCCTCGTTACGGTCGCAGGAGTACTTGCAGTATGAGTTTGTTCACCCTGCTCCTCTAGCTATGCGACCTTTGGAGGACTTCCATTGCATCATTTACACTGATGGTTCGGCGCAGGTTGCGCATGGCTCTAAACATGCCTACGTTTCCGCTTGCGCCATTGTGGTCGGTGCTATGTTGAACGATGAATTCATATCCAGGGAAGTGCACACGTTGCCGCTTGGAGATTGCACCGCACAATTGGCAGAGCTTCTTGCTCTTTTACTTGCGTTGGAGTACGCAGATCCTAGTGTTACTACTCTTATTGTAAGTGATTCTTTCTACTGTGTCCAGTCTTACAATGAAAACTTGTTCTTTTGGATTCAGAATGACTTTCGTGATTCCAAGGGTAGCACAATAAAACATAAATTGATCTTGGTTCGAGTGGCTGAACTTAAGGATAAGTTACCACTCGTTTATGTAATTCATACTCTTGGCCATCAGCGTCTTGGGGTTCACGCTGTCGGTAACTCGCTTGCAGATGAAGCAGCGAAATCAGCAGTATCTACATACTTAGTTGCAGCAGTTACTAGGTCCAAAACTAAGATTGATAGCGACATCTTAGCAGCAGTTGCTGCCTGTGAGAAGGGAGGTAAACATCCTTCGGGATTCCCTTCGAAGTACAAATACCACTTAAGTCCCGAAAAGGTTCCTTTTGTGACAATTCCTGACGTTGGGGAACGTCTGATTCCCAACTCGGATCGCAGGGCTGACTTGATTACAGCGGCGCATGAAGGTGTGGCGTCTGCGCATGCGGGCGTCTCGGCCACTGTAACTCAATTACAACAACGTTTCTGGTGGCGGGGACTGTACAAACAGACGCGTGATTATGTCCTTCTTTGTGACATATGCCAACAGATTAAACCTTCTACTGCTACGCGTCCGCCACAGACACGGTTGTACATTTCTAATAAACCACTGGGTTGTGTTTATTTAGATCACTGCGGTCCTTTTTCATCTGATACTGCGTATAAGTACATCTTAGTAGCAGTTGACTCATGCACACGCTTTGTGTGGGTATGGCCCCATCGCAGCGCTGATTCACGGACTGTCATTAGAGATTTGCGTGTCTTTATAGGGATTTTTGCCTGTGGTACCTTCCATTCGGATCAGGGTCCGGCTTTCGCCTCTAAGGCGTATAAGGATGCCATGACTTCGTTGGGGGTCCAAGTCAAGTTTTCGTCTCCCTACAGACCTGAGGGTAACAGTGTGGTGGAACGAATGAACCGCGATTTAAAGCAATCATTGACAGCTCGAGTTATAGGCACTGGCAGAAACTGGCTTACCCACCTCAATGGCGTGCAGCGTGCTCTTAATAATCTCCCTAGAAGGTCTCTGGGTGGGCGGACCCCATACGAAATGCTCTTTGGCATCAAGATGTACGGCCCTGACCTTGACGGTCTAGACTGTGTGGTTCGCGCCACTTTCTTTGACGCAGATGAACATTGCAATGTTTTACAGAATCTACAAAAGACCAGAGACAGTCTTGCAAAGGAACATTTGCCCTCCTCATCGGATGATGCGTTGCAGATCCCGGTAGTCGGCTGGCTACCCCAAGTTGGAGAACTGGTTCGAGAGAAGATCGATAACAAGAAAGAATTTGGTCCTTCCTATCGTGCTCCGGTTCCAGTCCTTGGAGTGAAGGGCACCAGAACAGTCATTTTACCACCACTTCCTGGTCGTAAGGAAAACAGGTTTATTTCAATTGACAATGTCAAGATACACAGAGTGGCCGATTCTTCTTAGCATGACACCGGCTGTTTCATGTCCTTCCATTGTGAGAAATTCAGTTATGCCCACTGCTTCTAATATTGAGCCTGAAGTGGCCATCGAGTTACCTGCTGTTTCCAGTCCTTTGTTAAATACTTTACCCGGAACTAACAATGATGAGATAGACTATACCTACCCCACTGATTTGTCCATACCTGACCTACAAGCACGTTTAGCCACGGAATCCAGATTTTCATTTGACTCTGTTTCCCTTGCCTCGAAGAAACCCTCTCGTATTGCAGTTTATGCCGGCCTGTTTAAAAAACATTTTTTGATTCCCCCTTGGACATACATTTGGCTGTTGCTTTTTTCAGTTTACTTCTTTATGTCAATTGGTTTTGTGTTTTATTTTTTTCGACTCATCAATGGACACTATGTCGAGGAAAGAACGTGCATTACACATCTAAATGGAACTTTGGCCCCACTGTCCTCGTCTCATTCTACACACAGATTGAAGAGAGACTTAACTTTGGTTAACATCACAGCATGGCCTGTCCTTGATGGAATTGTGTGGGATGCAGTTCGATTTCAAATTCATGGCCCAACGGAAGTCGTTAAAGTTCCTAAGGTACTTAGAGTGAATATGGGGGATGTAGTGAAACAAAACATTCGTTCTGATGACTGGGATGTTAATACAGTAGAAAATTTGTTTTCTGATTTGCAATACTATGCTGCCTTTGATGCTGAGGATTTATATTTAGAATCTGCTAATTATGGTGATTTATTTTGCTACCAACATTATGGCAACCACTTCTTACATAAAACATCATCACGAAGGGATACTGTTAATTTTACACAGTGGGAACATTGCCCAGCGCCTGCACTAGGCAGTTCAGGAACTTTTCTGAAAAAGTATACTTATTTCACTGATTTTAACCAGTCCAATCCCGAGTCCTTTTATTTTAAATTTATAAAAATGCCAATGTCCAAGGTTAGACTTACCGATACTAAATTGTTGTACTCGAAGGCCTTCCTTGATCAATTAGTTATTGGAGGCTACGATGTATGGAAGGAAACAATAGACCTTAAATCAGTCTGGGGTTCAAGAGCCTGGCAGGTACAAGGCATAGAGGCTTTGCACCGTGCATGTCTCATCCCGAATCATATGTTGTTTTTGAATGCAACTATTTCCCAGACCACATGCTTTGGATTGGCTACTTCTAAAAAATTAAACACCCCTACTGTCCCGGATTTGGAGGAATATGATGGTTGGAGTAATTTTACTCAGTTGTCCATTAGAGAATTACAGGCCCTACTCCTTAATTCTTCCTTTAACATTTCCAGTTTGGATCCAAAAGGTTGGCTGCTTTGGCACCGTGGTGCTGATTCTTGTCAGCATCGATTCTTAGGTTTATCTGACGGGTTTAAAACTGTTAGGTCTGATCCCCGTTTTGACTTAGTCCACACTGTCACAACTTATTCTGTAGGCAAATTGTGTCAAAATTGGATGAAACATTCTACTTTACCTGCAGTTAAAAGTCACCTTTCTAAACTGAATGCAGACGTGGATTTGAATGATTTCATTAAAGGTCCGGCTAGTGGCAGGTCAAAAAGGTGGATATATGCAGTTTACAATGAAATTTGGAAAACATCACAGATTAAGGCTGCTACACGCCTTAGGGCCATTGATCAGGCGAATTTGGAGAAAGTGCTTGCAGTTGTTGACAATAGTATTAACGTGCTTTCCTCCCGTATTTACACTTTAGATAATATTGTGTCATCCGTTGTGGATATTGTGCATGATGAAGTGTCAGTATTGTACCATGGTCAAAATCAGTTACGGTCAATCATGCAATTTGCATGGACCCTTCAGACTCTGAAAAATAATAAGGTTCCCTGGACGTACATGAACGTTTCTTCACTCTTTGCCCTGTTTAATTTGACTGACAAACAACGCTTGCTTTCAATGCGTGATGCTACCTTTAGTATGTTACATATTGAGAGGTTAGAATCTTTGCCTTTTTCCGTGGCAGAGGCCACTGCTGCAACGTGGCTTATCCACGGTTTAATAACGCTGCCTTTTGCTTTATATAAATTTTCAAATTGTATGAAATATGTACCAATTGGTCGTTATGAACCATTGGGTAGTGGTTTTCTTCATGAAGTCTGGTCCCTTCCATACACATACAGGTGTTACAAAGATGGTCAAGAAGTTTATCTAAATGGGGAGGAGTGTACTGAGACACCAGATCATTCATTGATGTGTAGACACATACAATTACACGGTTCATGCAACCAACACCGACCGAATTTGGCTTGTGTATTGCAAGGCACACCGGTTCCTGCTATCATCCCCACATTTACCTTATTAGATAATGGTAGTTATTTACTTTTAAATAATGAAGAGTGTTGCGGGTTAATAAAGGGTGTCCCTTATATTGTAACAGTAAGTGAACGTGTTATTTGCTGTAGGAATGTTCTGTATCCACCCACACATGAACATAGGGAGTCCTCCATCTGGCCACAGATACCAACCTTGAGAGCAGAATTCAGCGGCATGGCAAGAATAAGGGCTCTTTTGTCCCAGAAGGAGGTGGCCTTGAGTTCGGCTCGTGAAACTTTCGTTCTTCACGTAGCGAACACCCGTACAGAGGTTCAGGCCCTTTTAAATACTGATTTGCCTTTACATTTCGGCGAGATGATTCGTACTATCTTTAACGCGTCCTCCACAAAGGGCCTGGCACATTTTTTTAAAACTGTTAGCAGTGGTCTCGTGACTTCCTTTGAAACAATTTTTGGAGTCATCCCTGCGTTCTTTCATTCTATTTTTTCATCTTTGTTTGGTGGATTCCCAGTTTTACTTGCATTAGCAGCGGGCGCTCTAGTGGTTTTCTGTATATTTAAATATGGATGTCCTTCCTGTACAAGGCACCGCCCAGCAGCTGCTGACGCTGTTCCGCAATCGCATGCTTGAATATTATGGCATGCTGCCGTTAGCGATATTGAGCACGGCATATGGATTATCTTTTCGATTCTCCTACTTCACCTGTGTCCAGCCTGTATTTCACTGCCTGGCCTGTGATTTCGATTGGGCCATTGATTTGTGTCTCTGCGGACCGGTTTCTCCTGACGTCGACTTTAATCAGCTGATGAGTCCTATCATTACTCACGAGTTGGTTTGTCCTGGCGAAAGGATTATGGCCTTAGCAGTTATGCATGGACTGATTGGTCCCTGGAATATACTGGCAGCAGCACAGGATTTCTTGGAACTGAGCTTTCTTGAAAACCCACCGAGCTGTCCTCTGATGGTGATAGAGGATCCGGTGCTGGGAGAACACGTATGTTCTTTTCCACTTTTAAATTGGATGGCTGAACTGTTTTCGGATGAAGACGGTGATTTCCTGTTGGAGGCTGTTGTTGCTTATTTTGCATACACAGTTATGTCCTAGACACTTCCGTGTATTGACGTGCTGAAGTGCTAGCATGTCATTGACACTTGTTGACTTATCTGTCGCAGTTTTTTATTATTCCCTTGCCTATTGGCTTGAGCCACTATTGTTTTTTTTGGCTATTTTTCAGCATTACATTTTATTACAAATTTTGAGGTATTTTTAATGTTTAGTTTGAGATCCATGCTCATATAATGTTGCACTCTGCTCTCATGTAATGGCACTTCTGTTATCTTATTTAGTCCGTTCCCGGATCATGGGGGGGTGTCATGTAGCTACTGAATATCTTTATACCGTGGTAAGTTAGCATAGGCTCATTAGAGGTTTAAACGCCATTTTTCCTTTTTGCAACTTCTGCACACGACACTTAATTGTTGATTTAGCTTTCACCCTAGTAGTTCGTTGTGGTTTACATGAGAATAATATGTTATTACTCTGATATCAGCTTTGCTTAATAAACTATGTCTGTACAGAGAGTGCTGAAGTTTCAGGAACAACACGATACAGATTTGTTATGAGGTCTGATCTTCACGGCTTCATAGACATAACATAAGTGCAGCTTCTGCCAACTTTGGGCTTGAGGCTGGTTTTATATTGCTTTGCTTGAGGCACAAATACACACTTGATGAGGTTCACATGAAGAGAGAGCTGGTGTATGCTGATGTGATTCCTTAATGCTAGGACACTAAGGTATGGGCCCGCCCTAATACAACCCAAAGAGACCTTCTTAGCTAATAAATATAATATGTGTGTTAGGGAGGGTGAGATATAAGTGTTGTTAACTATTATCCATTTACAGCATGTTATCATGCTGTCACCGTTCGCTGTTTATGTACTAGTAACTATGCTGGTAACTTTGCTATTGATAATATGTTTACTTGTATTATCTAAGATACTGCGCCTGAGAAGACCGAATTAGTAAATAAACATTTCAAATGCACATGTGTTCTTCTTTACTCCATGTTCTGGTTTGTAATGATAGTATAACGAAAGAGTGTTCATGAGTTCCACGTATCCTGAGGTACTGTAAGTTCATGTTCTGGTTTGTCTAAACATTGGGAGTTTGTTATTACCAATGAGACACTGTAGCTAGCTCGGTAAGGGGTTTGTTGGGTACTTAGGTGAGTTTTGGGTCACCCTAATTCTCCGAGGTTCCAATCCTCTGTGCACAGTTCTGTGTGAGAACAGAAACCCTGCGACAGTACTTCGACTTAGCTGTGAAGTTTTTGGCGAGAAGAATCCCAATCAGATCTGAGATGAACTTGATGGATGGGATGAACGAAAAGCGAAAGAAGGGTGTAAGTAAGTGTGGAAGGACGAGAAATTTAATGATGACTGGCAAAGTAGAATGATATGTGTTTGCTTGGTCCCCGAGGTGGCTGGGAAGGAAAGAATATGGTATGGTGCATGGCTGGGTGAATGATGAAGCAAGGATGGGTGGAAGGAGAACAGCCTGGGTGGGTGAAACAGATACTGTATGTGTGCATATACTTTGAATGGATGGATGCCTGGATCATGGTACTATCTGACTCTTAGATAGCATATGTGTATCTAGAGAGAGTAGATGGTCACTGGATGAACTAAGTGTTACTTTGAAGAGCATGTAACACCGCACCCGCACGTCCGTTCCAGTGTAGGAAAGGCAAGGAAAAGAAGTTGTAATTTTGTCCAAATACTACCATGAATAGTAGCAGTAGTTTGTATTGCAACTGCAAGCACAGCATATATCCGGTTATTATGGTGGACACTCCCTACCTCTCTTAATAAGTTTAGTTTGGTAGTAGTACGTCATTCATGTGTGGGTGTATCACTGTTCACTCAATAAAAAGCAAAGCACCTAAAGTCATCCCATATGTAATCAAATACATCCCATGTGAAGTGATAGATAATCAGATTATTTAGCTTCTTCATTTTCCTTTTCTAGTACTCATTTGCACTGTAGGGTGAAAGTTAAATTAATTAAGCAGTAGCCCTTTTAACAGAGTATTCGCAGTGCCACCCGTAATAGAAAGTAAGAGCTTCACCACCTGCATGTACTGGACCGGTACAGTAACGCAAGTCTGTCTCACTCATCATGGTGTGCATCTGTTTTTCTCGGGTGCAAGTTCACTGCGCTGGCATTATGCCGGCTTGCATAAGATAACGTACTAATTTTCCTAAACAAGAGAGAAGAAGAAGAATAAGACTGGTGTACTGTCATAGTCGACTGTAATGGAAGTCCATAGTGCTCGTAGAATTTGTTCCTTAAACTCTCACTAATGTTAGAGCAAGGATGAAGAAGTGGGAGGTTAGATAGATACTGGCCTCAATAGTTATGTACTGTGCTTTCAAGTTGCTAGTTGTACTGTGACACAACTTTCTGCTCAATCATTTTGTGTTAATCTTAAGGAGCATTGGTTACAGACTATGTCTTTCTTTCTTCATATAGTTGCTCCTTCCAAATCCCAAAAACCAACAAGGAAGGAGCTGGCTCGAATGGCCCGGCAACGGAGGCTGGATGCCACTGTCGCCGAATATCGGCGGCTGCTGGCCCTGGAGGAGGAGGACACGCAGTCTACTGGTACATCCACTGGGACATCTGCATCCTCCTCCGTGCCCCCACGGGCTGCCAGCCAGCGCAGTGCTCCAGCGGTACGGAGCCGGGCTACCAAAGCCAACCGCCACCGCCGAGCAGCAAAGACAGCAGATGCCCCCCACAGGAGTTGCAAGGCACGCCAGCGCCGCTTATGCCTCAGAGTGTCCTACCTGGAGCAGGAGGTCCTAACATATAAGACCTTGGTGGAGGGCCTCCGCTCCGACCATGCCACCCTCCGCAAGGAGTATGATGCCCTGGCTGCTAAAGTGAACAGCATCCTGCCGTAGTGTCCCTTGCCCCTTTTTTAGAGACTTTTGGGGGTGGGAATTGGGACTTGGGTTGTTTTTGGGACTTTTGAAGGACAATCGTTGGGGTTAGGGAGGGTCTTGCGGGAGATTATTTTGTTAGGGCTACACAAATATACTTTTTGAAACTTTATCTGAGCATACCTGTTTTTTACTGCTTTTGAGTCTGGTGGGTGGGGGTTTAACAGTAAGTTTGTTTTCCTGAAACTTAAGTCTGTCATTTTATTCCTTTAAGTGTAAATGGCTAAATGTTTTCAACACTAAGTGCCTCTCACAGAGTAAGTGAATTCAAGAGTCCTAGGACTTTAGTAGTACTACCGTCAATCTCTCGTCTCTCCTAATACTTCATTATACTACCTCCCACCAAACGCTTATCTTACCTGTAATTTGTGTTTGAAAGTAGGGCTAGGCCCAGGGCTGGCTCCACGGGAAATGGCGATTAAGGTTGGCAATCCTGGGCGGATGAAATGTCCTCATTGCGGTGGTACTAGTGGTGTGACACAGTGCCAGTTGCATGCCTATGGAAAAAAAGAAAATGAAACCTGCTTTGTCCTTACTGGAGCATTACAACGGTACGATAGAGAATATAGCAGGTGACAGTACACTAGAACAGTGCCACAATGTAGCCTAACAAATGGTAAAGTATTGAAAGTATAACTAGTACTTGCGTTGAATTTCTTTGACATTGCCTACTAATACAAGAAATAGTACTGAAGCTGAGTAAGTCTAGAATATATCTTCGGATTCCTTCACCAGCCTGTTGCTATGACCTTATCCTCCCCAGCAAGTGTGTGGAATTATTGCTGTCATTTAGTCACACATCAATCAAAACCACACAGCCTGGGGGAAGAGGGTTAGGGTTTGGAAAATGGATGGGAATGTTTTTTTTTTTTGGGTAAGTTTTGTTGAGAGAAGAAAAAAAAAAGCACAGCATGGACAAACAATAATTGAACATAAAGAAATCTTTGGGTACAAAGCTAACCATAAATCTTTTAAGTGACATAAAGGAAGTGCATGCACGACTGCATGCATGGTTACTGAAAAGTAAGTACTATTTTCGACAACCGTGAATGACAGAATGCGACAGTACAGGGCTGCAGCGTTTTCACTTGCCTATCTCTGCAATCAGAGAAACACTTCTTACATTACATTAGGTTTAAAAAATAGCAGAAGTAAAACTTATAGAATGGCTGTAGGGATGAATTTAGAAGCAGAGAATGGAGATCCAAGAAATGCAGAGTCACACTCATAGAAGTTCAAAGCAATAACATTACTTTAAAGATAATTAGAAAAGAACGGATACTGTATCTGTATGTTGTTGTAGTTGTCCTGTTGAATTTGGTAAGTTGCATGCATCAAACCATTCCTCTTATTAGCGGGACTCCTCCATTCCAGCTGACGCTCCGTCCATCAATGTTGGTGACCAGAAGACACCCTGTCCACTGTCTGCCTGGCGGATGCTGAATTGCGGCTCGCTAATGTGAAGCCTGACTTCATCCTTTTTTTCCCATTGCACAGACTGAAACCCGGCCTGTAAATATTGATGGAAAAACAGGAAGTGATATTAGAACACCACTGACAAATAAATATAAGGTATGTAAGCTGTGTAGTGCAAAAAGTCACACTTTTAGTTTCCTAATAGACAGTACAATATTTTTGAAAGTGCGTACTCTGTCTGAGTCTCCTTTTGAAGGATAAATAAGTATGGGCAAATTAATTTAGCGGATCTTTCCCCTCAAGCTAGGTGTACTGTAAACTGTGTTTTAGAACAAAATTAGACCTTCCCAGCAGTGCTCCCACCCAGACCCTTACTAAAGCCAGTCGCAAAAATGTAGAAGACCACCAATCAGATCTCAAAAAACGAGGCCTAGTAGAAAACTGGTGACAAAACGTACTTTGAAAGTAAAAGTAGGCCCAAATCCCCCCTTACCCACCGTGGATTGTATTCAAAGCACGTGCAAGCAAGCAAAAGTATCCATACCCAGCATTGCTCCAAGACTCGCAAACCCCCCCCACAAACAGCCCCCCACCCAAATGCAATACAAATACTGCTAACCCTAACGAGCCCTAAGTTAAGAATAGTGGCAAACGCTTTCTTTAACTATGCCAAATCCCCCCTTTCCCACCATGGATTTTCTTCAAATCACTTGCAACCAAAATTACACATTCCCACGAGTGCTCTAAGACCCCAGAACTCAGTTGCAAAAATCTAGAACACCCCGAAACACATGCAATCCTGCTGCTAGAGCTAACCCTAACGAACCCTAAGTTACAAAAAGTGCCAAAAGGCTTTTCCACATGGATTTTCTCCAAACCAGTTTTATCCGGTATTAGACCTTCCCAGCAATGCCCCAAGACCCGCCAACCCACCCGCAAAAAAGCACAACACCCCCAAACAGCCAAAAAGCAAAAATGGAAAATCTCATATTACTTACAATATTTTTCTGCCTTCTGTCCAAACGCGCTGTGCAGCTAGGTCATAACTCCCGTTTTCCACCATGGATTTCCTGAAAAGCAAATGCAATCAAAACTAGACTGTGCCAGCAGTGCTCCCAGACCCCAAAACCCACCCACAAACACCCGGAACCCCCCCAAAGAGCACCTCAAAGACAAGCAAGTCAGCAAAAACACAAAAAAAAATTCATCTCCGGTCTGGTCCAAACCAGTTTTATCCGGTATTAGAGCTTCCCAGCAATGGCCCCAGACCCGTCAACTAAGGCGGAAACAAGTAGAAGCCCCCCAAACAGGCAAAAAGCAAATATACAAAAGTGGGGACTTAGAAATTTTCAGGAAAATTTCCAAAATCACTCAGCGCGCACTCTGCAGCTAGGCCCTAACTCCCCTCTGCCTCCATGGATTTCCTTCAAACCTCTTGCTATCAAAACTATCCATACCCAGCAGTGCTCCTAGACCCCGAAACCCACCCACAAACACCAGGAAGCCCCCAAACAGGCCCCCGAAAACGCTACATTGAGCGAAATGTCAGAAAATGCAAAAACTTTTTCCTCATGGATTTTGTCCAAACCAGTTTTATCCGGTATTAGAGCTTCCCAGCAATGGCCCCAAAACCGTCAACCCAGGCGGAAACAAGTAGAAGCCCCCCAAACAGGCAAAAAGCAAAAGTACAGGTGAATAAAGTTTTAATTATATTAACTGTGCAAAACAAAGAAAGACAGACACACAGGAATAAAAGTGAATAAGGACGAAAAAGAAAGTTATTGATTCATTGGCTCATTTTCAGGGCTCGGTGTCAGGGAATAAGAGTTTGTCCTCATACTCTGCGAATTCAGGCAGGAGTAGGTCAGTGTCACCTAACACAGAAGAAATTCCCTCATCTAAGTTGCTGTCCTCCTCGTCTTCTTCCGGCGTGTATTCTCGTACTTTGTAATCTGGTGGTATGAGGTGCTGATTCATCTTGATCATTGTTAACCTCTCCACATTTTTGGGTGAGAGGCGGGTCCGTTTGCAAGTTACAATGCCACCAGCAGCACTGAAAACACGTTCAGAAGACACGCTTGCGAGTGGGCAAGACAAGTAATTTATAGCCAGGTTGGTGATCTCTGGCCACAATTCTTTTTTCCCATGCCAATACGCCAATGGGTCACCATTAACATAGACCTCTGTTGAGTCATTCAGATAGTCCTGCACCATCGACTGAAGGTTCTCCACGGTTCCTCCACTTTGCTTACTTTTTGCTCTGACCTTTTGAGAACCAAACCCAATCTCAGTTAGCCAATCCTCTTCATCACCCAATGTTTCTGTTGTATCTGGTGCAGATGATCCGGTTGCCGGTGTCTTTAACGGCTGAGAGGTCACTTCTGCCACAGCCACAGGTGCAGAAGTGGATTCTTTTGACTGGGGATGGCCTGCTGATGCTGATGTACTGCCTTTTCCTTCAATTTTCTGCCGTTCTCTTTCAAACCTCATGGCTGACAAGGCTAGCCAACATTTGTACTTTGTAACATCTTCATCACCAAAAGGAAATAATACTCTGCCTGCCAGCGCCTTTTTGTAGCGTGGTTCCAGAATAGTAACACAAATGTAATGCTGTTCTGAGTGGATCTTTTGAAGACGTTCATCGCCAAGTAGGCACTCTAATAATTTCGCCGCCAAAACAAAAGCTTCTTGCTGTTTTTCATCTGTTTGAAACTTAGAAGATACCACCTTCAGTTTGTGCTCCAGCATGCCCAACAATGGGATAGCTTTTCCCAAATTACAGTCCTCCCTGCTGACTGCACGCGTGAAGACCTCAAAAGGACGAAGCATGTCTGTCAGGCTTTTAACTAGCTTCCATTCCGCCGCATCTAGCCTCAGGTCCTTCTGAGCTGTACCCAGTGTTAAGAAATACTGATTGAGTACCATAAACTGCTCATACAGACGCTCAAGCATGTAGAAGGTTGAGTTCCAACGTGTTGGCACCTCCTGGATGAGTGCTTTCACTGGCATTCGACGTTCATGTAGCAGGCTCCTCAGATGCTTCCGGGCCTTAAAAGAATGGCTGAAATGGTTGCACATTTTTCGACAGGTGGACTGTCTTCACTCAAGAATTTTTTAACAACCAGGTTTATACAGTGCGCCAAACACGGCACTCTGAAATAGTGACCCAGATCCATGGCCTTAACTACATTGGCGCCATTATCCGTGGAAACATAACCAATCTTGCATTTTTTGGGGGACAGCCAGTGCAAGACCTTTGTGTTAAACTCATTCAAAATGTTTTCTGCTGTATGACGAAGCTCCAAGCCAAACATGGCTAGTGTTGCATGTTTCCGAGCAGCTTTAAAAACTTGGTCCGGGTCAACACATGAGTTTAGCTTTGCTTTAACCCCTGAAAAAGAGACCCAGTGTGCAGTGATGCACATGTAATCAGTGCCTGCGCCACTGGTCCACATGTCTGTTGTCAGATGTATAGTGTGAACAGCACTCTTCTGCAAAGCTGCCCCAATCACTTCACCTCCAGCACATCTTCATGTAGTGCTGGAACCGCAACTCGGGCAAAATAGAACCGGCTAGGAACCTTCCATTTAGGGCAGAGCGCTGCCACTAATTCTAGAAAACCAACTCCTTCTACAAAAGAAAAAGGGAGAAGGTCCAGCGCTAGCATTTTAGCCCGCTTAGTGTTATGCAGACGCGCCGTTGGGTGGTTGCGTTCATATGGCGCGTCTGAAAACAACATGGTTCTAATGTTGCCCTGGACCATTTTACGAGATGATGATGATGACTTCTTCGACCCAGTTATGCTCGCTGATGAACTTTTTCGCATTGGTGTCTCACTCTCTCCCACACTCTTAGTGTGGCTCATATATCTTGCAGGGGGTGTGCTGCTGGCAGGGGTACTGGGTGTAACTGAAGGAATGTTTGACGCTTCTTCCTCCTCGTCATCATCAGATGGAACATCAACGTTTGCTTGACTTCCAATTCAGGCTTCCTTGATCTCCTTTAGGTGCGCAAACCATTGGACAGCGTGCTGTCTCTCAAGATGACCTCTCTGGCCTCCAGTCCCATAGTTGGTACCAAGCTTACCACGACTAACTGCAAGCTTACAAATGCTACAAATGGCTATGTTTTCCTTTTTTGGGCAAACACTAAAGAAGTCCCAAACTGCGGACTTGAAATGTCTGTGGGGGCCGGAGGAGGCGATACTGGTGGTGGTCATGCTGCTAATGCCAGATGAAGTGGAGGATGTGTATTGCTGAACTTTACTACGTTGTTTTCCCCACCACTAATTGAGGTCGAGGTGGATGGAGGTCCTTCTGGCGAGGAAGAAATATGGAAGCGGTAGGTGGTGGTGTACTAGTTAACAACAATGATTGTGGTGTTCCCATTGCCTCCTCATCGACAACATCATCACGCTCAGCAGCTTTTCGGGCTAGGGTCAAAATGTCTGTTTGCTGCATGCCCGCTGAGGCTGGAGTGAAGCCTGTGATGACTGCGTCGTCGTCGTGAGAGTCTTCAGCAGCAGGAGTATACACCACTTCTTGTTGAGCCTCATCACACTCCATAACTATGAGAGTTTCGACGACCTTCCTTTTACGCTTAGCTACCTTTGTCAGATCATGGTGTGCCTCAGCCTCACTCTCAGATGGCAGTGGTGCTGGTTCCCAAGTAAGATCCATATCATCAGAAGGAGGTGGGCTTGAAGAAGATGTAGACACCACCCTTGATCTTTTCCTTGCTCGGGATGTGGAAGACAATGAATGATCATCAGGAGGAGTGGCTTCCTCAAATGATACCTCGGCTTGATTGTCAATTTCCTGATGTGCCCCTACTTCGGGAGGAACAACTATTGTGGGCACTTGTTGTGCCCCTCCATGCACCTCTGCTTGCGCATCTCCTTACGCTGCCTCTCCTTCCACATGTACTTGGGCTTGTACTTGCACATGTGGTTGTTGTTGCGGCTGTGGTTGTTCAACACTCGTCAGATGAGTTACAACAACCTGTGTTGATTGAGCAACATTGCTGCTACTTTCTTGCGATGAGCCAACATCACTCGTCGATGGTGATTGAACAAGTAGACTGGCTGCCTCTGCAGCACTCAAGGGCTTGGACTTAAGTTGGCGTGGTGGTGGTGGCACTGAGCCCAATGGAGCGGGGGTGCTGCTCCCAGCTTGGTCCCCAGCAGATCCCGCTGCTGCTGCAGGCGTACTTTTTTTTTTATTCCCAAAAAATGTGGCGGGCGGCACACCAGTCTCCTTGGTAACTTGCTTCTTCTGCTCCTTACTGGCAACTTTCTTGCTAGAGGAGCTACGGGGAACTTTTTTTGGGGCCATCTTCTTCAGAAGTCAGAACAGCAGGCCGCAGTTGCACGAGTTGCACAGTTGTCTGTGGCCAGACGTGACGTCGCGTGACGTTATGCTGCACACACACACCGCTGCAGGACTTCTTCCTAGCACTAGTGATTCTCTTGAGTCTTGTGCACCTAAAAGCAATGGAAGACAGAGGAACATCAGTTCAGTTATACACCCCAAAAACTCGAAAACCACATAAAAATCAGCACAATCCCATGCCATCCATGCCCTCCATGATGTTTAAATTCAAGACACCCCACAAAAAGACTAGGCCCATGCACCACACACTACCCCTGGGCATAATGGATGAAAGCTAGGCAAAATGGGTGCAGGCCTCAGACACTGCCTGTCTTCAAAATGGCCCCTTAGTCCCCATCAACAGTACACCCCAAAAAAACGAAAAACACACAAAAATCACCACAATCCAATGCCATCTAGGATGTTTACATTAAAGAGAACCCACAGTCAGACTCAGTCCATGCACCACTCACTACTCCCTGGGCAACAAAAGGCCCCAACAGCAGCCCAAAAAAATCGGAAAAAAACACAAAATTCAGCACAATCCCAGGCCATCCATGGCCTCAATGATGTTTAAATTCAAGAAGACACCCCACAGAAAGACTAGGCCCATGCACCACTCACTACCCCTGGGCATAATGGATGAAAGCTAGGCAAAATGGGTGCAGGCCTCAGACACTGCCTGTCTTCAAAATGGCCCCTTAGTCCCCATCAACAGTACACCCCAAAAAAACGAAAAACACACAAAAATCACCACAATCCAATGCCATCCAGGATGTTTACATTAAAGAGACCCCACAGGCAGACTCAGTCCATGCACCACTCACTACCCCTGGGCAAAAGGCCCCAACAGCAGCCCAAAATAATCGGAAAAAAACACAAAATTCAGCACAATCCCAGGCCATCCATGTCCTCAATGATGTTTAAATTCAAGAAGACACCCCACAGAAAGACTAGGCCCATGCACCACTCACTACCCCTGGGCATAATGGATGAAAGCTAGGCAAAATGGGTGCGGGCCTCAGACACTGCCTGTCTTCAAAATGGCCCCTTAGTCCCCATCAACAGTACACCCCAAAAAAACGAAAAACACACAAAAATCACCACAATCCAATGCCATCCAGGATGTTTACATTAAAGAGACCCCACAGGCAGACTCAGTCCATGCACCACTCACTACCCCTGGGCAAAAGGCCCCAACAGCAGCCCAAAATAATCGGAAAAAAACACAAAATTCAGCACAATCCCAGGCCATCCATGGCCTCAATGATGTTTAAATTCAAGAAGACACCCCACAGAAAGACTAGGCCCATGCACCACTCACTACCCCTGGGCATAATGGATGAAAGCTAGGCAAAATGGGTGCAGGCCTCAGACACTGCCTGTCTTCAAAATGGCCCCTTGCACCCCAAGCACACGTGGAGGGCTTGCCTGTACAAGCACTCAAGATGGCACCACCACCCACATGGCCAGTCCACATCAACAGTACACCCCAAAAAAACGAAAAACACACAAAAATCACCACAATCCAATGCCATCCAGGATCTTTACATTAAAGAGAACCCACAGGCAGACTCAGTCCATGCACCACTCACTACTCCCTGGGCAACAAAAGGCCCCAACAGCAGCCCAAAAAAATCAGAAAAAAACACAAAATTCAGCACAATCCCAGGCCATCCATGGCCTCAATGATGTTTAAATTCAAGAAGACACCCCACAGAAAGACTAGGCCCATGCACCACTCACTACCCCATGGCATAATGGATGAAAGCTAGGCAAAATGGGTGCAGGCCTCAGACACTGCCTGTCTTCAAAATGGCCCCTTAGTCCCCATCAACAGTACACCCCAAAAAAACGAAAAACACACAAAAATCACCACAATCCAATGCCATTCAGGATGTTTACATTAAAGAGACCCCACAGGCAGACTCAGTCCATGCACCACTCACTACCCCTGGGCAAAAGGCCCCAACAGCAGCCCAAAAAAATCGGGAAAAAACACAAAATTCAGCACAATCCCAGGCCATCCATGCCCTCAATGATGTTTAAATTCAACAAAACAGTTGTATCATGCACCCATAACTAACCCTTGTCCTACTGGATACTGTGGCTACCCACAATATATTTTATTTAATGTTCTGAAAAAGTTCCAAAATTGTAGTTGCAGCAACTGTAATGCCCCAAACAAACTTACTTGTGAAAGTTGATTTCTAATCCAAAAGTGATCCAAAGAAAGTCCACAAAAAGT
This sequence comes from Lissotriton helveticus, assembly GCF_964261635.1. Lineage (NCBI taxonomy): Eukaryota > Metazoa > Chordata > Amphibia > Caudata > Salamandridae > Lissotriton > Lissotriton helveticus. Next base: position 926,677,058 of record NC_136071.1, on the reverse strand, counting down.
AATCCTTCCAGGTCAAGATCCAAATGAAAGTGACTGTGGGGCACTTCCTTCCTCCCCCCCCCTCAAATGGACTCCTTGCAAAAAAAAGTGCAGGCAAATGTCAACCTGAGGAGTTATTCTGATAAAAATCATCATTTCCAGAAGGTTTATGCTGCTTGCTGGTGGATTTCTTGTGCAGAATTTTGCAATTTCGAGAGTGCGAGATTGTTGCTGCCCGCCGCATCTACGTGTTCACAATTGCGAACTCTCGCGATGCGTGCTGTGCAAGGTGGCAAGCCGCGATGACGTAATCGCGGTCGCCAAACTCCCGCGGGATCCCGCAGCAAGATCCAAAATGGCGCAGCACACGCAAAATATGGAGAAAAACAACTCCGCAAACGCTGAATGACGGTAAGTGAACGCCGCTCGCCGCAAAATTGTATCACCAAGCAAAAAAAATCCGCTGCGTGCGAATTTATGGATTTTCGGCAAATTCGCGAGAGTTCGCGGATTGCGAATTTGCCGAAAATCCGCAAATTCCGCGAGCGGAACGGATTTTACGCCCATGCTTAGTGCTGCATTCCATGGGGGACAAAGGGGGGAAAGATTGAAGCAATTAATGGAGTTAGGGAATTAGAGGACACTACTGGGTATACCTGTGAGATGCCTGATGAGTCAAGACAACATGTGAGGGGCGTAATTGTTACTAGTGAAAGAGTTTTTGATGATGGAGAAGGTTTTCCCCAAAAATCCTGGGTTGCAGTCTGAAAATTGTATGAGGATAGGCTTGTTTATATAGGGAGATGGTAGCATCTGCTCTGCAAACTGGTGAGGGAGCGTTGCAAGAGAGTCTGAGCCCATGTAGGATTTTGCTGGATGTAGTCCATCCATAGGGTCACTTATTATAGCTGCCTTTTTTACTAGAAGTAAGGGTTGGAAATTAGTGTTTCTTGGTGGGATCTAAGAAATCTGTGTTCTAGGCTCATAGATGCATTTTTAGTTAGGGTGGCAGGCATCTAAGCCAACCTGCTCCAACATTTTGTTGGGTGCTGTTAGGGGGTTAATCTCCATGTCTGAGCAGAAAAATAATAACCAACTAAATAGAATGGGCCGGGGGGGCCAGACTTATTATAGTGGATATCAGTCTTGTTTGCTTTCCATGAGACTCAGAAGAGGCCACCTGGGTAGGGGGTTTACAATGGTCCTACTGAAAAACAATATTGAATACCACAAGTGACCAGATAAAGGAGTTTATAGTGGACCTAAAAAGAAACTATCCCGGTTACCCAGGTGCAAAAAGGCGACTGCAATTATAAACATATGTTAGCAAACTGACAAGGTAAGTAATAGGGGGTGAGAAAAATGTAGTTCCAGCCTGGGAACCCTACCTTGTAAAGTAGAGAGGAAACTGTTTAAATTGAGAGGGGATCAACGCAGACCAATGCAAGATGACAGCTCCATTGGAAGAGAGAGGGAGCCAGACTCTAGTCCTTCTTCACTTTCAATAAAACAACATGACACTAGTCCTGCTTCAGTTTCTATGTAAGGATAAAGGGGGGGGTCACCTTGTGAGTGAGTCCTTGTGTCATGAAGTGGAGCGGTAACCCCAAATAAATGGAATACCCCCTCCATGAAATCTCTGTGATTCCTATTGCTCCAGTTACTGAGGAGCTGTTGACTCAGTTAAAGACACAGGTCGGTGGTGCAACCAAAAAATGGTTCAGGTGCTATAGGCAACCCTGGGAAAGGTGTGTGGTGTGCAGGCCAGCTTCCACTGCAAGACACCAGCAGCTGGCCAGCCTGCAGATGTCAGGGGCAAGCGCATCCTCAGAGCCCCAGTGTGTAAAAGGTCACAGGACAGTGGTCATGCTAAATACAGTAGGAGCAGCCTGTGCAGGTTAGAGTGATGGGGAGCGATTCAACAGATGACAAGGGAAAATTAAATTAAAAAAAGTTAAAAAAACACTTACCTGGAGCTCTCTGCATTGCCGACTTGGTCAGTCTCTGGAAGGTGGCAGAGGCATTTTTTAGTCCACTGGGCATTACCTTAAATTGGGAGTGGCCCTCAGGAGTTGAGAATGCTGATCTTTCCTTTGCACCCTCAGTCAGGGCAATCTGCCAGGATCTGGAAGTGAGATCTAATGTAGTGAGATACTTAATAATACTAATAATAATACTGAAGTTTATAAAGCGCAACAGCTACCTCAAACAGAGGTGTCCCGGCGCTGTAGTAGCAGATGTAACGCGCCGCGAGGCCAAGCACTTAAAATCCAAGCCTAGATAGCACTGAAGAGCCATGTCTTCAAGGTCTTTCTGAAACAGGTCTCTGATTTGGACTGACACAGGTATCCCGTGAGGGCATTTCATATTAGGGCCGTTCTAACTGTGAGTGCTCTGCCACCCAGCCGTGCCTTCTCAAAGTGGAGGCTGCAGAGCAAATCTGAGAATTTGACCTTAAATATCGAGTTTGCTTGTAACGGCAAAGTCGTTGTTTAAGATACTCAGGTGTCATGTCTTGATTACATGTAGAATTGTTTGTTTTCACTTAACCTTCCACGTGCTTGCTTAGCAAGATTCCAGAAGCTCCAGCTGATGGCAGTTGAAGTGGGAGAAGACTTGTGTAGACTGCGCCCTACCCTGCTCCTGTGTTCTTGCAATAAATCTTTCTTTTTACTACAACCTGTGTACCTATACTTTACAATTGGCGACGAGGGAGCTGCAAAGAACACTAGGAAACCCACTGAACCCTTTATATCTCCGGACTAATTTTTTTTTTCTCTAAAGTTTTCTCCGTTGATTTTCTTCAAACCGGAATCATACGGAAAACAGAATTGTCTTCAGCTGCGGAGGATTTTCAGGTATTTATCCTTTAGCCCTGAGCAGTTTTTGAGATAAGGATTAACCTCTTTTCCGTCTGTTAAATGAAATGCGCTGTGATTTCTTTCCTTCTGCCAGTAGTCTTTGGAAGTCTGATTTTAATTTAATGTAGAACAAAGTTAACCTTGGTTAATTAAGGAGAGCATGAGCGTGACTTTTAATTGGTTATTTTTATGCATTTTGGCGCTTTATATTGCTTATTTCCTTAAGCGCTGCTACGTGTGCATCTTTTAAAATAAACTTACCGGCATCCTTGGAGAATTGCGATTCTCCTATTAACATGACCAGAGAATCTGGATTTCATTAAAGACTGGGAGGCTAACATTATGCATACAACTTTTAATGCAGTCCAAGCATAGCCGCATATGTCACAAAGCAAAAGTTCCAACTTAGAATACATATGACGCAACATAGCATGAATCACTAGGCAATCAGCCTCTTTTAAATGTGGTGACAGTGAGCAAGGAAATGCCCAAACAACTCCAATGAAACATCAAACTTGAAGAAGGATGAAGGAAGAATACACCATCAACGATAGATCCACCAGATGTGGAATCAAGAAGACAAAATCAAGAGAGGTTATCTGCAAAGCAAAGAAAGGTTGTTAATAAATCCCAATAAAAATATTAAGGATTTGAATATCAAACAATCAGCTAAATAACAGTCCTGAAAAGGAAAAGAATGGAAGTAGTCCTGCAAAGGAAATGAAATTTTAGCTTCGGGAGCAAGATGGCGGCTGTGTGAGGAGCCGCAGAGCAGCAGCGTGGGCGAGGCGAGGTGCAGTAACCCTCCCCATTCCCCCCACGTAGAAGCAGCGGCTTACCTGGCTGACTCCCGGCGTAAGAGAAGGAGAGCCGATGCTGATCGTTCCCTGGTGGTCCGGAGCGGCGAGCTTCCAGCGGAGGCGGTCGGTGAACACGGACGGGCTGCTGGTGCTCTGGGTCCGACGTCCGCAGCATTGGGGGCGTGGCAGCTGCCGACCGAAGCCGAGGCAGGCAGTGCGAGCCGGCGGAGAAGCAGGCAGAATCTCTCTGCCGATGAACTTTTTTTGGCTTAAGGAGCACTTTGCTCCTAGCGTGCTGGCAATGGCCCCGAAAACGACAGCTAATGCAGCAGATAAAGCTGCAGCTGCAGCAAAGAAGAAAATCCAGGCAGCCCAAGCAGCACAAGCGGCGCAGGCAGCGCAGGCGGCTCCTGCTTTACCCTTAAACTCGGAGCAAGTACACCAAGGGACGGAAGACACATCTCAGTCCACAGTGGATCCGAAATATGGTGAAGGTGATGAAACACCAATGCCGCCCAAGAGAGGTAAACAGATGACACAGCATCCCCGGCAGTCCCCTTCTATTTTGGAGCTATTGATTCGTGGGGGAAGGAGTCAGAAGAACGCGGTTGCTGAGACGCCTCAACCCCTAATCCAGGAACCAATGGCGCAGAACCTCAAGGAGATTGGAGGGCCTGCACCTATCCTCCCCCTGGATGAGGTAGAAGGGCAGGAAGATGTATCATTGTCAACGGCTGCGCGGGCACAGAAACAGGCTGAGGCAAGGGGGCAAGAGACAGCCAAAGGTACCCCGGTGGTTACAGGTACAGATACTGATAAACAATTTGGTGGGGCTGCATTAGATAACGGGGGGATAACTGAGACTTTGTCATCTCCTGTTCACCTGTTGAATGAACAGCTGGAGGAGGCCACGGGACAATGTTTGGTGACTGAAGGGGGCATGGAGAAAGGGAAGGAGAAAGAAATCGCGCTATGTTGCCCACTAGCTCAGCTCACCCTCTCGAATGAAGGGGGTAAGGAGCAAGAGAGAGAGAAAGATAGCAGTGAGTGCTTCTTCTCGGTGACAGAGGATGCGGAATGGTCCGATAAGGAGAGGAGCTCCCAGGAAGGGAGCAACCTGGATTCGGATAGTGACAGCGATTTAGAACGGGACCCTCCCAGTACGGCCAAAAGACCTGGTGGCCATGGAGAGACCCGAGCGCATCAGATGCGGGATTTGACCTGGGATCACTCTTCTGCTACGCCCCTACAGGGAAACCCTAATACTGAGGCCCCATCATCGTACCCTCCATTGTTCGATGTCATATATCAGACCATCCTTACGCATAATGAAGAAGCTAGGCAGGACACCCGGAAGTCACAGGCAGCAATGCGTAAGATGCAGGGGGCTGTTAGAAAACTCTCTAAGGCATGCACCAATGTGGGGGCAGAGTCACTAATTTGGAGGAACGGATTGTGGCAACCGAAGCAGAAGCCGCAGCAGCATCTTCTAAGGTAGATTCCCAGTGTGCTCAGGTTGTCGACATCCAGTGGAAACTGGAAGATATGGAGAACCGGTTGAGGAGCAACAACCTCCGAGTCTTAGGAGTTCCGGAAGGGGCAGAGGGCTCAGATATTAGGGTCTTTATGATCAACCTGTTCAAAAAAGCATTCCCGGAACTATCCGAGTGGAACTGGGCTGCGGAAATGCAGAGAATTCATCGTACTCCATTTAGAGCTCGCCGGTGGGCTGGAAGCGATGATAAACCTAGGGCAGTCTTAATATTTTTTGGTAACTTTGTTCTCCGGCAGATCATATCGGAAAAGGCTTGCCCCGATGCTAAAAGATCTAATGAGGGGGTTTCTTTCTTCGTGAGGCCAGACTTCTGTCACGCGACAGTGGAGAGGCGGTGGAGACTCCGCCAGCTGATTAAGCCCTTTCTGGACAAGCACACCCAGGCTTATTTAGTAAATCCAGCGCAGCTTAAGATACTGAAAGATGGGAAGACCATATATTTCTTGTCAGATGTTAAGGCAAAGGAGTTCCTGGACTCTTTGTGATTTAAATAGTCTGACTGGTGGAGTATTAACTCCGCCAAGGTGTCTAAAATGTAGAATATTTTTTGGTGTGTGGTGCACTATCTATCTGAACTGATTGGTTCAACAGTGGGATTTTGCTTCGTCTGTTAGGGGGGGACGGGTTGGGGGGGGTAAGATACGGTTCATATGACTGTGGGGGTTTAAGAAATAGCTGCGCCTTTGTTCCACGCTGCTGCACACAACCATCATTAGCTCAGACCAAGGTCTGAGTGCTCCCAGTGGGAGTGTGAAGAGGGAGGGTTCCTCTGGGGGGGCACTGGTGGGAAGGGTAAGGGGGGTAAAAAAGCAGAAAAAAATGAAAATTTGTGGTACAATGTTTTTTACAGCTTTGATGTTTTTGGAAAATGGTAAACTTGTTTTGGAAAAGGTTTTTTTTTATGACTATGATGTTCAGTTGAAAGTAAGGCTATTCTCTAGCAATAAGCATGGCAAATCTTAATGTATATTCAATAAATATAGGGGGGCTAAACGATTGGAGGAAGAGATCAAAATTGGCACAGTTTGTCAAGACCGAGTCCGTAGATATTTTGTGCCTTCAGGAAACCCATCTACCATGGGCAAAGAGGCAGCTGCTGAGGGTTGGAGGGTTCAATATTTTGGCATGCTCTACCCAAACGTCAACAGTAAGGGGGGTAGTGATTTTGGGGAAATCCTTTCTGGGGGAGGCAAAACGGGCTAAATCTGACGCACTTGGTAGATGGGCTCTGGTGGAATTGGAGTGTGGTCTTACTATCTGTGGCATATATGGCTCAAATCAGGACGACCCAGAGGTTTTTTTAAATTTTGGAAGAGGAACTGTCATCATGGCCGATTCCCATACTGGTCTGTGGTGATTTTAATATCTCCACGGATCTTTTTGAGGGAAGTTCATATGCTGGCAGAAAACCAAGGGTATTCATGGCTCTCCGTTCTATGATGTTGTCGCACGGTTTAATGGATGTCTGGGGGGCAAAGGAGCCTAAAGATCCAGGCTATACTTACTTCTCTTGTCCCCACCAGGGTATAGCAAATTGGACTATTTCTTAATATCATCTACAGAAATTAGTAAGATCAGTATTAGGAAACTTCCCAAGGTCCTCTCGGATCATAACCCGTTGGCAATTATATACGAAGGTATGGGGCTAGTTAGGAATTGCAGGGCTTGGACATTCAATCGAAAGCTCCTGGCTGATGTACAGTTTGTTGAACATATGCAAAAATGGGCCCGCGAATTCTTTGACGCCAATCGGTATAGCGCATCAAGGAATTCTGTGTGGGATTCATTTAAAGCAGTATTAAGGGGGGAGGTTATCAGTTTTTCTGCTCAGTCCAGGAAAAAAGAACAAGCCACCAGGGTCAAGCTTTTGGGAGATCTAGGTAAGGCAGAAGAACAACACTGCCAGGATATAACCCAAGGAAGGGAAGGTAGAGAGAGCCAAACCAACATCTGCCTAATTAAAGCAGAATTACAAAAATACTTTGCAGAAAAGGCGGCAGCAGAATATTGGACATATAAGGGGAGGGTGTATGACACTGGGGAGCAGGCTGGTAAGGAATTAGTGCTAAGGATCAGGCAAGATTATACTAAGAGTATAATAACAAACATTCGCGAGAATGGACGTGATGTGGTGGAACCCCAGGGCATCCTCTCAGTCTTTGCTAATTCCTATGAAACCTTGTATAAGGAGGAAATGGGTGGGACACGCACAACCGGCGGGTATCCGGATAATGGGCCTAAATTGGGACCAGTAGAGAGAGAAAAATTGGAGCTGGATATAACGGGGGATGAGATCCGTGAGGCACTATCTGACCTGGCTGCTGGCAAGGCTGCTGGGCCAGATGGCATCCCTCTCGAGATGTATAAATGCCTCTCAGGAGAGCTGGGTCCAATACTGGTGGATCTATTCAATGGCATCATAGGTACGGGTAAGATCCCGGAAACATGGAAAGATACTAACATCATAGTCTTCCATAAAAAAGGAAAGCCGAGGGAAAACCCAGGGTCATATAGGCCTATATCTTTGATTAATTCTGATAATAAGCTGTATGCTAAGATCCTGGACATGCGGTTGGGGAGGGTTATTGGCGGACTCGTCTCCCCCTGGCAGCATGGGTTTATCCCTGGTCGAGGAACGGCGGACCATGTTAGAAGAGCAATCTCGCTGTTCGAGGCCTATGCTGCTGGGGGGAGAGGAGTCGCCATGATCGTCCTTGACGCAGAAAAAGCGTTTGATCGCGTCAGGTGGTTTTACCTATGGAATGTATTGATGGAGAGAGGGTTTGGCCCAAAAATCAGGACGGCCATTAAAGCCATGTATTGCGACCCAATGGCCCGAATACAGCTGATGGGCCAGAGTTCGGACAGGATTGGGATAAGCAGGGGCACCCGCCAGGGCTGTCCCTGGTCACCCATCCTGTTTGCTCTGTATATCGACCCGCTGGTTAGGCAGATTCTCGAGAATGGGGGAATACAGCCGGCAGTAACCAATGGATTTACGAGCAAAATATTGGCATATGCCGATGACCTGGCAGTAATCACACCAAAGCCAGCTGAGGCGATGCAGATACTGGTAGAGATCGCTAGTGAGTTTGGTATGCATTCGGGGTATCGCCTGAATGAGTCGAAGACCCAGGTAATCTGTTCTAAGGAGATTGTTAAAATCGATCAAAGATATGTCGATTCTGCCACGTATCTTGGGGTAGTAATTAATGCTGAAACAGGCTCTATTATACAGGATAATTACCTCCCGCTTCTTAAAAAAATCGAATCGGATTTAAAGCGGATGGACTCATTGCACCTAACACTCATTGGGAGAGCCAACGTGTTAAAGATGACCATGCTACCTAAACTCCTCTATCTGTTTAGATGTATACCATATTTAATTGAGGAAGGGATGGTAAAAAAGATCGAGTCTATCTTTAACAGTTTTTTATGGCAGTATGGTAAAACCAGGAGGGCACTAAAATTTATGACGCTCCCTCAGGAACGTGGAGGTTTGGCAATTCCAAATATCAGATTCTACCACTGGGCTGGTTTGTTAACTCAGATGTCTATATTATTCGAGCCAGCATCCAGAGGGAGATATACAAATGATCCTACCTCAGATGTATATGTTTTGCCATCAATTTATGAATTGCTGATGGGAAAGGAGGCCGTGGGGGTTTTGTTGAGAAAAACCAGTCGCAGATTTTTTTTTAAATCCCGCTATAAGGCGGCATTAAGAGCCTGGGATTTGTGGAAAAATCTGCAGAAACTGTGCCATATCCCTAAGATAAATCTATATACCCCGCTGTGGAACTCAGGGTATACACCAAATTTGAGTGTGGATGGGGCTTGGAAGTGCTGGGAGCAGCTGGGTATTCGGACTGTGGGCGATGTGATGTTGAATGGAAGCACTGCCAGCTTCAACTGGCAGCAAGAGAAGTATGGCCTTCCCAATGACCAAATCTTTAAGTACTTCCAGGTTTCACAAACACTTAAATCGGTTATTTCTGATATTTTGCCCGAGTCATATTGCCCTGTGCTGGGGTATTTGCTAAGAGGAGGAGATAGGATTAGTAGTATATATCAAGCCCTTATTGAAAAATCCCCTGATGATCTTGAGAAACATGAGGTTGCCTGGGCAGTTAGACTTCAAGATCCAGATACTGATCTCGATAAGGCCCTGAGTTTGGATAAGCAGGTACTCCGATCCTCAAATCTGAAGGTTCAGCATTTTAAAACACTTTTTAACCTGTATTATACACCATCTAAGCTACATGATTGGGGCATGGGGATCGACAGTAACTGCCCTAGGTGCCAGAAAGGTCCAGGAGACCTATTACATATGTTCTTTTACTGCGAGCAGCTTAGTTTGATTAAAACTGAGATAGAGAAATTTTTAGAGGGGCTGCTAGGCTTAAAGATCTGCCTATCCCCGACAATAATGATCCTTGGGAGTGACAGTAAAACGGCCCTTCTGAATAAAGAAACAGAGGCTTTTATCTTTCTAGTTGTTGCCGTTTTACGTATCCTACTCTCAGCCGCTTAGAAGGACACTAATTCCCCAACCTTCCAATTGTGGCTGACCAGGCTTCTTGGTATTCACAACATCGAATCTACTCTATATTCTTATAGGGGTAAGAAAAAGCGTGATTTTGGAAATAAGATATGGGACCCCTTTAAAAACTGGAGGGAGGGGCAGTTTTAATCAACTGATGATGAGTCTCCTATATGGATATTTATTCTTATATGTAAACACCTATATATTTATTTATTGAATGTCTGGCTGTATTTATGATGCTTTAATGCTTACTGAAACTTATTATGAAATAATGGAATTTTTCTTATTAAGTTTTTGTACCAATGAATTTTCAATAAAAAAAAATTTAAAAAAGGAAATGAAATTTTAGCTTGTAAGTAAAATATTCAAATAAGCATATCATAAAATCAACCTGTACCATATTATATCAAATAATCAACCACCCAGGGAAAGGGTGGGAGGGATAATGTTAGCCCCTGAGTCTTTAATGAAATCCAGATTCTCTGGTCATGTTAATAGGAGAATCGCAATTTCATTACAAGACCGGAGGCTACCATTATGCATGTTGGTAGACATGTAAAACAACATCAGACATGTGAGATACAGGTTTGCAATAATGATGAGCAAAGGTTCTAGAATTAGACCAATCACCAGCCTTAAGAATATCATCTAACTTACCACCTGACCAGAATGACTTACTGGCCATTGCGCCTCTAATGGAATGAGATTTAAAAATATCCAGATTGATTCCAGCAAGCTTCATGACTGTCTTAACCCATCTAGCAATAGAGGAAGAAGAAATTTATTTGTGGTGTTTAATAAAAGAGATGAGTAATTGAGATACATTCAAAGGACGAAGAGAGTTCATTCTAAAATCGTATTCTTTCATACATTGAACAACACAGAGTTTAGTGCAACTATCAAAACGAGGATAGAAAATAGAATCTGACATAGTTTTAGTTCTTCTATGTATTCAAAAATTAACCCCAAACATATCATAAGATCTATAAGAAATATCAAGAGCTTCAACATCAGAAATTCTTCTGCATGAAATTAAGCAAAGAAGAGTAGCTAATTTGATAGAAAGATTCTTCCTGCTGAGAAGAGAATTAACAGGCCAAGAACAGAAAAGGTCGAGAATTAAATTAACATCCCATAGAGATTGATATCTAGGTTGAGGAGGTGTTCTAAGTATGATACTCTTAAGTATTCTACAAATAATAGGACTTTTACCTACCGTTTTATTGTTAATTAGAGAATGTCCAGCAGAAATAGCAGATCTAAAACAGCTGAGAGATCTGTAACTTAAACCTCTGTCAAATTATTCTCCAAGAAAATTAACTATATCAACAATAGGTGCCTCCACGGGATCCAAGTCCCTTTCCAAGCACCAACGTGACCAGTCTTTCCAAATGTTGTTGTACCGATAATGTGTCCCAGGGACCCACCACTCTCCAAGGAGAGTTGAAGCTGTTGACGAAAGTCTTGCGAGATCGTTAGATCTCGTGACACCTTCCAAGCAAGAAGGTTCAAATTCCCTGTGTGAACAAGAGGGTGAATTTGACCGTCTGCGTCTGTGAGAAGATCTTTCAGAGGAGGAATTAGGAAGGGAAAATCGTAGGTTAGTTCCAGAGCTGTTGGGAACCATGCTTGGGATGGCCAAAACAGAGTTACTAGGACAATTGAGGAGTGTTCTTGTCTCACTTTCTGAAGGAGTCTCACGTAGCAGTGCTTATTTCCTTAAGCGCTGCTACGTGTGCATCTTTTAAAATAAACTTACTGGCATCCTTGGAGAATCTTTGGAGCGTGAAGAAAAGATCTTTGGAGCATTGCGAGAGAGGCTTTGTGTGTAACGAGAGCCGGCAGCATTCCCAACTGACGTATTGATGGACGCTTGGGGCGTATGATGCAGGTTCGTCACGTTGTGTAGCGCAATGATGTAAGACGCTCACGGCCATTTTGGAAACCTCTTTTACTACGTTTTTCTTTGAAATTCACGTTAAAGGCTTCTATGATTTCAAGCTGAGAATTTTGCTTGCTTTTATTCAGCTGTGAATTCCAAGTAAACTTCAAAACTTAAAACTATTTTATCGTTTGTGACAGTTTGTCGATTCTTCTACAGCTCCAAAAGATATTTATTATTATAGCCTCACTCATTGTTCATCTTATTTTTCTTCGAATTACCACCTTTAATTTTAAATCCACCTTTATTTCCAAGTAAAGTTCACATTTTTGTTTTCTTCTGGTACATTATGGCCACGCAGAACTTTTCTATTCAATCCCCACAGGGTTTTTGGCCTTCAGGCTCAGAACCTTGTATGAAATGGCTGCAATGGAAAGCTTATTTTTTTAACTTTATTGAGACAAACGATGAAGACGATAAAATGAACCTAGAAAGGAAGAAAAAACTGTTTTTGCATTCAATTGGTGCAGGTGGCTTAAAGATTTATGATGAAATGACTAAAACAACTGGTGGGGGTGACTCGGATGTTTTTTCTAATATTTTGAAAGATTTTGATAACCATTTCTCCCCTAAAGTATGTATTGGCATTATGAGGTATAATTTTTTCCACAGGAAACAACAACCAGGTGAGACTATTGATGTTTACATTGCTGAATTGAAGAAAATTGCAGAGGACTGTAAATTTGATCATCTTCAGGAACAATTTATTAGGGACCAGGTTGTTATGAATGCTCATGATCCAGCAATCCAAGATAGACTTTGGATAAATGGGGATGCAGACCTTAAGGATGTTTTAGCCATTGTTAGGAAGGCTGAACTTTCAGGTCGCAGTGCCAAAGCTATTAAAAGTGAGAATAAGGATACTGTTGAACAAGTAGTCTCTAAGGTACAGAACAAGCAGAATTTCAAAACAAAACCACAATTTAAAAACAAGGCCATAGTGGTTAAAAATGATACTGTTCTTAAATGCTTCCGTTGTGGTAGCGATTCCCATTTGGCGTATAATAAGTTGTGCCCTGCTATTAAGAAAAAGTGTTCAAATTGGGTTCTGATAGGACATTTTTCTAAAGCTTGTAACAGGAAAAAAAATAAAAAGGTTAAAGTAATTTACGATTCTACTTCTAGTGAAGGTGAATTTGTTATTACATTTTTTTTACATTGCTCTGTTGAAGATGATGTTCATGAAGAAAAACAATTTTTATTCAATATCAATGACCTTACGAACAAATCCATGAGGAAGAAACCAATCTGCAATATGTCAATCGGTGGAATCTCCATTGACATATATGCTGATTCTGGTTCTCCATATACTATAATAAGCAAGGATGTTTGGAATTCAAGGTTTTTGAATTTTTTAGGCAACACATTGTATGCTCCAGACATTTCTCCAGAGAGTTATTCTGGAGAGAAGATAGATTTGATTGGGTTTAGAGTTTTAAACTTCAAGTTTAAAGGCAGGGAATTTTTGGGTAAATTATATGTTGCAAAAAAAGGACCTTCCATCCTTGGATGGAAAGATCAAGGAAATCTCGACATTATTTTGAATCCAAATAGCCCTGACCCTGTTATGGTTGTTGAAGATGGGAGAGAAATTGGGAATTCCTTGTTAACCAAATTTGAAAAGGTTTTTAGTGGTAAAATAGGAAATGTCAATGATTTTACACACCGCATTGTGTTTAAAAGCAATGCCAATCCTCAGACTCACAAAGTGAGAAACATTCCCATTTTATTACGTGATGAAGTAGAAAAAGAGCTGGATAAACTGGTCAAAGAGGATATCATGGAACCAATTGAATCCTCAGAATGGATTTCGCCAGTGGTCGTGGCCAGACGGTATAATGGTAAAATTTGTTTATGTATTGATCTTCGGCATTTAAATGAAAACATTGTTATTGATAAGTTTCCTTTACCGAAAATTTCGGAAATGTTGACTTTGGTTAAAGATGCTAATTTCTTTTCTACTATTAATTTGTCATCGGCTTATCATCAAATTTCACTGGATGAGGGAAGCAAACACCTTACTGCTTTCATTACACCTATGGGGTGCTTTCAATTTAAAAGGATGCCCTTCAGCTTGGCATCTGCCGCTGCCATTTTTCAGCATATTATGCATCAAATGTTTGGCAAACATCCCAAATGTAAGGTTTTTCCAAGATGACATTCTCATTTTTGGGAAAGATAGCAGTGAGCATAATTCTGTTCTTCATGAAGTCTTAAGTATTCTGGAAGAGAAAGGTTTGACTGTAGAGCATTCTAAATGTACATTTTCTGTCAAATCTGTTACATACCTTGGTTAAGCCCGGGCGTAGTGGGCATAGTGGGGCTCCGCGGAGCTACGCGGGGTGGGCGAGAAGCTACGCCCACTCCCGCACTCCGTGTAGCCCCACTACGCACCTCCCTCCCGCTCTCCTCTACATACATTATTTAAGCAAAATACCCTTAATAAAGCAATTTTAAAGCATTTACCGTGTCCGGGGCTCGTCCGGGGCTCCCTCTTGGAATCGCGTCGTCATGGATACCAATGCGCATGCGCGGGCGGCCGCGCATGCGCATTTCTCCAGAGAAATGCGCATGGGCGGCCGCCCGCGCATGCGCATTGGTATCTATGAAGGGACGCTATTCCAAGAGCGAGCCCCGGACACGGTAAATGCTTTAAAATTGCTTTATTAAGGGTATTTTGCTTAAATAATGTATGTAGAGGAGGGCGGGAGGGAGGCGGGTGGCGTCCGACTTGGCTATGCACACGGAGTGGGCGTAGTGTTGCCGGCTATGCTGTCTACGCAAAATGCGTAGGAGGCAACACTACGCCTACTCCGTGGGCGTAGCCGATTCGGACGCCCAGGGTTAACCTTGGTCATGTTTTATGTGATGATGGTGTAGCAACCAAACCTAAACTAGTGGAAGCTATTAAAAATGCCCCTCCCCCATCCAACAAGGATGAAATTAGGTCATTCCTAGGGATGGTTGAATTTTATTCCAAGTTTGTCCAGGGTTTTTCAAGTAAAGTATACCATATCAGACAACTTCCCAAAAGTAATGTTAGATTTTCATGGTCTGAGGAGTGTGAAAATGAATTCAATTCGATCAAGGAGGCCATTATCCATGCTCCTGTATTGTGTCCTTTTGATCTGGACAGGAAGTCTATAATTACAGTGGATGCGAGTAATATAGGGTTAGGTGGAGTCCTGTCACAGATTGATGAGTGTGGTAAGGAGTGCATAATCGCTTATGCTTCTAGGGCACTTTACTGCTCCTGAGTGCAAATTTTCAGTTATTGAGAAGGAAACCCTGGTGATGGTTTGGGTGTTAGAACATTTCAGAAGTTTTGTATGGGGCAAGGAGTGCACAGTCAGATCAGACCATAAACCACTATTGAAACTTTTGACTACAGAAGGATTATTCAAGGCTTCAGCTGGGATAGCTAGGATGCCCATGCGTCTACAGGAATTCATTAATAAAATTGAATATGTCCCTGGCAAAAGTAACGTCTTAGCAGACTTTTTGTCTCGCATGCCTTTGAATTACAAGAATGTAATGTGAGTGAATGGGATTCATTACAGGTTGCTTTTGTTCATGATGAGACTCAATTTTGTATTGAGAAGGAAAAGTGGAATGAGGAGTATCTTAAGGAAAGCATTTTAGAATCACTCATATCCTTCATTCGCAATGACTGGCCTGAAAAGTCTAAAGTGGCTTCTGATCTTAAACCTTTTTGGGAAGTGAAGGATGAGCTTTCTGTGGTGGATGATACTATTTTTAGAGGCGATAAAGCTATTCCCCCCACATCGTTAAGGAATTAAATTGTAAAATTATGTCACAAAGATCATTGTGGCATTGTAAAGACCAAACAAAATGTTAAAAATTGGTACTGGTGGCCAGGTATTGCTATATGTGCAGAAATAATTGTACGGGAATGTATTGTTTGTGCGAATTCGGATAAAGCCTTAAAGACTTTAAGACCGGATATGTGTGAACCTATAATTCCTGACGGTCCTTGGCACACTATTGCTATAGACATTATGGGTCCAATTGGCATTAACTCGAAATATATTATTTCTATCATTGATATTTTCTCTAGGTGGCCATGCATTACTATTGTTGAAAAGATTGACTGTTGCGGTGTTACAATTTATGGATAGAGTTTTCATGGATGAAGGTCTTCCAGTTCATGTAATCAGTGATAACGGGGTACAATTTGTATCTAAATTGACTAAATCTTATTTTGAGAGAATAGGTGTGACACATAGAACCACTTCCTTATATAACCCTAGTGGTAATGGAATGTGTGAAAGATTCAATAGAGTTCTTAAAAATGCTATCCAAATTGCAGGAATGAAGGGGGAAGATTGGGAACTTCAGGTATTCAAAGCTGTGTGGACTTACAGAACCAATATGCATGGAGCTTTGAAAATGTCCCCTTTTGATATCATGAGAGGCCGTACTGCTAGAACCAAATGTAATCCAGATTGGTTGCATAAAAACCCTTGTCTTGATATTTGTATGACTTCTGTTAAGAGTAATGTTTTAGACAAACACTTACAATACAAATGTACCTTCGACAACAAATTTGGAGGAGATTCTGCAGAGATTGTGGAAAAGTAAATTTTGCCATGTTCTGTGTCCCTACGTGTTCCCCATCTTATGTTGTATGTGCATGATTAATATGCATATGTATTCCCCATGATCGATTAAAGACGCAATTACAGTTGTGTTCATCTCCAGTATGCCAGTTTCCAGTTCTCGTGAAAGCTACGAGTATTAGGCCTATGTAAAGCTACGTTGCCACGTTTCTCAGTGTGCACGTTATTTCATTGAAAAGTCCCCGGTTCTAGGCCTCAAAAAGGGCCCGGACTCAGATTCAGCTCCTGTTTTCTGAACCCTCGCTGAGGAGCGATACAGCCCCCACCTATATCCCTGACCCTTCACTTACTTCCTGCCTCACAGTGCCCGGCTCGGCCTGGCTCTGCCTGCCAGTCTGCCAAGAGTATGTTATGATTCTAGTTATCAGTCCAGCCCTCCTTCTCTGCATTCCTAAGTTACTGAATCGCATCAATAGTTTCCGTCATGGTCTAGCCTTTACGTCTCCATGTAAGAGAAATACTGTATTAATGGTCATTTAATATTCCTCAACACACACTACATGTAGAATAATGCATGCACCAGTCTTAGTGTCTGTTAGCCTTTACCCTGATAACTTTTGGATTCTATCAATATGTTCTCTAAAACATCAGATACTAGATAGTGTTTAGGTACATGTCGCTCTGACTCTCCAGACTTCAGTCTCTGCTTCTAGCTCAGAAGTCATAGCCCCTAGCCTCTCCTAGTAACACGTCATCGTCAGTTTGCGCGCACCACTAGGTTAGAGGTCCCGGCTCCTTAGGTAGCCCCCTCCATGTTTCCGCCCCATTTATGACATATTCTGTTACGTTTACATCACATGTCTATGTATACGCCTTGTTCACGCCTCTTGTTACACCTACTTTCACCCTTATCTTTCGCGACTGTTACAGGCCCTGCCCACTGTTACGCCTACTGTATGTATTGTAATGCAATTGTTTTAACTATATATACTTGTGTACTGTTATTAAAAGCCAGCGCGCTCATTCCAGCTCCTGCCCGACAGCTGTCGGGGCCCCCCTGTTGGCTGGCCATCCCAGATCTTGCCCGTGCAGGTTGTCCTGTTCCTGTCCTTTATGCTGTATTAAACCTGCAAACTCCTACTACCTCGAATCTTGACTCTTATTTATTGAGCTATCTGTTATTGTTATATCCAGTCAAAAATAGAGGTATTATTTATTTATTTACCACATAATGGCGCCCGAATAGGGACTTGCCCTTTCCCCACGCGCCGGTGAAGCCACGCAAGCCCCCTGATCCTCTGCAGCCGTGACGGAACCATATCGTGCACGTGCAGATATTTCTGCTTCAAGTATCCCTCAGGCCCACGGAGGAGACGGAGGTTGCGGTCCAGCATCCAGACGAGGCGGTGCAGGAACGCGGCGAGTCCCGACCAGAGCCCAAGCCGAGAGTCCAAGGTCCGAGGTATCCGGAGGCCCACCCGTAACAGAAGTCCGAAGTTCGTCCGTCCGGCGTCATAGCAGTCCAGTCCAGTCCGAGGCCTTCCGTTCTTGCTGCCCGGTGAGTACCGTTGCTGGGGTAGTATCTAGACAGGGTCAATTGCATTGTCTCTGGTCCGTGGGTTTGGGTACACAGATCCAACACGAAGTGTCCACTTAGGTGGATGCGGGTCCTGACGCGTCTCTTTATGAGACCGGTAAGTTTCGTACTGTTTTAGCAGTGCATCTAGTTTCTGTTCTAGTCCGTTCTGTTCTCGAGAAATTCATGTATTCTGTTTTCAGTATTCCAGGTAGTATTTTGTCAAAACTGTTATTTTAAATGTCATTCATGTATTTCAATGTCGTGGTATGAAAGTGGTGTAATTATCGTGTTCATTGTGTATTGTATTGTGTCTAGACTACAGTTCAGTCATGCCTTTGTTTTCCAAATTACGTCAGTTAAAAACTAGGAAAGGTCTGTTAGAAGAAGCAGTTCCTGTCCCGTCTAGGGACAGTCCAGGTCATTTTATGTATCAAAAGCATGGCATAAGTGCCATATTATATCTAGATTCATGGGTGGAGTACACCAAACAGTTAGAAGAAAAGTACAGATGGCCCGTATCGGGTACATGGGATGCCGAGTGCATCATGCGAGTAGAGGAAGCATTATGGAAAAAGAAAGCCCGACAGTCACAGAAAGATGCCATCGAGTTATGGCGCAAAGAATCTCATAAAAGAACCGAAAAAGAAATCAGAAAGTCAGAATTAAGTAGGGAATCCTTAGAAAGAGCCCAAGAAAGGGAACTAATCGAAATAGGTGAACGAGTTAAAGCCGAACAGTCAGACAGACAGAGGAATGCCCTCATTAAGGGTATGTATCCTCTTCTTGCCAAGGGCTTGCCAAAAGCAACCCCGGAGGCATCCAGTAATTTTCCGCCACCCTTAGTCCCGACCAAGCTACGTCACAAACAGACCGCAGCTGATATTTTTCTCTCGTCCTATTTGGACGACACAGTCCCAGAATATGCAAATCCTGTTCCACCAGCTCCTGTAAATAATGTAAATCCTGCTCCTCCAGTCACTGGGGCACCTGTTACAACACCTGTTACGGTACCCCCGGTCCAGCCCGTAGTACAAATTCCCGCCACATCAGTCACTCTGCCAGCACGAAGAGTATCAGTCGACGATTCCAGTATAGGGGCCGCGGGAGGAGGTCCTCCTGGTACCCCGCCGCCAAGTAGACGTTTAGGAGCAGTCGAGTTACATGAACGTGCGTTACAGCGTACGCCCAAATATAAGTCCATTGCAGAAATCAGGCGACTTCTTACTGAATGCTGTTATGATCCAGTCCCAGGCGAGGATAGTATGGTTATATATTCCGTACGTATAAGGCAGGTGTCCGAGTATTTGGTCACCCTACCGAATATGAAAGAAGATCTAGACAGAATGTATCGTTTCATTCGTACAGGACAAGATCCAGAAAGTATTGCTGAAGTCATGTCTCTCAGAAAAGCTGAGATCCAGTTCATGTTATTAAAGTTTCTGATCAATTGTTTAATACGGGAACAAGATTCCCCGACTAAAGATCCGACCGAAATGAAAGTTCTGACATGGTGGAGTGATAATATAGCCGAGGGTAAGCACAAGACACTCAATAGTATTGAGAATATGTACAAGAAAATTCGTAAAGAAATAATAAGGTTACACGAACAACGTAAAGAAGCTCTAGGAAGCGAGAAAGAAAATGACTCTTCTACTGAAGAGGTAGACGATGAGAATACCGCCAGAATAGCGTATGTAGGTAAATCTAGATTTCCAGACCGACATTTACGCCTAGAACACAAGAAAGTCTTTCATCTTCCAGCACCAGAACAAGGTTCTCTAGAACAAGTATTTCAAGCTACCGATCAAATTCTGAAATCACGAATCGGTTATAGTGAATTAGGTACTATGCATGAACAAGAACTAGCCCGATCAGCAGTCCGATGGATTACTGATTCTACCACTTTTCCAGACGAAATAGTGGCACAAATGTTTCTGAAATTACCCCCAGCCGAGCAGCGACTGGTGGGTATGTATATGATCCAGCACCTCATTACATTGTATGAGGGTCAGCATTCTGATCCAGGTCCGTTACATGATATCCTGAACGAGTTACTCCAGTATAGATGGAAAGGTTTAGGTACCGATTTAATTAGTGTCATTCTAGAGCAGCGCCACAAATATAGAACGTTTTTGAACCCGCATTTTGTTCATGTCTCACCTCCAGAAAGTAAACCGTTTTACATAGACAGACAGCATCCGTTACGAGAAGTACACCCAGTTAGGACAGCGGGTGGTGAAATGCAACGAGTATTTGTTTACACCCCAGTTACAAAGATGGAACTCTTAGAAATGAAGAAATTAATTCCCTGTCACGACAAAGATCCAGCAGGGTTCCACCGAGAATTAAAAGACATGCTCCGTATGGGAGAATACACGTATCCAGATATTATTAAAATGCTAAAAGTCCTGTTGCCTGCGGGCATATACGAAAAACTCAAGGAAAAAGATTGGGAGGTGGGAGAGAAAAAGATCGATTGGACAGCTCTAGAAGCTGAAGATAAGATACGAGTACCAGGTACCGGTCTTGGAGACAAATGTAAAGAATTACCAGAATTATTAATACAAGTTTTGCCTAGATTATTAGCCACTAAAAAGGAAGACTGGGATGCAATCTCAGCCTGTAAACAGAAACAAGACGAAGACACTAGTGATTTTTATTCTAGATTTGAGAAATGTTTTATAATAAACAGTGGTTTGAAGACGAGTAGTGAGTCATACCCTCATCTTTTTGTTACTAAATTAGTCGAGAATTCAAGTCCACAAGTTAAAAATCGAGTTTTGAAAGTCGAAAGAACCTGGCAAGCTAATACTCCGTCCCAAATGCTCCAGATGCTCCAGTACCACCAGAACAGAATCAGAGAAGAGCAAGAACACGAGAGAAGACGTATGAAAGACACGAAAATGAAAGTACTAGTTGCACAATCTGTTCCACAAGACAGTCAGAAGAGGGGCCCGAATCAAGCCAGTCATCCTGCAGCTCCCGTTAAAGGGACATGCAATTATTGTAAACAGCCAGGTCATTTTATAAACGAGTGTGCAGTTCTGAAACACAATATAGCCACTGGTAGAAACTAAAGAAAGACCACGTCCGCCTAGACAAGAACAAGTTTCACAGACTTCTCAGCCACAGAATGCACAACAGACAGTTCCAGCACCGCAGCCTATCGCTGCAACTCAGCATGTTACACAGCAGATGTACCAGTATGCACAGACAGAGTATCCAGAGTATCAAGCGTATTCATGAAACAGCCTAGAGAGGGAGGTAGGCTTGCCTCTCATCGAGATTCCTGTAGATCAAGAAGGTCCCTATGTTCATAGTCAAGTATTAGGGAAAGACAGAAAGTTTCTGATTGATACAGGGGCAAGTAGGACGACTATTAGTCACGACGAGGTTCCAGGGGCTCCGCTCTCAGACTCTAGAAATGTTTCCCTTGGATTTTCAGGAAAGCCTATTGTAAACGAGATATCAAAGCCAGTTACTCTGGAAGTAGGTCCATTGTCCCGAACTACTGATCTATTGCTTACGAAGTCATGTCCAGAAAATTTGTTAGGTATTAAGACACTGAAAGAATTAGGTGCAGTTATTTGCTGTTCCCCAGAGGGAATACGTTTGTTTTTACGTGACTTCAAGGGTCACTATGTTTTACGAGATTTTGATCCGAGATTGTCTAATGTTCCGCAGCATCTATGGGCGCAAGGTCCAACTGATGTTGGTTTTATGCAAATCACACCCCATCGTGTGACTCTCAAGCAAGGTATAGTCCTGCCAAGAATCAGACAGTACAGATTGCCACCTGAGGCTGTAGCAGCCTTATCCAAAATTATTGACGAGCTCATTGCTCAAGGAGTAGTTGTAGAAACTGACTCCAATGTATGTAATTCTCCTATCATTCCAGTCATGAAACGTACTGATCCAAATGCACCCCCAGTATATCGATTAGTGATTGACCTTCGAGAACTCAATAAATGTATCAGTACCCAGTTGTTCCAGATATCTCATCTCTATTGACAGCCATTGATTCTGAGGCTACATTTTTCACAGTCATAGACCTCAAGAATGCATTTTTCAGTGTCCCCATTCATCCAGACAGCCAGTACCTTTTCGGATTCTGTTTAAATGGAAGGAGCTATAAATTCACACGAGCTCCTCAAGGTTTCACAGAAAGTCCTAGCATCTACAGTCAAGCACTTAAGAGACAACTAGACAACATTCACATGCCAACTGACACTGCCCTGCTCCAGTATGTCGATGATCTACTGATCACAGCCCGTTCTGAACGTGCTTGCGAGCGAGCATCACTTACAGTCCTGTATTTTCTAGCCGAGATGGGGCACAAGGTGTCCCCTTCGAAGCTTCAATTCTGTGTCCAGCAAGTGATCTACTTAGGCCACTTACTGTCCAAGTGGGGTAGGCAGTTGACACCCGATCGTATCCAGTTAATAGCGAGTCTTCCTCAGCCCAAGACCCAGAAGGAGGTACGTGCTTTTATCGGCCTCACTTCTTATTGTCGACAATGGATTCCTCAGTATGCATTTCTAGCCAAACCACTGATACAGTTAACGACACAGGAGGCAGCCGTATCGACTGTCCTCCCTTGGACATCTGAACATACACTTAGTTTCAATGAGTTGAAGAAAGCTTTATGCCAAGCTCCTGTTCTAGCTACACCGAACTACAGTAAGCCTTTTACACTTTTTGTCACAGAATGTAATGGTACAGCATTATCTGTTCTCACACAAGATCAAGCCGGACAGTACAAGCCCTGTGCTTATTTTTCGAGCACACTAGATCCAGTAGCCCAGGCTCTGCCTGCGTGCCTCAAGTCAGTTGCAGCCACAGCACTAGCTATCAGACAAAGTGATTCCATAGTATTAGGACACTCCCTGACAGTACAAGTTCCACACTCCGTGGAAGTTCTTTTAAACCGAACACAGACTCAGCACTTGACAATTGCACGTTTGACAGGTTATGAATTGACACTGTTCCAGCCACACATAGAAATCAGACGCTGCAACGTTTTAAATCCTGCTACACTGTTACCGTCAGTTACTTTAAATCCTGCCACACATGATTGTGTGGAAGTTGTTAACACTATGACAAAGCCAAGACAAGATCTGACAGATATTCCATTACCAGATCCCGACCTGACACTTTATGTGGATGGTTCATGTATGAGAACGAGTACAGGAGAACTAGTAGCCGCGTATGCAGTGACTACTGACACTGAAGTTATTGAAACACACCGTATTGACACCCTGTCTGCTCAAGCAGCAGAGCTAGTTGCTCTGACTCAAGCCTGCATACATGCCAAGAACCTGAAAGTTAATATTTACACAGATTCACGCTACGCATTCGGAGTTGTACACGACTTCGGAGTGCTCTGGCAGGAGAGAGGTTTCATGACTTCTCATGGAACCAAGATTCAGCATGGTCTCCTTATTCAAGCTCTGTTAGATGCAATACATTTACCAACAGCTATCGCTATCATGAAATGCAAAGCACATACGAAAGTTACTGACATTATTTCTCAAGGTAAGGATCTAGCAGATCGAACAGCCAAGCTTACAGCACAGACACCAGACATACCAGTTAACAATACACCGACATCCACTCTAGAACAGACTACTTGTATGACAGTTAGGGACCCTACTCAAGATGTCATAGATATCCAGTTACATGCTACTCCCGAAGAAATCAAGAAATGGTCCGAACAAGGAGGGGTCCAGACAGATCAGGGATGGGTGACGAAGGGTAGAGCCACATGGTTTCTCCCCGACTCAATGGTTCAAGTCATTATCAATACCGCACATAGTCCAGCACACTTAGGAGAAAAAGCCATGTTAGACAGTATCCAGAACCTTTGGTTTAACAAGCATTTACGAGCTGCAGCCAAGCAGAAAGTCCGTACCTGTATGATATGTTGTCAGTTCAATCCAGGTAAAAGTGTCCCGGTGGAACAAGGTGGATTCCAGCCCCCTGACCACCCTTTTGAAGTCCTCCAGATGGATTATATTCAGATGGAGCGATGTCGAGGTTTCAAGTATGTCCTTGTAGCTGTATGCACTTTGTCCAGGTGGACAGAAGCATATCC
This sequence comes from Lissotriton helveticus, assembly GCF_964261635.1. NCBI lineage: Eukaryota > Metazoa > Chordata > Amphibia > Caudata > Salamandridae > Lissotriton > Lissotriton helveticus. Next base: position 926,653,122 of record NC_136071.1, on the reverse strand, counting down.
AGTCCCAGATTACACAGCCGCGACCACTGCCAAGCAGTTGGTTCGTGAGTTCTTCCCCCGCTATGGACTCCCAAGGGTCGTATATTCTGATAACGGCCAGCCATTCTCATCTGAACTCATGAAGCACGTTTCCCTTTTACTAGGGTACCAGTGGAAGTTCCATTGTGTACGCCATCCAGAAGCAGCCGGTCTCGTAGAGAGACATAATCAAACCTTGAAAATCCGTATTGCCAAAGTCTGTAAAGAGAAAGGTGTAGACTGGTTAGTTGCCCTGCCAGTTGCCCTGTTCTATATGCGCATGGTCGCACATTCCAGATCAGGTCTGTCCCCTTATGAGGTCGTATTCGGCCGCCCCCGAACGTGTGGGGTACACCCAGACCCCGAAGTATTACAGATGTTTCCAGTAATATGCTGACAGATTACCTAGCTTCCTTGATGTCTGCCCTACACTCTTGTCGTTCACAGGTTGCCGCCGCATTTCCAGACAATACCGAGGTGAAACCGCATGAAATTGTTCCAGGAAGCTTGGTTCTCGTCCGGAATTTTGATCGTTCGAGTCCGCTGGAGCCTCGCTGGAAGGAGCCGAAGTTAGTCCTCCTGTGGTATATAAATAAATAATACCGGATCTATTTTTGTCTAGGCATAGCAATAACAGATAGCTCAATAAATAAGAGTCAAGATTCGAGGTAGTAGGAGTTTGCAGGTTTATTACAGCATAAAGGACAGGAACAGGACAACCTGCATAGGAATAGGATGGCAGAGCCTGACAGGGGGGTCCCGACAGCTGCCGGGCAGGATCTGGGATGAGCGCGCTCTGGAGAAAGGACTGGCGTAACATTTAATAACAATTCACGATCATATATACTAAAACAGTTGCATTACAATACATATACGATAGGCGGAGCAGTGGGTGTGGTCAATAGCAGTCGCGAAAGATAAGGGTGAAAGTAGGTGTAACAGAGGCGTATACATAGACATGTGATGCAAACGTAACAGAATATGTCATGAATGGGGTGGAGACATGGAGGGGGCTACCTAAGGAGCCGGGACCTCTGACCTAATGGTGCGCGCAAACTGGCAATGACGTGTTACTAGAAGAAGCTGGGGCTACGAACTCTGTGCTAGGAGCAGAGACTGAAGTCTGGAGAGTCAGGGCGACATGTACCTAAGCAGTATCTAGTATCTGATGTTTAGAGAACATGTTGATAGAATCCAAAAGTTATCGGGGTAAAGGCTAACGGACTCTAAGACTGGAGCATGCATCATTCTACATGTAGTGCGTGATGAAGAGTATTAAATGATCATTAATACAGTATTTCTCTAACGTGGAGACGTAGAGGCTAGACAATGACGGAAACTATTGATGCAGTTCAGTAGCTTAGGAATGCAGAGAAGGAGGACTGAACTGATAACTGGAATCATAACATACTCTTGGCAGACTCAGAGGCAGAGCCAGGCTGAACCGGGCACTGTGAGGCAGGAAGTAAGTGAAGGGTCAGGAACACAGGTGGGGGCTGTATCGCTCCTCAGCGAGGCTCAGGAGACAGGAGCTGAATCTGGTGTCCAGGCCCTTTTGAGGCCTAGAAACGGGGACTTTACAATGAAATAACGTGCACGCTGAGGAACGTGGCAACGTAACTTTAAAGAGGCCTGATATTCGTATTATTCACGAGAACTGGAAACTGACATACTAGAGATGGACACAGCTATAATTGCGTCTTTAATCGAACATGGGGAATACATATGCATATTAATCATGCACACATAACATATGATGGAGGACTCGTAGGGACACAGAACATGGCAAAATTTACTTTTCCACATTCCCTCCTTGTCACTACGTTTCCATCAGGAAACATCAATATTCATGATACCATCTATCATTTCATACAGTATCATTTGCTCGTCTCGAATTTTCTGGGAACGGGTTTTAGAACGGGACTTGGGACTAGGAATACAAGAGGTAGCACAAATGCCGCAAATCGCAGGGCCACATTGTATACAGAGGCAGCAGCTGAATATGATCGCTACTGCAATACCTAGAAAGGACAAGACTTTCCATCCCCAAGCGGAAATTATATTCCAGAACCAACCGGACCATGTCCAGGTGCCTGGATCTTGGTGTAACAGATGGGCAATTTTATGAAGTCTGGTTATAGCTGAATAAACAGACGGCGCGTTATTTGGAATGAAAATGCAGCAACTAGATCCGATGACTCTACAGGCCCCGCCCCTATCGGCCAGTATGACGTCAAGGACGAGACGATTCTGTAAAACGACAAATCTCATAGCAGATTGCTCTTCAGTTAAGTTACCTAGAGCAGAGGCAGTCTCATTGACTACTGCTTCAAGGGTTCTGGTTAATCTACGAATTAGCTTACTATTCTGGATAGGTCCTATAAAGAAAAAGAAACCTCTATTGAAATCTGTATACTGTTCTAGAGCAGTTTCAGTATAATCGACAATGGGGGACTCCCTTCTATGTCTAAGGTGTACTAGATGTGTGTTTCTATGATAATCAGATGGGGCTAGGAAAACTGGTGGCAGTAGGAAGGCAATGTAACAGGTTCCCTCCCAATCGAGGGGCAGACGAACATATGCAGTTTGACCACAAATAAAATAAGAATGACGTGAAGCTTTGAAAATAGATTTCCCACTGTCACTATATTTGACAATAGTAGTACAATCGCTATGTCCTACATGTATGGAACCATTATTTCGGACACATAATTCGCCTTTGACTGGTAGTACTGAAATAGCAGGTAAGTCTGGAGTGGAATCAGACTGAACATTCAGGACCATGAAATTCGAAGAATAATTACCTAAATTGTAAACTTCGTTTTCTAGATCTAACCCTGTTCTGTGGGGAAGACCTTGCTTGTCTGGAAAACATGTACTGTTAAGAAAAGACATATCTGTTGAGGATGACGTTAACGTGGACCATGCTCCACACGAACCATTATGTGAAAATGGATAAGGAAAGAGTGGCAGAACTCCCTTCGGTGTCTGGAAAGGGGGGAGTCGACCACACACCCAACAATTAGTGGCATTGCTGGTCTGGTGTGAATAATGTAACATGCGGATAAAAGAATTGTTACGCATAGCGAGGCGGTAAGAGAGTTCATGAGGAGGCAGATCACTAAACGTGTGCTCTACTGTAGCATTAGAGGACTTATTTACATGAGAAACTGGAAAATACAAGTAGAATGCATAACTGGTGCAGGAAATCATAATGCTGAAAAATAAAAAGAAACATAGAAAAACGATACATCGGATTGAGTTTTGACTAACTCTCTCACTATGGGGGTCTATTTTATACATGTCAGAAACCGGTCTAACCGTTTCACCTAGGGGAGGACTTAGACAATCAAACTGGCTGACTTATTTTACTAGACCTTAATTTCTTCTTATACTCCTGTTGTGGAGTTTTCTCTAACAGGGAGGGTGCAGTATCAGTGTCTTTTGCGGGACAATCCTTAGGAATAGTACTGTGGCAGTCCTTTAAATCCTCGGAAATGTTCTTTGAAACTGGTTTCAATCCATAAAATTTCTTGATGTGCGAAAGATGCACCCAGCCTTTGCGTCCCTCCAACTTCACGGCTGTGCGGGTGGCCAGGAGGACCTGTCGGGGCTCCTTCCAGCGAGGCTCCAGCGGACTTGAACGATCGAAATTTCGCACTAGGACCATGGATCCGGGAACGATTTCATGCGGTGCCACCTCGGTATTGTCTGGAAATGCGGCAGCAACCTGTGAACGACAAGAGTTGAGGGCAGACATCAAGGAAGCTAGGTAATCTGTCAGCATATTACTTGAAACATCGGTAATACTTCGGGGTCTAGGTGTACCCCACATGTTAGGGGGGCGGCCGAAAACGACCTCGTACGGGGACAGACCTGATCTGGAATGTGCGACCATGCGCATATAGAACAGGGCGACCGGCAGAGCTACTAGCCAGTCCACACCTTTCTCTTGACAAACTTTTGCAATTCGGATTTTCAGGGTCTGATTATGTCTCTCTACGAGACCGGCTGCTTCAGGATGGCGTACACAATGGAACTTCCACTGGTACCCTAACAAAAGGGACACGTGTTTCATGAGTTCAGATGAGAATGGCTGGCCGTTGTCAGAATATACGACCCTAGGGAGTCCGTAACGGGGGAAGAACTCACGAACCAACTGCTTGGCAGTGGTCGCGGCTGTGTAATCTGGGACTGGATATGCTTCTGTCCACCTGGACAAAGCGCATACAACTACGAGGACATACTTGAAACCTCGACATCGCTCCATCTGAATGTAATCCATCTGGAGGACTTCAAAAGGGTGGTCAGGGGGCTGGAATCCACCTTGTTCCACCGGGACACTTTTACCTGGATTAAACTGAAAACATATCATACAGGTACGGACTTTCTGCTTGGCTGCAGCTCGTAAATGCTTGTTGAACCAAATGTTCTGGATACTGTCTAACATAGCTTTTTCTCCTAAATGTGCTGGACTATGTGCGGTATTAATAATGACTTGAACCATAGAGTCGGGGAGAAACCATGTGGCTTTTCCCTTCGTTACCCATCCCTGATCTGTCTGTACCCCTCCTTGTTCGGACCATTTCTTGATTTCATCGGGAGTAGCATGTAACTGGATATCTATGACATCTTGAGTAGGGTCTTTGACTGTCATACAAGTAGTCTGATCTGGAGTGTGTGTCTGTGTCGGATTAACTGAAGTGTCTGGAGTCTGAGCTGTAAGCTTGGCTGTGCGATCTGCTAGATCATTACCTTGAGAAATAATGTCAGTAACTTTCGTATGTGCTTTGCACTTCATGATAGCAATGGATGTCGGTAAATGTATGGCATCTAACAGAGCTTGAATAAGGAGACCATGCTGAATCTTGGTTCCATGAGAAGTCATGAAACCTCTCTCTTGCCAGAGCACTCCGAAGTCGTGTACAACTCCAAATGCGTAACATGAATCTGTGTAAACATTAACTTTCAGGTTCTTGGCGTGTATGCAGGCTTGAGTCAGAGCAACTAGCTCTGCTGCTTGAGCAGACAGGGTGTCAATGCGGTGTGTTTCAATAACTTCAGTGTCAGTAGTCACTGCATACGCGGCTACTAGTTCTCCTGTACTAGTTCTCATGCATGAACCATCCACATAAAGTGTCAGGTCGGGATCTGGTAATGGAATATCTGTCAGATCTTGTCTTGGCTTTGTCATGATGTTAACTACTTCCACACAGTCGTGTGTGGCAGAATTCGAAGTAACTGATGGTAACAATGTAGCAGGATTTAAAACGTTGCAGCGTCTGATTTCTATGTGTGGCTGGAACAGTGTCAATTCATAACCTGTTAAACGTGCAATTGTCAAGTGCTGAGTCTGTGTTCGGTTTAAAAGAACTTCCACGGAGTGTGGAACTTGTACTGTCAAGGAATGTCCTAATACTATGGAATCACTTTGTCTGATAGCTAGTGCTGTGGCTGCAACTGACTTGAGGCACGCAGGCCGAGCCTGGGCTACAGGATCTAATGTGCTCGAAAAATAAGCACAGGGCTTGTACTGTCCTGCTTGATCTTGTGTGAGAACAGATAATGCTGTACCTTCACGTTCTGTGACGAAAAGTGTAAAAGGCTTACTGTAGTTCGGTGTAGCTAGAACTGGAGCTTGACATAGGGCTTTCTTTAACTCATTGAAACTGAGTGTATGTTCAGATGTCCAAGGGAGGACAGTCGATACGGCTGCCTCCTGTGTCGTTAACTGTATCAGTGGCTTGGCTAGAAATGCATACTGAGGAATCCATTGTCTGCAATAAGAAGTAAGGCCGATAAAAGCACGTACCTCCTTCTGGGTCTTGGGCTGAGGAAGACTCGCTATTAACTGGATACGGTCTGGTGTCAACTGCCTACCCCTCTTGGACAGTAAGTGTCCTAAGTAGACCACTTGCTGGACACAGAATTGAAGCTTCGAAGGGGACACCTTGTGTCCCATCTCGGCTAGGAAATACAAGACTGTAAGGGATGCTCGCTCGCAAGCACATTCAGAGCGGGCTGTGATCAGGAGATCATCGACATACTGAAGCAGGGCAGTGTCAGTTGGCATGTGAATGTTGTCTAGTTGTCTCTTGAGTGCTTGACTGTAAATACTAGGACTTTCTGTGAAACCTTGAGGAGCGCGTGTGAACATATAGCTCCTTCCATTTAAACAAAATCCGAAAAGGAACTGGCTGTCTGGATGAATGGGAACACTGAAAAACGCGTTCTTGAGGTCTATGACTGAAAAAAATGAGGCTTCAGAATCAATGGCTGTCAATAGGGAAGAGATATCTGGGACAACTGGGTACTGGGGAATAATACATTTATTAAGCTCTCGAAGGTCTATCACTAATCGATATACTGGAGGTGCATTTGGATCAGTACGTTTCATGACTGGAATGATCGGAGAATTACATACATTGGAGTCGGTTTCTACAACTACTCCTTGAGCCATGAGCTCGTCAATAATTTTGGATAAGGCTGCTACAGCCTCAGGTGGCAGTCTGTACTGCCTGATTCGTGGTAACACTACACCTGGCTTGAGAGTCACACGATGGGGTGTGATTTGCATAAAGCCAACATCAGTTGGACCTTGCGCCCATAGATGCTGCGGAACATTAGACAATCTGGGATCAAAATCTCGTAATACATAGTGACCCTTGAAGTCGCGTAGGAACAATCGTATTCCCTCGGGGGAACAGCATATAACTGCACCTAACTCTTTCAGTGTTTTAATGCCTAACAGATTTTCTGGACATGACTTAGTAAGTAACAGATCAGTAGTGCGGGACAGTGGATCTACTTCTAGAGTAACTGGCTTTGATATTTCATTTACAATAGGCTTTCCTGAAAAACCAAGGGAAACATTTCTAGAGCCTGAGAGCGGAGCCCCTGGAACTTCGGCGTGACTTATAGTGGTCCTACTTGCCCCTGTATCAATCAGAAACTTTCTGTCTTTCCCTAATACTTGACTGTGAACATAGGGACCTTCTTGATCTACAGGTATCTCGATGAGAGGCAAGCCTACCTCCCTCTCTAGGCTGTTTCATGAATATGGCTGATACTCTGGATACTCAGACTGTGCATACTGGTACATCTGCTGTGTAACATGCTGTGTTGCAGCGATGGGCTGCGGTGCTGTAACTGTCTGTGGTGCATTCTGTGACTGAGGAGTCTGTGTAACTTGTTCTTGTCTCGGCGGACGTGGTCTTTCTTTAGTCTTACCGGTAGCTATGTTGTGTTTCAGAACTGCACACTCGTTTATAAAATGACCTGGCTGTTTACAATAATTGCAGTTCCCTTTAACGGGAGCTGCAGGATGACTGGCTTGATTTGGACCCCTCTTCTGACTGTCTTGAGGAACGGATTGTGCAACTAGTACTTTCATTTTCGTGTCTTTCATACGTTTCCTTTCATGTTCTTGTTCTTCTCTGATTCTATTCTGGTGGTATTGAAGCATCTGTAACATCTGGGACGGGGTATTAGCTTGCCAGGTACTTTCGACTTTCAAAACTCGATTCTTAATTTGTGGACTTGAATTCTCGACTAATTTAGTAACAAAAAGATGAGGGTATGATTCGCTACTTGTCTTGAGGCCACTGTTTATGGTAAAACATTTCTCAAATCTAGAGTAAAAATCACTAGTGTCTTCGTCTTGTTTCTGTTTACATGCTGAGATTGCATCCCAGTCTTCCTTTTTAGTTGCTAATAGTCTGGGCAAAACTTGTATTAACAGTTCAGGTAATTCTTTACATTTATCTCCAAGACCGGTACCTGGTACTCGTGCCTTATCTTCAGCTTCTAGGACTGTCCAATCGATCTTTTTCTCTCCCACCTCCCATTCTTTTTCTTTGAGTTTCTCATATACCCCTGCGGGCAACAAGACCTTTAACATTTTAATGATATCTGGATACGTATATTCTCCCATACGGAGCATGTCTTTTAATTCTCGGTGGAACCCTGCTGGATCTTTATCATGACAGGGAATTAACTTTTTCATCTCTAAGAGTTCCATCTTTGTGATAGGGGTGTAAACAAACACTCGTTGCATTTCACCACCCTCTGTCTTAACTGGATGCACTTCTCGTAACGGATTCTGTCTGTCTATGTAAAAGGGTTTACTTTCTGGGGGTGAGACATGAACAAAATGCGGGTTCAAAAACATACTATATTTGTGGCGCTGTTCTAGAATGACACTAATTAAATCGGTACCTAAACCTTTCCATCTATACTGGAGTAACTCGTTCAGGACATCGTGTAACGGACCTGGATCAGAATGTTGACCCTCATACAATGTAATGAGGTGCTGGATCATATACATACCCACCAGTCGCTGCTCGGCTGGGGGCAATTTCAGAAACATTTGTGCCACTATTTCGTCTGGAAAAGTGGTAGAATCAGTAATCCATCGGACTGCTGATCGGACTAGTTCTTGTTCATGCATAGTACTTAACTCGCTATAACCGATTCGTGATTTCAGAATGTGATCGGTAGCTTGAAATACTTGTTCCAGAGAACCTTGTTCTGGTGCTGGATGATGAAAAATTGACTTGTGTTCTAGGCGCAAATGGCGATCTGGAAATCTAGATTTTCCTACATACGCTATTCTGTCGGGATTCTCGTCCTCTACCTCTTCTGTAGAAGAGTCATTTTCTTTCTCGCTTACTTGTGCTTCTTTACGTTGTTCGTGTATCCTTATTATTTCTTTACGAATCTTCTTGTACATACTCTCTATACTACTGATGGTCTTATGCTTACCCTCGGCTATATTATCACTCCACCTTGTCAGGACTTTCATTTCGGCTCGATCTTTGGTCGGATAATCTTGTTCCCTTATTAGACAATTAATCAGAAACTTTAATATCATGAGCTGGACTTCAACTTTTCTTTGGCACATGACGTCACTAATACTTTCTGGATCATTCCCTGTACGGATGAAACGATATATTCTGTCTAGATCTTCTTTCATATCTGGTAGGGTAACTAGATACTCGGTCACCTTTCTCACGCGTAATGAATATAAAACCATATTATCCTCGCCTGGGACTGGATCATAGCCACATTCGGTAAGGGCTTTTCTTATTTCTGCAACAGACTGATACCTGGGCGTACGCTGTGACGCTTGTGCATGTAATTCGGCTAACGTTAAACGCTTGTGTGGCGGCGGGGTTCCTGGAGGACCTCCCCCTGCGGCCCCTAAACTAGAGTCGTCTACTGATGCTCTTCGTCCTGGCAGAGTGGGAAATGGAAATGCAGGCTGGACTTGTATGGCGGGCTGGACCGGGGGTACCGTAACAGGTACTCCGGTGTCTGGAGGAGCGGGAAGTGCCTGATTTACAGGGACTGGCGGAGCAGGAACAGGATTTGCATATTCTGGGACTGTGTCGTCCAAATAGGACGAAATGAAAATATCAGCTGCGGTCGGTTTGTGACGTAGCTTGGTCGGAACTAATGGTGGCGGAAAATTACTGAATGCCTCTGGGGTCGCTTTTGGCAAGCCCTCGGCAAGAAGAGGATACATACCCTTAATAAGAGCATGCCTCTGTCTGTCTGACTGTTCGGTTTTAACTCGTTCACCTATCTCGATTAATTCCCTTTCCTGGGCTCGTTCCAAGGATTCTCTACTTAGTTCTGACTTTCTGATTTCTTTTTCGGTTCTTTTATGAGATTCTTTGCGCCATAACTCAATGGCATCTTTCTGTGACTGTCTGGCTTTCTTTTTCCATAATGCTTCTTCTACTCTCATGATGCACTCGGCATCCCACGTACCTGATACGGGCCATCTATACTTTTCCTCTAACTGTTTGGTATACTCTACCCATAAATCTAGATACAATATGGCGCTTATGCCATGCTTCTGATACATGAAATGACCTGGACTGTCCCTAGGCAGAACAGGAACTGCTGCTTCTAGCAGACCTTTTCTGGTTTTTAACTGACGCAGTTTTGAAAATAGCGGCATGACTGAACTATAATCTGGACGCAACACAGTACACAATAAACACGATAATTACTTCACACTCATACCACGACATTAAAATACATGAATAACATTCAGAATAACAGTTCGAACAGAATACTACCTGGAATACGGGAAACAGAATACATGAATTTTCTCGAGAACAGAACTGACTAGAACAGAAACTAGATGCACTGCTGAAACAGTACGAAACTTACCGGTCTCATACAGAGACACGTCAGGACCCGCATCCACCGAAGTGGACACTTCGTTTTGTGGGTCTGTGTACCACCAACCCACGGACCAGAGTCAATTAGATTGACCCTGTCTAGATACTACCCCAGCAACGGTACTCACCGGGCAGCAAGAATGGAAGGCCTCGGACTGAACTGGACTGCTTCGACGCCGGACGGACGAACTTCGGACTTCTGTTACGGGTGGGCCTCCGGATACCTCGGACCTTGGACTCTCGGCTTGGGCTCTGGTCGGGACTCGCCGCGTTCCTCCACCGCCTCGTCTGGATGCTGGACCGCCTCCTCCGTCTCCTCCGTGGGCCTGAAGGATACTTGAAGCAGAAATATCTGCACGTGCACGGTATGGTTCCGTCACGGCTGCAGAGGGTCAGGGGGCCGGCGTGGCTTCACCGGCGCGTGGGGAAAGGGCAAGTCCCTATTCGGGCGCCATTATGTGGTATCTAAATAAATAATACCGGATCTATTTTTGTCTAGGCATAGCAATAACAGATAGCTCAATAAATAAGAGTCAAGATTCGAGGTAGTAGGAGTTTGCAGGTTTATTACAGCATAAAGGACAGGAACAGGACAACCTGCATAGGAATAGGATGGCAGAGCCTGACAGGGGGGTCCCGACAGCTGCCGGGCAGGATCTGGGATGAGCGCGCTCTGGAGAAAGGACTGGCGTAACATTTAATAACAATTCACGATCATATATACTAAAACAGTTGCATTACAATACATACGATAGGCGGAGCAGTGGGTGTGGTCAATAGCAGTCGCGAAAGATAAGGGTGAAAGTAGGTGTAACAGAGGCGTATACATAGACATGTGATGCAAACGTAACAGAATATGTCATGAATGGGGTGGAGACATGGAGGGGGCTACCTAAGGAGCCGGGACCTCTGACCTAATGGTGCGCGCAAACTGGCAATGACGTGTTACTAGAAGAAGCTGGGGCTACGAACTCTGTGCTAGGAGCAGAGACTGAAGTCTGGAGAGTCAGGGCGACATGTACCTAAGCAGTATCTAGTATCTGATGTTTAGAGAACATGTTGATAGAATCCAAAAGTTATCGGGGTAAAGGCTAACGGACTCTAAGACTGGAGCATGCATTATTCTACATGTAGTGCGTGATGAAGAGTATTAAATGATCATTAATACAGTATTTCTCTAACGTGGAGACGTAGAGGCTAGACAATGACGGAAACTATTGATGCAGTTCAGTAGCTTAGGAATGCAGAGAAGGAGGACTGAACTGATAACTGGAATCATAACATACTCTTGGCAGACTCAGAAGCAGAGCCAGGCTGAACCGGGCACTGTGAGGCAGGAAGTAAGTGAAGGGTCAGGAACACAGGTGGGGGCTGTATCGCTCCTCAGCGAGGCTCAGGAGACAGGAGCTGAATCTGGTGTCCAGGCCCTTTTGAGGCCTAGAAACGGGGACTTTACAATGAAATAACGTGCACGCTGAGGAACGTGGCAACGTAACTTTAAAGAGGCCTGATATTCGTAGTATTCACGAGAACTGGAAACTGACATACTAGAGATGGACACAGCTATAATTGCGTCTTTAATCGAACATGGGGAATACATATGCATATTAATCATGCACACATAACATATGATGGAGGACTCGTAGGGACACAGAACATGGCAAAATTTACTTTTCCACACTCCTGACCACCCGTACTGCCGTCAAGTTGGAAGGCAGGAAGGGGTGGGTGCACCTGTCACACGTCAAGAAATTTCACGGACTAAAAACTGTTTCCAAGAACATTTCCAAGGATTGTCAAGATTTTAAAGACTGCCAAGAAACTATTCTTAAGGACTGTCCCGCAAATGACATTAATACCAAGCCTCCCCTGTTAGAGAAAACTCCACAGCAGGAGTATAAAAGTAAGCTCCGGTCTAGTAAAATAAGTCAGCCAGTTTAATTGTCTAAGTCCTCCCCTAGGTGAAACGGTTAGACAGGTATCTGACATGTATGAAATAGACCCCCATAGTGAGAGAGTTAGTCAAAACTCAATCCGATGTATCGTTTTTCTAAGTTTTATATTGTTTCTCAGCTTGATGGTTACCTGCACGAGCTATGCATTTCATTTATGTTTTCCAATTTCTCATGTAAATAAGTATTCTAATGCTACAGTAGAGCACACGTTTAGTGATCTGCCTCCTCACGAACTATCCTATCGTCTTGCTATGCGCAACAATTCATTCATCCGTATGTTACATTATTCACACCAGACCAGCAATGCCACTAATTGTTGGGTGTGTGGTCGACTCCCCCCTTTCCAGACACCGAAGGGAGTTCTGCCACTGTTTCCTTATCCGTTTTCACATAATGGCTCATGTGGAGCCTGGTCCATGTTAACGTCATCCACAACAGATATGTCCTTTTTGAATAGTACATGTTTTCCAGACAAGCAAGGTCTTCCCCACAGAACAAGGTTAGATCTAGAAAATGAAGTTTATAATTTGGGTAATTATTCTTCGAATTTTATGGTCCTGAATGTTCAGTCTGATCCTACTCCAGACATACCTGCTATTTCAGTACTACCAGTCAAAGGCGAATTATGTGTCAGAAATAATGGTTCCGTACATGTAGGACATAGTGATTGTACTACTATTGTCAAGTATAGTGACAGTGGGAAATCTATTTTCAAAGCTTCACGTCATTCTTATTTTGTTTGTGGTCAGACCGCATATGTTCGTCTGCCCCTCGATTGGGAGGGAACCTGTTACATTGCCTTCCTACTGCCACCAGTTTTTCTAGCCCCATCTGATTATCACAGAAACACACATCTAGTACACATTAGACATAGAAGGGAGATTGAATCCCCGATTGTCGATCAAACTGAAACTGCTCTAGAACAGTATACAGATTTCAATAGAGGTTTCTTCTTCTTTATAGGACCTATCCAGAATAGTAAGTTAATACGTAGATTAACCAGAACCCTTGAAGCAGTAGTGAATGAGACTGCCTCTGCCCTAGGTAACTTAACAGAAGAACAATCCGCTATGAGATTTGTCGTGCTCCAAAATCGTCTCGTTCTTGACGGCATACTGGCCGATAGAGGAGGAGCATGTAGCGTCATCGGATCTAGTTGCTGCATTTTCATTCCTAATAACGCGCCGTCTGTTTATTCAGCTATAACTAGACTTCATAAAATTGCCCATCAGTTACACCAGAATCCAGGCACCTGGACATGGTCCGGTTGGTTTTGGAGTATAATTTCTGCCTGGGGATGGAAAGTATTGTCATTTCTAGGTATTGCAGTAGCGATCATATTCAGTTGCTGCCTCTGTATACAATGTGGCCCTGCGATTTGCGGCATTTGTGCTACCTCTTGTATTCCTAGTCCCAAGTCCCGTCCTAGATCCCGTTCCAAGAAAATTCGAGACGAGCAAATGATACTGTATGAAATGATAGATGGTATCATGAATATTGATATTTCCTGATGGAAACGTAGTGACAAGGAGGGAATGTGGAAAATTAAATTTTGCCATGTTCTGTGTCCCTACGTGTTCCCCATCTTATGTTGTATGTGCATGATTAATATGCATATGTATTCCCCATGATCGATTAAAGACGCAATTACAGTTGTGTCCATCTCCAGTATGCCAGTTTCCAGTTCTCGTGAAAGCTACGAGTATTAGGCCTATGTAAAGCTACGTTGCCACGTTTCTCAGTGTGCACGTTATTTCATTGAAAAGTCCCCGGTTCTAGGCCTCAAAAAGGGCCCGGACTCAGATTCAGCTCCTGTTTTCTGAACCCTCGCTGAGGAGCGATACAGCCCCCACCTATATCCCTGACCCTTCACTTACTTCCTGCCTCACAGTGCCCGGCTCGGCCTGGCTCTGCCTGCCAGTCTGCCAAGAGTATGTTATGATTCTAGTTATCAGTCCAGCCCTCCTTCTCTGCATTCCTAAGTTACTGAATCGCATCAATAGTTTCCGTCATGGTCTAGCCTTTACGTCTCCATGTAAGAGAAATACTGTATTAATGGTCATTTAATATTCCTCAACACACACTACATGTAGAATAATGCATGCACCAGTCTTAGTGTCTGTTAGCCTTTACCCTGATAACTTTTGGATTCTATCAATATGTTCTCTAAAACATCAGATACTAGATAGTGTTTAGGTACATGTCGCTCTGACTCTCCAGACTTCAGTCTCTGCTTCTAGCTCAGAAGTCATAGCCCCCAGCCTCTCCTAGTAACACGTCATCGTCAGTTTGCGCGCACCACTAGGTTAGAGGTCCCGGCTCCTTAGGTAGCCCCCTCCATGTTTCCGCCCCATTTATGACATATTCTGTTACGTTTACATCACATGTCTATGTATACGCCTTGTTCACGCCTCTTGTTACACCTACTTTCACCCTTATCTTTCGCGACTGTTACAGGCCCTGCCCACTGTTACGCCTACTGTATGTATTGTAATGCAATTGTTTTAACTATATATACTTGTGTACTGTTATTAAAAGCCAGCGCGCTCATTCCAGCTCCTGCCCGACAGCTGTCGGGGCCCCCCTGTTGGCTAGCCATCCCAGATCTTGCCCGTGCAGGTTGTCCTGTTCCTGTCCTTTATGCTGTATTAAACCTGCAAACTCCTACTACCTTGAATCTTGACTCTTATTTATTGAGCTATCTGTTATTGTTATATCCAGTCAAAAATAGAGGTATTATTTATTTATTTACCACAAGATCAAGGCAGGAATGTGGGTCAAAGTTAAAAAACCTTGGAAAGTACGCAAAGGTGAATCCCAATTTTCAAAACCTTTGATGGTAACATTTTTTACGTAATGCTGTTCTTTAAAGTGATGGAAAGGTGTGGAACATTAGAAGGATTGCCATTTACAAAGGAAAAAATGATTTGATTGTTCCCATGTCACTCCCTCACAAGAATTTGTGTGATTTTGATGAAATTGTTGAAAAGGAACAGGGTGATGGTATTACATCGGGAACATCTGAAAAATCTGTTATTACACCTGAAACAGTCAACAATACTGACATTTCTGGAAATGATAATGTGGTTGTAATTGAGAATAGTCATTGTGAATCTATTGATAACACCAATTCTTTTGATCCTAATGTTGATAAAGGTGTCTCAAAGAAACGTGTGGTCTCCAAGCCCAAATGGTTGCAGGATTTTGTTTGCTGATTTTATTTTGGTTTTTTTGTTGTTTTATTTTATTTTATTTATTTGTAATTTCCTCAAGGGGTAAGATGTGTCACGTCTTGATTACATGTAGAATTGTTTGTATTCACTTAACCTTCCACGTGCTTACTTAGCAAGATTCCAGAAGCTCCAGCTGATGGCAGTTGAAGTGGAAGAAGACTTGTGTAGGCTGCGCCCTACCCTGCTCCTGTGTTCTTGCAATAAATCTTTCTTTTTACTACAACCTGTGTACCTATACTTTACACCAGGACAGTTCCCATTCAAGGCCCGATAGGCCATGGTCATTGCCTTGAATTCAATTATTTTGGCAACTGGGAGCCAATGGAGCTCACGTAAATGTGGAGAGACATGGTTCCAAAACGGGATGCGTCTGGCCAGTCTCACAGCCGCATTCTGTATCATCTGAAGGCGTCGGATGGAATATTTAGGGAGGCCAAGGTATAAACAATTTGCGTAGTCCAGCCTAGATGTCACTGTGGCATGGACCACGGCTTTACGGCAATCTTCTGGTGAGAAATGAAAAAATTTCCGGAGTTTTCTTAGTTTGCTGAAGCAGGTAGCTGAGACCTGTTGGATTTGGGCCGTGAAGGCGAGATCAGGCTCCCACCTTACCCCTAAATTTCTAATACTACTGGAGGGGGAGGGTGGTGGCCTCATTTCTGGTGCCCACAAAGATCTGAAGGTGGCATTGGGCCCTTTCTGAAGAACAGAACTTCGGTCGCTCCCGCATTGAGTTTTAATTTGTTGGAGTTCATCCAGAGTGCTATGTCTCTCAGACACCCTTTAAAATTCGTAAAAGCATCTACTGTCTGCTCCTGAAAGGGGAAGACCAACTGGGTATCGTCAGCGTAGGAAATCGTTTTCACACCCCAGTTAGCAATCAAAGAGAAAAAGTGGAGCTAGGTAGAGATTAAAGAGTTGGGGGCACATCGCTGAGCCCTGCGAGACCCCACACCAAAGATGTTCGGTTTTGATTCAAAAGGTTTTAGGGCGACTCTTTGGGTGCAACCATGTAGATAAGATATCAACCAGTCCAGCACCATCCACCCAAATCCTGCTTCTTGTAATCTATGGACCAATATAGCATGATCTACAGTGTTGAAAGCTGCAGGCATATCCTGGAGCACCAGCAATGCTGATGCCCCTGAATCCAGTGTCCATCTCAAAGACTCGGCCACTTCAAGGAGAGCAGTCTCCGTGCTGAAGCCCACCCGGAATCCTGATTGTGTATCATACAGGGATTCATTGCTCTCGATGAAGCTAGTCAGTTGGCGCTGGACCAGCTTCTCTAGCATTTTACTGGGAGCGGGGAGTAGTGAGATACGTCTTAGATTGTTAAGAATTCCTGGGTCACCATTCGATTTTTTTCTCAGGGGGAGAAGCGTCGCCCGTTTCCAGATATCTGGAAAGACACCTGTATCGTACTTGGCAGCCCCTAATCAATTGATGAGTTCTTCAGTAATGGAATTGGGGTGTGCATCATTCTTGGTGATGGCATTCAGGTAGGCCTGGGGCACTAAAATCACGTGGCCGTCCCGGTGACTGCTAGATGGCTTAGTCACCCCCAGGGACAATGTTTTGGAAACTTCTTACTTGATGCCGGCCCTTACTTTGACAACCTGTATATCATTTTTTTAACAGGTAAGCTGTCACCAGTGTTTATATCATGAACACACCACCGGGACAGTCCAGGAATCAGTGAGAACATTCTGCCAAACTACCCCAGCAACTTCTGACTGTTGCACTGCTCCCGCAACTGAACTATCCTTAGCATTGTGAGACAGGAGTTTGGGGAGAGGTTCTCTCCTCTCCCCATTTGTGACCATGAATATGGCCATGCCAGCCCTGTCAAAATGAGACTTCAGACGGCTGACATGGATCACCTTGTGGAGGTGTCGGAGAGGACCAAGGTCCACCAGGTTGGTGACCTCATCCATCTAATCGAGTAAGCTGTAGGGCCCATCTTCTTGTATTGAAGGGTCCTGGGAACCACAGGCTCCACAATCTACTCCTTCTGGCTTGTATTCCACCAAGATTGGTTGTGCCAGTGTTCAATAAGCTCCTGGCTGGCATCCAAGTTTTTATTAGTGCTTTTGTAGTAGCATTTGGCTCACTCACTCTCCCTCCCGCGAGTGAGCCAAACGCTGCGAATTTTCCGGTTGACAAAGAGCACCTGTGACTAAGATACTGGGATAGCATGGGGTCACTTACACTCACCACCCCTTATCACCCTTACACCAATGACCAAGTCCCTAAAAATGACAATTATGTGTTGTCTGAGAAACGCCATAGGAAGTGAGATGCTCTCCTCCCATGCCTTTATTTGCCTTCATAGAGGCACCAAAAAAGATAGAAGACTTCAGCTTCTTCGAGCTTTTGTATGGACATCATGTCAGTGGTCCCACAAGTCTTTTCTGAGAAGAGTAGAAGACACCTCACAAGGAATCCAGGCAGGATTTTGGTAACTATGTGCTGGGCCTGTGTTTCAGCAGAGCTGAGTACATCAAAAGCACTAATAAAAACTTGGATGCCAGCCAGGAGCTTATTGAACACTGGCACAACCAATCTTGGTGGAATACAAGCCAGAAAGAGTAGATTGTGGAGCCTTGTAAGTGACCCCATGCTATCCCAACACAGCTAGGCTATCTTATTTCAGGTATAATAACTCATAAAGCTCCACAGTACCCCAGTATCTTAGTCACAGGTGCTCTTCGTCAACCGGAAAAACGGTAGCATTTGGCTCACTCACTCTCCCTCCCGCGAGTGAGCCAAATGCTGCGGATTTTCCGGTTGACAAAGAGCAACTGTGACTAAGATACTGGGGTACTGTGGATGCGTACACTATACCCTTAGAAGGTGGAAGTTGAGGTGTCCGATGAGCATGTAGTCCATGGAGGCGATAGCATGGGGCATGGTGAGGTCGGCCATGGTAGTGGTGAATGGAGTTCGAGGTCCAGGAGGTCTGTAGGCGAGGGTCGTTCTGGGTCTGGTCTGGAAATGGAGGTGTTCGGTAGTGGGCGAACTGATGCTCGAGCTACCCCCTGGGCGGTTGGGACGGTACTTCTTCTGGAAATTGTATCCGTCGGGGATGGCGGTGGCGGAGGTGGAGTAGGTCCATATTTCTGTGACGAAGGTGACGTCTGGCGAGAGGGTGTCAAGGAGGTCCCAGATCTCTACAGCATGTTTGTGCAGGGAGTGCACCTTGAAAAGGATGCACCTCAAGGCTTTGGGAGTGATGGCGTCCAGTGTAGGGGTGGCAGCTGTGGGGGTACGGAGGGTGGTGAAGGTTTGGTGGCAGTGACTGCGGTAGAACTGGCCATGGGTGGTGTTCGGCATTCACAGCTGGCAGTTGTTGTTTCTTCCGGGGTTGAGTACGAGAAGGGCAGCTGAGTCATAGCGGTGGGTGGGCAGAGATCCACTGTCCCAGGTGCTGGTCGCGGTCGGGTCACGGACGGGCGCAGACATGCTTGCCTTTGGTACACCTTCAGTGCACCATCGGCGTGCCCGCTGCGCACGGCTGCACGGCGGCTGCCATTAAATAGGGAAGGGGGAAGGAAGTGCAGCTGGGAAGCAGGAACGACAGGGGGAAGAGCCATGGGAAAGCCATGGTGGGAAAAAGGGTGGCAAAAACAGGCACGGAGGGAAAAACAGGGGCACAGGCACAAAAACGAACAGAAAAGGGCAAAAATAAACAGAGACAACAGAAAAACACAAACACCAGGCACAACAATACGAAAGATGAGGCGCAGGCAGGAGCCTGCGTGTGGAGGAGGGCATTGAAAACCTACCAGGAGAGAGATGTCGGGGCAGCAGCAGGTGACGCAAAAGTGGAGCACTGGGGCGGAGAGTGGGACTCTGGCCAGAAGGTCAGAAGTCCTGCTAAGACACCCGAGCAGCGGCTGCCATTAAATAGGGAAGGGGGAGGGAAGTGCAGCTGGGAGGCGGGAGCAGGACTGGCAGGGAGAAGGGGCCATGGGGGAGCAGCAGCGGGAAAAAGGGCAGCAAAAACGGGCAAGGAGGACAAAACAATGGCACAGGCCCAACAACCAGCAGAAAAGGGCAAACATTAACAGAGACAACAGTAAATCACAAACACCAGACACAACAATACAAAAGACAGACAAATGGACAAAACGGGCACAACACGCAGACAGACAACAGTGGGACAGCAGAAGAGCAAGGCTCTCCCACTGGACCATTAGGGATGAGACACAGGCAGGAGCCTGCAGGTAGAGGAGGGCCTCGAACACCTACCAGGAGAGAGGTGTTGGGGCAGCGACAGGGGATTCAACAGCAGAGCTGCTGGGGTGGAGAGGGGAACTCTGCCAGGAGGCCATGTACAAATTGGCTCTGAATGACCCGGGCTGTCTGAAAGCCTTTCTGAACCGATTTGGACTGCTTGAACAGTTTCCGGGAATCTTAATCTGTCATTGGGAAATGTGTACGATTCGTTTAGAAACAAGGGTTCCGAATCGGATTCTGCAAAACCAAATCTCATTTGGAGCCTTTCCAAACAGCATCGTAATCAGCCCCTTAATGTTAAAGTTGAATTTGTATTACATTTTTGAAAATGACACTTTTTGAAGGTTGTCATTTTCCTGCCTAAGCCAAATGTGCCTTTCCGCCAGAGTACACTGTGACCTGGTTAGTGAATGGCTTCGCTGTGGTGAGATATGGATTGTTCCCAGACAGTGAGCAAAAGGCCTGGGTCAGGGGAGGTATTTTCCTTCTTGCCCTGTTGTCTTGGAGGCTGTGCTCAGCCACTTCCTCGGCTTCAAAGGGTGCCTACCCCATCACTGGCAGGGGTAGCTCACTTCTAGGCCAGCCTGCGTCTCTTTGTCTTCCTAGTCAGCTGATCTGTAAACCCAGTGGGATTTGGGAACTGCCCCAAAACTGGCTTGAAGTGACCACAAGGGAGTATTTGCCCCTTTTCAGAGCCAAACCTCGGGATGGGCACAGGGAGCCCTGACCAGGAGAAAAAGGTTTATACCTTGTTATATTTAAATGGCTAGTGGTACTGTGGTACTGTGGGAAAGCTCACAGTAAAACACACCAGCAATGCTGTACATTGTGGGTAAAGTCACCCCTAGGAAATTTTACTCCACTGGTTAGGGAGTGACCAGAAGTTTCTCCTGTTCACAGGCTGGTACTGGCCATGAAAGTGGCATCCACAGTAGTCTCCTCAGAAAGCTCCTGGACCTGTGAAAATGATATGGACTACCCTGCTGTCTGAACCCTGAAGGAAGACTGGACCTGCTTGTCTTGAACCCAGGACGCCATAAGTGACTTCAAGGCACGATTGCTGACCTGCTGTTTGAGCTACAGGTACACAACAAGCTCCCGAAGGCCTTTTCCTGCAACTGCCCAGTTGACTGGTTCTAACTGGACCTCTTTTGGAGTTAGTCATAACCCTGAAGTGGTGCCTCCCAGGAGCTGGACCCCTGGCTGGTGTTAGAGTTTTCTCCTCCTTTCCAAATTGCAAAGGTTTGGACTTAGAACCTTTTTCTCAGCTTTTCTTCCAAATAACAAGTAAGAAACTGACATTGTCATCGAGCCAAAGCCATCATTGTTAAATTACTAGTTGGATTCATATTGCTGGTTTGCACTCTGAACGAAAGCTGACGTCTGGAAAATGTCAAAGTCTCAGTCAATCAATCAATCAGTAAATGTATTAAGTGCGGCAAATCACCTGAGAGGGTATCCAGGCACGAGAGGGTCATGATGGTTCAGGTGACTCAATGAAACAGTCAGGTCTTAAGTGCTCTCTGGAATTCCAGTAGAGAGGTGGAGGTCCATAGCTGCAGAGGGAGTTCATTCCAGGTTTTTGCTGTGAGGTAGGAGAAGGAACGTCCTCTACTTTTGCTTCAGTGGCTGAGAGGGGTGTGGGTGAGTGAGAGGAAGGCAGAGCATAGTTGTCTGGTAGGATGGTTAAAGTTCAGGGGTTGGTTGATGCAGGCTGGTCCTTGATTGTTCAGGGCTTTGCAGATGTGAATCATCAGCTTGAATTGGCATCTTTCCTGTATGGGAGCCAGTGGAGTTTTCTGAGGTGGGGTGATGTGGGTCCACCTGGGGAGGTCGTGGATGAGTCTGGTGGCAGAGTTCTATATGCTCTGGAGTCTCTGTACAAGATGTTTGGTGATCCAGCAAAGAGTGCGCTGCCGTGTTCTAAATGGGTGGTGATCAGGGCCTGAGTGACGGTACATCTGGAATTCATGGGGAACCATTTGAAGAATTTTCATAACATGAAAAGTGTCAGAAAGCAGGCAGAGGAGAATGAGTTGATCTAGGACTTCATGGTCAGTTTGCTGTCCAGGATTATGCTGAACTTTCTGGCATGGTGGGTCTTTTTGGGTGATAGTCCTTGTTCCTGGGGCCACCAAGAGTCATTAAGGGGTGGTGGTATTGCTGAAGAGCAGCACTTCCGTATTGTCCATGTTGAGTTTCAGGCAGTTGTCCTTCATCTAGTGGTCGACGCTCTTCATGCACTCAAGGAACTTGGTTCATGTGTTGGCAGGATCTTCTGAGTGCAAGAGGATGAACTGAGTGTAGTCTTCATCGAAAATGATGTTTAGTCTGTGGGATCTGACCAATTTAGCCAAAAGAGTCATGTAGGTATTGAAGAGGGTAGGGATGTAGGAGGATCCTTGAGGGACACCGCAGAAGATTTCCTTGGGTCAGAGGAGAATGGAGATAGGCGGACCATCTTTGTTCATCCGCTGAGGACGTTACCTTGGATCCTGATCTGATGAAATCTTCTGATCAGGATGTGATTAGATATGGTGTTGAAGGCTGCTGAGAGGTCAAGGAGGTTCAGAACCAATGTTTCTCCTCGGTCGAGGAGGGCCCTGAAGTCATCGGTGGTCGCGATCAAGGAAGACTTGGTGCTCTGGTTGGCACAGAATCCAGATTGAGAGGTGTCTAGGAGAAGGTTCTGCTCCAGATATTTCATGAGTTGTCTGTTAATGGCTTTTACCAGGACTTTGGAAGGGAAGATGTGACTGTAGTTCTTGAGTCTGCTTAGGGCTACAGATGGTTTCTCGAGGAGTGATTTGACTTCTGCATGTTTCCAGTCTTTGGGAAAGGTGACCATGGCAAGTGAGGAGTTGAAGAGGGTGGTGAGCGCACTGCTGATCCTACGACTTCCAAGATTGAAAATGTGGTACAGACTGGGGTCCTTAGGGGCTCCTTTGTGAATGGAGTTCATGACAGTGGTGGTCATGGGGAGTGAGCTGGCCCCATGCGGTTAGTCAGTGATCTTTGTTGGTTTCGGTGAGTGCGTGAAGTTTAAAGAACTTTCAGGTCTTGGGTTGGGGTTTGAAGTTCTTATATTTAGTGGTGATGTGGTCATGGAAGAAGTTGGCATGTCTGTCACATAGTTCTTGGGCAGGTGATGCTGATTTCTGTGGCTGCGGGATTGGTGAACTCTCTGCTGATGTTGAAGAGCTCTTTACTGTGGTTGTAGCTTGACTGGATGCTCTCAGATAAGGCTTTCCTCTTTATCTCTCTTAGTAGCAGGCGGTATAGGTTGAGGGAGGTCTTGAAGGTGGTTCTGTCTGAGGAGTCATTGCTGTTGTGCCATCTTCTTTCGAATTGTTTGCAGAGGCATGTTCTGTCCTTAGTTCCTTGGTGTACCATCTTGCCTGCTTGGTGGATCTCCTGTATCTGCTGGTATTGATGGGAGCGATGATGTCAGAATAGTTGGTGATCTTGGTGAATGTTTGACAGCTTGGCCCAGGTTTAATGCAGTATTGAGGTATAATGTTTTGAGATCGTCAGTCCATTGTCTCTCTAATACTTCACTCAAATTGTGGTGTAGGGCACTTGATGGCCAGTGGTGGAGGTGCGGGGACTGGAGATGTTGAAATGATGATGGTGGCCAGTTGAGATGAGTTTGGTGATGTGGTTGTACTTTGTCCTGTTACTGGAGGTGAAGATAGGGTGCAGCATGTGTCCTACATTGTGAGTGGGATCAGTGACGAGTTGGATGAGTCCAATATTCCTGCTGTTGAGTGACTGCTGGTGATGGTGTTGGGGAGTTCATCAATGTGGAAATTCAGATTTCTGAGGGAGATGTGTCTTCAAAGTCAATGGTGAGAGGGGCAATGTAGTCAGGGATGACAGTGCAGAAGCTGGGGTGTGGTCCAGTTGGCCTGTAGGCAAGGGGGCCTCTAAAAATGGTTTTCTGTCTGTTTGGAGTCTGGACATAGAGGGTGTTAGCAAGACCAACACCAAGCAGCAACCCGTCAATGTCAAAGCCTTCCCAGGCACAGACTTTGGGCTTTGCTCACTCAGAGCTTTCATGCCTTCGTTGATGACCACACAAGGATACCGATCTTCAGCAACTTGCTGTCATGGAGCCCTGCATCAGATTCACATTGCTGCTTGACCCACCGACGACTCATCAACAACCACTTTTATACAGGAAAATTTCTAACTCTGACGGTAAACTTGTAAACTTTCCACCCGATTGAACCTGGTCCCTGTATCCGACCCTTACTCCATCGTATTTGTTCTTAAATTTTGATGTTGACCCAGTCTAGTGGGACCAGGTAGTAGCAGTTGACACTTTCTGCTTTGTGGCACTGTTTTTCACTGAAGTCCAACTGGCACATGGTCAGTTCAGAAGGGGTTGAGCTGGCATAGCCCACATCATTCCCAGCCCTGGATGTTGCACTAGAAAATCCATTTTGGGAAAGGTGGTCCTCTGCACCATCAGCCTCTGTGACTGTATGCATTTCTTCATCCTCAGAGTGATATATGCTTTGCAGTCTTTTTCCTATGCTTCAGGGATCTTTTCATAACCCACCTTCCTGGCATTTTGGCCCAACTTTATATTCCTCTCTTTGCATACGGCCTTCCTCTTCAGCACAGTGAGAGTTGTGAGCTTAGCCAAATCCAACTCAGTGTTCTCTTACACTTTTAAAATGGGGAAACATTTTAAATGACCCAATTAATGATCTGATACCAATTAAAAATCAAAAATATTTTTTTCTTTCAGTTCAATTTAGGGATTTTTATTTTTCATCTTGATAGCTAGCTTGTACAGGTAAACACAAGTTCTGAGTCCCCCCGCTGCCACGACATCAGCATATAGGGAACTGCCCTAGACTGGATCCACTCCTTCCTCGCCAGCTGAACTCAAAGAATCAGAATCCCGCCCTTCCTTTCTGAACCCACAGAGATCAGATGCGGAGTACCCCAAGAATCCTCCTTCAGCCCCACGCTCTTCAACATCTACATGGCCCCACTTGAAACCATCATCAGAAAACACATACTCAGCATAGTATCCTATGCTGACGACACCCAACTCATCCTCTCCCTCACCAAGGAACCCAACATCACCAGACACAGTTTCCAGGTAGGAATGGAGGACGTTGTATCCTGGATGAGCAGCAGCTGCCTGAAGCTCAACTCAGAGAAAATGGAAGACTTCGCCCTCTGATCCAACCCTCGGTGTGGAGTGATACCTGGTGGCCCCCTGCCCATGGCAACCCTGCCACACCCGTGGACCACACCCACAACCTCTGCATCATACTCCTACAAAGCCCTCCACAACACCGGCCCCAAACCTCATCAAATTAATCTCCTTCTATGTCCCTATGAGAAACCTCAGCTCCGTCGACCTTGCCCTGGCCAAAATCCCAGGCATCCGCAGAACCAGAACAGGAGGAAGATCCTTCTCCTACATCACGGCTGAGACCTGGAAGAAACTCCACCTCAGCATCAGATGAACTACCACACTGCAAGCATTCAGGAAGAGCCTCAAGATCTGGCTCTCTGGATGAGCCGAAGTTGCCCGAAATCGCCCTGCCCTCAGGGCCTTGATACCCTCACGGAGATATTAATTTTTAAAAGCTTAGATACACCAAAAAACGGTAAGCACCAACTACGGTCATCTGGGCATTAGCATCAGTCTAAAATGAATAGTGCAAAACGACCCACTTGTGGAACACCACAAAGCATTCCATCAGACAGCCAATACCATGAACGTACTTTGTAGTGTATTTTTGACCGTATTTGAAATACAACTTGTGATCACAGTCTGTTGTGGCCCATTTTGTATTGGTGACTGATGACACCTCATCTGTATATTCAGCTTCTCCCGAGATGCTTGTTAATACAGTGATATTAATCATTGTTGTGGCCCTTTTCATATTATGACAATCATAGTTACCATTGATATCCTTTTTGTTGTCTTTTGTGCTTGAGATGGAGGTCTCCTTTTGATTAATGTGTACACCATAGTAGTGAGAGTTTGCTCATAGGATATTATATCAGAATTTGTTTCCAGTAAAGTCCATTACAATATGGTGGCATTTGTGAATGTGATTTCTGAAGTGTTTTTCAAACAACATTGAAGTCAGTCAAGAAGCTGTTAAATGTACCAGCACTAAAAAACAGGTGTCTTTGACCAATGGCATGCTTACCCATGAATGTTTAGTGGTTTTCTGGCAAGAAGAATGTCCTTTAGGTCCAGAAAGAGAATGCTTTTTCATTAAGCGCCCATCTGACCTGGTTGCTTTGTTTTCCCTCTTACAGATCATATGTAGCGTGTGACCTGAATTGAAGGATTCCATGTGAGTAGTTACCATATGTCTCACATGGTTTAGGGTTTTAGACATAGTGCACATAGATTTACTAGTGTTTCCCACACCACGGGTCTCTCAGTTTGATTAAGTGCATTTGTTTTGTAAGATGGATGGATTCATGGTAAGTGATCAGGTGCTGTTGAGTTATAACTAGGGGTTATTTGGTCAATTGCACTTTTGGCACTGCTTAGGATGGTCTCATGGTTGTTTAAAATTCACTTTGGGTTTTTAGTATGTTTGCGTGCACTCTCTTGCTGGCATGTGGTTTAACTGAGTGGTGGATTCATATTATGGGACCACTGGTGGAATGTTACTTACGTGTTTGTTTGTTTCTTTGTGTCATGTCTAGTTACTTAGTTATTGTGACTTTTAATATTAGATTTTACATAAAGGTCCTTAATTAAAGCTATCACAAAATGTTCCTGAAGATGGTCTCATGTCCTTTTAATACGCTAAGATCTGATCAGGAGTTTCAGAGTAAACCCCTGTGTCAGTCCCACTGGTGCACCACCAAAACTGTTTCTAGACTGCCGGCCAGACTACAAGTGTTTCTCGTGTGTGGTTGACTTTTTTCAACATTCCCATGGTGGTGCCTCAGAAAATGGGCACCGCAATGGGAATGCAAAAGCAGTTGCTGCACGGCATGGACTGTAAAGTCCATGGCGTGCAGGAACTGGGGTGCATGCACACAGGGAGGCTCATGTTATACCCCCGCTTGCACCCCATGACCCAGAGGCAACAAGGAGCCCTGTAGGGCCCCCTTTGTTTCCTCTCCACCATGGTTTTCATGGAAGGGGAACCACCATGAAAATTGTGGTGGAGAGGAAACTTTTAATATGTTTGGCGGTACCATGGCGGTCCTGCCAAGCATATTGCTACCTCTACACTGTCGCACCACCGCCAGGGAATGGTGGTTCCCTGTTGGCTGTGGTGGAGCAATGATGGTCCGATCGCCAAAATTGCAATCAGGTGGTCGGACGATCCGCCACCGCTGCTCCCCCGGGAGTCTGGCAGCCCATGCACTGTCAGACTTGTAATTGAGCTTTCAGGGGCTCATTATGATGACAGTCAAACGAGCGTCTGACCATCATCAAAGAGGGATTGAGATTGGCCGACAAGGAGCCGGTGCTCCAACCCGCCATATTTTGATCAGACCGCCATTTAGGCAGTCATAAAATGTCTTTTTTGGACTGCGGCCTGTTCTACGGTCTGGAAAAGAGCAACAGCACAAGCCATTGTAGAAAAAGGCATTTTTCAAACATTCATGCACCATGTTCCAGGTACCATTTGGCACCTGGAACCTGGCATATGGTACATGGTAGATGGCACATGGATATTTGGGGAGCACCACTTAGCAGTAACCCATGGGGGATGGTGGCTCTGTTTGAGGCCCCCAAAGTCCCTGTCCAACAGCATTTTCATGGCAGTGTGAACACCAGAAAGGGTTGTGAGAAATGGACATCGTGATCCTGATGATGATGCCTGAGCAGGCACTGCCTTCATTTAGGATCATGATTCTGACCTCAGCCCCATCTGGACCAGTAGATCCAAGCGGAGGAGGCAGTCAGTCCCCCAACAGGAAAGGGTCCTAATGCAGCGGTTGGCCAAAATGGCTCTCTGTCAGTGGGACCACCACCAACAGCATGTCGATGATCGTTTTACAGCCATTGTGATATGCCCTAAAGAGACTGAAACTGCGATGTTCTGACCACTACTACTTCGTCCTAATAAATTACACATTCATATTGGATCAAAGGATACCTAAATACTTATAAGGTTTCCGTTGCTGACTTTAGTCACCACTGAAACGACTTGAACCTATGTAACTTTAGTGACAGCTAGGGATTGCTGTTGTATTTGACCCAGCAAAGGAGTATTCCTATTGTAAATAAATATCTGCTGTTGTTACACCAATACATGATAGAGTACTCCTAGTATTGCATTCTATTATTATATGTACATTGATTCACAGCAGAGATTGAATATTTGAAACACAAATCAAATAATTAAAAAAAATCTGTATACTTTAATTTGTAACAGTGATAAATATACTGGTTACCTATCACCAGACTGAGTAATTTGGTGTGAAATTACTCCTTCAGGAGTCATTTTGTGTTTTGCTTTGCATGCCCCCAATCTCCTGGGCGATTATTGCGTTATTCTAGTGTGTTTAACTGCAACAGGACCATTGACCGCAATGCAGCATGGGTCAGGTGCAAGACCGAAGTTTGTCCTGGTCAGAGAAGTTACATTCTTA
Source organism: Lissotriton helveticus (assembly GCF_964261635.1). Classification (NCBI taxonomy): domain Eukaryota; kingdom Metazoa; phylum Chordata; class Amphibia; order Caudata; family Salamandridae; genus Lissotriton; species Lissotriton helveticus. The sequence continues at coordinate 926,624,877 of NC_136071.1, read as the reverse complement.
AAAAGTGCACCAGGTTGTGGCAATGAAGGTATCCACGAGGCTGAAAACCAGAAGGTGCCTCGGCAGCCGGACACTTTTGCCACCATCGCCCAGTGAAGATTTCTACAATTGGGCAGTCATTTTTGGTTCACTGACACAATATAATGGTAAAAAATGTTGTTGACAAAAATATAGTGTCATAATAATAAAGTCTACCAAGGTATTATGCACTTATATCTAAAATGTACATTTCCAAAATATTGTGTCAAAAGTCATGGAACTAAAGATCATCCTGGTAAAAAAAAGTTTTTTAATGAAGTATTAAATAAGTAATACATTCAATATGATGCAATATATACAATTATTATAATGTTAAATAAATAGCTTTAATCAATTATTGGCATATATTAGAGAGCAGTGGTAGCCACTCTGTAGTTATAATTAGGTAGTTGGGTTCCTAGAGATTGAAATTCTTCGGGTTTTTAATCCATTAATAACTCTGCACCTATTTAACAAATGTGTACACAACTTTGCAAACCTATTCTTCCTTCGACATTGGTGCATAATGCAAAACTTTGGAGTGATTGGTAAAGGGGCTGAAAGGATAAAGGCAGGGACCCAAAACCGGGTTTTCAACCAATTTATTTTCTATGAGTCTTTTTATTGGACGTAGTGCAAAAATGACTTAAGGAATGTACAAAAAATGTGGCAGGTTTAAACACTATGGTGCACAGCTGATCGTTTTGGGTACTATAGGTAAGTATTTTTCATGCTATAAAGCATTTAAAATTAATGATATCTGTTGTTGCGCTTTTTTCAAGAAACTTCAGAGTATTTCTTTGTTTTTCACGGATGTGCTGAGGTACCTAGCAATGACAGGTCATTATGTGAATGGCTAACAGCTGCCTTTACAAAAGTTAAAGGCAGTCATTATATACAAGGTACACTTTGCCTGTGTTCTGATTTTTGCGCTTAGAGGTAGGTAAGTTATTGGTTTGAAATGTATCCCTTACCTATTACCTCCTTATTAAAGTGGTAATAGGTAGGGAAAATATTTGCATGATTCTATATTTCTTCTAAGTGTTCAGGGTAACAAGGTACCAGAGAAAAAGAAAACAGAAAAAAATATGTTAAAACATGGAAAAATACGCTGTGGTAACCTATATATATACAAATATAGTGTACTACACTGCAGATTCAATTTCTAGCATATTTAAATCTTCTCTTAAAAGTCTACAGAGTATTGCAGTGATACATACAAATTACTGAGCTACCTAAAAAATGTTTTATTGGTTTGCAGTCCTCCCTAAATCTCTGTAAAAATATATAGAAAATTGTTACAAAAATTCTCTACCTATTAACACTTTAATAAAGTGGTAATAGGCAGGGAACAACAACAAAACCTGCTACTTACCTAGATTTAAAATCATTACCCAGAATGCAGTGAACCACAGTATGTAGACAAAAGGTGCTGAAAACAACTTTTATGGTAACAAAAGCCATGAAGCTATTACATACTGTCATATCATGCCCATGTACCATTGTATACCGCAAATTTACAGTGGCAGACTGAAGCAAATGTAAAGCTAAATATGAAAAGAATATACATTTAACACTACTTAAATGATACATTCACACAACCAATAATTATGATTTACACCAAATAATCTATGTCCCTGCCACATTACATCTACATCCATTAACACACTTTGATGCTATGTCAGTTTTAATTACCAAATTCCACTGTACGCTACTACGCTCTACGCTATTACACTGTACGCCACTCTACTTTATGTCAGTCTACTATACACCACTCCACTCTATGCTAATCCACTGTACACTACTCCACTCTACCCCACTCCACTCTATGCCACTCCTATCTACACCGCTGCTCTATATGCTATGACATTCTAAGCCACTCGACTTTATGACACTCCAGTATCGAGTGTGTTCGACTTGGCCCTTCTGGCAGGCTCACCCCTGAACTTTTTGCCTTTTAGTGTTACCTAATTATGATGATTCCTGGTCTTTGCGCACTTTTGCACTGTGGCGCAGTGTAAAGTGCGGGCGCTCTATGAGTGCGTGTGTGAGATTGGCCTGCCCTCCCATAGGAATGCATGGGGAATGTGTGTGTCCCTGGTAGTTCCTGATGCGTGGGGAGTGCAGGTGCGAGTTTGGTATGTGCGGACTCCTGTGATTAAATGCTGCGCAATGATGTATGCAGCGTGATTGTGTGTAGTGTGGAAGTGCCACTTCTAGAAGTTGGTGTGTTTGTGTAATTTGTGTCTGGTGTGTGATTGGCTGAATGTGTTTTATGCATCATGTGTTTTACCTACACCGCTGAATGTGTTTTATGAGTCATGTATCTTCCTTACACCGCTGAATGTGTTTTATGCATCATGTGTTTTACCTACACCGCTGAATGTGTTTTATGCGTCATGTATCTTCCTTACACCTCTGAATGTGTTTTTATGCATCATGTGTGAAGCTTCTGCTTGTTCTAAGTTCTAAACGTGCTATTTCTTTACCAAGTGCTTATTCCTGACAGTGGGCCATGTGGCCCTGTCCTATATGTACATAATCCCCTGTAAATTCTTCCCGTGCCTATGGCACAATGTACATCCTGTGATTATGATTCTGATGTGTTCTGATAATACAAAGGCTATTTTTATATAACCTTGTGTGGAGATCCTTTTGTGGGGGGCCTGGGATGTTGTTGCTGGTGGGTGCGTGCGCAAATACTTAACTTACATTGCCCCGGGGATCAGCCTTACTGCTCGTGTCACGTTGCCTAGAGGGTGAGCAGGGGTTATCTTTGGTGTGTAACTCCCTTGCCCTGACTAGAGTGGTGGTGTCTGCCTGGCTTTGGCGCAAGCCTCAGCCAACTGGAAATCCCATTTCTAACACTGGTTGGCAGCGGAAGAGATCCGGATTTGTGTTTGCGCAGTACCACAGTGACAACTGGCTCCACTACAAAACTCTGCATTTTAGATAGTCATATGAAAGGGGATTATTGTTTTTAATTTGTTCTGAATGTCATTTCTTGGGAAATGTGTTTCTTGTACACTGTGAGTTAGGTGTCCCTAGCTCGGGAGGGTAGATCATCCCCTAAGTGCAGTGTAAGTTTTCTGGATTCCCCAGGAAGGGTGGGATCCAGTGTTGGAAGCATAAGTGTGTCCAGTGCATGTGTTCCCCGTCCCCTTCCCGGAGTAATGGTACCTGTGTCACGTGTGGTCAGGTAGAAAAATCAGGGGCGGTAGAAACTGTCTTACCAGTCTGGGGGGGTGTGTGTGGATGAATGTTGTGTTGCACTGGACAAGTGGTGTGAGTTCTCTGAAATAAGGAGCTTGCTGAATAAATGGATGTGTGTTGGATTTCATGGGTGGGCCTGAAGCTCAAGGGAGTTTCCCCTGCCCCTGTGCCATTGTGTTATTTGTTGGGGAGTGACCATAAGGAAAGTTCTGGTCTTCCAGCCCGGTGGTGGAAGTGGCTCAGAGGAGCATAAGCCCGGTCTCCGTAGTCTGGGTGTTTTTTTTTGGGAACACCAGGTGAGGGAGCCTAGCATGTCCGTATGCAGCGTCCTTTGAGGGAGATCTCCCAGTGTGGAGAGAACGTGGAGCGCCTGTAAGCAGGGCTCTAGTAGTTCTGTTGTCTGGCAGTACCGCTCCAGTTGGGAGGGTGCAGAAGTCCAGATGGAGGGGTGCGAGGGGGATAGACTCCCCAGTGGAAGAACCAGTGGGTCAGGGGCCAGCCAGAAGGGCTTTCTCGCCAAGGAGTGACCATGGTGATGCCACTTCTGTCCTGAGTGACAGGCAGACTTCTTACACGACACATTAGTTATGTGTCACCCTCAAGGAAGTCCTGGTGCGCCAGGCATCTTACAAAGGGTATATCCCTCGGTTGGGGAGCCAGTAGCTGGTGTTTCCAGATCTGGACGTAAGGGCAACTGTAAGCAGTGTCCTGAAGTTACAAGAAGGGACTTCTGCCTGAAGAGAAGGAACCGGGTAAGCTGTATGGAGGAGTACTGTCCCTGACCTGGGGGATTGGCCTGCAGTGGTTGCCTTGCTGCTGAAGGAGAGAAGAAAATCTTAGATTTTTGTTTTCAACTTGTAGAAGTCCTGGTGCGCCAGGCATCTAACCAAAGGGTAGCGTCCCTAGGTTGGGGAGCCAGGTTCAGGTGTTTGCCTGTCCTGGACGGCAGCGCGACTGTAGCCAGTGTCCTGGCCGGTTTGTCTTCTAGGGTACCCCTGTGAACACAGGTGGGGCTCATCTTGTAAATGTAAATTGATACTTGTATAGTGCACTACTCACCCGCAAGGGTCTCAAGGCGCTTGTACGAATACCGCTGTGGAACCCATCCTGGCTTTCCCTGTGAGGTGTCCACTCCGGGGCACCCCCAAGGTGGAGGCCAGGCATCCTTAGCGTTGTGGGGGCCGTTGTGGAGATTAAGCAAGCTATTGCCCAGAGTTGCAGAGTGGGACTCCATGATTGGAATAGGCACGAGGCGAGAATTATCATGTCCCTGGAATTTTGAGCCCAAGACCCGCTGAGGCGGGGAATTGAACCCTGATCCCGGTTTGGACCTCTGCATCAGGGTCTGCCGCTCTAACCATTGAGCCACACTTCTCCACTTCTCACTCTCTTAAGTGAAGAGACCCTGTGTTTCCCAGAAGGGGTGGTTCAGGCCTAGCAGGGATCTTTAGGGTTCTCGGCTGAGTGTTGTGGTACTACCCTGAGAGCAGGTGGGGCCTACCTTAAGTGGAGGGACCCTGTTATACAGTGGGAGGGTGCAGAACTCTGGAAGGGGGTCAGAGGGAGTCTGACCCCAGTGCATCCGGTGAATTTAGATCCCAGGTGGTTGACCAGTTGAGGGAGAGAGGTCTTGAACTGGTGGGAGAGTTGTGTTCTGGAGGGTGCTTCTCTTGGGAGAGTGCACAACCCCAGAAGTAGAGGTAGGGTGGGGCATTCTTGCCCATGACCTCTGGTCATCCTGAGGGTGCGGACCATAGGTTGGAGGATCAGTGGTAGTTTTGGAACTACACTGAGAAAGGGAGTGGAGAATGGCTATTGTAGGCCAGGGGTTACCACCCCCCACTCTGTGGATAGGCATGGACCAGTGGTATCTGGGTGGCCTAGGGCCTGGTCCTAGCCGTGGACAACTAAGGAGTACTAGTGGGGTAGCCTGGTTTGGCCTGTTTTTTTTTTTTTAGGTATATGCTTGTCTTGTGGAACAACAGGGCGTAGAACCAGAGGGTGTCCCTGCAGTGCGGGCCCGCGTCCGTGTTCTATCGCCCAAAGCCGGGAAGTCCATCACAGTGGTGATTGGTCTGCCCTGCGTTTTGGCTGGAAGGGGGTTGTGTTAGACTTGGCCCTTCTGGCAGGTTCACCCCTGAACTTTTTGCCTTTTAGTGTTACCTATTTATGATGATTCCTGGTCTTTGCGCACTTTTGCACTGTGGTGCAGTGCGTGTGTGATATTGGCCTGCCCTCCCATAGGAATGCATGGGAAATGTGTGTGTCCCTGGTAGTTCCTGATGCGTGAGGAGTGCAGGTGCGTGTTTGGTATGTGCGGACTCCTGTGATTAAATGCTGCGCAATGATGTGTGCCGCGTGATTGTGTCTAGTGTGGAAGTGCCACTTCTAGAAGTTGGCATATTTGTGTAATTTGTGTCTGGCGTGTGATTGGCTGGAGCTGGCTGGTGAGCCTTGCTCCAGACGTCAGGATTGGTCTGCCCCGGTGGTGAGTGTTGAGATTAGCATTCTGATGTGAGAGAGGGGCTGCACCTGGGATCTGAATAGGGATGGGCTTTCCCCACACAATGCTAGCTCCGCCCCCTGTAGTGCGTCTAATGACCCTAGCATGGCCAGTGAATAGTAAGAGGGGATGAGCCCATCAGAGTGCTCCCAAACCAGCTGCGTCTGGTTTTGCCCCCACCCTGCACCTTTAGACAAAGGGATTTCCTGTATAAAATGAGGTTGTGACCTCATGTTCAATGTTCTTGTTTTCCTGACTAGAATCTACCAGGGTCGTGCTGCTGCTGGTGCCCAGGGGAAGGCTTGCCTCCCTGGGCCCTGCCCAGCCCCTGGATGCCTGGAGGACCCCTCTACTTCCTGAACCCTGACAGAGGGGGCCTTGCTGATGGTGGGGCCCAGGAGGGACCGTCATGGGGGCTGTCTCCTTGCTGGAGTGCCCTGTGTGCTGGCCCTGGGCCCTGCATTGCCTCCCTGACCTCCAGGACCTTTTTGAGGTGCCTTGGCCCTTGTCCCAGGGCTTTGGCTGCCCCTAGCGCCCTGTGAGCAATGTTCTTTGTTTCCTGTCCCCCAGCAAGGGAGAGCCGGGGGCTGAGCAGCGCGATGCTGCCCTTTTCTCCGAGGGATTCCCCGGCCTGGGTATCCCCCCCTTGGCTCATTTTTGGCGTGAGTGCCCACCTCCCTTATTTGCCATTTTACAGGAGCCTTAACGGGTGCCCACCCCGTTTCTACTTTTATTTTATGCACCGAGGGTGCCCACCCCTCGGTACTGCCCCCGTTAGGAGATTGCAGCCGCAGCCGCGGCAAAACCGGAAGCCAGGCCCGCGCCCGCCTGACGGTGGGCGGGGCCTGGAGTGCATCCCTTTCCGCTTCCCCCTGCCTGGGGGAAGCATTTGTCCCACCTTTTCGGTCTCCCGTGTGGAGAGGGAGACCGGAGATTCTGCCCGCCCGTACCGCCGGAAAATTAAGGTGGTGTTGCGTGGGGAGGCCAGGAGCCTACCCCGCCTCCCCAAGTGGCCGCAGGAAGACCCGGAGCCCTGCGGGCTCCATTTGAAAAAGTCCTGGTCCCGAGATGGGGACCGGGTGAAGACCGGGAATCGCGTGCCGGGCGCCTTGTGAAGGCGGGGCTCTCGTGGTGAGAGAGCCCCGCAAAGCGCTACCGCCGCACCGGAGAGTGGAGCTCCCCGACGCACCAGGAGTCCCGGTGAGTGGGGCCCCGTTTTTGCAGTGGGGGGGCACAGTTGGTCCCGAGTGCCCCGAGGGGGGACTCCAACGCCGGATGGCAGTTTATTAATTAGAGCCCACGAGAGGCTCCTGGGCATTTTGAGTGTTTAGAGCCTGCTGAGGCTCCAACAACGAGGGCATTATTTCTAAGTCCCCAGAGGGGGGACTCCAAAGATGGGCACGTGTCTTCTTTCCTGAGCCCAGAGGGCTCCCAAATATGCCCCAAGTTGTCCTAGAGCCAGAGGGCTCCACCATTGGGGGCATTTATTTCGAAGGAGCCAGAGGGCTCCCATGCACACAGTTATTTGTAGAGCCAGAAGGCTCCAACCTCTTGCGCAGTCTCTGAGGGCTCCTGTCGCAGTTTGCTCAAGCTGCCCAGCAAGTAGTGGGCAGCTGCAGCATTCAGGTTATTTTCCTTTTAGGGACCCGTACTTTGAACTTAGGAGTGAGTCGCACTCCTTCATCCCTACCTTGGCCTTCCCCAGCTGCGCAGCACTTAGTGCCAGCTGCAGGGTTTAGACCCTGTTCTGTCCCTGTCCTCAGCTGCCCAGCAAGTAGTGGGCAGCTGCTACGTTTAGGTTTTTGGTGCAGTGGCACAACCTGGATTTTTTTTTTAGTTATGTGCTTCTTAGGGTGCTAGGAAATGTACTGTGTGTTGTATGTTTTGCGCACCCTGGGTTCTGGTACCTCTGAATGTGTTTTTATGCATCATGTACAAAGTTGCTTTCCTACACCTCTGAATGTGTTTTATGCATCATGTGTTTTACCTACACCGCTGAATGTGTTTTATGCGTCATGTATCTTCCTTACACCGCTGAATGTGTTTTATGCATCATGTGTTTTACCTACACCGCTGAATGTGTTTTATGTGTCATGTGTCTTCCTTACACCTCTGAATGTGTTTTTATGCATCATGTGTGAAGCTTCTGCTTGTTCTAAGTTCTAAACGTGCTATTTCTTTACCAAGTGCTTATTCCTGACAGTGGTCCATGTGGCCCTGTCCTATATGTACATAATCCCCTGTAAATTCTGACCGTTCCTATGGCACAATGTACATCCTGTGATTCTGATTCTGATGTGTTCTGATAATAGAAAGGCTATTTTTTTATAACCTTGTGTAGAGTTCCTTTTGTGGGGGGCCTGGGATGTTGTTGCTGGTGGGTGTGTGCGCAAATACTTAACTTACATTGCCCCGGGGATCAGCCTTACTGATCGTGTCTTGTTGGCTAGAGGGTGAGTAGGGGTTATCTTTGGCGTGTAACTCCCTTGCCCTGACTAGAGTGGTGGTTTCTGCCAGGCTTTGGCGCAAGCCTCAGCCAACTGGAAATCCCATTTCTAACAGAGTGGAATTGCGTACTTCATAGTAGCGTTTGATGGAAAGGTTGCATTCATGTTTTCTTTAAAGCTATCTGTTAGTTTGCATAAGGAAGTTATTATTAAAGGTGTGAAGTATGTGTGGTTGGTGAACCCAATGGCTGGGTCAGTGGGAACAGAGTCAATGGTAGGAGCAAAATCACACATTGGAGGTATTGTGCATAAGTCCAAATGAAGAAGTAACAAAAACTGGAATTCACCCATAAAAGTGTATCTCACGTGAAAGTAAACTTAACCAAGGAATACAGTTTCAGTGGAATAAGTTCAAGTTCAAGTTCAAGTTTAGCATTTGTATAGCGCACTACTCAAGGCGCTTGAGGGGGGGGGGTACTTTACTTATCGAAGATCCAAGTTTTTAGTTGTTTTCTGAAGGAGAGGTGGTTCTGTGTAAGGCGGAGGTGGGTGGGGAGAGAGTTCCAGGTTTTGGCCGCTAAGTAGGAGAAGGATCTTCCTCCCATGGTGGATCTATGGATGCGTGGAATTGCGGCGAGGGCTTGTTTGGACGATCGTAGTTGGCGGATGGGGGTGTAGAAGGACAGGCGCGTGTTGAGGCATTCGGGTCCTAGGTCGTAGAGGGCTTTGTGTGCGTGGGTGAGGAGACGGAATGTTATTCTCTTGTTGACGGGGAGCCAGTGGAGGTCTTTCAGGTGACCAGAGATGTGAGCTTGGCGGGGGATGTCTAGTATGAGTCTGGCTGAGGCGTTTTGGATGCGTTGGAGTTTTTTCTGTAGTTTGGCTGTGGTTCCGGCGTAAAGGGTGTTTCCGTAATCCAGTCGGCTTGTGACCAGTGCATGGGTGACCGTCTTTCTTGTTTCGGTGGGGATCCAACGGAAGATTTTTGTGAGCATACGTAGGATGTTGAAGCATGATGATGAGACGGCGTTGGCTTGTCTGGTCATCGTGAGGGAGGAGTCCAGGATGAAGCCTAGGTTACGTGCATGGTCCGTGGGTGTGGGTGCGTTTCCCAAGGCCGGTGGCCACCAAGATTCATCCCAGGGGGAGGGGGATGATCCTAAGGTGAGGACTTCCGTTTTGTCTGAGTTCAGTTTTAAACGGCTGTTCTTCATCCATTCGGCTACTTCTTTCATCCCTTCGTGTAGTTCGGTTTTGGCGGTGTTTGGGTCTTTGGTGAGGGAGAGGATCAGCTTGGTGTCGTCTGCGTAGGAGATGATGTTGAGGTTGTGTTGGCGCGCGATGGATGCGAGGGGACTCATGTAAACGTTGAAGAGGGTGGGGCTGAGTGATGATCCTTGTGGTACGCCGCAGATGACTTCGGTGGCCTCTGATCTAAAAGGGGGGAGGCGGACTCTCTGGGTTCTTCCGGCGAGGAACGAGATGATCCAGTCCAATGCTTTTCCTTGTATTCCGACGTTGCTGAGGCGTTGTATAAGGGTACTATGGCAGACTGTGTCGAAGGCTGCGGAGAGGTCGAGTAGGATGAGGGCAGCTGTTTCTCCGTTGTCCAGTAGTGTTCGAATGTCGTCTGTTGCTGCGATGAGAGCGGTCTCGGTGCTGTGTTTGGCTCGTAAGCCGGACTGTGAAGGGTCGAGGGATTTGTTGGATTCGAGGAAGGCGGCGAGCTGACTGTTGACGGCTTTTTCAATGACTTTGGCAGGGAATGTGAGGAGCGAGATGGGGCGGTAGTTCTTAAGTTCAGTGGGGTCAGCTGTGGGTTTCTTCAGGAGGGCGCTGAGTTTGGCGTGCTTCCAGCTTTCTAGGAAGGTAGCGGAGTTGAGGGAGCAGTTGATGACGTCTCAGAGATGGGGTGCGATAATGGAGTTTGCTTTGTTGAAAATGTGGTGGGGACATGGGTCGGTTGGCAATCCTGGGTGGATGGAGTTCATCAGGCGGATGGTGTCTTCAGTGGTGATTGGGTTCCAGGCGCAAAGGTTGTTGGAGGGGCGTTTTGGTTCGGATGTGGGCGGGGTGGATCGGTCTTCGGGCTGGTTTTCAAAGCTGTTATGTATGTCGGCGATTTTGTTGTGGAAGAATGAGGCTAGGGAGTCGCAGAGGTCTTGGGAGGGAGTGATGTCGTTGGTGCCGGCGGTGGGGTTGGTAAATTCTTTGACGATGTTGAATAGTTCCTTGCTGTTGTGGGCGTTGTCTAGTCGATCCTTGAATGCTGATTTCCTGGTGGATCGGATCAGTTGGTGGTGATTGCGGGTGGCGTTTTTGAAGGTGGCTAGGTTGTCAGTGGTTGGGTTTTTTCTCCAGGCTTTCTCGAGGGTCGACAGATCTTCTTGGATTTCTTAAGGTTATCGTTGAACCAGGGGGCTTTTTTGCTACCTTGTTTGATTTGATGTTTTTTCAAGGGTGCTAATTCGTCAGCGCTGTGGGTGATCCATTGTGTGTGGTTGGTGGCTGCAAGGTTTGGGTCCGATGAAGTAGTAGGAGGGTTTTGGTGAAGCGATGTGAAGAGCTGGTCAGTGGTGATTTTGTTCCAGTTTCTGCGGGGAATTGGTTGTGGGTCGTAGTCTTTTTGTAGTTGAAGTGAACGCAGCTGTGGTCCGTCCAATGGAGAGTTGTGGTGTGGTTGAAGGAGATGTGCTTGCTGGAGGTGAAGATTGGGTCGAGCGTGTGCCCGGCATAGTGGGTAGGGGTGTCTACAAGTTGTTTGAGTCCGAGATTGGCGAGGTTGTCCAGAAGGGTGGTGGTGTTGCTGTCGTTTATCTTTTCCAGGTGGAAGTTGAGGTCTCCCAGTAGAATGTAGTCCTCGGAGGGGATGGCGTGTGGGCTGATGAAGTCAGTGATGTCTTTTTTGAACTGTGTGCGGGGTCCTGGAGGTCTGTAGATGAGGGTGCCTCTGAGTGTAGTCTTGGGGTCGCTGTGGATCTGGAAGTGGAGGTGTTCGGCAGTTGTGAGGTTGTCGTCGGAACTGGTCGTGATGCGGATGGTGTTCTTATGAACAATGGCGATGCCTCCTCCTGTTTGGTTGATGCGGTCCTTTCTGATGATCTTGTAGCCATCAGGGATGGCTATGGCGATGTCGGGCGTTGATGAGGCGTTCATCCAGGTTTCTGTAAGAAAGGCGACGTCCGGCGATGTGGTGTCGAGTAGGTTCCAAAGTTCAATGGCGTGACTGTGGACCGTGCGGGTGTTAAGCAGGATGCACTTCAGGTGGTTAGTGTCGGAGCTCTGTTTGGAGTTTTTGGATTTGATGTTGGTCTTGGTGCAGTCGAACTTGCAGGAGTGGCAGGTGAAGGGTCTATGGGTGTGTCCTGGGGCGGCTTGGTAGCAGTTTGGTGGTCGGCCGGGGTTAAGGGCTGAGAGTGTAGCGGCGTCGTACGTTAAGCAGGAGGAGTTGGTTTTGCGGGGGCCAGGGGGTCTGGCGCTGGGCACGGTCCAGGCACGGATGGGTGTAGATGGGCTTACCTTTGGCGTACCTTCGGCGCGCGTCCGCAGCGCGTGAACGCTGCGCGCAAGTGCATCTGACATAAGTGGATAGTGTGGGGGCGGAGCGAGGGAGGGTCAGCTGGGAGGCGGGAGCGGGGAGGAGAGACTGGCCAGGGATCACAACAACAAAATGGCAGCACAAACAGAAAGCGTAACAGGAGCACAGCCTGAATAGTGCTATGATCTGGGCAGTGGTAGCGGCACAATCAGGCACAAATAATATTGCAGGCGATGCAAGCAGTGCAACAATGACAATAACCACCAATGAGCAAATCACAAATAATAATTATCAGCGAGCGCTACGATAACAGGCTACTACACCAGGCGCTATGAAATGTTACAGGCAATGCGAGCTCAGTGAATGAATAATTAATTAGCAGCAGCAAGTGCTACGATACCAGGCAGCAAGGAGGAGAGTGGCGCTGCAGAGTCAGGAAGGTCAGGGAGCGTGGGGAGCGACCGCTTCAGAGCAAACCAAGACGGTCACAGCGCTAGTCCAGATGGGACAAGCCTTTTCTATTAGTGGGAGGAAGGGTCAGCTGGGAGGCGGGAGTGGGGAGGAGAGACTGGCCAGGGATCACAACAACAAAATGGCAGCACAAACAGAAAGCGAAACAGGGGCACAGCCTGAATAGTGCTATGATCTGGGCAGTGGTAGCGGCACAATCAGGCACAAATAATTTTGCAGGCGATGCAAGCAGTGCAACAATGACAATAACCACCAATGAGCAAATCACAAATAATAATTATCAGCGAGCGCTACGATAACAGGCTACTACACCAGGCACTATGAAATGTTACAGGCAATGTGAGCTCAGTGAATGAATAATTAATTAGCAGCAGCAAGCGCTACGATACCAGGCAGCAAGGAGGAGAGTGGCGCTACAGAGTCAGGAAGATCAGGGAGCGTGGGGAGCGACCGCTTCAGAGCAAATCAAGACAGTCACAGCGCTAGTCCAGATGGGACAAGCCTTTTCTATTAGTGGGAGGGAGGGTCAGCTGGGAGGCGGGAGCGGAGAGGAGAGACAGGCCAGGGATCACAACAACAAAATGGCAGCACAAACAGAAAGCGAAACAGGGGCACAGCCTGAATAGCGCTATGATCTGGCCAGTGGTAGCGGCACAATCAGGCACAAATAATATTGCAGGCGATGCAAGCAGTGCAACAATGACAATAACCACCAATGAGCAAATCACAAATAATAATTATCAGCGAGCGCTACGATAACAGGCTACTACACCAGGCGCTATGAAATGTTACAGGCAATGCGAGCTCAGTGAATGAATAATTAATTAGCAGCAGCAAGCGCTGCGATACCAGGCAGCAAGGAGGAGAGTGGCGCTGCAGAGTCAGGAAGGTCAGGGAGCGTGGGGAGCGACCGCTTCAGAGCAAACCAAGACGGTCACCAAGACGGAATACGTTTATAGTTTCATATAGATTAGGGTCCACTATATTATATAATATAATTTTATTCCTTTACTAAAATAATCACAATGCCATCTGTTTTAAAAGATAAATATCATGTACAGCTGTGTTCCCCGCCTCGCCGCAGCCCTTATGTCAAGAGCGAGTATGACTCTTAATAAAGATCTTGCGTTGCTTTCTTAATACTATTTACAATTTGTCATCTCCTATAGCCACTTGTTTTTCTAGTCTCTCTTGAGAGAAATCTAGTATGGGGAATCTAGTTTCTCTCTCTGTGCTGCCAGGTAAATAAGTTAGCTAAATTGATGTTCCTTTGTTTTTTTCTTTTCTAAAACAACTGGAGTCTACTTTCTGTTCAAAGGAAAACTTTTCCAAGGCTCTGACACTTCCTATAGTTTGGGTGGAGGTAGAATTTTGCTGCTTTACTAGTGCAGCTGGTAGGTTATTTTCCCACCTTCGTTATCCCTATAGTCCTTTCCTGGCACACCTCATCCCAGGAGTGCTTCAACAGGTTGTGGTTCCGGTGGCTGGTTTTCTTCCTGAAGTTGGAAGAAAGGGGGTGGTGTGACCCAAAGGTCAGGCTGCCAAGCAGTGCTGCTGAATACAAGTCAGAGATCAAAATGTGCAGTCACTCGCGGCTGGGCTCAGCTGAGGTATGATCCTCCCTGTATATTAATCAGTTTAAGGGAAGGTCTAGATCAATCAATGCTCACATATTTTTTGTTCTCCTATGTGGCTCTGGCACTAATGAATTTTGTTTGAACTGGTGGTTGAATATTATCCTTTTCAGTATCATTGAAAAACTAACATAAAAACCCATGGGTGGGGAGAAATAAGGGCATCATACCTACCAGGATGAGCTGTGGTTCCCTGACCAGGCATAACATGGATAGCAGTGCACATACTAGAAAGTGAAAGAACTCCAGGAACTGGTGCCAAGATTTCCATTCACCTTCCTCAGGCATTATACTATGCAGACGGAGTCAGTCATGTGACCACTTCAAATAAGGTTTTTGATACTGTGAAGGAGGTGTTCAACCACCTTTGTTGTTCGACTGCTGTCACCGATGGCTGAGCTATGCACCAATGTTTCAGACCTCTTTTCTATTAAACCTTTTTATATAATGCTTTATTGACATTTTTATTAGATTTCAGCAATCATTCACAATAATGCAGCATCAGTACATACAAGCAGCTGTTTAACCCTATGTATACATAATAATGCGTCAGTTTTTTGCCATATACCAATATATATATATAGGGTGCTAATCTAAACATCTCTCTTATCAAGCTATTATGCAAGCCTAGATTGATCCAGTCCCTCTTTTTTTATACATTTAGCACACTTGCAATGCCCCAGTAGTTCATCCACTCTCGATATTTTTGGGTATTTCTCCAGGTACCCTAAGGAAAGATATATGTTATTTTCTGTGCCCTGCAATGATCCATGCCCAACACTCATCCCTCCAAGCTAGAGGGGTCTTCATTGCACCAGTTTATGGTGACTTCATTTTTGGCCACCATGCATTGGTGCATCTGTCACGATAATGTGTCTTATCGCCGTCCAGAATGGGTTGATCTATGTACAACTCTATTTAATGTGTATAAAGTCTCTCTTTTGTACCCTGCATCTCAATCAAACAGGGGAGTTAATGCTGCCAAACAGCCACAGCCTGTAAGGTGCAAGATATATTCGGGGGAAATGTTTAATATGGATTATGCAAAACTGGCAGGCTATGGCCACTTCTCCTGGGGCCAATCTCATGTTTTCCCATTCTTCTGTTACTGTCACCACATCAATCTTCCAGACACATTGAAGGGTGTCAACGGTATCATGGATGTTTACAACCAGAGAGCAATCCACAGTACATATCTTCTTCTGCAGTATGTCCCCCATCAACAGTTTGCCTGAAAGGGATCGAAGTTTTCTATTAAATTTGATCTCATTAGACAATCCTTGGGTTCTGGCATGCCCGATTTGCTGTCATCCAAAAGTGCTAAAGTGATTATGGAAATCAATAATTTAACTACCAGCTCTCCTTCAAGGCATGGTTCCCTGGAATTTGTACTATGCTGGTGGTTGTCAACTAAGTCTTTTTTCATATCTTTTGCTCTTTTAGTGGATCTAGTTGCTCTGGTCTTGAAGCCATATGCTACCAATCCTTAGGTTTGCTTTTGTGACATCTCTATTAGGTCTCCTTTTTTAGAACACGCCTTGTGCCAAAGCATAAACACCCATACATCACTGTCCAGTATCATTATTATTTTAAAGAAATAAACAAACATCCAAATGTCCCGCTTTTAGGATTGCAATCAGTTATGGTATTAGTTTAGACTTTGACGACCACTTAATTCTGTTAGCGTCTAGGTGGCTTTTTCGCATGGTCAGCCATTGAATACTTTTAGAGGAGCTTTTTTTGTTATGGGCGAGATGTTCAGTATTTGCTTGGTCTTCCTCTTTTACACTAGGCCACTTCCAAGCAATATCAATGTAACCGTTGTGTTCGTCTTTTAAGCTTCTTGCTTGTTTGTTCCCACGGGGATTTTATCTTAATCCACGTTTATTTAATGTTTATGCTGCCTTCCTCACTAATCTCAATAGTTGTGGACTCAGCACTTTTAAGGGTTATTTGTCATATAAAATA
Source organism: Lissotriton helveticus (assembly GCF_964261635.1). Classification (NCBI taxonomy): domain Eukaryota; kingdom Metazoa; phylum Chordata; class Amphibia; order Caudata; family Salamandridae; genus Lissotriton; species Lissotriton helveticus. The sequence continues at coordinate 926,609,085 of NC_136071.1, read as the reverse complement.
AATGTACAGAATTGTAGCTTAATTTAGACAAAAACGACAATGATCTACTGAATGATGGCTGGCAGCTAAGGGGTTTCCCAGAATGGCGTTTATAAATAAGTTTTCATGCAGATCTTTTTTTTGCCTACCTTAACAAAGTGGCACCCACTTGCTTTTTTTCATTTCAAAACTAACGAAAAAGATTCCTCTTTTTCCAGGATGGACGATGAAAGTTCAGGCCACCTTATTCAATGCCACGTCTAAAAGTTTACAGGTGCCATGTTGCCAAACAGGCAGTACTTGCAGCCAAGATGTTTGTTTTATCCAAAGTGTTTAAACACCTCACTCCAGCGTGATCATTATGCTTGACTTCTGCTGGCCTAGTAGTCTAGCATAACATATGAAAAATGTGAATGGCTGACAGCGCTTTTTCTTATTCACTGCTGAATGTAGGTATCCTCTTTCTCTGCGAACCGAAAGCAATCACGTTTTACTTCATAAAACCCTAATTCCCTGCCTGATTTCTCAGGTGCTATAGGATTATGCTGGGTTGACTAGGACACTACATTCCATTTTGTTCTGTAAATTTTACTCGTTGGCCAGAAAAAAATATCTGGGTGTGTTACTGAAGAGATGGGGCCTCAGGCAATGTAGACCAGCCCTACTGAAACTTCAGTTGCTGGAAGATGAAATGTCCATTTATCTCGTCTCTATGTTTTTAAAAAATGTAATTAGATGTAGACTAACTATGAATTGAGGTTCTGGCTCTCTCTTTGTAAATAAACTGAAACCCTATCTATTTTAATTGTAGACCAGCCCATCTGAAAAATTTTAGCTGTCAAAAGATGAAATGTCCTTTTAACTTCGTGTTCATGTTTTCTTTATAAAAGAATGTACTTAGCCACAGACTAAACGTGAACTGGGACTGTGCTCCTTCTTTTCCTTCAAAGAATATTTTATAACTGTTAAATATTTTCATTATGTGTTATATGTGCTTTTATGGTTTTAAAATTGAAATCGAATAAAGCTATCTTTGACTTTGACTTGACTAGGACAGTACTCAGCGTCAGGAAACCCTGCTGTGGTAACAGTTGCAAATAAGGACATTAATGCTAATAATTCCACTGCTTCCATGTCTCTCCTCCTATGCAGATTCCTCCTCATGCGCCTGCATCTTTCTGCTCTTCTTCCTCCCCATCCTCCCACTCCAGACCCAGAGCTACATCAGCTTTTTACTGTTTGCAGTTGCTCTGTAATGATTCATTCAGAGATGACTGCGAAATTGACTTAAGGGTGGAATAGGCAAAGAAGGAGGTCCTGGAGGAAGTTGTAGCAGTTTGGGAATAAACTTTGCTACCAGGAAGATGACCTCACCTTATACTCATCTTGTGCCATCATGAATATTTGATATCATACTGCTCCTGATTTTTGCATCTCCACACAGCTATTCCCCGTTCAGCATAAATGATCAGACCCAGGTAAAGAATGTTGGTCAAAATTGTATAATGGATTTGGACAATGAGTTTTCCGGTGCCCTAAAAATTGACTCATTGCTGGAATGAAAAAGGCTCCGTGGCAGCCAGCACTGTTGAGGACATATTTGAAACACATATCAACGAGGTTACTGATTCATCAGCATGTTGTACAGTCAGTTGCAGCATCTTCACACTTCAGTATTTCACTTAACGGCAAGGCAACACTGACAGCGAACATTCCATCGAATCTTATAGTATTCTACTATTTTGAACCCTAGCTCCTCCACCCATTAGAGTGCAGCATGGATAGAGTCACTTTATCCAATAAACAAAGTAGAGGCCTCAGAAAAAATTGGGAATGTGAAACAACACAGGGAGAAGCACCCAACTGGACTCCACTGCACACTAGCAACTGGAAACCATCACTGACCTTTGGCATAGCAGGGGCCTGTTGGGTGGTGTTCGGCTCCGCAGTTTCCACAGGGCCCTCCTGTCTGTGCTTTTCTGCCGGTGTGGGTCAGGTTCTGGCTCCAGTGATTGGCCTTGACTCTATCTTCCTTGACCTGGGCAGACTGGGGAATTTATGCTATGGCGGCACTCCTTTTGAGGGTGGCTTCCATCTCATCCGCTCGGGCGTTTGACAGCTTGTGTGATTTGGCTAGTACAAGAATATCGTCTAATGACATTCCTGGTTAGCGGAGGATTAGCCGTATGAGTAACACTCATCGGCACCCCTGGATGATCTGGACCCTTATCTCCTCTCTTTAATCCGTAAACATACATGAGCTTGCTTGCTGCCTTAGACATGCATAGAACATGTCCACTGACTCAGTTTTGGACTGCTTAGCCTGCCGTAACTTGAAGCGCTCAAAATCTGGGTTGAGCTGGGGGGTCAAAGTGTCGGACCAGCGCTGCCACTGCAGCCTCATAGCCATTCTCACCCCCTGCATTTGGGAGTGTTTCAAAGAGGTCGTAGAGTTCACATCCCCATAGTATATCAGTAGCAACCTTCTTACCACCCCATCTGTCTCACTTGTGCCCCTGAAATAGTGTTTGATGCACCCTATCCAGGCTTTCCAGCCTGGGGCCACCGTCGAAGGGACGGTAAGTTTGCTGAATGGAGGAAGTGGGGTCACTGCGGTGTGATTGTGGAATTGGGGTGGTGCTGCGGCACCCGCCTGAGGATCACCAGCACCTGCTTGAGAGCCAGCTTCTCCTGTTTGGGGTTGCGTGCTCATGGTTGCTTGTCTTGCAGTAGGCGCACTGACAGTTGGCTCACTTCTTGAGGGCTCACCTTTATTTTGTTCCTTGCGAACTCACTGCGTTGTGATGTGTATCAGACACCCTTATGAGCTTTGCTGTCTTCTCCCCTTGTGTTTTTCTTCCTTTGTTATATGTATATTTTTTTTGTGTGTACTTGGAGCCAGCTTATTGTGCACATTGATGTTCTTCTCTTTCTTATTTTTTCTTTTGTGTTCTCAGAGTCTCATTGCCTTGAATAAATCTTCCCAGCGCATTCGCACGATGGTTGGGGCTCTGCGCGCTCACATTAGTTTTCTTTTTCATTGGAGTCAGGCGCTCCTGTGTCACATTCTGCGGGCTGTACTCGACCGGTGTGCACATGCCGGGAGATTCCAGGTGGGGCCGCGCCCTCCAGGACAGAAGCAGCTTCTGAGAAGAGCTGCCGCACAGCGTCGGCCCGCCAGGGGCAAACAGGCAGCCTTAGGCAGGATGCTCCGGCTCACCGTCTGTGTGAGTGGCAAGGCGGGGGGTGCCCACGGTCTAAATCGCAAAGTGCGTGAGGTGGCAGCCGAGGAAACACCACACTGTGCAGCATGCTGGGACTGTGCAAAGATCAGCTGCACCGACTGGATCAGGTGAGTCAGCGAGGCGCGGGTTCAGCACCGGCCTTGCCACTAGTGTAGAAGGCAACGTTTTACCCCAATCCCCAGAATTAACTGAACACACACACTGTGGTTCACTGTGTGGCGGAAAGACCCCAAACAGTCTTTCCCCGTTTATTTATCTCCTCAGGGTGATCTCCTCAGGATGAGCCCACCCTGAGGAATGGTGCAATGAAAATAAAGTAGGGGAGAACCCGGATGGCTCTCTACAATTACCTCACAGAAGCCTTGTGTGATATGAAGGCCTGGCGTGACGAGTATGAGGCAATTAGGTCCTGCGTAATGATTGCTGTGGAGCACAATGAACTTAATCAAGAAGAGGTGGTGAGGCATGAAGACAGCAACAGATTAAAGGAGGTTGCACATCAGAACACCCGCATCCAGTCAATCAGGAAAGCTGCTGCGAGGGACAGGGAGGAGAAACAACAGCAGAGCTCAGAGTTGGTTACTGGCTGCTGCTAGCTCAGGCAAACAGCAACTTAGAACTATGGCATTCATTGGGGAGGGGCAGCCAGTACTTTTAGCTGGTTCAAATGAAAGATTGCGATTTGAACTAACAGCCATATAGTGGAACGTGTCTGAACTGAAGCAGATGTGGTTGGTCACAAACTGTAGTTCAGCATTGAGTATATGCAAACCAAACACAAAGATTGATGGTCCTGTGAACCTGAAGTATTCACAATTCACTCTTCTGGGAAAGCAAGTTACACAATATTAATCAAGAGAGACCCAAAAGGGAAAGAGATGAGAGTGCAGACTACAAGGAAGCAAGAACTTCTCTGCCAAAAAACACAGTAAACCATGGGTAATCCAGTGTACCATACACCTGACCATGTCACACCTGCAGCCTATTGCGCCATGCAAGTGACTCAAAGAGGTTACTCTGAGTAGCCAAAATGAATATGATAACTGGCTCTTGACACAATGCAAATAATCGCGCATCCAGATAGCTACTCTTTTCAGAAGTAGTAATCACCACCAAATGGAATACTGACAGACACACTGATGGAGCTTGCTAAAGATACAGAGATAACACAGGAAACTATTCGAAAAAGTTTGTGACAGCGGGTGCCACTCTAACAACACTGGGACACAAATGGGGGCATGTCCTTTGATATATGGCTCATGCAGGCAGAATTTGTAAACTTTCGTCTTCTTGGAATCTTCTTTTGAGAAAACGCCAGACTGGGGACAAGACATCTAGCACCAGCAGCAAAAGATAATGGATTTTGAGGACAGATCAAGATGAGCTAATGTTTTCTGACATTCCTGAAATAGCAGTAAAAGTCTCAATGGAAACCTTCTTGCCTACTTTCTTATCCCACCTCCGCATATTAAATTCTTCAGATACCTTGAATTTCAAAGAACCTACTATATTAGAACCACAAACCAGATAAGACCAACAATCCAAACCTATTTTTGCTTGTTTACTTTGATGCCAACAAGCAAGGCAAGTCACCATGGCTGTATAAAAGTACCCTTTTTGTTTGGTCACCCTCTTTTCTCCAATGCTGATGATTTAGACTTAGAAAGGGCACTGGATTTCAGAGGAGTCCATCAAGGCTGTCCCTTATCCCCCCTTCTTTTTATTGTTGCTTTAGAACCTTTTTTAATGAAAATTCGATTGGATAACAGGATTACTGGATTTAAAATCAATACTACACATGTTAAAATGTCTGTTTATGCTGATGACATTCTTTTATATTGTTCAAATCCCTCTATCTCTCTTCCAGCTTTTCTTTCTCAAGTTGATACTTTTTCTCAATTATCTGGATATTGTCTTAATTTGGATAAATGTGAAATTCTTCCTTTAAATGTTCTTTGTTTAAAAAAAGATTTTGTCTCTACCGGTTTCTCTTGGAAATCCTCCAAGATTAAATATTTAGGTCTATGGTTCTCTCCCACTATTCCAGAAACCTTAAAGGAAAACTTCGATGTTCTTTCCAAAACTCTTTCTGCATCTATTGATCGTTGGCATCCCCTCTTTCTCTCCTGGTGGGGTCGCCTAGATTCTATTAAAATGATGCTCTCCCCACTAATTCTTTATCTTCTGTCTATCATCCCGGTGCACATTCCTGGTTTTTATTTTAAAAAAATGTATTCCATATTAAACAAATTTCTTTGGAAGAATAAATCTCCTCCAATAGCTCTTAATGCCCTTAAAGCAGATAAATCTTCTGGTGGCCTCAATTTCCCTGATTTCAAAGGGTACCATTATGCTTTTTCTCTAAGACAATCCTCTAGATGGCATTCTCCAGATCACTTCGTTCATCCTCCTCTTTGGTTGAATATTGAAAAACACTTTATAGCTCCTTTCCATTTTAAGGAAGTTCTTGCTTTTACTAATAATTTCTCTTCTTTGCGTCCTTTAGTTATCTCTCACACACGTAAATTATTGATTCCTCTTCTGCCATCTTCCTATCCCTCTTTAATCTCGTTAGATCAACAACCTATCTGGCATAATCACTTATTACGCATCAAAGGCCGGACTATCTACTGGAAAATTTGGAGACTCAAGGGTTTAATCTGGATTTCACAATTGGTTTCTCATAATACACCTTTATCCTTCTCAGATCTTCAATTAAAATTCTCTCTACCTTCTTCCTGTAAATCTCAGTATGACTTGCTCCTTCCTTCTCTTTCACAATATCTTCTTTCACTACCTTCCGAGCCCAATATTCCTCCCAGGTGTTCTACTCTTTTCCCTTTATTGTCTATCACTAAATCGACTTCTTTTCTTTACAGATCTTCGTTCTTCTCCTCTGACAGGGTCAAGGTGAAGTCTGAATTGGCCTGGGAAAAGGATCTTTCTGAATGTTGGTCTATTCCTTTTTGGGACAAATTGTGATTAAAAATTCATAAAACGTCAAGAGCCGCTAATACTTCTCAAACACTTTATTTTATTTACAAACGCCTCCTTTTCACCCCAATGAAATTAGCCTCCTTTTCCACTGATTTTCCCTCTGTCTGCTGGTCCTGTAAAGCTCCATCAGCTGATTTAAAACACATGATCTTTGATTGCTCCCAAATTCCTTTTTCCATTTCCAACATCTTTTTGGGTTCTCTATCCCCTTCTTGGCCATACTCAAACCCATCTCCTTCATTAATAGATTTGCTGCTTGCAATTGCACTTCACTTAATAACCTCAAATTGGAAACAAGCTGTCAAAGTTAATTTTAAAGCTTGGTGGAATGCTGTCTGTTTCCATCATAGATTAGACATAAATAATGTTACTCCTGTATCTTTAGCCATTAAAAGGGATCTTTTATGGCTCCCCTTATCTTTGTATCTAACAACTATTGCTTCATCTTCAGACATTTCACCTACTACCTCAGATGAAGTTCGAAAACCTCCATGAAGTTTTTTGTTGTCTTTACATTTCCAGATTCATTTTTTGTTGTTACTCCTTTTATCTTTTCAATTATTGCAGTTTTGGAATTTATACTGTACAGTTTACTTATTATTGCTTCTTGTTGATGTATTATGGTTTGTGATTCAGGTAATTTTCTTGCTTGTACTGTTTTATTAAGATATTCCATTCTTCCCCTTTCCCTTCTTCCTTCCCTCCCCCTTTAGTAGTATTCATTTTGTATTATTGGTATTTAATGTTCAACATTACTCTTCATATGTATTCTCTACTATCTCTGTTAATAAAATTTAAACTTAAAAAAAAGAAAGTGCACAGGAGCCTGCTAATCAGGTGCCAGTGCCCCCTCTCTCAAATATGATGAATGTGAATTGGTAACCCCAATTGGCAAGGACATTAACGTCCTTATAAGTCCCTGGTAAATGGCACCAATGATACTCAGGGCAGGGGATGTAAAGTCGTCACCAGGGCCTGCAGCACTGATTGTGCCACCCTGAGTGACCCAAGTAAAGTGATGAGAGCAGGTCTGCCATTGCAGACAACAGGAGCAGTGCAAACTGCTCCAATTCGGCTTTGCTCTCACCATGAGTGGCAAGGTCATATCACTATTTTTAATTTAGGTCAGTCACCCCTAAGTTAGGCCTTCTGAGCACCGGAGACAGGGTACATTATGTTATAGGTGTGGACATATAAATGCAAGCGTATATGTCTCTATAGTAGCCTCTTTCCATTAGTGTTCAGGGGCCATAGGATAAAATGGGCTGGCACCTGTGCACTCCTAGGTAGACAGCTCCATTATAGTCCTACAGAAAAGTGGTCATGTTTGGTATCAAACAACTTGTTTCATCATCAAACCTGATGTTTTTCTAAAGTTGGATGTAATGTGACATGCACCCAGTTGGCTACCTAAAAGATTGTCCCCCGATTGCCGCAGCCTTTCCTATGCCTTGCCTGCCAGCCTGCAGCTGCTGCTGCCAAGACAGGTATCTGATCCCCTGCAAAGAGGTGTGAACTCTCTCAGGAGGCAGAAACAAAGACTTGCCTGTGGGGGAGGTATCACATCCCTTCCTGGCAGAATAGTTAGTGAAGTGGCACATCAAGGCACTGAGCTTCAAAGCCTTTACCTTCTCTGATATGCAATAGGAGGAAAAAAGCCATCCCCCTGCACCAGGCACATTTGCACCTCGGGCAGGATGTAAAAGTAGGTAATCAGGAGGAGTACACCCAGAGAATGAAGGTGGGCTACCTGATCTGTACAGATTAAGAAGGGTTCTTTCATTTTTAAAAGTGGCAGAATAGAGGCATTTGGTTACAAAAGGTACCATCATCCACAGTAGTGGTCACCTCTAGGCTGGATTAGCCTCTAGGGCTAGTAGCCAATTGGCTACCAGCACTCACATCCCTAACATCCATAAATCCAGGGCTTAAGGGGCTCCCTGGCACCAGAACCTCAGATTTGCTTGAATTGTGGCCAAGGACAAAGAAGAGACCAGTGACTGCGACTTCAGGATCTGCACAAAGAAAAGTAGTGATTATCTACACTTGTGACAAACATCCTGCAACTGCACAACCACAACTCATCCTGGACCAGAGAATGGCTCCAAAGGGAAGAAGAACCTCTCTAAAAGCCAAAGGCAACTCCAGAACTCCCTTGGACTAGAGGTGCTAGTCCCCTGCAGCCCACAGTTAAATCACACTCCCGAACTCAAAGAATCACTGGCCGTTGAGCCCGCTGAGGGATTGCCCAAAAGTATATCATCTAGTGCATTGTGGGAAACATAGTCCTTACCTCCACCAAGTTTCAGGAGGCTACTGTTTCCCCCAGACTCCAGGACGTTAAAGTAGCCAAAAGCTGTGTTTGGTCCTAACAAGGCCTGTTGGTGGCCAGTCTGGCCACCACTACCTTTACTTGATGCTGTCCCTCGAGGGATCTCAACAACCCCTACAACCCAAATCTTCAGTGCCCCCATTGTAGAGGTTTTGTAACACTTTCCTCACCAGCGTTGTCCATGCAGCAAAACCAGCACCCACAGCTTTTGTGTTCAGCACCAGGGATAGTCAGCACCACTCTGCACCCAGGCCCTACAAGCCAGTTAAAACTCAACTGAGCGTCGGAGCCTGGTCCTGTGACCTGCATTATCTTACCCCCCATTGGTTTTCACTGGACTCGACCTGCAAGTGACCGAATGCCACTAGTATGTTTTCCCAGTGATTGCAATGTTATTGTGTTGCTAGAAGTTAAATGCACTGATGTATTTTTCCTTTTAACATCCATAGCTCCAGTATTACTCATCTAATTGTCTTCATTTTGGTGTCTACATCTAAATAAAAATCTGCTTTAGTTTTATTAATTAGATTTCTTTCTTTCCATATTGGTACTCTGGAATGCTTATCATGTTTCTTTAGTAAGACCTGACTGCTCTGTATCACACTACCAGGATTACACTGGGGATTTATTAGTGTGAATCAAAAGGAAATATTTGTGGTAACATGAAGGTATTGCATAGTGAAGCCTAACCATTCTGACTACATAATACCACACTTTCCTACACTGGTGGCAAAGAAAATTGACCTTATACAATTAAAGGTCACAAGATACACATACTGGCCAATTTCTTTTATGAAACAAGATTAAAACATGTTTGCCCTGACATCATAACTGCAATAGAAAGATGTAAAATTCAGCTGCTGGACCCAGATATAACGCTTTTCACAGTGGACTGCAAAAAGATGGAATTTTTAGAACCACACAATCTTTAACGGTTTGTAGACACAATGGAACCCATAGGTATGGGCATACAAGTACTTCCTGCTTTTCCAGACAATCTCAACACGAGCAGACATCCATCTACAATTTGGAGCATAATAGGCCCATTTCCAGGAGGTTAAAATGTTCACTTCTAGAATGACAAATTCCTAAAGTATTTTGTATTAAATGCCCATGTCCAAATGTGATAATGGATTGACTTACTCATTATGCCATCTGACCAGGGATTACTATACACACATATCTGAATTATAATGCTTAAAAATGACCCTGAAATGATCACCAATTGGTGATTAGCCACATATTAGTCAGCAAAACACAATTTAAAACTGATGGCCCATTGGACATCCTTTTCAGGTACCACCTTGCATTTACAGTGGTAAAACATGTCAGGACCCACTGGGATGATATATATTTGCCATGATAGAGATGTTAAATGAAGTTTTGATTTATGGCTCCACATATGGTCCTACTTTCTCCCAAACCTCAATCTAAACAACCATCAACCATCTAATGACAGAATTTGAAGACACCCACGCTATCAGAGGAGGGTTTTCATTTTAGCAATAGAGCCTATCTTATGATATGAATTGACCTTCCCAGCAAGGGAAACGTCTTGCTGCAGTAATTCTAAAGCACGTTATAAGAGACCATACTCTCACAGATGTTTGGAAACTGCTCTATCAGAGAGATATGCAGTATACCATCTTCTCATGTGTGCATAGCTCAAGTTCCAGAATTGACTATTTTCTAACCTCAAAATTGATCCTTGCCATGAAGTTCAATGCAAAATCCTTGAATACGGTTTGTTACATCATGCCCATGTATGATTAGACTTAGAACGAAGCAGGATATGTCTTCCATTCATAACAAGGTGAATGAACAATGTCAAATTCAGGCTCAGTCACATCACTGAAAACACTGTGGGCAATGGGGAAGGCCACTCTGAGAGGAATAGATACAAGAAAGTGCCATAACTTGAAAACATGCCAAAGAAAAGCAAAGCAAATCTTGATACCTCTATTAAAATTCTTATGCAATGATACAGTGCCCACCAACTTAAAGAACCTCTGCAAGACTTAGAGAAAATGTGTCCTCAATTCGCTATTCACAGACAAAGTAGAATATTCTCACCAGAAACTATTTCCTATCAACTCTGCAAGCAAGGAGAGAAAGCAGGTAGAGAACCCAATGTTTTTTTTGCTCTGCAGAGAATTTGACGTGTTTGGACTCATGTTGGGCTCTGAGCAGCCATTTCCACAGAAGTTCCTTCGTTAGAGCATGTGGTGGCTTGGAGCAGGTCAAACATCAATGGAGGTTTAGAACTGGGAAAGGATTCTGGATCAGATATGGAGGCCATCCTGCAGCAGCCAGACCCAAATATTGATTTATCTGAAGTTGTACAGTAGCACAGTCAGGGGTTGCAGCAGTTACGTGCTGATATCCAGAAGTGAGCATGGGCCAGCAATTCCTCATGAAACTCGGATGTATTCTGGGCATCCTTCAAGGTTTAAAGAATTATTAGATTCACTAACAGTAAATGTTACCTCCAGACTAAGTCAGTTTTTGTGAGATCAGTATAAAGCAGCTTCTTGATTGGGTAGTTGTCTGGCACACCTTTTGATTGTTCAATTGCACTGCTACATCGAGAGGACTCCAGTGTGAATGATTAGTATTGCTTTTTTAACAAGATTTAGAGAATGTTTGAGAACACTGATTAGGTATTCTGTACCGAAGCGGACATTTTTAGAATTCAGGAAAGGCCCTTCTGATATTTTGTTCGATGCCTCTCGATTCTGACAGTTTGCTGCAGCAACTGTTTGGGTAAACAGATCCAGATGACTCTGTTTTGTAGAGGTCTGAAGATTGACTTAAAGATGAACTTATCAGAGTTTTCAAGCCTGATACTTTAGATGACCTAATTGAACAAACACTCCTTTTTGAACATCATCTGTTGAGGAGGAATAGGAAAGACGGAAGTAAAATGTTTTGAGTATAGAATATCAGTCTTGATTCAACAAAGCTGAAAATTCCTTTTCGGCTCCTTCATCCTCTGAGGAACTGATTGAAATTGTTTCAGTTTGAATACCTTATTCCAATGCCAAGAAAGAACGCATTTGAAGATAGGGACTTTGGGATGTCCTAATTTTGGGCATTTTGCCCGAGACTGTTCTCTGTGGCCAGTAAGGTACCTGAGAAATTAGCAAAGCCATCTTTTTATAAGAGAGAAAGGGGCTGGTAGTAAATGTCTTCCTTACATTAGTCATTCCAAAGACCCTCATAACAGAATCAAAGAATGCGCCTGGATTTAGTCCATGGTACTCAGTTGGTACTATTGGATCTCAGTGCCACCTTCGATACATTATCTCATACTGCCTTGATACAAAGATTACGAACAATGAGCATTCGAGGGGGAGTGCTGGAATGGCTTACCTCCTTTTTATCAAACCGTACCCAGGCAGTGACAGCATCATCTTTTTTAATTTTAAGCCTTACTCTGCTTAAGTTTTAAAGCTCTCCTTTAACGAGATTAATACAGAGCTTTGGCCTTTCCCTTAGGTCATATGGGGATAACCTCAAATTTTAGTCACTGTGATCGCTGACAAAGAAGCTGCAAAATATTTTCGTACATGTACGGTCTTGGTGACCCAAAGGATGTGCAAGAATGCCCCAAAATGTAATGGGGGCAAGACAAAACTTTTGAGTTCTGGTCTACTATCAATTATCTGTAATTCAAATTAGAGGCCTGCATAGTTGGGATGCCTTCCTGTGTCTGACGGATCTTTAAAAAATGTGGGTTTCATAATAGACAACAAATAAACTTGCAAAAGCAAGTGACTGCAGTTTCAGGCTCATCCTTTTTTACTTTAGAATGCTTCATAAAGTACTTCCAATGTTGTTAAGACAGTTGTTCAAGCTTGTGGTCCAGCTTAGCATTCTCTCTCACCTGTAGACTACTGAAATTCACTAAAGTGTGTTCTTGCATTCAGAACTATAACCCAATTGCAATGAGTCCAGAATAGGGTTGATGAAATCCTAACCTGATTGAAACACCATTAATTATATCTTAGGCACAGAGAGGCCTGTACCGGCTTTCAATGGAAAAGTTAGTGCAGCTCAAGACTGCAGTGTGCACAGAAAGCCTTCTATCAGCAATATCTAGAGCACTTTTTCTCTAATCTCCTAAAATCTAATCCCCAAAGATTGTTAAAATCAGTTGATGCTCTACTACCTGGTGTTCTCCAAATCAACTATAAGTGTAGGGGGGAGAGCCTTACCTTTCTTTCCCTTACATTTTAAATTAGCATTACCTTGAACCTACATGCCGGACCAAACCACTAGACATTCCACAAGAGCCTAGAAACCTAGCTGTTGAAATAAGGTTATCATTCTCAATCAGCACAGAACACCCTTCTTAGGGTATTTGATACAATCTATAAATATGTCATTATCATCATTGCAGTGTTCCAGTGATTTATCAATCATGTTTCTCAGACACCATGGAATATGTTTGTTGTAGTTTAGTTGGACAATATTTTGATCTACTCAAACAATCTGGAGGAACATTGACTTCACTTAGATTCAGTCCTTTATAGGCATTGGGAACACCATATGTTCTGTAAAACAGAGAAGTGTGAGTTTGAAACATCTCACATTGATTATTTAGGATATGTCCTGTACCCAAATGGCAACTGCCTTTGACCCCAAGATGTTGGCAGAGATCTGGTACTGTCCTTCTTCAAGAACCATCAAAGAGACCCAGTTATTTTTTGTCTAGCCAATTTGTATTGGCAGTTAAATGGTGGGTTTGCCCAAAAGACCTTTTATTAGAAGGAAAGTTTGCAGCTAAGATTCTGGTGGAATGAGACAGTTGAAAGCGACTTTCAAGAGGTGAGGAAGGTGTTCACTCAAGGTCAAATTCTTCGACATCCAAATTCAGAGACAGGATTCATAGTCAAAACTGATGTGTCTGATAAGGCAATGGAAGCAGATTTCTTACAATTCCAAACCGGTGATGGATTAGAACACCCAATATTTCAGCTATCCCATGTTTTAATCTATCTGAGCAGCAATATGCTATCATTACTTGCCTTGAAATATGACTGTGAGGAATGGAGACATCTTTTAATGGGGGGGGCTCATTTTCAATTCAAAATAAGAGCTGATCACCAATACTAACAGTTTCTACAAAGTATGCAGTGACATGTTTTCCTTCATTTTGATTTCTATGCCACTGGCACTCCGGGAACTCAAAATATTGTTGTTGACGCACTATCAAGTTATCAGTCACTTGAAAAAGACACTAATAAACTGTCTTCCATGTGGACCTGGCAAACTTTTGCAAGAGTAAAGAGAGTAAATTTTGTAATATTGTGTCATGCTAAATTACAGAAAATTACAAGATAACCTGCATTGGTGTCTTTTGAGGGAAATTGTTCAATTGTCTTAAGCTGCTATATTTCTTAGTGCAAAATGTATCCGCTGGTTAATTTTGGACCCAAGCAAGCATTTTGGCCTAAGCATTAAGCGCAAATTCAGGGTTACACTCCAAGTGTCATTCAACATAATCTCATGTAATTTTGCATTCATTTTGTGTAATTGCGCTACAACAAATTATGTGAGTTACGCCCACCCCGATTCCCAATACAAGTTCTCATACAAATATCTAATTCCTGGAGCACAGACATAATATCGACTCCAAAATATCGTTTGGACAGAATATCGAGTTTTAAATATCGTTTGGAGAAAATATCGACAGGACAGAATATCGACAGCCAAAATATCGTTTTTAAGGTAAGTGAAGTAATATCGACTGTAAATAATATAGAAAGTGAAAATATCCAAGTATATAATTTAGATAGTAAAAAATATCGTTTTTTAAATAATATGTAATTATTTATAGTGTTTTTATGTTATAATATGTGTGAAAAGTGTCATTTTATGTTATAATTATTTTTAATTAATGGTTTTTTTAAAATTATTGTGTAATTTTATTCTGTAGCGGGTTGTGGGTTTATAGGGGAATAGGGTGGGAAGTAATTTAATTATAATTAATTAAATATGTAAATTTATTAATTGGTAGTAATAATTAATTAATTGGTAATTAAATAATATATGTTAATTATTTAAAATTTAATTGGTAATTAATTTAATTTAATTTATTAATTGCTAATTATGTAAATTAAAATAATGTATTTCCTGTAGCGGGTTGTGGGTTTATAGGGGAATAGGGTGGGAAGTAATTTAATTAATATTTATTAAATATGTAAATGTATTAATTGGTAGTAATATTTATTTAATTGGTAATTAAATAATATTTGTTAATTATTTTAAATGTAATTGGTAATTAATTTAATTTAATTGATTAATTGCTAATTATGTTAAATTAAAGGGGTATTTTTAGGGTTCAGGGTCAGTTTTTAGTTTTTGGGTAAAGGGGTATTTTTAGGGTTCAGGGTCAGTTTTTAGTTTTTGGGTAAAGGGGTATTTTTAGGGTTATGGGTCAGTTTTTAGTTTTTGGGTAAAGGGGTATTTTTAGGGTTCAGGTTCAGTTTTTAGTTTTTGGGTAAAGGGGTATTTTTAGGGTTCAGGGTCAGTTTTAAGTTTTTGGGTAAAGGGGTATTTTTAGGGTTCAGGGTCAGTTTTTAGTTTTTGGGTCAAGGGGTATTTTTAGGGTTCAGGGTCAGTTTTTAGTTTTTGGGTAAAGGGGTATTTTTAGGGTTCAGGGTCAGTTTTGGGTTTTTGGGTAAAGGGTATTTTTAGGGTTCAGGGTCAGTTTTGGGTTTTTGGGGTACAGGGGTACAGTGTAAAAATAAAGTAAAATTAAATTTACATTAATTTAATTTAATGAAATTAAATTAAATGAAATTATATTTAAATAATTTAAAATAATTTAAATTAAAAAAATTATTATATACTTACCAATACTTACGTTGTAATGGTAGTGCGTTGTAAAAGTTGCGTTGTAACGTCATATATCCACTGTTGCACTCTTTGCAGTGGGAATAGTAATTTTTACTCTTTTGTATTTGTACGTTAATAATATTGGCTATTAGTTACTATATATATGTTTTAATAAATATGATTAAAAAAATATTATTTTTTTACTTTCATTAATTATTTAATTATTAAAAGTTATTTTAAGTATTGTTAATTATATTTTAGTAATTTTTTATATTAATGTAATTAAACATTGTTTTTATTAAAGTCGATATTTTTTACAACTATATTTTTGTAAACGATATTTTGTACTCGATATTTTTGTACTTACCTGTTTGTACATACAAACTCGATATTTTGGTTGTAGATATTTTTTCCTCGATATTTTGGGTAGGCGATATTTTGGTAGTCGATATTATTTCAGTGATCCCTAATTCCTACTTTACTTTCCTAACCAAGGTGATAAATGACCCTTCTTCACAAGGAGCATTATAGTATGCCAAACCTCCCCCTCCTAAGAAAAATAACTCTGACCCAGAAGGCCTGAGCAATTTCTGTGCGGTATCCAACCCCGCATTTCTTGTTAGTTATGGCAAGTTGTGGAGAAAGCAGTAGGGAAAACCGTTGTAAATCTTCACTGAGGTAAACAACCTGTTTGATTTTCAGGATTACGGATTCAGAAATGGCTGTAGCACTGAACTGGTGATACTACAAATAACCAACAATGCTCTTGCCATGTTATAATGCCTGCTTGTTGTCCTGGACGCTGTCAACCATTCCTCTCTTGTAATATTCCTGAATGAACGTATTGATTTAGAGGACCCAGTCCTATCATAGTTTGCATCATTTTCACCAAAGATATAAAAGTTTATTCATCCACCTATAAAGCAACCCTTTTGCCGCCACCTTCAAAAATCTCTTTGACAAATACTTCCAACTACAACTAGTCACCATCTGAGTAGAATCCACTATAGAAGAAGAAGCCATGTAGAATACAATGACGCATCTTAGAGCTCTGTTTATACCCCCCTCAAACTAATTATACCCCTTCGTCCTTCATCCTACCTACGCTAGCTTAATCGGGGCCATGGAATTATGTGGCGGGGAGGGAAAAATTATGCAGCTGAGTAAAGTAAATTATACAGAAAGTAAAGGCAAATTATGCAGGGTAATGCTGCACATTTTGTGATAGCAATAGTTCATTATTTTGGCATTTTTACACTTGCTAACACTGTCTGGGCATTGGGTGCACCTCATTAGTACATGTTTAACATCCAAATATACCAATAAGCAACAGAAAGGTGACCAGTCAAACTTTGCTAAGGGCCTTTCACTGTGCAGCAGTGGCCCGGCATTAGAGTGGGGCAATGGATGTGGCCACACTAGACGCTGACCTGGAGTTGGGGCTCTGAACTCAGGGGGATGCTGCATTTAGCATTAAATTACAATGTAAAAGCACCTGCTGCAGAGTTCCTTGTTCATCTAGCTTTCAGGGAGAAATAAAAATGTCAAGACAACTCTTGTGATTAATGCTGCTGCTAGAGAGAGATATCTCAGGTTTGTCTAGAGCACCGGTCTTCAAACTTTTTGATGCTGAGACCCCCGTGTCAAACTTTTTTAGGTGTAAGGACCCCCTCCTGACAAAACTTTCTATAACTTGGTACTGCTCATCATTGACAACTATTGACAACCATAAACGTTCCCAATTCCCATAGCAAATAATTTTTATGGTGGGGAAAAAATATTAGACAGGGTTTATCAAACGAAAGATCACTGAGCATGGGGGCGTGGTCAAAGGTGTGGCTAAAAACAAAAGGCCTAATTTATGAGAAATTGGCCTAGGGCAGCGCCCAAAGTCTTCTTGTTGCGCTGCACCTGCCAATGTGAAAGGGCAGCAATGCACCTTATTTATGAAATATGGTGGATTCCCGTCCTTTCCCACTGCATTGGCACACAAATTGCTGCCTAGCACCAATGAAGGCAGGATTGTTTTTGTGCAGGAAGGTCCCCCGAGGGGGGGTTTCCTCTTAATTTATGAGCTGCAGAACGCAGCACACATGGAAAGAGGAAAAAATACAAGGAGACATGAACACATTTCTCCTCATTAAACCTGCTTTGGGGATGCGTAAGATTTTGGCGCTGCCCCAGGTTTACATGGTTTTGTAAATCTTGAGCAGTGTCAAAAGCCATGGGTCAGCCGCGGGCCGTGGAGGGAGTTACGGTGGGGCAGGGAGGCGGGGAGGGGGAGGGGCGGGGTGGAGGGTGCTAAAAACAGGCACATGGATCATTGCAGGTAAGTACACAATGTAATTAATAAAACGAAATTCGTAGTGCACACTGCATGGCAAAAAGCAATGCTGTGCGCGCTACGAATTTCGTTTTATTAATTAAATTGTGTACTTACCTGCAATGATCCATATTCCTGTTTTTAGCACCCTCCACCCCGCCCCTCCCCCTCCCCGCCTCCCTGCCCCACCGTAACTCCCTCCACGGCCCGTGGCTGCCATGGGTGTTGATTGGGAGCACTCACCGCAATGTGCATGGAACTCCTTCTTCACATAGTGTAAGGCAAGACAGCGACTTGCACTGTTTTGTCTTACTCTATAGGTATGAGGCCACTCAGGGTGACTTTGCATCGCATCATAGATACGATTGTGATGCTTGTGCCACCGGAGCTTAAAAACAATTATGCTCCAGTGGCTCAAGCCTGTCATAAATCAGCACCAACAGATTTTGTTAGATTTTTAGGTCTTTCACCATCAGGTAGCTCCATATAAAATAATGGGTAGCTGTGAGATCTGGGGGTTTCTAGTTGGCAGAGGTAGGTACCAATGTCCAAATAGGGACCCTTGCTTCTAGTCAGGATAAGGGGGATGCACTCTTTAGATAACCCCTGCTCACCCCATTGGTAGCTTGGCACGAGCAGACAGGCTTATCAAAGGCAATGCGTCAAGTATTTGTACCAACACTCACGGTAACACAGTGAAAACACCACAAATGGACTCCAAACCAGTTTAGAAAAATAAAGTATCTTTATCTAAACTACACAAGACCAAAACCAATCATAATAACAATTTATACAGAGAGCATATCCACTTTTAGCACTGATCAGCAGTGGTAAAGTGCCCAGAGTCCTATAGGCAACAACCATGGGTCAGGAAAAATAAAGGAGGAAGAAGCAAACAGTTTGGGGATAACCCTGCAAAAAGGGCCATTTCCAACAGTAGCTTAAATAAAAAATACATTTAAAAAAGTTATTACTCCATGGTAAATGCACTGTAGTACATTAACCTCTATTAGTTAATGGACTGCAGAGGTCTGTGTGTAACCAGAGAGCCACAGAATTAAATGTGGTTGATGTAGTGGTGAATAGTGGTTTGTGGATTTTTAGTGCTACAAGGTCACAGCCTGTGACAGTAAGCACTGTGAAAATGTAAGTCATTAATTTATTCTTGCCTTACACACATTATAAGGTAGACTGCTACAAACTGTGCAAATAGTTTTAGATATAATGGCGCTTCCAAAATGTAGATTTTAGTAATAATAGAATATGCATTTTTTGCACACCTGTCCCTTTAACTACTCCTCATAGGTACCAAGCGATTAAAAACATGCACTTCACAGCCCAGTTGTCAACTCTTCTTAATACCTCTAAAAAATAAATAAATACCAATATTTGCCATCACAGCACAATTAAAGCCAGAAACACTCCCAAGCACCATTTACATTTGCAGATTAACTCAAAACGCACATTTGCATTTAATTCAGGCAAGCAGGCCCCCTTGAGGGAAGGTTTCACCTACCTGCCCAGCCTCTTCCATTCATAGAACAGGAGACTCAATTACCTTCAGCTGAAGCATTTTAATGACCGGAATGAGGCGTTACAGTTTTCAAAATTAAGAGCACATGTTTTAGATTCCAGGCAGAAGTGAGGCCCCCTTCCCAGTACTCCACAGCCCCCCTGGAGGTCGCGTCCCACAGATTGAAGACCTCTAGTCTAGAGGCAGTTTTGACTAGCCATAAAGTAATGCAGGGGTAATATGCCTGCTGCAAAGAACAGATCTTCCTTTTATGTTGAAAGCTGAGTGCATTAGTAAAGACAGACACTACCAGTGCTTAAAAAAATGAAATGTATGTAAGAGAGGGGCTATAGAGAGATGAGGGACACTTTTTCTGGGTGATAGTGAGGGAATCTGAGAAGGAGGTCATGTGAGGATGCCCAAAAAGACTGTCACATCGGGTGCCACCAACGCTATTGCCCACCCTTGTGCAGTAACACATGTCGCTGCATTTTTTTGTATCTTTTGAACCGTTTGAGCAAGATTTTTTTTTTAATCTGCAAATTATGTAGTAAATTATCGTTTATGTGGCAAATGAGGCAAATCCATAATTATGCAAAAATAACTGCAGCGCACAATCACATAATTCCAGTGGCCATGAGTTTAACGATCCCGAAAAGACAGACCCAAATCTCCTCCTCCATACCTCTCATCTTTTATTCTCATTACATAAATATATCCTTTTTGTGTAATAAGTTAACTTTTTTAAACGTATCTGTTGTATGATAACAAACTTAAACGCATTCCCCATCTATGAACACGTCGAACCACATGCCCTTTTGTCTAAAACTGAACCTTCCTTTACCTGAATTGCAGTAAAGTACTTTGATACCTATGTGGGTCTTGTTCACTATATGAACATAAAAATAAATAAATAAACGAGCCTTCTATGACACTAGCGAGAAAAGAAGCAGATGATTAGCGAAAGCTTTTATCCATCTTTTAATAACAAAAAATACAATAAACGTTTCCAAACACGGCCCCAGCGCTCACTCTCCATACATCGGATCTCTGTAGCAACCTATACAACTAACTAGAAGCAAAAATACAATCTCAGTGCTGAAACATAACACCATTTTTCTATCCCATTGGTAAGTTTCAAATGCACTAAAATACATTTCTTTAAATCTCTAAGATGTCCCTGAAAATAATTATTAAAAGGTAAAATAGATCCCGGTTTACCAGCAAAGTATTATTTTGTAGCTGGCATCGAACACAGGCTCCATCCATGTACAGGCGCACATCTAGCTATGCAACTCTTGAATCCAAACAACTTCTGCGAAGGCTTCGTTTTGATGGAATCTGTCATCGATAAAGGAGAGCTCAGGCTTCTCTAAACCAATTAAAATGTTTCGCCTCAGGAGATAAATAAAAGCACATGATAGAGCCAAAGCAGAGTGGAGAGTGGTAATCAGTACAGTAGTTCAGTATTGAACAATATTGAACACTGTAACAATAACACATAATAAATCATGTTGAAAGGTACATTGGATGCATTTTTTCCAAGGACACATACAGTATACTCTTGAGGACCGAAAGGAGGGCTGCGTTATTTTTATTATCCATTTTGGAAAGTATTGAAAATACCCTTAAAAGTAAACTTTATCCTCCCTCAATGCAGAAAATATTCCCCATAGTAATTCTGAAAGAATTGCACAGGAGCTCCGCTCAGATGCAAGTTGGAAATAGCAAGGAGATATTTCAAATTCAATCCGCAGAAGACCCAATTTGAATCACTGGCTGAGGTCAGGCGCAGCTGGGAAGACAAAGCGGATGTACTTGTCTACTTAATCAGCGTGGTATAAACCATTAGCAGCGCCAGACCATGAACAAGCACGGCCCAATATGTAGTAACAAGTAATGGATTTTGTTTCGAAAACTTACCTGCCGGTGATGGTTGATATTTGCAAAGGAGAAGGAGGGCAGATTAATTGCCCGCAATTTGTACTCTAGTTGAAACATGAAATCGACACCCTCAAAACAAAACGAAATTATAAGGACAGGCTGTTTCCAGGTTATATTTTTCCTGGACCGGTAGAGGACTTTTGGAGCACGGGGCAGAAAGGGAATGTGTGAGGTTCCCCAAATTTGCATGCAACGTAAAAATGACAGAAAGTTACATCAGAGGAAGTGCCATCAACATTGACTATAGTAAAGAGACTTCGCAAGAAGCAACTTTCTTGGTGCATCAGTAAAACAAAAACATAAATATTAACACTAATAAACTAAGCACATTAAATTCAGTAGCGGTCGGCAGTAGGTGTTTCTGTAGGGCAGTGACGTGGGCAGGGGCAGGGTGGGGGGAGTAATGTATGGATTACGGAGTTTTACAGGTAAGTAAACATTTAAATAAATAAAACGAATTTCGTTGCGTCGCGCAACGAAATTCGTTTTATTTATTTAAATGTTTACTTACTTACTGTGTTATGATGTTGTCATATTCCTTCATGCCCTAGCGAGGTGTGCTGAATCATGCAAAAGACCCATTAGTGGGCCTGTGAGGATTAAACTTAAAAGGTGGTCTCCCAGATATCCAGTAGAAGATAGGAAAAGTGCAAAAAAGATATGAAAGAACACAGTTAAAATACTATTAAAGATATCACTCTAGTCACTGAAAAACACCAGAAACTACGAGGATACAATATTCTGTAGGTTAAAAGGGTTTAATGTCATGTTCTATGAGCCATGGCTACAACACCCCTATCAATGTCCTCTGAAGCCTTTAAATATTCAGATACTACTTATAATAATTAGCATATACTTACATGTCTCTACATGTCTCTAGAGTGTATTTAATTTTGTAAATTAGCATGATGCAGATTTAGCTAACAGATTTGAGCTGCATCTTCTCTCATTTGATTTCTTCTATTTTTGAACAAAACCTGGAGAGCACACATATAAATGCAATTAATTAATGCTGCTGCGAGCCAGGCCCACTGACCGGTCCATTTTCTTGGGTCTTGCAATGCTGCACTATGTCTGCAAGGGAGCGAGGCTAGGCCTCCAGGGTTGTGTCTGGTCAGTATTTTTCTGTCATGGATAGTATTTTCATGTCTAAAACTTCATCAGCTAAATACAATCTCTCATATTGAAAGTACACAAAATGGTATAAGCAGAGGTCTTTAAATTTGGGCAAGGCTCCCCTTATGGATCTCAATTTATCATAGGCGACATCGCCCTCTGCAGTGGCTGATATTAATTCAAGCATTCATCCTTCACTTTTTTTTCCATACTTTAGTGAGTTGCCCTAAGTAGAATGGGTATGCGAAGACATGGCTCCCATGCACATGTTGTCACTGGAACTAAGTCATACCTGGCAGATAATTCCTAACTAGAGTGGCATCTGTACTTTTCTTCTTGTGTTCTGGGTCAGAGAGGACCTAGCATGGGAGTTCCGTCTGGACAGTTCCCATTGGAGCAGTGTCAAGACTGATTTGCATATGACTGGGTCCAATCTGAGGTGGCATGGTGTACAAAACAGCGATGAAGTGAGAGGCAGACTGAGTAATTACAGATGCTGTGATTAATCCAAGTATTCCATCCATCACTTTCTGCATACCTTTTTTTGTGGACAGTAAAATACAGCCATAATTTATGCATTTTGGAGCCATAATCCCACGAGGCCACGGTCACACTGCATTTGCTGCACTATTGCTAGCTATGCTCTTCAGAGTGGTCTATTGCCCTGTGCCTCGCAGCTATGGATCAGTGCTGCAAGGCCCAGAACAACAGGCTTCCCCTCCCTTGAGCTATTCAGCACTGGACCATGGCTGATAGGCCTAGGGAAGGATGGACCTTTTCTGACCTTCGCAGTTCTGGATCTTGGCTGTGCTATCCATGGGAGAAGTCTTAGTCATAGTAATTTAGCCAAGGGCCCTGATGCAAGGAAATGGTGCTGAATATTAAAATGCAGCCATAATCTGAGTGCATTGGGTCTAGAACAACCATGAGTCCTGGTGCGGCTGCACTACATATAGCTACACCCCTGAGAGAGGCCTCCAATGAACCTTACAGCCATACTCCTTCTTTGCTAAGCTCATGTACTGGCGCCTACACCCCTGAGTGTCCAACCACAGCAGGCTGCAATACCCAGGGGAGTGAGGACCTCTCCCAGGCATCACAGCTCTGGAGCATGGCTGCAATGCCAATTGAAAAGAGGCAAGTAGCACAGCAATGGTGTCATGGGCGGTGGTGCAAAGTAAAAGCACTCCCTCACTCTTGTCCACTGGCTGCACAGTAAAATAAAGACTTTATTTGGGAAAAGTGGGCACTTAATACCCCAGGGCCCAGTGCCACAGCACCTGCTGCGCTACTGATGCCTCTGGCGCTCACCAATGGTTATGCCCCCGTAGAGAGGGTAAGAGTTAGGTACCTTTCATTTGCATGCAACGTGATATAACAGGAAATTTCATCACAGGACATGGACCTTGATATTGGCCTATGCACAGAGCAATGGTACAGTGCTGTGAGACATTTTCAATGGGGCAACCGCAATCAAATTTTTCAATATAAAAAATGAATTGTTCAAGTTGTATTGAGGTAATTAGTAAAGTTCTTTTTATTTTATTTTATTTCCATGAATTATCTCCTTGTTTACATGGTACTACTCAGTTTATTTTTCTTCCAAACTCATGTATTAGTAAACTAAATATTGCCCAATGTATTTCGGGCCATGCCCTTCGTCAGAGGACACATCCTGTGAAAATAGAAAACACCTAACTTAATTTGATGCAATACATGTTATATTCCCATAACTCAACCAGATTATGAAAAAAGTGATTGCTGGTATGTGTTAGTAATCAGCGATTTGAAAAGATCCTAAATAATATCACCAGTAAAAGCGTGCTCATGATCATCGATCTGAAAAATGTTTTGACCGGTAAAAACATTATTCAGGGTTTTATCAAAACTAGAGCCCGATAAGTAAAAAATCTAGCCAGGCCAGCCCTAAATGTGTCTTCATGCATGCATTGTTCATGTGAGTAATTATAGCACCTCGTGAGCTACCTTGAAAATGTGATGGTGTATATTGTATACCGCAAATATAACTTATGATTCACAGAAACTTCGCATAGCACAGGTTTGGTTGCCTTTAAAGAACAACGTGCAACAATTCGTATCATCAACTGGTTGCAGTGAAATAATTTAAGAGTACACTATCACACTGTGGCTGAGAACTTAACCGTTAAGGTCGAAGTGTGACGGACACGATTCTCGCTGTGTAAAAATGTAACTTACTCCGTTATGTGCAGGACTGGATATAAATCACTTCTTCACCCAGAAATGAAAAGCTACGTGTGATGAGTGAATTGAGTAAACTTTGAAAAACGACGGTAACAGGATGAAAAGTTTAACATGCTGTGTAGAGTAAGGAATTGTGAAAAGTTTGAAACCATGCAGTAATATTGTAAATAATGTTAATATACTAGAAGAGTGCAGTTTGGGGACACTCCCCAGGCTTAATGGGTCAGCGCATTTTCTGCTGATTAACTATACCTCATACTCAGGAAGACCTACCAACTAGCAGCATTAAAAAAGTTCAACTAACCACCAAGTTTACCGGGGGGTGCGTGAGTCTCACCACTAGTTGGATTATGTACTTTATTATAGTCTGAGTAACAGACCACGCACCCCAAATTATCATGTCGTATGAAGAGATATCTAATCTTACGGATCATAGAGCAGAAACATTTTGTTTTACAAATGATGAAACGCAATGAGTCTTTTCGTTAATAGAAGAAACCGAGAGTACCATTACCAGTACGGGATCAATACAATCCAACATCAAACAGTTACTATATATTTCCCAAAAATAAATTAATCAATGTCTACACGCAAGTACATTGAACAAAGACCACAAAGCACTACGTATTCCAAGAGGACAAAGGATATTCTTAAAATCAACACTGTCAAAAACAACACCAGGTTCACCGAAAAGTGGTACGCCATGCTGAACAAATGCTCATTGGACTTAATATTATTGATTGTTGAAGAATTATCGAAATAATTATTAGATATAAGCACAGAAGTTAATCAACTTAAACAGGAAGTAACCGAAAAAAGTATGAAAGAAAAATGGGATGAGACACTCAATGGCATAAATGTGTAATTGGAAGAATACACCAAGGAAATTAATGAAAGAACAATAAGAAAATTCAAGAGAGACACCATCAATTACAAACTTGGAAAAGTTTATAACTGGGTGGACATTTATGCATGCAGAAGGCAACAAAGACCATACACAGGAAGACCTACAGATACTGATGCTTCATCTCCAGATAATTCACAACACAAAAGTCAACCTTCTTCACAACGTGATAATGAGAGATCCGAAAATGGGGGTCCATCTACTTCGAGCAGAATTACAAAGAAGACCTCTTCTTCTTCGTTTTTAGAGAAGGGCCAATGACCACAAGTCGAACCAGGAGGGGTGGCCAAAAAATCAAAACAACAACCAATAGAAAAGTTTACGAGGAGCTAGAAACCCTAGTCACAAACATCTCCAAATATCAACTCACGGAGGTCCAAATTAACACCCTCCAAAAAGGGACATCTCTCATACCGACCTAACACTTGAATAGCATGGAGGCACAAATCAGCTTTTATAAATTCATGCAGACCTTGAGATTGAGATTTTTTTTTTTAAATCATAGTGGAACCACAACGACTCCTCCAAAGCAATACACTCTTGTGATTAAGAAATACAAGTTCCTTCATCGCTCCTATCACCCATGAAGTATTGGACGCATTTGAAGCTGTAGTGCAACAAGACCTGCATACCATTTTCATACAACATAAACCAACATCTACTAACATTGCACAAAAGGAAAGGCAGGCACTTACTCAAATTGTTTCCAATCGAACTTTAACAGCCTGTCAAGCTGACAGAGAAGGAGCATTATTAGTTATGGACACCGAATACTATCAGGAGAGTGTTAAGGCACATGTACAAGATACCAACAAATACATGAAATTATCTTTTGATCCAACTAGAGACTTTCAAGTAATACTCACAAAAGTTATTGAGAAAGTCATTGAGAGAGGCACCCTTACAAATTAAGAAAAGACATATCTTACTAAAACGAATCCCAACATCCCATATATATATATATGATTCCAAAAATTCATAAAGATCTCTTAAAACCACCTTTTAGACCTATAGTATCTACGATAAATTCAATTCATGAACCCATTCGGAAATATCTGATTAAACATCTTCAACCTCTGGTACAGAGCATGTCGACGTATCTAAGGGATACCACTGACTTTTTAAACACTTTGGAAAACAAGAATCTAGACTCAGTACAATACATGATCCTATGGACCATCGACCTTAAATCATTATATATGTCAATTCCCCATAATTTGGGGCTACAAGCAGTGGAATCTTTCCTTGTAAATTCTGACAACGATGAGATCCTCAAAGTGTTTCTTACGGAATTGCTGCATTTTAAACTGTACTATAGATATTTCAAATGGCAAAATTAGTTTTTCATCCTATCATCAGGAACATCTATGGGCAATTGAGCTGCTCCAGTCTATGCAAACCTGTTTATGTACAGATTTGAATTAGATCACATACTTAACCAACAAGAGTGGATTTATCATCTCATCATGTATCAGAGATACATTGATGACATCTTTAAATTATGGAAGGGATCACATCAAGCATTAACAGAGGCCATTGATAAACTTAACAGAGTGAATTGAATTCACCTCTACAATCAGTGAGAATCAAATTACGTTTTTGGATGTTTTAATCACCAAGCAAGATGGCCATCTGAATACCAGTGTTTACACCAAACCCACTGACCGTAAAAACCTGCTTCACTATACCAGTTTTCATCATCCCTCATTAAGGAATCACCTACCTTTTTCCTTAAATTTTAAGGTTGAAATGGATGTCTTCGAATGATCAGCAATACAAAAACAGGTTGGCCACTACCGTGGAAAAATTCAGACAAAGGGGTTGCCCTAACCCGATTCTACAAGAGGCAACAAGAGGCAACAACAAATTTGGCAAAAGCAAGACATGTGAATACTTGCTCATTACCACAAACAAATCCAAAGAGACTGAGAGTAGAATGGTCTTTGTATCCAAGTCCCCTCACTCGTAGTTACAGGATCAAAAGCACTATATTGAAATACTGGCCTATGTTACGTATGGAGAGAGATTTTAGGGGTATATTCGAAAATCAACCTAGATTCGCTTATTTGTATACAAAAAACCTTAAACAAGTGCTCAACAAAAAACACGATCATAAGCATCAAAATCATTGAGGCACAATCATCACGCACAAAGTAACAGCTACGTGTGTCACTAGTAACGTTATTTATATGTTGAAATGTCCATGTGGATATGCATATGTGGGAAAGACTGAGAGGGAAATCAGGATACACCTCAATGAACACAAAAGCAGCATAAAAAAATACAGAAACCGACTGTCGCAACCCATTTTATTCTCAATAATCACAATATAAGCCAACTCAGGTTTTTGATCCTTGAGCCAGTTCCGATTATAGCAGGAAGGGAGATAATACCCAATTCTTATTTCAAATAGAAATATACTGTATCAACCATCTAGGCACAGTCAACCCTAAGAGACTTAATAAACATATGGACTTAAGCTGTTTTTTAAAGATTGGTTATTAGAAGGTTCAACATAGGGATGTATTTTTCAGAGAAACAGCATGTGTAGAAACATAGGAAAAATGACACAATGACATGTAATGCGTTATATGCATTACACCTATGATGAATTTTATTTATGCAGGATCCGATTTTTGATTGATAGTGACTTACTATGATTATCACCATTAATGTCAAGGACGTTCACAATATATTTCATTTACCTGTTAGTAAATTATGTAACTGAGGATTCATTGTTATTAGGTCACTGTTCAGATGCATTCAATGTACCGCGAAGACTGGTGAACACTGCATTGTTAATATGACGCAGCACCTAAATGATCGCACAGGATTGGATTTTTGACTGACAGTGATTTACCATGCTTACCATCATTATTGCCATGACCTTTTAAAATATATTTTATTTACCTGCAAGCCCATTATGTAATTAAGGATTTATTGTTATCAGGTTACTGTTCAGACATATTCAATGTAATGAGAAGACTGGTGAACATTGTATTGTTTTGTATAAAAAATTGTCAGGATACAACAAGTAGTATTGAGCTGGAATGTTTAAACTTTCCCTTTGGTCGATCTCTCTATAAAATAAAGCATACTCCTTTTGGCCCTGTTTAGAGGCAATGTACTTTTAAACAGAGGGGTGTTAAACTTGCATATGGAACTATCGAAATTATTGTTGGTTGTAATACGTATTTTCATTGACAATTGCAGACATAATTCGACACCCCTGTCTGACCATAAGTGGAGTGTCCTCTATATAGATATGAAGTAATCTGACCATATGAAGTCCGATCTTTTTAATTGAAGTAAGTAAAAATAAAATATGGAAATAGCAGCCGTTTTTTGAGATAATTCAAATATCAGTAATTAAGTGCCTTCTGCACTAACAAATTTTGGCCCTTCAGAATGTCAGTATAAAAAAATCATTTAGCATTTCCACTAATTTTTGTTTTTAGGTTTACCTAACAACTGCTCTAGAAGTCTATTATGAGATGAGATCTTCTTCTCTTTTAACTAACAGTTTATCAAAAAAGACAGCTAGGTAAATTTAGGAAAATGTGAATAAATTGTAATTGTTGTTGGGTTTCCAATATATGTACGTTATGCAAGCAGTAATTTTTTAGATAACACATTGATGAAGGAGGGAATGTATATATGTCTTTTTTAATAGTTATAACAAATGCAAAAGAATTGTTAGGAAATAAATGAATTGTCTGTAAAATATTCCTTTTCTTTTTTAAAGGTTTGTTACAGTACAAACTTGTGGCTCCTGAAGAAGGCGTTTGTGGAAACGCCGAAACGCGCGTCGAACAGATTAAGCTTTTGCCACCTATTGTGACATGGTTGATTTTATTTTTGTAAAGTAGGGACAACTTTGGCTGTTACCAGCTGAGAGTATGTGTCACTTAATCATTTGAGATAGGAATTGATATGAGAAGTTTTTATGAATTGTGTCTTTTTGCCCATTTTTAATTATTGTGATGTAAATTTTTTCTTATGTTATATATATGTGTATTAGCCTCCTTCCCTTACTGATTTTTGAATTCTGTAAAAAATTAAAAGGTGAGTAAATGAAGTAGATATGTCTCTAATTTATTTTTATTTTTGATTACATATAATGTTTATGAATTTTTGTATTTTATGAATTTTTCCTAGCCAGCTGTCCTAGTTTAATAATTTTTTATACAAAGTATTTGTCCCTGTCTTCTGGAACTTCTATTTCCAAATCAGGGGGTCCTTGTTATTTGCACTAACATTGTATTGTTAACATTCTCTTGATCGCATGACACCACATCTAGATGATCGCACATTCTACAAAGGATTTTATTCCCTTTCACACAAGGGGCCGCGTGCGCACAACAGGATAATCAAAGTTCGCTTTGAAAATTTCTACACACTTTTTTGAGATGGATCTTCTCCTATATTACCATTATTTACATTTTCACTGCACGTTTTCATACTTTTCACAATTCGTTACTCTATACTGCATGTTAAACTTTTCGTCCTGTTACGCTCAATTCACCCGTTACACATAGCTTTTCAGTTCCGGGTGAAGAAGTTATTTATATCCAGTCCTGCTATTAACAGATTGGGTTATTTTTTATACAGCGGGAATCATGTCCGTCACACTTCGACCTTATCGGGTAAGTTCTCAGCCACAGTGTAATAGTGTACTCTTAAATTCTTTCACTGCAACCAGTTGGTGATACCAATTGTTGCATGTTGTTCTTCAAAGGCAACCAAACTTGTGCTATGCAAATTCTCCGTGAATCGTAAGTTGTATTTGCGGTATACGATACATACCATCATGTTTTCAAGGTAGCTCATGAGGTGCTATAATTACTCGCATGAAAGATGAATGCAAGAAGACACATTTAAGGCCAGCCTGGCCCATTTTTTACTTATTGGGCACTAGTTTTGATAAAACCCTGAATAATGAGTTACGTCCTAAAGATCTCTTACAAGCACGTTTGTGCCGGTTAAAACATTTTTCAGATCGACGATCATGAGCATGCTTTTACCGGTTATAACAGTTAGAATCTTTTCAAATTGCTGATGACTAACACACACCAGTCATCACTTTTTTCATAATCTGGTTGAGTTATGGGAATATAACATGTATTGCATCAAATTGAGTTTGTTCTTCATATTTTCGCAGAATTTAGCCCGAAATGCATTCGGAAAATGTAATTTATGGATACATGAGTTTGGAAGAAAAATAAAATGAGCTGTACCATGTAAACAAGAATGTAATTCATGGAAATAAAATAAAATAAAATAAAAAGAACTTTACAAATTACTTCAATACAGCTTGAACAATTCATTTTTTATATTTAAAACTTGGAGTGCGGTATGGAAACGCTCCCGGCTTAACGGTTTAGCACATTTTCTGTTGATTAACTATACCTCATACTCAGGAAGACCTACCATCCAGCACCATTAAAAAGGTTCAACTAACCACCAAGTTTATCAGGGAGAGCATGAGTCTCACCACTAGTTGGATTACGTACCTTTTAATACGCTGGTTCTGCAAGCCCAGGGAAGGAGAATCCCCTTCCCTTGGCCTCACAGGCATGGTCCCCAACCATCGCTGCAAGAGCCAAGTAGGATGCCGAATTTTCCATTATCTCTTCATAGGACAATTTGTGCCTTTGAAGAAACACTGCACATGTGGAGACACATTTTGTGTGCAGAGACTTCAGAAGATGTTTATTGGGCATATAGCAGATTTTTTAGTTTTCATTCTAAATTCCCCCTCTCAAATACTTCATGTTAAAAGAAAACTCAGATGGAGATCAAGTTTATCAAGTGTAATTACTTTTCGTACTGTATTTAAGTTCTATTTGAGTTCTAATACCTTTACCACCTCCTGTAATACGCCTTGACTGTTGCAAGTCCAAATTTTGAGCAAGCAGTGTATAAAATCTGGAATTCAAACAGAATGAAACCGTCTTAAGCTTTGATACACCAGTGGTAAATATCAGTATCTACCACACATATTGTCTAGTAAGTACCCACTGCCACAGGAACTGGTCCAACTGGTACATTTTAATCATGGAACTAAGATATTTGACATCTAATCTCAGTTTTATGATGAAAATAATCACCATGTTCTAAAGCTGAGCAGGGCAGATAGCAGAGTGGCGATTCCCTGGGAGGGGCAATGCCTTCACCTTGCTGTCTGAATCTTTGACATCCCAATTATAGTCTAGTTGGAGATATGGAATCAGGAGATGCGTTTTTTATCCTGGCATCCCATTTGGACAACTTGTGTGCTCTTGAGCAATCACTTTTCTGAATGTATGGCTAGGATCACTGAAATTATGCGATTGTGCAGCCTCTGAATTTTTTGCATAATTTTAGATTTGCCACATAATCATCATCTGCTGCACAGTTTTCATTTCTAGCTCAAATGGTTCGAAAAATCTTATTAACACAACAAAACTTGTTTCTTTGCTGCCGAAGACCCTTTGTAAAGCTAGATTGGGGACCTTTCTGTTACTTATTTCTACAATTGGAAGTTAAACTGGTACTAATTAAGTGCAACCAATGCTGAGGCAGTGTTTGTAAGTGCAAAAAACGACACTAAAGTGAAGTAATACAGAGGTTTTATGAGGCTTTTGCCTGCCACCCTCTGTCTAACCAGGATGCGACATTATGGGAAGTGCTGCCGACTTTGTTACTGAGGAACCAGGCTCCAGTCTTGGCATCAGCTCAAGATCCTGTGATTCTAGGCACTTTAGTTAATCTTCCTGTACTTAAAGAAGTAATGTGCTTTTGTGTAAAGTAACCTGTTCTCATGTAAAGCACTCCTATACCTTCGAGTTGCGCTTGCGTCATATAAAACTGCAAAAAATGGGTTTAATTCCTCATTCAAGCCTGTTTGGATCTAGGATTCCCATAGGGCTGTTTTTCTGTCTTGTTCTTTACTGTTTCATGTCACGGCCACTACATAAATAGGAAAATCACCTTAAGCTGTTATTCTTAGCCCTTTTCTGTACATAATCAAAACAGCAAATATAAACTGTGTGTTGGATTACAGACACGAGATGACACGGACACGAGATGACACGAGACAATAGGTTTGTGGTCTTGTGTCTGTCTCGTGTCAAATGAAGAATATGTGTCTTCGAGAGTGTGCATTTTTTGAAGTGGGGAGGTTGGGAGGATGGTAGTGGAATATCGGCATTAGGAATGTTACCGGGAACTGAGGAAGACATATGGATTTAATAAACCCGACAGAAACACTTTCCTGGCTTCGTGTTTCTTTTCCTACACTGGCGACAACAAGAAAACGGAAGATGCATGTAAAAGATTCACCATTTTTGGCATTTGAATACGGATATCCAGAATTTAAAAAAAAAAAAAGGAGAAGGAGAAGAAAAAAGTCATCTTGGACCATATTGGATCACTTATTTTTTTTTTTCTCTAGGAAACTTCTATCTGCATGAGAAAGGATTATTGTATTTTTTTTACATGTTAATGGCGTGCTATGAATTTTTGCTCGTCGGAGTCTCGTTGTTGATTGTGTGACCACAGATCTCTGGAGGTATTACTAATTTCATATATTAAGACTTATTTTGCATACCGAGAGATTTGGCGCTGTTACTGTGTGCGCGAGATTTATCCCGAGCATAGTCCAACCGTCACTGCCAATGTACGCGAGCTGGAAGTAATGCACAGGAGTGATCTCGAGCTAACGACGGTGTACGTCAGATGTGCTCGATCGCCTATGGAAACATTATGTAAACGACGCTCAAGACGCTGAGGAAACAAGGCCAACTTAAAAAAAAGTCAAAAGGGCGTAGCGGCCATTTTTAGATTTCTGATATTTTTTCATGAGGAAGCGGATCGTTCCTTTTGCAGACCGAACCTTTACAAAATACCTTTAAAGGAAAAAATGTATAAGGTACTGTTTTGTCATCATCATTATTTATTTTTTATATAAAGAAACACGTGCTGTTTGAAGAGAGTATTTCAATTTTAAAGACAATACATGGAGAAGGTAATTTCTGTTCTTCACATTAATTAATTTATAAAGCATTTTAATTACATTTCAAAGTAAGGTTTTGTGCACAACCTTGTTTACAACGAATTTTGACCACAACCACCGTGTATTTAATTGTTGAAAATAAGAAGAGGAATATTGAAATAAAAGAAGGAGTGATAAAAGAAACAAACTTATTGTCCACACAGCTAAAGTATTATCAATAAATATTTCAACTGAAATATAAATAATTTCCTAAAGATAAAAAAAAGGAAAAAAATGAGTGGAATTGTTCCTCCACCTTCATTTTTAGCAAGTAAAGGTAAGCCACCTATGGATTGGGGAGTTTGGGAGCCTATTTTTGGCTTATGTGGAAGTTTTAGAAGGAGTAGAGTGCAAACCTGAAAGGAAACTTTCACTTTTGAAACATTGTCTTGGCGGAATTGGTTTAAAGGAATTTTTTACTTTACCTGCCTGTGAGAAAAATGTGTATGACTATGCTTCTGAACAAATGAAAATAAGATTTTGGAAAAAAAAAGAATATTGTAATGGAAAGGTTTGTTTTCTACTCTCGTAAACAACATGCAAATGAGTCTATTGAGGATTTCGTATCAGCTCTCAGATCACTTGCTGTTACTTGTGATTTTGAATACATTACATATGGACAAGTATTAAGAGACCAGATTCTAATGAGAACAAATAATAAAAAAATACAAGAAAGACTATGGACAACATCAGCCATGTCTTTAAATGCGGCCATTGAAATTGCAAGATCTATTGAACACTCTGAGAAATTTGTGAAAGAAATAAGAGGAAATGACACAGGAGATGTGTTTAGCATTTCAAAAGATGGAGATAAACTAAAGAAATCTTCTACACAAAAGAATGAAAATCCGAATAAGAACGATTGGAAGTTTAAAAATAAAAAAAGTAAAAAGAAGGACACCCAATGGGCTTGTTTCAGATGCGGGAGTCTAAGTCATTTGGCAAATTCAAAAGTGTGTCCAGCCATTGATAAAATGTGTTCTACGTGCAACAAAAAAGGCCATTATAGCAAGATTTGCAAATCTATTATGAAGAAAGTAAACATTGTTCAAGAATGTGAGGATTATGAATTCTCACATGAAAATGATATCAATACTGTGATTAACATTTGTGGTAGTGAGGGTGTAAGTAAGTTTCCATCTTGTGATGTAATTATTGATGACATGATAGTGAAAATGCTGGTTGACTCATGTGCATGGTACACAATAATTGGATTAGAAGTAGTTAAAAGCAATTGGCCTAGAAAGGAATTATTCAAACCTGACATTGCGCCTGGTGGTTACACAGGACACAAGATTTATTTAGTGGGTTTCTTTTGGGGGAACGTGACTTTTGCAAACCGGTCAATTTTATGTAAAATTTATGTAGCCAAATCAGGTCAGTCTCTTTTAGGATGGCCTCACCAAGAACGGCTAGATATTAAACTTGATCCAAGAGCTGACCTTCCTGTGTATGCTACTGAAGTTGTTAACTCTGTTGAGCATTTTCCTAATGTTTTTAGCGGGAATCTCGGGGAATACCAAGGTTTTAAACATGTGATTAAATTGAATGAAAATGTAGTGCCTGTTCGGCACAGAGTGAGAAATGTTCCTGTCACATACAGAGATAAACTCAAAAACTTACTCAAAGATTTATGCGAGAAAGACATTATTGAACCCATAGAGTCGTCACCTTGGGTTTCTCTGATTGTAATTTCGGTTAAATCCAATGGCGAACTGAGATTATTTGTGGATCTTCGCAGTCTCAACAATTCTATTTGGGTTGATGCGCACCCCTGCCAAATCTTCATGAGATGGTTTCAACATTAGCTGGTGCAGAGGTATTTTCATGTATTGATTTGGCTAATGCATATCACCAGGTAGTTTTGGATGATGAATCTAAAAACCTCACTGCCTTTATCACGCCTGAATGTCTTTTCAGATACAAACGCATGCCTTTTGGTTTGGCAAGCACAGCCTCAGTCTTTCAAAGATTAATGAAAGAGACTCTCGAAGGGTTAACAGGTGCCATCGCCTTTCAGGATGATATACTTGTCTTTGGGAAAAATGTTGAGGAACATGACAAAATACCTAAAGGGAGTAATAACAGCATTGTCTGTTAAAGGACTTACCTTACGCCTTTACAAAATGCAAAATTAGAGCAAAGGAAGTGGAGTACTTAGGGGACACCGTCAGTGGTGCACGAATCAAACCCAAACATAAACATGTAGAAAGCATTATCAATGCACCTGTACCTTCTTCCAAAGAACAATTGGTAGCATTCTTAGGATTAATTGAATTCTACGCAAAATTCATACCCAATTTTTCATCAAAAGTGGATCCTTTTAGATGCCTTTTAAAAAAAAAATTAACATTTTTATGGTCTTGTGAGATGACTGAAGCATTTCAAAATCTTAAAACATTTATTGTAAATGCACCATGTTTGAAACCTTTTGTCACTGGAAAAAAATGTATTATCATGGTGACGTAAGCAACACAGGATTAGGTGCTGTTCTCATGCAAAGAGACTGTGGAAAGGAATGGATAATTGCATATGCTTCAAGAGCATTAAGAGATGCTGAGAAGCATTATTCAGTCATCGAAAGAGAGCTGTTAGCTTGTGTGTTTGGGGAGCGGAACATTTCAAATTTTTTTTATGGGGGACTAGATTCACAATAAAAACTGATCAAAAACCCCTTATTTACATGATGGCACCTGGTGGAGGACAAACAATGTCTGCTCGTCTCGCTAGGCTAGCATCCAGATTACAATCATTCCAATATCAGATTGAGTATATAAAAGGGAAAGTGAATATCCATGCGGATTGCATGTCTAGATTACACTCTTCTTTTGAAAATCACATAGAGGATGAAGAGTGTGAAGTTGCGTTTACTTCTCAAGATGTAATGTTAATTTATGGGGAGAAAATGGATTTAAGTGAATAGTCTTGGTCAAAAGAAATTCAGAAAGATGTGGAATTGTCTAATGTTAAGAATTATATCTCACAAAGGTTGGCCTGAGCAAAGGAATTTGTCTGGTGATATGATGGGTTACTCCAAAGTACAAGATGAGTTCACTGTTAAGAATGGGTTACTTATGAGGGGAGATAAATTAATTCCTCCCCATTCATTGAGAGATGTCATTATTAGTATCGCACATGAAGGGCATTTAGGCATTTCCTTTACGAGAAGGCGGATAAGAGATTTTTTTTGGTGGCCTGGAATTGATTGTTGTGTGGAACATTTTATTTGTGGTTGTACAAATTGTGCTAACAGCGATAAATCTGCTGTAGCATTACGCTCTGAACCATGCCCAGTGGAATATCCATCTGGTCCATGGTGGAAACTTGGTCTTGATATCATTGGACCTTTTGGTGTTCTACCTGAACAAGAGAGATTTGGAATTGTGTTAATAGACAATTTTTTCGAAATGGCCAGAAGTTAAAATGGTAAGGGACATCACGTCCAAGCATATAATAGAATTCTTGGATGAGGTATTTTGCAGGGAAGGAATTCCAGAAGAGGTGGTTACTGATAATGGGCCACAATTTGTCAGTAAAGATTTCGAGTGTTTTTAAAAAAAATGTGGTATAGTACATAACCAAATTGCTGTTTTCCACCCAGAGGCTAATGGCCAAGTCGAGCGATTTAACAAAGTAGTAAAGGAAGCCATTCAACTTTCTGTGAAGGGCGGTTTGAACTGGCGTAATGCGTTACAATCCATGTTGTTATCTTATAGGACTTCACCAAATTCTGTTACTTTAGTCAGTTCATTTGAGCTTTTAAGAGGTCACAAACTTAGGGGCCGATTAGGATGGCGGACGGATTGCCCCCGCCGGGCTGGCGGTAGCCACAAAATGACCCCCTGCCACATTAGGATGGCGGGGGAGTCTGCGGCGGACGGCAAGACTGTCCGCCGCTTTTCCGCCAGTCCCCTTCGCAACCGTCGGAAAAAAGTGCTTACATATGGTGGTGGTGTCTGTGAGACACTGCCAACCATATTACGATGCCGGCGGCCTTTCCACGGCGGCATTACCGCCACGGAAAGGCATATGGTCTGTGCTTTGGGGGCCCGTTGTGGGCCCCCAGGGTGAAGGAGGTGTGGGGGGTGCATATGGGGGGTACCTATGGTACCCCCCCGCGTTCCAAAGTACAACATGGCAGGCACCGCCCGGTGCTTGTCATGTTGTGCTTTGAGACGAAACAAAACTATTTAGAAAAAGGGTCCAAGGGATATATATTTTAAAGACCCACACCTGCTTTTATCCCCAGCACCAACTGAATGTATAACACACGAAACACAGGGGGTCTGCCAGCCAAAGTGAGAGGCTGCACTGTCGATACTGAGTCCACAGGATCTCAAATTATCTTTATCACACAAAAACAACGTATTAATAAGAAAAGAGGAGAAAAAGGTGAAAACTACATGCATAGAGGAGACCTGTACATCATCGATTATTCGTATATGGCTGATTAATCCACAACAGATTGTAGAGGGTTCCCATCAAAATAGACTCAATGATCAGTCCTATCATTTGGCCAAACACTGGTGTAAATGAGGCTGGTCCCCTGATCAGTGGGACACTCAGCTCCGCACCTTATTGTTGTATTAGGATTTGGTCCACCAAAATACACAAACCGTCCATGATGACTGATCTTTTGATGGTAGAATGAAAGGAACTAGTGCAACAAACAATAAGTGATTTAAAATAGGATGGAATGTCCTCCTTCTGACTACTTTATTCTGTGGACCAGACACGCCTCCTAATTAAAAATAGAACAGTGTGGATGCACAAGCCTCGTGAATTGACATAATGATAAGTTTGTGATTGATATAAACCATGCATATTGCCTTGTGCTGCTACCACTCACGCAAATGGTACAATTTAATTCTGCCAACGGACACGTGTCTTGACCCTTTGTTTGTAAAGTTATAACTCAGTATACAGAAAAAAATTGAAAAGTTGTTTGAATGGTTGGACGCAGCTGAATGTTGAGGCTGCGCTGACAAATGTTTACCAGTGACTGATTAATCCATGACAGCAACAATAAAAACAATAAAAAAAAAAAAAATAGAACAGTGCAAGAAAAGACAGTAACAAATATCTGTCTACCAAAGGGCCAACATGTTTCTGCCTAATGGGTATTTAATCCCTTGGCATTCGTCAGGGCCTCTGCTCTTATAATGGTTGCACTCCTAATAGTGGAATAAAGAAATCACCACCATCACCAAAAACAAATTGTAATAAAACTGGTTAGAAACGGTACAACCTGTAACAACCATGGACATTAACCCTCCGATTCACAATGGTTACTGTGAATTTCTGTGAAGGAAAACGTTACATCATTAGTACTGTATTCGATGTGTCAGTCTCATGTGCATAGTGTATCACCAACAAACCAATTATGTGTGTAGAAAAAATTAACATTTGTATGCTTACCCTTATTGGTAGGGCAATAGACCTCACCTCACCTGGACTCTGCTCAGGTACTACGAGGCCCCGCACTACAAAGATATAGGGAAGAAAAGGAATGTGGCAGGATGCTGCAAAAAAATGTTTTTAAGCTAATCACCATGCCTACAATCATTCCTATAACCAAATGCCCTATATCTAGAGGCAAAACATATGAGGTAGGTCAAACCCCAGACCCAGTGTACTAAGCCTCAAAACGACCCAGAAACTCAACTAAGACACCAAACTCTTAAAAACTCTTAAGACTCCTTTATGTGCTATTTAAGGAAGTTCTTCAACATGATAACCTTAAAATACTGTAATTCCCAAGGCTTTTAACATAGTATAGCTGAAGCACTCTGTGCTAATGATGTCTGCTCACCTTTCCGTCGGTACCTCAAGCTCCCATCTGAGACTTGGGGGAGGCACCGACCTGTGGGAAATCCTAGTATTAGTAGTCTAGTGAAGGTTTGTTCATGTGGTAACCCTCCACCTATGTGATGTATACTAGCTTATGGCATTCTTATCATGTGTCCCCATATTTCTTGCAATTACTGTTATGTATCAGGGAAGGGCACTGTTATCAATAATAGCTGTCAAGTGGGCTTGGTTGATCTTTTATACTTAAAAACCTGAGCGCACTACTTTGCGCTCGAAAAAGCGCGAGAAAATGCACTCAAAACTACTGCGTGACGTCATTTCCGCCATCTTTGTAGTTCAATGACTCCAACCTGTTTGTAATGGGTCCCTGAGTGTCCATTTTGCTTGGATGTTGTTATAAAGAAGCCCCAAGTGCTGCGAGCAAGTGTACTTCGTTAGTCTGATGACTAATAGCTGTAGATAAGGCTTGGTAACTCTGTTTTCAATACAAAACCAGGCGCACTACTTCGCGCTCGAAAAAGCGCGAGAAGACGCGTTCGAAACTACCGAATGGCGTCATATCGGCCATTTTTGTAGTTCTAATACTCGAACCAAGTTATAATGTACCCACGAGTGTCTTAATGACAGATTGTTCTAAGGACATGACAGCAACGCTTCTCCAAACTGCTACAATATGGAAACCATCATAATATTAGTAAATAGCTATGTGTTATCCTCCAGTTATTGATCAAAAGACCCCAGCAATCATACACGTATAAGATTATATTAAATTAGTGTGAGCCAAGAAAAATGTGCGCAAATCAACATGTATAAGGTGTATAGATCAAATGAGCACACCCAATTTCAGTTAGTACATCATAGTTAATGCTCACTGGTACTACCTCCCGTGGACACTGGGGCAGAGTGCTACAGAGAGGTCCAAGGGATATCATCATTTAATCCTCCAGTGTCAGTCCGAAGCTTATAAATCCATTTTTGTTCCTTTCTGAAAAGGTAACCCGACACATCGCTTATGTGACTAGGTATGTATGGCTTCTCCAGGACAGTCCATTTGAAGTCCGTTTCAAGATGTGCATGCTCCAGGAAATGTCTCGTAAGTTTAGTGTGGCTTTTCCTACACCGGAAAGAGGTCTTATGTTCCAACATCCTGGTGCGGACTTTCCGGGTCGTCATACCCACATATCGCGTGGAACACGGGCATGTCAACATATAGATCAAATTGGTACTGTTGCAATTGCTGAAATTGCACTGCAACCAAGGTCTCGTAGTACCTATATCTATTTCCTTCGTGTGTTTAGTCTGAGGGCAGACCGAACAGGTGCCACAGGGGTGATGCCCTACAGCTGGCGGGAGGTTCCATAGGGTTTCACCAAGTTTTCTGGGGAACTCTTTAGGGCGTGTGTGAACAAGTCGATCACAGATACTACTAGCCCTTTTGAACGCGAACAAAGGTTGCGCAAATTTCTCTCTCCCATGGTTCAGAAGGCGGCAGTGTCTTTTAACGATTTTCTGGATAGCATTACTTCTAGTGTTAAAGGTGCTCACAAACGTAAGTCTCGTCAGAGGTGGTTTAGGGATTGGAGCTTCAAGGAGTGCCTCCCTGTTGTTATTAAACGCTCTCTTCTTTGATCTTTTTATAAGTGAGTTTGGATAATGTCTGTCCCTTAATTGTTCACAAAGGTTCCTAGCATGTGCCTCAAAGTCCTCTCTGTTGGAGCAGTTTCTATGAACCCGTAGAAACTGGCCATAAGGTAAATTCTGGCGCAGGGACTTCGGGTGGTAACTCTCATAAAAGAGCAGTGAGATCCGTGCCATAGGTTTCCTATACAGTTAACTCTGCAATCCTGCAGAAGTGACATAGATCGACAGATCTAGGAATGAAATTCGGAATACTTGAGGGCTAGTTGTGCCCCGCCTGGCCTAGTGGTCTCCAATGATCCTCGACTATTCTTACAAGATAAGATCTTTTTGAAGGATTGGTCGCTGATAGCATGGAGATGCACTAGAGACTGGCTAATATTGATTATTAGCACAGCGAAAAGAATAGCCGATACCATCCTAGTTGAGATTCAGGTTTTAGAAGCAGCGATAAGAACAACGGTAACACCGATTCTGTTTAAAAAGCAGCAAGACGAATCAAATAAAAACTCAAGTGAGTTTAAGGAGACCATCTTGCAAACAAAATTGGATAAATTTAAGAAAGATTTGAGCAAATGGAGGCATGAACGTGTGTACCCCTACACGAGCGATACGTACACACGTCCTGTATACAGAAACAATGGTAAACGATATGGGTCGAACTATTCTAGCTCAGGGTCTGACAGTAGTGATTCAGACAATACCAACACGGGCTTACCCATTTTTCCCCAACGTGGCAGAGGTAGGGGGAATAGACCCTACCCTTATGGCAACCAACATATTGATCCATACCAGCAGTGGTGGCCACCCACACCTTGGGGTTTTCCACCTAATCAACAGTCTTACGCTGCACCTCCACCTCCCCCGAATTTTCAAGGGTTTCCGAATGCCTACAATTCACAAAAATTTTTAGGGTTTGGCCCACGCCGACCCAGAGGCAAAAGGCGAGCGGCACAAAACACAGTTGTACAATGGGAAGACCAGACTGGCCCACATGCAGGTATACAGAGCCAAACTGCCAAGAACCAGAAAGCAGGCCCATCGAACAATCCCTCGTAGTCAACCTATCTAATAAGATACTGACTCCACTTGAAGAAGCCGTACTGAATAAGGGCTTGGGTTTCGTCATGACGAATCATGGGGACCCATTCACTTTTCAATGCGAATTGAGTCAGTTTTTCAGGAAACTTAGACTACATTATCTTTTTAAAGATCAGATTAATGACGAATGTGAGATGAAGGACACTAATACTGGTCTTAGAATGAAATCTAAATTCCAACCACCAA
The DNA here is from genome assembly GCF_964261635.1 of Lissotriton helveticus. Taxonomy (NCBI): domain Eukaryota; kingdom Metazoa; phylum Chordata; class Amphibia; order Caudata; family Salamandridae; genus Lissotriton; species Lissotriton helveticus. The sequence goes on along the minus strand of NC_136071.1, from coordinate 926,566,895 downwards.
CTCACATGGTTCCTCCACAGGTTTTGGCCTTCGAGCAAGCTGTTGCGGGTGACATTGCTTCACTGTGGAGTACAACAGTCAGGTCATTTAACAACCTTACCAAACCAGAACAAATGACATTGAAATCACTTTCAGAGGATCATTTAATAACTATAAAGCCTGCTGACAAGGGCGGCTCTATAGTTATCTTGAACACGACTGACTTCCAGACTGAGTGCTATAGACAATTAAACAATAGACAGGCATACTCTCCCTTGTCTATAGACCCTACTGAAGAAGTCACCAAACAGATACGGGACATGGTTGAAGAAGCCCTTTCCGAGGGTTGGATCACTCAAAGTGAGGCGACTTACTTGGTTGCCAAACATCCAACAATTCCTTATTTTTACCTTTTACCAAAGGTACACAAACCTCAGAGGCCACCGCTTGGTAGGCCTATTATTTCAGGAATAGGGTCTCTTCTGGAGCCTTTGTCAACTTTTGTTATTTTCTGCGGGCAATTGTACAGAAAATGCCCACATATTTGCAGGACACTAAAGATGTGTTGCGTGTCCTACCAGAAATTGATTTCGACATTGAAAGAGACCTCTTGGTCTCTTTCGATGTGGAATCACTATATACCTCTATCCCTCAGGATGAGACTTTGGAAGTCGTAACATCCATCCTGAGGGAGAGTATAGGTGAGACCATCACCCCTGTACCATTCACAATGGCCTTAGCGACCATGGCCATGAAAATGAATTTCTTTAAGTATGAGGATAAGCTGTTTCTTCAGATCTCTGGAACAAGTATGGGCAGCGTTTTCGCGCCGAGCCTGGCGAATTTATACGTGCACCAGTTCGAACAACAACACGTACTGACACCCACCAACCCCTTCCACACCTCCATTAGGTGGTGGAAGCGTTATATAGACGACGTGTTGGTGGTGTGGAGAGGCACGTTGGACTCAGTCAATGAATTCCACCAGTGGCTAAACAGTAGAAACCAGTTTCTCAAATTTACCATGGAAGCACACAAAGAAAGAATTGCATTCCTAGATCTGTCGATCTATGTTACTCCTTCAGGATTGCAGAGTGAACTGTATAGGAAACCTATGGCGCGGAACTCACTGCTCCTTTACGAGAGTTACCACCCGAAGTCCCTGCGCCAGAATTTACCTTATGGCCAGTTTCTACGGGTTCGTAGAAACTGCTCCAACAGAGAGGACTTTGAGGCACATGCTAGGAACCTTTGTGCACAATTAAGGGACAGACATTATCCAAACTCACTTATAAAAAGATCAAAGAAGAGAGCGTTTAATAACAACAGGGAGGCCCTCCTTGAAGCTCCAATCCCTAAACCACCTCTGACGAGACTTACGTTTGTGAGCACCTTTAACACTAGAAGTAATGCTATCCAGAAAATTGTTAAAAGACACTGGCGCCTTCTGAACCATGGGAGAGAGAAAATCGCGCAACCTTTGTTCGCGTTCAAAAGGGCTAGTAGTATCCGTGATCGACTTGTTCACACACGCCCTAAAGAGTTCCCCAGAAAACTTGGTGAAACCCTATGGAACCTCCCGCCAGCTGTAGGGCATCACCCCTGTGGCACCTGTTCGGTCTGCCCCCAGACTAAACACACGAAGGACTGACACTGGAGGATTAAATGATGATATCCCTTGGACCTCTCTGTAGCACTCTGCCCCAGTGTCCACGGGAGGTAGTACCAGTGAGCATTAATTATGATGTACTAACTGAAATTGGGTGTGCTCATTTGATCTATATACCTTGTACATGTTGATTTGCGCACATTTTTCTTGGCTCACACTAATTTAATATAATCTTATACGTGTATGATTGCTGGGGTCTTTTGATCAATAACTGGAGGATAACACATAGCTATTTACTAATATTATGATGGTTTCCATATTGTAGCAGTTTGGAGAAGCGTTGCTGTCATGTCCTTAGAACAATCTGTCATTAAGACACTCGTGGGTACATTATAACTTGGTTCGAGTATTAGAACTACAAAAATGGCCGATATGACGCCATTCGGTAGTTTCGAACGCGTCTTCTCGCGCTTTTTGGCGCGCGAAGTAGTGCACCTGGTTTTGTATTGGAAACAGAGTTACCAAAACTTATCTACAGCTATTAGTCATCAGACTAACGGAGTACACTTGCTCGCAGCACATGGGGCTTCTTTATAACAACATCCGAGCAAAATGGACACTCGGGGACTCATTACAAACAGGTTGGAGTCATTGAACTACAAAGATGGCGGAAATGACGTCACACAGTAGTTTTGAGTGCGTTTTCTCGCGCTTTTTCGAGCGCAAAGTAGTGCGCTCAGGTTTTTAAGTATAAAAGATCAACCAAGCCCACTTGACAGCTATTATTGATAACAGTGCCCTTCCCTGATACATAACAGTGATTGCAAGAAATATGGGGACACATGATAAGAATGCCATAAGCTAGTATACATCTCATATGTGGAGGGTTACCACATGAACAAACCCTCACTAGGCTACTAATACTAGGATTTCCCACAGGTCGGTGCCTCCCCAAGTCTCAGATGGGAGCTTGAGGTACCGACGGAAAGGTGAGCAGACATCATTAGCACAGAGTGCTTCAGCTATACTATGTTAAAAGCCTTGGGAATTACAGTATTTTAAGGTGATCATGTTGAAGAACTTCCTTAAATAGCACATAAAGGAGCCTTAAGAGTTTTTAAGAGTTTGGTGTCTTAGTTGAGTTTCTGGGTCATTTTGAGGCTTAGTACACTGGGTCTGGGGTTTGACCTACCTCATATGTTTTGCCTCTAGATATAGGGCATTTGGTTATAGGAATGATTGTAGGCATGGTGATTAGCTTAAAAAAATTTTTTTGCAGCATCCTGCCACATTCCTTTTTGTCCCTATATCTTTGTAGTGCGGGGCCTCTTAGTACCTGAGCAGAGTCCAGGTGAGGTCTATTGCCCTACCAATAAGGGTAAGCATACAAATGTTAATTTTTTCTACACACATAATTGGTTTGTTGGTGATACACTATGCACATGAGACTGACACATCGAATACAGTACTAATGATGTAATGTTTTCCTTCACAGAAATTCACAGTAACCATTGTGAATCGCAGGGTTAATGTCCATGGTTGTTACAGGTTGTACCGTTTCTAACCAGTTTTATTCCAATTTGTTTTTGGTGATGGTGGTGATTTCTTTATTCCACTATTAGGAGTGCAACCATTATAAGAGCAGAGGCCCTGACGAATGCCAAGGGATTAAATACCCGTTAGGCAGAAACATGTTGGCCCTTTGGTAGACAGATATTTGTTACTGTCTTTTCTTGCACTGTTCTATTTTTAATTAGGAGGCGTGTCTGGTCCGCAGAATAAATTAGTCAGAAGGAGGACATTCCATCCTATTTTAAATCACTTATTGTTTGTTGCACTACTTCCTTTCATTCTACCATCAAAAGATCAGTCATCATGGACGGTTTGTGTATTTTGGTGGACCAAATCCTAATACAAAAATAAGGTGCGGAGCTGAGTGTCCCACTGATCAGGGGACCAGCCTCATTTGCACCAGGGTTTGGCCAAATGATAGGACTGATCATTGAGTCTATTTTGATGGAAACCCTCTACAATCTGTTGTGGATTAATCAGCCATATACGAATAATCGATGATGTACCGGTCTCCTCTATGAATGTAGTTTTCACCTTTTTCTCCTCTTTTCTTATTAATACGTTGTTTTTGTGTGATAAAGATAATTTGAGATCCTGTGGACTCAGTATCGACAGTGCAGCCTCTCACTTTGGCTGGCAGACCCCCTGTGTTTCGTGTGTTATACATGTTGTGCTTTGAAACGCACAACATGCATTTTTAGCATTGCGGCGGACAGTGCTTTCAGCCCCGCCCGCCGCGATGTTAAAAACACGGGATGCACCCACCACTGGGGCGGGTGCATCCTAATTCGACACATGGGACCTCCGCAAGTCCGGCCGCCATCCTAATCGGCCCCCAAGTACTGGACTTACTCCATGGTGGTTAAAAAAAATCTCAATGATAGCTTCAATTTCTCTAAAGTTGATTATGATTTAGTTTATAGCAGAATGAGTGCATACAAGGAAGAAATGAAAAAAATGGAGAAGAAACAAGGGTTTGTAAGTAAACAAGTAATTTTAATTGGTGATTTAGTTTGATAAAAAAAAAAGAGGGAGTTTTAAAAGGAGCTCCGATTTGGTCACAACCTAAAAGAGTTTTGGAAGTTTTCAAGCATGCCGTTAGGATTGAAGGAGCAAGTGTATGGAATTTGAATAGAGTTTCTATATTTAAAGGAAAGGAAGTTTCTGGATGTGATGGTGACAGCAATGTGTTTTTAGATATTAAATTAGACAACGACGAAAGTTTTGCATCTAAGGCTCCTTGTGATACTTCAAAAAGGAGTGCTAGAGCTCATCGCCTACCTATAAGGTACAAAGATTTGGTCATGAATTAAATACCAATAGAAATGGAACATGTCATAATTTGCTAATTGTTTATATTCATTGTATTGATGATATGTACATATTAGTGGATGCATTGTTTATTCTTGTTTTTTTTATATGTTAATTTATAAGGGGGAAGGTGTGTTGGATTACGGACATGAGATGACACAGACACGAGATGACAGGTTTGTGGTCTCGTGTCTGTCTCGTGTCATATGAAGAATATGTGTGTTCGAGAGTGTGCATTTTTTGAAGTGGGGAGGTTGGGAGGATGGTAGTAGAATACCGGCATTATGAATGTTACCGGGAACTGAGGAAGACGTGTGGATTTAATAAACCCGACAGAAACACTTTCCTGGCTCCGTGTTACTTTTCCTACACAGAACACACATTTAAAAGTATTCTAGAGCTGCATTCGACCACTAAGTAATAAGGTAAACAGAGACAGAAACATCTTGTTACAAATGAATACATACAAATTTGTGTAAACGCCTTTAAAGATTCCGAAAACAGAAACAAATTGCTTGGCTTTTTCTCTTGGAAAGGTGGCAACCTAATTTGCATTCAAATAGCTGAACCTGCACAGCACAGGGCCCCAGTTGTGCAGCAACAACCCCTTCCCAGGCAATGACAAGCATCTCTTTCAAAGCTCATCAAGGGCTGAAAGAGTGAGAGCTGCTTGTCATTCTGAAAAGGCCTTCCCCTATCCCTGGTGGCGCTACACATGCCTGCGAGGCCCAGGAGAGAAGTGCCTCTCCTCTGGACCTTGCAGTGCTGGAGCTTAGTTGCGAGGCCCAGGTCATTGGGGACACTGGCATGAGGTCCCATGTTGGTGGGCTGATCATGGGGCCCTGAGCAGCTGCCCTTGTTGCACATGCCAAGCATGTGCCCTGTTGTGCTCAATAACTTGGTGCTGTCAGTGACCACCTAGTTCCTCAGTATCGACTGGTTGCCCCAGATAGACTATTAGGTGGCTCAAAGCAAGGGTGGTCTCAGTGAGTCATGCAGTGGCAGCAACTGTGGGGTTCATTATGTGCGACAAGGTACATTTTCAAATGCCTTGCATGTGGTGTGGACACATTTTGTCTGCATAACCTGTACAGAACTTCTTACATTAATTCTTTTAGCAGTATTTTGAGTCACCTTTGTGCATGCAATTATTCTCTCAGAATGGAACTTAATGTACAAGTGTCTATCCTAAAGGATAATACAGCAATATTAGATTATAAAGAATACTGATAGGTGGCATGTCCTGCACGTTGGGCCACAAGCCCATGTAAGGGGAGGTGGAGCTAACCGCCGAGGGAAATGGTCGTGCTCATTTAGAGCTCTGTTGGACTGGCCCCCAAACCTACACTCTGCAGACCCTCAGGAGTGAGGAGATGGCTCATATGCATCACTGTCAAGAGACGATGGCACCAAACATGGAGAGAGAGGGTTTTGTCCCTCGAATCCATGCTGCCTGATAGTTGAGTGCCCATTGCTTTTGGGTGGCCTGCTTTGCTGTGAGTAGGGAGCGGAGCAAGGTGGGTGCACACACCAGGCCATCGATCGCATTCAGTTCTTCTACATTCTAAGAGCTCCTGACCCACCTGCTTCTTCTGATGTGCTGCATTGCCCCTGGACACTGGGAGTGGTGTTGACAGCCTACAGGATTGTACCCGACCAATGGTCATGGAGAAAGGAAGGCCATACAGCCAAAATGGCAGCCAGATCAGAATAATGCCTCATGCTCTGGTCTCGTTGAGCTAAGCCCTCCTTCTCCAGCAGATCCGCACCTCTCAGATGGGTTTTCCCTTCCTCAAGACTGGATAGGGAACAGATGAGGAAGGGGTGGTCATCCTCTTCAGCATCTGACAGGGAACACTTATGGTGGTTTGCTACATATTGTGAGAACCCCAGAGGATTTTGCATAGAGGGACCTTGTGATGCAAGGCAAATATTTGTTCTTGGAATCTTGATTACTTGGTAAGTTCATCATTCGCAAGACCTCACCACAGCCTCCGGGCGGATCACTGACAGAATATTGAGGAGAAGAATATCGAGCTGCCACAATATCGAGGTAAAAATATTGAGTGTCAGAATATCGACTTCCTATCTACAAACAGGTAAGTATAAAGATATCGAATCCTAAAGATCTTTTTTAAGTGTCTTAAAAGTAATATAACATTAATTAAATAATAAATATAATTAAGTAAAACATACAAAAAAGATTACAATTACTAAATAATAAATGTAATGACAAGATAAAAACACGCTTTTTTATTTTTTCATATATATGAACTTAATAATATTAAAAGATAATTAATATTAGTATTTATAAAATGTTAAAAACATAATTTAAAATATAATTACATATATATATATATATATATATATAAGTATATATATATATATATATATATACATATATATATATATATATATATATATATATGTATATATATAAATAAACCTATATTACAAATATAAAAATAAATTATATATAATAAGTTACAACATTTAAAAAAATATTTTTTTTAAATAATATTTTACACTACATTAAATATAACAATACTGAAAAGGTTGCATAGCGTAGGGGATAAAATTATTATTCCCACTTCAGCGAGTGGTACAGTAGGGAAAGTGTTGGATAGCAGGTGGATAAAAATTACTATTCTCACTCCAGTGAGTTTAACAGTAGGGAAAGTGTTGGATAGCAGGAGGGTAACAATGGCTATTACCACTCCAGCGAATGCAACAGTAGGGACAGTGTTGGGTAGCGGGTGGGAATAATTTACTATACCCACTCCTGCAATATAATTACCATTAAATAACAAATAATTATTTTTTCAAAATTAATTTACCTCCCACCCTTTTACCCTATAAACGTCACCTACGATATTGTAAAATATTAATAAATTAACATAATGCATTCACCCAATTAACACTATAAAATAACTTTTAATAAATATTATATACAGAATAATAAAAATTACAATAAAATTGAATTACTTCCCACCATACTCCCCTATCAACCCTCAACCTGCTCCTAAAAAAAGTTCACAATTATTATATTTACAAATTAATTATTAATAATTGATATCTAATCAAGTACTAAATAATAAAACAATTTAACACAATTAACAAAATTACCAATTAATTATTAATTGTTATTAACCAATGTATAAGTAATTAATAATACATTAAATAACTTAATTAGCAATATACATTATTAAATATACATTATTAATTAATAAAATAATTAATTAATTAATTTCAATTACATTACTTCCCACCCTATTCCCCTATAAACCCACAACCCGCTACAGAATTAAAGTATGCAAAAGGTAATTAACATATAATTAATTAATTCTAAATAATTCTTACAAAATATATTATAACTAAATTACTTCCCACCCTATTCCTCTATAAACCCACAACCCGCTACGGAATTATATTACGCAAAAATAAATTAACAAAAAATTCATTGCTTTAAAAAAATTCAAATATACATTACAAAAATAATACATACTTGTAACACATATACTAACATACAAAACACTAAAAAAATCGATATTATTAACAACAATATTTTTACAAACAATGTTACTAATTTCGATATTATAAAAAACTATATTTCTTACCTGCATGTCGATATTCTTAACCACTATATTTTTGCAAGTGGATATCCTGTCCACTCACTATTAAAAACTTGATATTTTGTCCACTCGATATTTAAAATTTTAAATTATGACTAGTTACCCCTCCGGGCAGTGAGAGGCTGCTAACATTGATAAAACTTCCTCCTATGTTGAAATCGGCCCATCAGCTTGTTTTTACTGAAGCTGTCACCGGGATGGTGTCCAAAAGGCCAAAGCAAACCATCTCACGACGCCACCCTATATGCCCTTCTGAAAGATCTCCCCACCATTGTCATTTGCATTGATAACAACACCTCTCAGACCTTCCAGAAAATTACATCGATGAAATCGGAAATGGGAGATTTTTAACTCTAGACTTCTTGCCATAGAAGATAGGATGACCACCCCGAAACAGAAAATGACAGTGAATGCAGACTGACTTACTGACTGACTGACTGAAATATTTGTAGAGCGCACGAATGCCGCTGCGTCGTGGCGCTAAGATACAAGGGGAGGGGAGGACAGGGGAAAAAGATCAGTTTAGTTAAAGAGCCAGGTCTTTAAGTCCTTTCTAAAGTTTACTTTAGATTTTTGGGCACGGAGTGAGAGGGGTAGCAGGTTCCAGATTGTTGCTGCCTGGAAAGAAAAGGACTTGCCGCCCCAACGGGCTCTCTTTACTCTGGGTTGGCATACTAGGTCAAGGGTGGCAGACCTCAATGTACGCGAAGGTACATAACGAAGGAGGAGGTTGTTGAGGTCGTCAGGTCCCTTGCCGTGTAAAGATCTGTGAACCAGGCAAAGGGCTTTAAATTGGATGCGACGTCTGACCGGGAGCCAGTGCAGCTCCCGGATGGGTCTAGACGTGGGGTGACGTCTGGGAAGATTCAATAGTGCTCTAGCAGCCGCATTTTGGATTGCCTGGAGTTTGGATAGCTGTTTTTCCCCTGCTCCCAGATAGAGGGAGTTGCAGTAGTCTATCCGGGACATTACCAGGGCTCCCATCACCGTTTTCCTTAGTGTGACCGGGATGTAGGGTAGAACTTTCCTAAGCAGTTTGATGTGGTAGAAGCAGGTGGACGTCACCTGATTCACCTGGGCTTTACAGGAGAGATCTTTGTCTAAGAGGAAACCAAGGTTTTTGACTTTGTCCACAGGGAGAGGGCAAGTTCCGGCAGCAGTGGGCCACCATAAGTCATTCCAAAAGGAGGGTTTGTGACCGAACTCAATGATTTCAGTCTTGTCTGTGTTCAGGCGTAAAAAATTGTCGCTCATCCAATTTTTTACCTGAGTAAGGCATTGTCTGAAACGTTCTGCCGTAGCATCAATGGAGTGTGAAATGGACACAATGATTTGTGTGTCGTCTGCGTAGGACACCAGTTGGAGACCATAGGATCTAATCAGGGCTGCAAGGGGGGTGACGTAAAAATTAAATAGCGTCGGTGATAGGGCCGAGCCTTGTGGGACTCCCCCCGGAAGAGAGAATTCAGCGGATTGTAGTCCGTTCCAGATCAGTTGGTTGGTGCGGGAGGTTAGAAAGGAGGTGATGAGTGCCAGGGCAGGGCCAGTGAAACCTAGGGACGCAAGTCTTTTTAATAGGACAGAGTGGTTTATGGTGTCGAAGGCCGCTGTGAGGTCTAATAAGATCAGGGCCGATCGGCCACCTTCGTCCATGGTTTTACGATTTTTTTCGGTAGCCATGATAAGGGCTGATTCTGTAGAGTGGAGGGGTCTGAAGCCATGTTGTGAAGGATCGAATAACTTCACTTCCTCTGCGTGTTGCATCAATTCTTGGTTCATAGCTTTTTCAAGGATTTTTGCAGGTAAAGGCAGACAGGAGATGGGACGATAGTGTTTGAGCTCCGAGGGGTCAAGGGAATCTTTTTTGAGAATGGGTCTGATGTAGGCCTTTTTCCAGTTTTTTGGGAACTCTCCATGAGAGATGATTTTATTGAGCAGAGGGGTTAAGGTGTTTACGATGGTCTCAGGAATCTGGTGCAGCACGTACGGGGGACATGGGTCGAGTGGGGAGCCAGATTTCATCTGAGTAAGTAGATCTAAGACTCGCTGATTATCAAGTACAGAGAAGTTCGAAAAAGGGGGGTAAGGATTGTCAGTACATTCAGCTACACTGGAGGGTGTATCGGATATCATGGTCCTGAGATCGTCATATACTATCTGTACTTTCTGTACTTTCTGTACTGAGAGCTGTCTACTGGCTGAAGAATACAAAGTTGGAGGACAGAAACAGGAGGGTTAACCTGCATTTTTCTGGCACCCAGAGCAAATTGAGGGGGATGACAGGTTGCTCTTCATGACAAAATTCCTTCCTTCCTGGTAGGCCTGTCATCCTTAGTGTGGTCTTCCCCAAAACATTTTGCTTGCTTACCTCCTGTTTTTGAAGAATTCTTTTTTTGGCCTTAGGACTCTGAGCACTTTACCACTTCTAACCAGTGCAAAAGGGCATGTGCTTCTCCCCTAAACGTGGTAACAATGATGTACACAACTGGCATATTTGGTATACTTATAAGTCCCTTGAAATATGCCACAATACATACCCAGGGCCTGTAACTGAATGCTACAAGTGGGCATGCAGCACAGATTGTGCCACCCACAAAATTAGCCTTTCAAACCTGTTTCAGCCCTCCCCACAAAAGGAGTTTGGTTTGTACGTCTTTATTCTTCAGCATGCAACTGTTAACTGAATGGACTGCATCACAAACTTTATTAACCACACCCAGTCATACCCACCAGATTACGTAACACTTAATGGGTCTACCGAGGGCCACTAAAGGCCTCATACATATAAACAAAGGACACAACAAACAGGACTAGCTCATCATGTTTCATATCTGTAGAATGGTAATGATAAAAACTATTTATTGATAAAGTTGGATTTAACATTACTATTTTAGAAATGCCAATTTTAGAAAGTTGACATTTCTCTGTTCTTATTACTCTGTATGCCAGAAGCCTGTCCCCAATACACGTCTGGGGAAGGGGGACATCTACAATTTGTGCATTCCCTCTAGACAGCCAAAAACTTGAGACGAAGAGATATCAAAGTCTCTACCCCAGCTCCTGTGCCTGGTTCACTGGAAGTGGACCCAGATTCTTGCAACATGGAAATCAACATATCTACAGTCTGAGTGTAACAAAAGCAGCACTTCGATCTCGTTGTGGGAGTAGAATCGGTGCATCGATCTCAGAAGAAACTCATCACCTTGAAAGCCAGATGCATCGGGACCATGCATTGCCGCTGCAGCAGTGTGGAGAAATTGTCGCATCCTTTGACTGCGTGGAGAAACCCAGCACGTCGCACTTCAGAACTAACACATCTCCGCTCAACGATTTGTTTACGGAACCAACGCGTCACAACCGCTGCATTCGTCATCAAGGCATCACTCGAAGCAATGCTCAACTGCGCCCTCATCTCGCTATCGCAACCAGCATAAGGATCTTTATTCACTGGGGCCTGCGTGGGTCCTGTTATCGGTGTGCACTCTACCGCAGTCGGCCTGATCGACTGACTTTGTCCCAGTCCAACGCGACCAGATAAGCCCCAATGGCACCTATTGCTTCTAAGTGCTAGAACTATTTTTATTCTTTATAAATTCATAAAGCAACTTCTATTTATTGGATTTTTGTCACTTTGGTCTTGATCCATTTATAAAATTATTGTCTATTTTTCTAAACATGTGTGGAGTCTTTTTGTGGTGTATTCTTTGTGTTTCTTTGTGTTTGTGTGTGTGTGAGTGTTTGCAGAAATACTTTACACATTGCCTCTTTAGATAAGCCTTACTGCTCTGTGCCAAGCTACCGGAGGGTGCACATTGGTTATCTTTTAGAGTGCACTTGTTTACCTTGACTAGAGTGGTGGTCCCTACTTGGTCAATTTGTATACCTCTGCAAACTAGAGACCTCCCTTACGAAACTGGAATTTCGCTCTGAACTGAAACTAAGGAGGGCCCGCAGTGTCATCAGTCGGACAGTCAAGGGTGGAGAAATTTGGTGCAAGCATATAGTTTGCTTTCGAAGACATCAGCATGTAAGAAAAGTGGTTTATTGGGTCCAAACCAAGTATCCTTCCTCCTAGATAATTACAAGTTATATATGAAACAAGACTTTTCCAAAGAAACTATGATTAAACTGAAACACTTTTTGTCCCAGAGACCCTGACTGCAAATCTTGGACATCTGCTTCCCCCTTCTCAATGAGGCATGAATGCTCATCACCAAGGATGTCTGCACAAAGACATTTACAGCTGTAGGCATTTCTTGACTCTTCAGCCACAGAGGACATGGAGACCCAAAGTCCTTCAAATCAAACACCCCCCAGCAACAGTAGCATGGACGACTTGAGGCAGTCATGCAATCATGGTCCTCTGGTCTGAAACACAAATCTAAAGACTGGCCTCTGCCCTCTATAGATCATTTCAGTTCTCTCTTGAATAATGACTGAGTGTATGCTTAGACTGTTATATTTTGCCTTGGGGGGGGGGGGGGTGAGATTGTTGGCCAGTTCCTCTTGTTCTTTAACTTGTAGGATCAGGGTGATTACCCAAACCAGGAGGGTTACGCGGTGAGTGATTTGTGTAGGGTGGTCGGTTGCCACATCCTGAAACATGGTGGTGTAGGGACCAATACTTCGCACTCACCCCTGGGCTTGCAGACCAGGCAACACCTACCCAGTGAAGAGCATTGGGCTTTTCCCCTCCAGCATGGACATTCATCTCTGCCACGCTATTTTCTAATCTGCTTCCTTTCTTCCCATTGTTCCCTGGTCCAACCCTTTTATTGAGGATACTGATCTCTGGACCAATTCTCCCGTTTTCCAGCTACCATCCAACGGCTCCCCTATATCAATGGTTGCACACTTTCATTTCATTAACTTGCCTGGGCGCCTTCCTATACCCACCCGGACTGTCCTATGACACACCTCCCTACCCCCTCTGGTTATTTTCTTTTGATATCAATGACTGACATAATGAGGCACCCATTTCCATTTAGCTCACAAATCCCTGATCCAGTCTGAAGGTTATCTCTTGCTATGTCAATAGCCCCACCCGCCACATAAAGGGGAAGAAAATCCTTTCTTACCTACTCACACTGTAATGTTTTCAACTGAAACGTTCTGCAGGTGCAAGGTAGGGTCATGATGACTGGTCTCAACCTTCCAACCCCACCCTGAAGAAACCAACTAAGTCAAATCCTTTCCAGGGAGATGGGGAAGAAGAGAAGCGTGAAAGAGCAGCAGAAATCCTGCTGTGGAAACTTCTCTCAGGGAAACAACTTGTCTGTGTGTGCTTCTTCCTAAAAAGCAGATAACAAATATTAGGAATCAAATATACACAAATTCTGTCACCTGCTTCCTCCTATGTGACGTTTTATTGAAATATTGTGATAGGTACCTGTTTATTCCCCTTCTCCCATCTAGATTGTGAGTAGTGTATGTGGATATACGAATCACCGAATTGGGGAGAGTAAACGGGAGATACGAATTCTCATATGTTTGAACAGTTCTTACAATTTGTAGAATTATTATTCATTGCCTACCTTCACTATATCTTTCAAGGAGCGTAATCCTTTGGATAAGTTTATGGAGGAGAGACATATAGAAAAAAAAACAACCAAGGACAAACGAAACAAAGAATTATAACTGTATCATTTGCATTACATCATGCACTATTTAGGCCTTCATGCTTGCTCAGTGTTCCTTAAGAAGTCATGCCTTTTATCAGTTATTAGTTGTAGAGGCACATGAGCATTGAATAATGTAACTCTGTCTGTTCCCACAGGTTAATACGCAGTCCTCAGACAGCATACCTCTAGATTGATAATAAGAGTTCTGGCATTAATCAGATATGTTCTAAATTAGTCTTTAGGCATCTAAATAAAAAATGAAGCTCGTAAGGGCGGAATCCTCTTGTGACTCAGTTCAGTTTTCTCTTTTGGTTTTCTCCTTGTAGAACTTTTCAGAATCGTTGCAGCCAAATAACCTACAGGATTATGACTGGAATCCCCTTCTGACATGCAGCAAATGAAAGACAGAAGGATGACGAGCAAAGAAAACGAAAGACACGACCTGAGGGAGCATGCCAACTACAGACGCCAAGGCCGCAAGGAACATCAGTGTCAAATGTAAGTGCAAGCACATGTAACTGCAGCAAGAAAACTAGAATGGCAAGCATATTAAGAGGGTTTAGTGCGCACTTTTATTCTTGATGCGCTCCAGCCTCGCCACACCTCTCAGAAGCTGTTGTGCACGTCTGACACACACTTTGTCCAGATGTTGCACTTATCCTGGAAATACACCTCTCCCATGCTGAAAGTATGAAACTCCATGTGATTGGCTAGGACGAGAATGCAATTCCAGCAAGTGGAGGAACACAAGAAAGAAACACCTCCCCCACCAAGCCTTATTGTAAAGGTGGGATTGCAGTCCATAAGGGACTTCCATTGTGGATTGGTAAGCCGTGGACTGACCTGGAAGAGCACTATATTTTCATCAAAGCCAGTATACAAAATCTCACTCTGACTATTTCTGCTTCCATAGCCAAGGTTTTTCTGGAGAGGCGACCAGAACCTGGTGTTAGATTCAGTTCTAGACAAAGACCAGCCCATCCTTGCTGATCTAATGTCTGACCATCCTCTCATAGGCCCCTGGAACTGGTTTACCCTGTTAAAAGGACTACACATTCACCATTCAACTAATCCGTGCATAGTACGTAAACCAGAATCAATAACTTTCTTTCGACACTTGACCTGCTACTCTCCCTTGTTGAGGTAAAGATAATCCCGAATGGTATGTCGGATCACAATGCAGTACAGCTTGACCATGCAATGAATACACCCACTCGCCATTGGCTAATGGCACTTCAGTGCCTTGAGATTTAAGACCCTGAGGCCAAGAGGAAGGTACAAACATATGTACATATTTATATCTGGAGGAGAATCAGCATTTGGTTGCTTCTCCTTTTGTGTTTTGGGAAGCGTGTAAGGCAGCTTTTAGGGGTGAACTGATGGTCTTAAAAAAGGTTGAAAAAGTAAGGCACTTGCTAGGGGAAAGATCTTTGGAACCCAAGTTGCCCACCTTACAGCTCGCTACAACTTAACACGCTCCTGGCAGAAAATTAGGAAGAAATCAGAACTCAATGAACTGTTCAATCCCAGGCGGAAACATCTTCCTTTAGTCTAAAGTGGAGACACTGTGAGGAGGGAATAAAAGCTGGATGTCTCCTAACCTATCAACTACATCAACAGGAAGGGTCACCTTCGTTCACTGTCATGAATAAGGCCTTTCGCAAAACACAAACATATCCTGCAGATATTTTTCATGCCTTTCATTTAATTTATGAAAAACTCTAAAGGGAAAATGGTGCTGATACGTGGTGTGAGGAGGAGCACTTCCTTTCTGCTATCTCACTGCCTAGATGTTCATCTGAGGGGTCAGCCCAACTTTGAAAGTATATCACAGAAGATGAGGGACCTTATGTTATTGATTGCCTCACCACCTCTAAATACCTGGGATTAGATGGCTACCCTATAGAATTTACAAGCTAAAGAAAGAAATTCTAGCCCCCACTCCTCCACCTAATGTGCAAGGTGTGAAATTTCTATACTGGATAGCTATTGTCCACATACTTAGGCTAATAAAGCCAGAATTGTTGTGTTGTTGAAGCCAGACAAAGATCTGCTTGATTGTGCCTTCTACCAGCCAGACTCGTTGATTAATACATATCTTAAGATTCTAGTGAAAGTGTTAGAACATCAATTGAAAGGCCTCCTGCCATTACTTATACACTTCGACCAGGTAGTTTCATTTCACATCGGTCTTCTGCTGCACACCTTCAAACACTGATGCATGCCCTATGGCAAAAATGTCATGATATGGATGAGAAACTGATTGCATCCATGGATGCCAAGAATGCCTTTGATCGGGTGGATTAGAGAGTCCCACTCTCTCCCTTACTCTTGGCAAGTGTTGGCACTTGCACAACTGGCAAATAGCTATTCAACAGAATCAGGAGATCCAAGGAATACCTATATCTGGTAGGGAATGTACAGCATTATTTTTTGCGGATGAGATCTTGTTGAAATTGTCACCTTCCTCCATTGCCCATCACATCCTACTGCACTCATCTCTACCTTTTCAACCTCTCTGGGTATCACATTAAATTAGGGAACTTTGATGCTATGCCTTTGACATGCACCACCATGATAGCTGCGCTAGGGCTGCACCCGTTTTGTTGGCACCCCACCAAACCTACATTTTTAAATATTCTCTTGGTTTCCAGATTATATTATGTAGTGGAGGATGAAATGAATCCTCGGTTAACTAGGTTCCAACAAGATCTGCAGAGGTTGTCAACTTTAAATCATTCCCTATGTGGCAATGGGCAAGTGATTAAAATGAACATGACACAACACGATCAGATACATATTCGCTATGCGCCCCATGCTCAATTTCCTCAGATTTTCCCCTTATGATGAAACAACTGTCTCTTTGGGGTGTGGGGAAAGCCTTGACTGAAACTTGACAAACTCTATGCTAGTATGGAACATGGAGGCCCCAGGTTACAATATAATGGCTTTTGTTTCAACTTGTACACTTAAACCCTTTTTCATGACACACTTGAAACACTTTGGGCCAGATTACAATCTCGTCAGGAAGACCTCCTATGTTTCCTATCGAGTTGTCACCCGCTCCGAACGATCAAGCACGATGCGAAGATCTCGTCCGTGTCAACCAAATCGTTTCCGGAACCCAATCGTGTCTGACCAACACACTTGCAGACGAATTGGGCCATGCAATGGAGCTGGATTCCGACCGAGTGAGTATGATGCACGATTCGGTCAGCTGTATCGCCTTGGTCTCAGCAAGATGAAACAGCTGTCAGAATAGGACTTTGGGGGTCTGTAGTGGCCCCCCTTCACCTGGAGTCCTTCAAATTGGTCACGGGGGGGCACATGGGGCCCCCGATCCATGCATTCACAGTGTGGCGGGAATCATGGCGTGCCTGCCACAGAGTGTACACTTTTCCCCACCCACCCCTTTTTGCTATGGGAGCCTGTGTACCTGTCGGTATGTGGGCTCCCATAGAGTTTAATTCGAGTCCGAGCGAACTGAGTCCATCAGCATATGGCTGCATCATACTCGTGTGGTCGGACTCGCACAGCGCGATTCGCTTGGAAAGCCCTCTGGATCAGAGTCATATGGAGGGCTTTCTTAGTAAGATCGTAATCTGGCCCCAAGATGGGTCTCCCTTGAAATATCCAAGATAAGTAAAGCAGTATGCTGGGGGTGCTTTACAGGAATGAGAAACTTCAGCTGATCAAGGCCCACCCTGTCCCCAGTGTCACCTCATATGTACAGTGTAAATCCCAGAGCTTATTGAGAGTTGACAAGGGACTACATAAAGGGGCACCTTTTGGGCAGATTTCTATCAGTAGGGGGATACTCATCATTGACCAATTATTAAAGAAAGCCAGAATACTGTTGTTTGGGGAGATTCATACCTTTTACAACCTTTCAGTATGGCAGTCGTGGAAGTAGCGTCAGTTGTCCCATGGGTTACATCCCATGCTGGGAGGCTCGCCCATTGCCCAGCTGACATCGCAAATATATGATCCTGTGTTCAACAATGAGGAATCTGCAATGGAGTGGTCTATGGCCTATCTGGACTTCTGATAAACTCAACTTTCTCTTTCCCAGCGTAGACCCATCTCAAGGATTGGTGGTCCGTACACCTTTCCATAGACTACATGGAAGAAGATTGGTCCTCCCTTCTCACGCATCATGACAAGTATTTGTTTAAGGCCAGACTAAAATTAACATACAGCAAGATCCTATGTAGAAGCTACTGTTCCACACGCTGATCACAAAAGATGAGTGCCTGCATCAATTCTTCTTGCTAGAGATGCATGGCAGCGGATTACAGCATTGTGCAGATAATCTTGGGGTGTCAACCACTGGGGATATACTAGAACGGGATTTGGGAAGCGTTGTGTTCACACACAGGTATTACAAGGGCCCTGAATGGTGCAACTTTGCTGCTTCATGGTTTCTCCCCTTACCTAGGGTTTGAGCAATTGAGCCAATGGTGTGCACTTCTTATAATTGATGCGTGGCTTAGGGAATTGTTCCTTATTGCCTCATTTGAACAAATTATATATACACTATAAGATCGCCTCCTTCTCCGGTATAAGATCTGGAGTAATTCCTATGACCTGAATGCCAAATACCTGTGCTTTTACAATGGAGTTCTAGGTCCGGCTCTGGAGGTGGGGGGTGACGTGATAGCTGGGGGTGGGAACCAATAGCAGCTCACACTGGGATGGGGGCCAGGCACAATAGGATTCCTGACTTTCTCCTTTTCTTCTCTTACTCAATTTTCCCTATTTCATGATATTTGTTATTGTTCCTCCCCCACTGATTAGCGAGGGGATGGATGGGAGAAGGGTGTGAGTGAGTGGAGAGAGGGCGGTGCAATGAGAGTTGTACACTCTTTGTTTACTCAATAGTTGCTTTGTTTGGTGCAGAGACAGAATATCGAATCACAAATATTGAGTTGCACATATCGTGGGTCAGAAATATCAACATCAAGAATATTGTGGTCAAGGATATCGACTTAAGGTAAGTAATATTGATTTTTAATAATGTTGAAGTGTTTAATATCGTTTGCAAAAATATAGTTGTTAAAAATATTGTTTGTTTATTAATGTTATGTACTTTACTATATATTTTATATGTATGTGTTGTATTTTTTTGTAAGAATTGTTTGTATTTTTAATATATTTGTTACATTTTTAGTAGTTATTAAAAAAAATTATTTGAGTTTTGTGTTTCTAGTTCTGTAGCAGGTTGTGGGTTTATAGGGGAATAGGGTGGGAAGTAATTTCATTATATTACATTTATAGCATTTTTTTATTTATTGATATTTGTTTAATTGAGATGTTATAGGGCTAAATGTGCCAAGTAATGTATTATGAATTAAATAATAATTGGTTATTAATTTATTTAAATTCATTAATTGGTAATTAATTATGATAATTGTGTAATTCATTTTAGGTGTGTGTTGTGGTGTTTATAGGTGTTAAGGATGGGAAGTAATTTATTTTTAATGGATGAGTTAATAATTGGATGTTACTTAATTAATTGGTAAGTAATTATGGTAATTGTGTAATGAATTTTAGGTGTGTGATTTGGTGTTCATAGGAGTCAAGTGTGGGAAATAATTTGTATTCGAATAATTATTATAATGTTGTTATTAATTATTTGATATGTCTTTTGGGTAATTGTTTATTTTTTTGTCTGTTGTTTTTACTTTTGAATGGGTAAAGGGTGGGAATTATATACATTCTAATTACCTCATTATCATTTGTTAATTGTAATAGTTTTTTTATTTATAAATACGTTTCAATTGTGTTTTAATATTTTAGAGTTTAATTTAGGTGTGTTTTGTGGATATCATAGTGTTGAGTAGGTGTAGTCAATTAATGTTTATTTTATTAATAATATTTTTAAATTGATTAGTAATTATGTTAATTTTGGGGAAGAAATTAATTAAAAATGCTGAAGTGTTTTGGTATTGGTGCAGTGTTATAGGGTAGGAAATATAATAAATGCATGTATGTATTAATTTATTTGTTTGTAAATATTTTTTAGTTTTAAAGATGTTTTCTTATAAATGTTATTTTATGTTATATTATATATTATTTGTAGTTTTTTATATGTAATTAATATTATAATATATATTTTTTTATATATTTAATATATTAGTTTTTTTCATTTCTAAATATTGTTTATTTATTTTATGAATTTTTAAATATTTTTAATGATTTTTATTATTGTTTTAACTGTTTAAGGGTGAATAGTATTTTGTATCTCTTCGCTATCCAACACTTTCCCTAATGTTGCATTCACTGGAGTGAGAATAGTTTTTTTTTAATTCTTTTTTATTTTTTAAATATTTTTATTACATTTTATACAAACTGAACATGAGACTCATACAGTAGCATTACCGTCACAGCATAATTTCTCATATAGAAATCCCTGTACAGTACGTTCATCAGAAAATTGTTAGACATTCCACATGATATATGCGCCCTTTGCATCTCCATCCTCCTAATCTTTACATCAATCATCGATCCTACATAACGTTACACATCGACATATAGTATAGGCATTGTTGCTCACCCTCTATTCGCTCATCTGGGTCGCCGATTAAGTAGCTTTCCGCTGCCCGCCCCGAGGACCCACCCCATCCGCTCCTCTGCTCGCCACATATGTTTTATACAGTTCCCAGTAGTTTTTCGGTCTATTACGTGGTGGTATTTGGTCACTATAGTTTTCGGTTTGTGTACTGCAATATTGCATATCACGCAACCACTGGGCCATTGTAGAGGAGGACCTCATGACCAACATATCACCACACATCGTTTAGCTAATAATAAACCCATATCAATCAGTCTCCATGACCCCTTGGGTATTGGCTTGGAGTAGCCGAGTAAGGCAAGCGTCGGCTCTGGCGTCAGCTCTGTAACATGGTTCAGTTCTGCAAAGATCAGACCCCAAAAATTAGAGATCCCTGGACATTTCCAGGCTAAATGAAAAAAATCAGCAGCATGTGCAGTACACCTGTCGACATGTCGACTCCTCCCTCAGTCAATACCTATGTAAACGCTCCGGGGTATAATAGACCCTGTTAAGGAATTTGAAATGTATTAATTTATGTCTTCCATTTAGGGATATACGCTTTGTGCTGTGCAACAATATGTCCATATATCATCCGTTATGTCTCTCTGCAGGTCTCGCTGCCAGGCCAGCCACGCTTTAGTGTAACTATGACGCCTATTAGACATTGAGACTTGGTAAATTCTGGATACTATCTTAGTGGCCGCCTGTGCTGTAATGAGGTTCGTCAAGGCCTGAAGTTCCGGGGGCTCTGTCATGTCTTCCCCCAGGATCTCGCTGAGTGCATGTCTAACCCTGTGAAATTGGAATTGCGTGAGCAGAGTCGGTGTCTCATCGTCGGTACCCAGGTCCCCCAGCTCTTAGCCACCCCATCAGTGAAGAGGTCCTCTAGAGTATGTGCCACAAGTGTTTTCAGCATCATCATAACCCCTTTATCTGTACATGGTGATAGCCATCACCACTAGTCGAGTCAGGCAACGGGAGAGTACAGAATAGCTCCAGCATGGAGCTGCAATAAGTAATGCCAAGCTTGTGTAACAGTGTTGAGTGAGTCAATTATCTCTGTTGGTCTATCATGGGGTGTAAACATCAAAGCAGGAAGTGGCAGAGGGGCCGCCACTACAGATTCTATACGAATGTGTGGTGTCAAAAGGGCCATGAATCCACTGATATTCTTGTGCACCATGTGCAGCTCTATAATATAAATCAAAGTTGGGGGCACTAAGTCCTCCCATAGAATACGGAAGCGTAAGGATCTGCCACCTGGCACATGCCTGCTTGCCCACCCAAGCTAGGTGGATCATAAGGGACTTAAGCCGTTGGAAGAACACCCAGGACAGCACCATAGGGACATTTGTGAAGAGAAACAGGAAACGTGGAAGTATAACCATTTTCATAATGGATACCCTACCCATCAAGGATAGTTGTAGCTGGATTCATCTCGCAATGTCCTCCTCAAGTTTGCTGATTGCAACCCCATAATTTTCCCTAAGCACTACTTCCGAGTCGATGTGTAACCTAATACCCAAATACCTCACCACCTTTGTGGACCACTGCAGCGAGTACTCAGGTTCAAAGACTAGCGTGGCCGGGGTTAGGGGAAATATAAAGGACTTGTTAACGTGCAGAACCGAGACAATGCCAAGAGCACCATTAGGGAGAGGTTACTGTCAGGATGACGGACATACAGTAACGTGTCATCCGCAGAGGTGGAAACAATCAGTTCATAGCCTGGGAACCTTATGCCTCTGTGGCTATGGTATTCTCTAAGCGCACATGCCAGGGGGTTCAGCTATTAAGGCATATAAAATGGGGGACACGGGGCAACCCTGTCTAGTACCTCTAGAAATTTGGATAGGGTTTATAACCAAGTTCCCTATTTAAATTCTGGCTATAGGAGAGTTATACAACACCCCAATCAACTGAATAAAAATCGACCCACCTCCCATCCTAAGGAGAACTTGTCATAAAAAGGGCCATTCAACAGACTAGAATGCCTTCTCCTTGTCTGAAAAAAACGTAATAGGGGGGATCTCTGATCTCGTATGCTGTAGGGTGGCAAACACCGTTCGTAGATTGTACCTCAAATCTCTGTCCGGTTCAAAACCTGCTTGTTTCGTTGCTACTAAGGTGGGCACCAATGGGATTAAATTGTTCACAAGTATTTTTGCAAATATTTTAGTGTCTACGTTCATCAGGGATAGAGAGCGATATGATGCACAGTCATCCGGGGTTTACCCAGTTTTAGGATCGTGACTATAATCGCTTCTCTCATAGAAGGTGGCATTGTCCCAAAAATACACAAAGAGAGTTATCTGATGTGGCAGTAGCAGCTCTAGGAATGCCTTATGAAAGGCAACTGTCAGCCCATCCCCACAAGATGCGCTTCCCGCTATCATATTCAATATAGCGAGAAATATTTCCTCCCTTTCAATGGGACACATTAAAAATTCCTGATGAGTGTTAGTTAGCCATGGCAATTTTATATGTGCGAGATAGTCAAGCATGTGTTCTTCCGTGCTGCCACCACAAGTGATATATAAGTCGGAGTAGTATTTTCAGAATCGGTCCACCACATCTGTCTCTGCCAACAGGGTACCCCATCTGTAGTAGTGAACTCAGGCACTACTGACTTGTCCCTATGCTGCTTGAGTAGTTGAGCAAGTACCGCCCCAGGGCCCTCCCCTTCTCCGTATACTCGGGCAGTAGCATACTTGCCCAGGTGTTTAACCTCTGAGTCGGCCGTTTCATGATACTCTTCTAGGGTCAGTTTTAACTCTTGTGTGATCGTCTCATTGGGCCCTGCCAACTAGGCCTTTTTTAAGGACACAAGCTTCCACCTCAGATCAGCATGACGTTTGCAGATTGACTTTAGTACCCCCCCGTGCTTAGACATAGCTACCCCCTTATATATACCTTAAATGTTTCCCACACAGTCTGAAAGCAGTCTACCGACCCCACATTCTTTAAAAAAAATATTTCAATAGCTTCGGCCACTTCTTCCTTGAAGTCTGTGTCTAACAGTGAATATGGCGGAAATCTCCAGGTAAAGGGAGGGATACGTGCCTTTGGAATGTTGATAACCAGCAACAGTGGGGAATGATCTGAGTATGTACAGGGAGGATCTTACATGCACGAATATTTGTGAGCAATCGCCTAGTCACGAACCAGTAATCTATTCTAGTATGTATATCATGATAGGCACAAATGCGCTTTCCATTGCCCTAGCTGACGCCGAAATTCACCTCTACGTGCCCCCTGATCGGTCCAGTAGTGGGTCTCTAACTAGGTTAAAATCTACACCCCACAGGAGTCGTCCACCTGATTGGAGGCCTACTGTATCGGTCAATTTTCTGTAAAAGTCCTGGTTGTCGTAATTTAGGCCATAAACAACCAAAAGGAAATCCAGACCCTTTCTTCTGCACCTAGAGATAGCAAACCGGCGCTCTGTGTCCGTCTCCAAAGGCTCCAGTGTCAGTGCCTGCTAAGGATTCACCCACGTTAAAACCCCTCATGCTTGTGTGGTAAATCCATCTGTATATATATTGCCCTGCAGCCCCCTAATACGTAGCATAGGGCTGTCCAGTGGAAGGTGTGTTTCTTGCAAAAGTGCGATGTCATGCCTGGACAAAAAACTCTTACATATTTTCCTGTGGTCATTCAGGCCACGCACGTTGCATGTGAGCGCGCTTACTGTATCGAGGCCAGTGTCCCTATGGGGACTATCCATATCCGTCATGGAGTAATTCTATGTGTGTCTGCAGAACATCTTGTACTATCATCCAAATGTGAGTGTGGTGCACGTCCTCATGAAGTACAAAAACATCTGAAAGAAGTAGTGTGAGTCTCATTACATTCCCACCCCCCACACATACCATGCTGTACCCAACCCAAACAGAAGTGCTCCACGCATTGTGCTATTCCTTGCTACAATGGATAGAGCAGAGGTATGGTGACACTTTTACAAAATGATAATGTACAATGCTCCCACCCTGCACAGCAGACTACAGGAGCATTTACTTTACTACCGAGCTCTAGCAATACAATAGGTCTGGCTTTAAAGGAATGTTGTATGGTAATGTGAATCATTAAAACTAGATGGCAGCGGAATGGAAATCAAATTCAAAAGCTTTATTCGAACTTCAGAAGGGAGATCATAAAAGCATACATTTTAAGAAAAAGTGAATAGCACATTAATTATAAGTTATACAAGGTATTACAATCGACAATATTAAAAACAGCAAGATTAAAAATCAATTAGTGCCAATAAGTACATGAGAATCTGGAGATACATTTGATTTGCATAGTTTTACATTGAGTTCCTGAACTTGATCAATAATTTAAAAAAACTGGAAACAGCATGTGCAACAATATCATTTTCTAGCTGTTGCAGCCTAACAAAAGCAGTGCTACAGGTACGGTGACCCCATGCCCTCAGGATAGGTTTTAAAATTGCCGCCCTAGGTACCGTATAAAATTTGCAGAAAAAAATGCAATGAATGTTGGATTGAGCGAAGGTATTGTCACAAGGGAAAGTAAGCTTTTCCCTTGACCAGTTGTTACAGGCTGGGAAGGTGATTAAGCGAAAGAAAGTACCAAACCTTAAGCGGGTTAGTAACATTCTAGAATAACAATTTAAATCGCTTACAAGAAACAATTGGGGCCCTTGGTTAACAGTGATTTGCTGGAAGTCCATGACCGACTTCTTAAGTTTTTCCGAGGCCCATCTCTTGTTGGCTAGATGGTCCAGTGCCATTTTTTTCAGTGCCTTTCTTGCAACCACCTCCATGCTAGATGGTCTCATAAAGTACTCAGGGTGGCCAATCTCAGTCAATAGGGCTTCAACATAGGCCAGCCATTCAATGTTGCTGACTCCGTCAAGGGTTAGGCAGTCAGAAATTAAACTACGGTTTAAAGATGTCTCAGGAGTAACCCACACCTTATGCCAAAGTAATATGGGTGCAATTTTAATAACGTCTAATATATAAGATAAGCCCAGTTCGATATATGTAAGTTAGGTTGCTGTTGAATTAGGGGCCCCTAACAGATATCTGAGATAGTGGTTCTCAGTTAATTGGATTGACAAGGCATTTTCTATTCCCCAAATTCCTGATACATATATGGCCGTAGAAGTACATTTGGCCTTGTAAATTAGGGTAAATTCCTTCATGGGTCTGCCCCCTAGTTTAGCTGCAAAGTTATTTAAGGCTCCTATTGCCCGGGAGAAGGCAACATTTCTAGCCCTAACTGCAGTGTGCCAGGTGCCTTTCCTATCGAAATTTATTCCGAGGTAGGAGTATTGGTCAGTTGTCTCAATCCTGCTACCCTCGAGGAATATTGAACAGGGTACTTTCTTGGTGCCATGCCCACAGGACATCGTATAAGTTTTCAAGATATTGACTTTTAACCCCCTGTCTTTCATATAATTAGAAAATTTCAAGACAGCCCTCTGTAGGCCGAGCCTGGTTCGCGACATAATAGCAGCATCTTCTGCATATAGAAATATTGGCACCGGTTGCCCCCTGATTAACGGATAGTCATACTGGGACTCCTTAAGATGATTGCCAATAGAGTTTATATATAGGGTAAAGAGAAGGGGTGCTAAAATGCACCCCTGTCTAACCCCCCTCCTAATAGGGAACTTGGCCGAGCATTCTCCCAGTCGACCATAGCGTACCCTGGCGCCTGCTCCTCTGTAGAGTTCCCTGATGAATACAAGAATTTGATCATCAATGCCCAGGTCGGACAGGGTGGACCATAAAGTATTATGGTCCACACAATCAAAGGCCGAACTCAGGTCCATGAAGGTGATAAAAAGATTACCCTTCTTGGCCTGAGTGTACTTTGATATTACAAGGGACATGTTCAATCCCTGCTCTACTGTACCCTTGCCTGTTCTGAATCCATACTGAAGGCTAGAAATGATGTCACCCTCCTCTGACCATGATTGAATTCGATTTAAAATTATGCGGCCTGCTACCTTCATTAAAGCATCTAGGAGCGAGATTGGTCGGTAGCAGGTGGGGTCATTCCTGTCTCCTTTTTTAAATATGGTAACAACTATGGCTTCGGTCCAAGTCGGTAAGAACCCATGGAAATTTGCACTATTCATAACGTTGGTTAACATAGGAGCCCATAGATTGATCTCGTTTTTAAAAACATGTATTGGGACTCCATCCGGACCAGGGGCTTTGCCTGAGGGAATATCTTTGAGTGCCGCTAAGACCTCTTCACAAGTAAAGGTGATGCCCGGCGGGAATGCATTCAAGGAGTTGTTATCATGGTGCTCTGGCAAGATTACAGATGTGGGGATTACATGGTCAGACGAGTTTACATTGTCATAGAGATGTTGAAAATGAGTGACCCAGGTTTCCCCATCGAAGGCAATGTCCATAACATCTGTCTCTTTATTCTGCAAGTAGGGGGCATTGACCGCCTTCCAAAAAGCGGTCGTATCCCTGCTTTTTGAGGCAGTAGTCAGAGCCAACCAGGCCTCTAACTTCAGAGATTTTTTCCTAATTTTAACAGCTGTGTAATATAGGTTTCTAGCTCGGCGTATCTCCATCAGGGATCTCGGAGAGGCATGGAGTGCCTTTTTTCGGACTTTGAGCGCTTTAGTACAGTTGTTATCGAACCAGCCATTTGGGCGGTTGGGTTCTGGGCGGAAGTGCCTAGTCAGAAGCTTTTTTAATTCTACTTGAATCTTTAAAAAAGAGTCCAAGATTGTGTGTGGCTCTTGTGTAAAAGACAGACAGATATCAATTTCTTCCCTTGATGTTAATACTAGGTTTTTTAGCAGTCCCACTGGGTCCACCTTATCCCATTTGATGGAATAACCGTTTCTTCTTGCTAAGTTGATCACTGGTTGTCCCCCCGGGTTTGTTCGTGCCCATCAGTTTTTACACAAAAAGAGATCGGGTAATGATCACCATAAATAACATCCAGTGTTTCCCAAGATGTTACAAGCCTGGCGTTGTTTTTAGAGAAAAGAGTAAAATCTATAATTGAGTTGCACCCCCTCCCGTGGAAAGTTTGCTGGAACTGGATGGGTGGGGAGCACAACTCATTAATGTAAGATAAGTTAAAATGGAAGATCATATTGTTCAATATGTCACCCAGGTTGGAGTGGGTGAAATGGGTCTGGTTGTCGTCCTTGTGCTCACCTAGGCCACAAATTCCCTTGGGGCTATTAGGGCAGACATTACAGTTAAAGTCACTAACCCAAGTCAAAAGTGCCCCACCTCCTGTCTGGTCCTTTATACAAGTGACACTATGCATCAATTTATAGATAACATTTTCCAAATATTTAAAGGCACGTTATTATAAAAATTAACTAAAATCATGGTCTTGGCATTACCCCACCTTAGAGTAAGAATCTGGTAATGTTCAGTGGGTAAATGCCTTAATACTTTGATCCCACCCGTGGTGGAGACATACATACATAAACCTCCTTTGTTTCTGCCCTGGGAGCCTATTAGTGCGGGTGTGTGGAAGGTCTGGAACCCCAACAAGTGAACTGGATCTAATGCCCAAGTTTCCTGGAAACAAAGAAAATTGTACTTGGCAACTAGGTCAAGCCATGTTTGTTGTCACACTTTGTTTACCAGGCCCGCCACATTCCAAGAAAGGATTTTGTGGATAAGATTTGTCGGCTTGAGAATAGTGTTTTTAGCTGGTTCACTGTCTGCCGCTACCCTAGGAAAAGACAAAACTGTCCTGAGTTGGCATTCATTTGATGCCCTGAGGTCCAACGATGGTTTAACTATTTTCTTCTTGGCCATGTGGTCTAGGACCCCCTAGTTCATTTGTTCCCTATGTGTAAATGTGTTCAAGGCTCCAACTGGGGGTAAATTGCTCTGAGTACTTATTTGATGTAAAGGGGGCTTGAGGGATTGAGTTTGCATCTTCCCCACCTGGGCAGCTATCTTCTGTCAGTCTAAGTCATCTAACCCTGCCAGGGACTCAAAGCGGTTACCCAAGGGAATGCGCTTTGTTGGTTAAGGACTGCTGATGTTGTCTGCCATAGTGCTGAAAAGGCGGCCTATCCATATAAGGCCATGGTTGATGAGGGGGGCCCTAGGATAAAGGGGTCTGAAGGTATAAGCTCGAGAGTTACAGTTAAGATTTTGAAAAGTATCACGGGGCGATGGTAGGTGTGGGATTCGGAGCGGCCAGTAGGGATTGGGGGTAAAAGTAGCTCAGGTCACGGGTAGATATGCCACCCTCTACACTGTCCAGGTACCAAACGACAATATGGGTGACCACCCTCCGATCCCTGAAGTTAATGGTTACCACGTCCCCATGGATATCTTTGGGTCTGGGCCCCACCCAAGCTAATCTTCTTACAAAGGCTATTTCCCCATTGATGTTAGGGGGCAGAGGTCTATGGTTACAGAGCCAATGAATGACTCTATTTTTAAGATCTGTATTACCGTCTGTCCTCCCTTCTCCTAGCTCTGGGACCCCAGTGAGAATTATTACATAAAGGGCTGCCTCTGGTGGTAAATCTATGTGTGGCCCAGTGCTGTTGGAGTCCTTAACGGGGGACATGCCCTCCTAGATGTTATATTATTAAATTTGGGCGCGTTGGTAGTACCCCCTAATCCCGACTCCCCGGATGGATTTGTGGGATGCTCTTTATTAGCAGGTGCTGGTATTGCAATAGATAATGGAGGTTCCCCAGTAATATCTGTTACTATGGCGGTGGGCCCTGCGGTGCACTTGATGGTGCCAGTTTCTTAAGGGCCTCGCCGTTTGAATGGGTCGCTTCCAATAATAAGGACATTTGTTCGCCCAACCTCTTAACTCTCTCTATGAGTGGAAGTAGGAGAGATCTTACAAGTTGTTCCATGCTCTCCAGTACCGCTTCATAAGGGTTTAAAGCGGGGGTTAGGGTTTTGTGCATAGGGTATGGGGCAGGAGTACCATTCTTCTTAGGGGGACTTGACCGGGGTCTAGATATCTTTGCACACCTACCGCCATGGCTACCCCCACGCCGCTTTCTCTTTGAAGAGGGCCCCTGTGGTAGATGTACTGGCTGCTCCTGAATATTCTTGTTCCCTACTTTGGAGGTAATTGCCAGCAAAGAGGGGGACTCCTCGCGTGTGGAATCTAAGGAGGAATCCAGGTTTACCATATCAGTGGGTTCCCCCTTAGAGGGATGTAGTGTTACCAGAGGATCCTGTAGAAGTAGGGGGGATCCCCGGGTCATTTAAGATGTTGTTGCCTGTAAGTTGTGTGGGCGGTGATATTGCACTTTGAATAGAGCCCAAGGACGAACGCTTGTTAGAGTGGAGTTAGAGTGGAGTTCAAGGGACAAACGATGTTCTGCGGCTGCTATCTCATGATCTAGCTTGTTGGCAGCCTTCATTAGAAAATGATCTATGGTCCCTCTAAAGGTCCCGCCCACCAGAGAGTTCCTAAATGTATTTAAGCCTTTAGACATATCGTTATCGAAGTGTCCCGGGAACCTATGATGTATGAAACAGATTGTACTGATAAAGTAGTGTTGATATAGCCCGCTGAGCGGGTGGAGGTCTCTTACTTAGCGTCCAAGTTAGTGGGGCCAGGAGGTATGGCCCGGCCCGGCCTCGTCTGGCCTTGTAAGGCCACAGACGGCCCGCCCTTTGCCCGGGCTTCTCCCGCGGTGCTCCCGCGCGCTCCTGCGATGGGGGGTAACGCTGGAATTTATGCGCCTCCTGGTGCGGTTTGATGGTAGGCGGCTTACGGCCGCAGGGCAGCTGGTGGTTGTAGTGCTCGCCCTCGGCCCCCCTCACAGCGGCAGCGCTCACCTGCGAAGGAGCAGCGGCGGCGGGGGGAGACCAGACACCACGGCACAGGAAGACGGGGGCAGCAAACACCAGGAAAGGACAGTTCCCAGCAAGGAAGCAAAGGCAGCAAGGCTCCGGTAAGTTCCCCGCTCCACTCGGGGTATCGCTGGAATTTATGCGCCTCCTGGTGCGGTTTGATGGTAGGCGGCTTCCGGCCGCTAGGGTAGCTGGTGGTTGTAGTGCTCGCCCTCGGCCCCCCCTCACAACAGCAGCGCTCACCTGCGAAGGAGCAGCGGCGGCAGGGGGAGACCAGACACCACGGCACAGGAAGACGGGGCAGCAAACACCAGGAAAGGACAGTTCCCAGCAAGGAAGCAAAGGCAGCAAGGCTCCGGTAAGTTCCCCGCTCCACTGGGGGTAACGCTGGAATTTATGCGCCCCCTGGCGCGGTTTGATGCTAGGCGGCTTCCGGCCGCTAGGGCCGCTGGTGGTTGTAGTGCTCGCCCTCGGCCCCCCCTCACAGCAGAAGCGCTCACCTGCGAAGGAGCAGCGGCGGCGGGGGGAGACCAGACACCACGGCACAGGAAGACGGGGGCAGCAAACACCAGGAAAGGACAGTTCTCAGCAAGGAAGTGAAGGCAGGAAGGCTCCAGTAAGTTCCCCGGAATGGAAATGTATTTGTTTGGAAGCAAAGAACTGTAGATTAAAATTGGTACAGGTTAAAAGAGAAGGTGACAGTTGTACTGTAAAGCCAGACAAAAAAATCATAAATGTTAAAGACTGCCATCTTCTCAATTGTCCTGCTGCTCAGGAAAACACTATACATTATCTATCTAAAACACTTTAAGAGCATTCCAATGTCATGTGTGTGTCCCTGAAAATTTAAGCTCAGGTAGGTGAATAAAGAAACAAAATAATAATAGCTGTGTAGAGGGCATGCGCATTTTTGGTGGAAGAACACAACTTCTGCCCAATCAAAGCATGTAATCCTCACACCCAAAATACGGGCAAAGCCAGACCATAAAATCCAGTATATCTGCAGTTCCTTGTATTGCTTTAGTAAAAGATTTACTGTGCTGGCACAAAATGTATAATTTTGATAACTTTCAATAGTAACTTGAGGTTCTCTTGATCCAATGGGTGCAGTCGCTTCTTGAGGCAGGACTGGCAAGTAATTACAAAGTCAAAAACATGTTGACCGTTGTCAGGTGCTATAACAAGAGAAAAGCACTTGCAAAGATCAATTCAATAGATAGCATAGATGTGTACGGTGTTTGGACAAAATCTTGGATACATATCGTACTACATAAAATGTTTGATGTCAAAAATATCATCAACAGGAATATCAAAGGCAAGAATGTTGTTTCAAATTTTGTTTTTAATATCATTCTAAAAATATTAATTTAAAAGTATTGTTGCATTTATAATTGTAAGTGTTATTTTGTATGTATTTTATTGTAGTGTTTGATTTTATATTTTTAATAATTATTGTATTTGCCTGTTTATTAAGATAATTTATTAATTCTGACATTTTTGTGTGTATTTTCTGTTGCATTAAAGTGTAAAAATACGGTATATATAAGTTTTTTTATGCGCTGGATGTTGGGTTTTTGGGAACTATGTATATGGACATTTTGAATATTTTAATTTAAATTGTATGTTAATTATTTTAATTGTATGCAAAATAATATTGCACAATTAATAAATGTCTTTGTTACATTAATATTTTTTAAATAATAGTTTATATTTACTTTGAATGTAAATATACATTATAGTAAATGAAAAATATTGTATTTTAACATTTAAATAATTATTTAAATTACAAAAATAATCGCTAGCACTGAAAAGATATCAACAATGAATGTATTTATAGAAAATATTTGTAAATACATTTTGATAAAGCATTTTCTATTTTGTAGTACATTTTTTTAAATTGTAAAATATTGTTTTGAGTGTCTCTTAAATATTAAAAATGATAATGTCATTGTAAGTAAATTGTTACAAATTCTGAAATTTTTTATATTTACAAATATTTTAATTGTTTTTACAGTGTTGTCTAATTAAGGTGCAGATTAGGACGGTGGGCGGGCTCACGTCCGCCAGCCACCCTAACAGAGATGGGGACTGCCTGACAAAGTGTTGGCAGTCCCACAGGGCAAATAATGATGGGACCGCCACTGTGGCGGTCGCATTGCCAATCTTTTACCTTGCGGCGGGTGCTGCTGGCTGCAGCACCCACTGCAATGTAAAAAAAGAATGTTTTACATTACTACTGGAACCTGTGGCTGGTGAATTTAATTTTACAATTTTTGGGGACTATAATTTTCATCTGTAATGCCCCGAAGATAAGGATCCTATAGCCCTTATCTTGGAATTAGCGGTGCAAGGCCTCTCTAAAAGAGTTACAAGTCCTACTCACTCGGTTGGGCACACTCTGGATGGTCTGTTCACGAATAATGAGCAGATCTCAATAAAAGAGATCCTCCCTTTTACATGGTCTGATCACTTTGCAGTAATATTTGATATTAGGATACTGCATCCCACATCCGTACACCCCAGCTCAATTCCCTCTAAACAGTTTAAGGCTAGGAGTGGCATAGATCAGGCCCTTCTTAAACAGCATCTAATTGACACCCACCCTGAAGATGTTCCAGACCCAGAATTGGCCTCCACAAATTACACAGAATGGCTCCAAAATGCTTTTAGTAAACCAGTATCGTTTAAAACTGTCTCCAAAAATAGGAAGGCTCTCTCTGCCCCTTGATTCTCTGAGGCACTGAGATTGAAGAAGCAATGCTGTAGGAAACAAGAAACCTGCTGGTGCCAAGAATCTGACAACGAGGAGAAATATTGCTACAAGACGGCACTGACCAATTATAAACATCTTATAATTACAGAAAAAAGTATTTACTATACCAGGGAAATAGAAACCACACACGACTCCTCTAAACGGTTGTTTCAGGTAGTTTCTAAGCTGGCAGGGCCAGTGGATAACTCCACTAAGTTGGCATCCCAATCATCATCATCATCATCATCATTATATCTTTATTTCAACAAGTTTTGTCATAAAAGAATTTACAAAATTGAGCATTTAAAAGAGATAATACAGTGTAGACAAATGATCAATGTAGTAAAAAGCGAGGAAAATGCAACTACCCATAAGACCTGTTAATACTTAGCAGACAACAGTTAATTAAAAATGTCCATAAGTTCGTCCATTACATCCGTCTATGCATCTATACAACTATAGCAAACGGATATAAAAGGCTTGCAAAGAAAAGATCTACGTTCAGGCATCCTTCTCTTGTTCCACATGGCTGCCAAGAATTTTGCAAGAATTTTGCTACAGCAAATACAGTCGCAGTGGATAGATCGGTTTTAAAAATTCTGTAGGCTTGCATACAGTGTGTAAAGCCCAGGTTTCTAAATAGTGGAATATTCTAGCCTTTTGGTAGGCTGGACAAAATAACAATATATGCAATTCATTTTCCTGCTCGTAATTACAGCCGGGACAATTTTTGGGAGAAAACGAACACCATTTACTCGTAAAAGCTCTAATTGGCAGGGTGCCGTATCTCCATTGTAAGTACAGTTTTCGGATTAAAATGGGATAAATGTCATCTAAAACATGCTCAAAGTAATAAGAGTCTTTAATCATTAAAAATGTTCCAGATAAGGTGCCGATTTGTGCATTCTGTGTAGAGGCAATTAGTTTGATTTCATAGTACTACTTTGCCAAACGCTTGCGTGGGACCCTAATGCAGGCTGTCTCCGGGTCAGACCACAGTAGGGGGAAGTCCTATCCTCCCAAATTCATCTCTCAAATACTTGAACCATGGGAGTTTCCCCGCATTCGGGAGTCTTAGGATTTCCAGAAGCTCCTGCCTGTAATTCAGGAGCTCTGGGGTAGGCCAAAGCCTCCGCCAGGATGTTATCGGTTTGAGACCCTGAGGCTCAGATCGAGCCTCAGCGGCAAGAGAGGCGTGCTGGGGGGCAAAGCCAAAAGCTGTCTTAGAAATTTATTTTCAGTGACGACAATCTCGGGTCTACACAGGTAGCCCCAGAGTTCGCCGCCATACATTACTGCCCCCCTTGCCTGCAATTTATATATTTCTAGGGGTGGGCCAATCGGTCTGACGGAAGATCTATTTGATAGCTTAAGGATGCCCCCGCTAGTTAGGCCAATTTAAGTTGAGATTTGATTTGATGTGGGGCCCAAATCATGGTTTCATTTAAGGTCACCCCCAAGTTCTCAAAGGTCTGGACCCTTTCCAACCTAGCCCGTGCATATCCTCGGGTTTGAACGTGTGGTTGCTGGGGGATTAAAAATCATAAATTTAGTTTTGAGGGTATTTATCTCTAGTCCCCGTTCGACACAAAATGCCTCAAAACCATCCAGCACGCGTTGAATACCCATAGGGGATTTAAACAATAGCAAAGTATCATCTGCGAACATAATCGCAGGCACCCGGCAACCAGCAAGCTTGGGGGCATCGCTGTTTGGTACCGCGTTCAGGTGGGCGATTACCCCGTTGACATAAAGGCAAAACAGGGTCGGTGACAGGACACAACCCTGTTTTCACCCCCCTGTCAACGGGGAATCTAGATGACAACACGCCATTTTTTCCACACCTGACCCGTGCAAAATTCTCCTTATGGAGCTGCATTATCATGTTCAAAAGTTGGCAAGGGATGCCCAGCTCTAGGAGCACAGACCATAATTTTCCCCGTGGGACCAGATCGAAGGCCGCACGCAGGTCCACAAAAACGGTGTAAAGTATGCCACCCTCAATCCTGATGGTTTTCCAGAATAATAGGGTCAAACGAAAAATTTGATCCGTAGTGGATGTATTTTTCCTGAACCCTGCCTGGTATGGACTCAAAATTGAACACTCCTCCATCCAGTCCAGGAGGCGGTCTAGAATCAGCCTTGCGAAGATCTTTTGCGGCACATTAATGAGGCTGATAGGCCTGTAGTTGGCTGGGAGAAGAGGAGAGCCCTTTTCGAAGATAGGGACAATCTATGCTCCCAGCCAAGTACTAGGGACCGCCATTCCCATCTGGACTGCGTTGAATATAGCCGTTAAGTAGGGGGCCCAGACCATGGGTTAATGCTTGAAGAGGTCGCCTTGGAGTTTATCCAACCCCGGCGCTTTACCCGCTGCAAGTTTGGATATTGCAACACAGACCTCTCCCTCAGTAAAATCAACCCCATCAATTTGGGGAATAGGGTTAAGCATCAGCCCCCCTTGGTCCCCATCACATTCGGCATTGCCCCCTCCGTACAGGGTGCGGAAATGATCCTCCCACACACAATGTTTGGTGCAACTGCCGGTGGTGGGTCGCCCGACCCCATATTCACAATTAGCCAGAATTTCCGAGCGTCTCTTATTTTAAGAGCATACATTAAGTTGGCCCAGTTATCATTATCCCATTCGATCTTGGCATGGTGAATTAGCCGCTTGCAGTCTAGTCTCCTAGCTTTTATTAGTGCCTTGTTGTTATTTTGCTTCACGGCCCGAAGCAGTTCTGCCTTCCCCTTTCTGCAGGCAGTGTTGTACCATGTGGCTCTAATGCCCCTGATTATCCGTTTTGGCGCCAGGGGATTAAGAACCTCTGCTAAAATACTAGTTAGCTCCTGGTGGAGGTCTCCAAGTTTTTGGTATTTGTCAGGAGTGAAATGCTGCGAAATTAAGGCACCAACAGCTTCCAATACCGGGACAATCCGAGCATAAGGCTCAGCCACTTGCTCGGGATGTGTTACCAGTTTGTCCCATCTAACTCTGCGCCTATTGTTAGATATAATCGCTCTCAAATCGAGAGCGTCGTTGGGCATGCAGATGTCTTTAGGGATGCCCGGGGAGGAAAGCTCCAAGATCAGCGCATTGTGATCGCTCTCACCTCTAGTATTAACCCCGAAGTCGATGACCTTAGCCAAGGCACAACTTTCAACAAATATATAATCCAAGCGTGACTCCTGGCCGGGCTTGTTGAAAGTATATTTTGGGGGTATATCAGATTTTACACGTCCATTACAGGCCCTAATTGAATGGTTAAGTGTTAGAGCCATGATTTGGACGGCTAACGGCATCTATGACCTGGGTGGGGGGCCCACTGTTGGGGGTATATTCCAGTGCTCATTCTCCTCCAGGTTTGCGCCATCCATCAAGCCCAGGAGTGGCTCAAAGTGGCAGTTCAGGTCGCACCCTACCACAAGCGAGGTACCGTGAGGAATGGTGTTCAAGAATAAAGAAAGCTCCTTGATGGTTCTGGACTCGCTTGTAATATTCACAGGTCTGGAATAGACATTAGCCAATGCTAGCCTTGAGGCGTTCGGCCACTCTAAGACCACGTGTTGGACATCCTCAGACAAAGTGTTCATGGCCCTGGGTTTACAGCCCAAGTGGGAGCCCACCCAAATAGTTAGGCCACCAGACGGGCGGCCCTTCCCCCCCCCACCTAGCCGGAACTGAAAACGAAGCAAAACCACTCCGTAGTTGCTCCTCCCTAGCCCAGGTTTCCTGAAAGAGGCACACGTCGTTCTTGTCTATAAAGGAGCCCCACTCAGGACAGGCCATTTTATCCTAATCACTCTACGATTCATTAGCCAGCTACTTTCAAGACAAGGTGGGGCAAATATACTCTATCTTCACTGCCCCTGCGGTGGGCTGGAATCAGCTGGTCGAAAATAGCAAGAGTAGAGACAGCCCCAACTTCATGGAATTTATACCAGTTTCAGTGAAAAGATCTCTGACCTGGCTAACAAGGTCAAATCAGGCTCTCCGTCTGATCCATGCCACCCTTCATTCCTGAAACTGGTCCCAGACCTAATAGGTATTAAACTTGTGAGCATCTGCAACTCAATGTTCTGTTCAGGCACCTATCCTTCCCTATGGAAAATGGCCATCATTCTGCCGTTGTTGAAAAAACCCAATCTTGATCCAGGAGAGACCAAAAACTATCGGCCAATTGTGCGTCTCCCTTTTCCAGCCAAACTTATTGAAAAGATTATGAATACTCAGTTAGCTCAAATTATTGAGGAGAATAAGGTGCTGGATGATACGCAGTTTGGCTTTAGGAAAGGCCATAGCACTGAAACCTCACTAATTAAAGCGTTGGATGAAATTAGGTTTGTGCTTGATAAAGGAGGTGCCTCAGTACTGGTGCTACTGGATCTATCGGCAGCATTTGACACAGTTGATCATGCTATGCTGATCAATCGTGTCTCAGCCACAGGCATCGGGCACAAGGCCAAAGCCCTTATGTCCTCTTTTCTATCCAATCACACTCAGTCAGTTAGTCTGGGTGACTCCAACTCACCAGTTTTCTCACTCCCTTGTGGAGTTCCGCAAGGATCTTTGCTGAGTCCAACTTTGTTCAACATTTACGTGACTGACTTAGCACAAGTAATTAAATCATTTGGGATGGTTCTCACAACATATGCGGATGATACGCAAATGGTGCTCGCTGTGCATAAAGATGGAGACACAGTCTCAACAAGCTTTCATGATGGCATGTTGGCCATTAGTTCCTGGATGTCAAATCACTGACTAAAACTAAAGTCAGCCAAGACAGAGGTAATGGTCTTTGGAAACCTTGCCCCAGGATGGTCTCCGACCTGGTGGCCAGTTGATTTGGGATTACCCCCAATCCTTGTCTAGAAGGCCAAAAACTTGGGTGTCATTTTTGACAATAGATTATCTTTCATACATCATGCTAACGCAGTGGTCTCCTCATCCTTTTATGTTTTAGAATGATAAAGAAACTGTTACCTTTCATCCCAGCCAGCACCGGGAGAAAGTTAATGTGTGCTCTGGTCATGACTAAGGTTGACAACTGCAATAGCCTTTTAATTAATGCCCAAGAAAGGGTTTTGGGTAGGCTGCAGTTTGTACAGAACGCAGTCGCCAGTATACTGTCAGGTTCCCCCAAGTTCAAGCCCATCCCCAAGGTGGTGCGACAGCTCCATTGGCTGCCCAAAAGAAGCAGAACGAAATTTAAGGCACTCTGTATTGTCTATAAGGCAATTCACAATGCTGGTCCAGCAGATCCCTTCGCTCAGCAGATGCCAACCTTCTGATCGTCCCTAGAACCAAGAAAGCCAACTGGGGATGACAGAAGCTTCATAGTTGCCACATCCAAATTGTGGAATTCTCTTCCCTTGCAGATCAAGGCTAGTCCCACGCTGCTATCATTTTGAAAACAAATAAAAACTTGGCTTTTCAAGCAATGGGCTTCCCACCAGCTCTCTGCTTACCTTCCCGGCATGTAGCCCTGAAACACCTACAGGTATTTTCAGGCTTTACAAGTTGTCAAAATAAAAAAACATATCCCTGTACTATGTGACAGGCACCATGCGGTGTCGATTACGATGTCGGGGACACTGTCTAGTAAACAGGACCAACCGACCTCCGGTCGGCAGTCCCGGCTGCCTCATTAGGATGCGAACGAACACTGGAGTCATTACGATGGCGGTGAACCCGCCATCGGCAGCCTGCCGGTGGCAGATTGACCACCATCGTAAAGCACTTTTCAGCCCACCAGATTACGATGGCGGGCGGTGTGCATGGCGGACAGAAAGTCCGTCTGCCACAGGGCCGACTCAAGCAATCGTGGACCCAGCCCGCATCTACAAAAGGGTGGCGGTGCCTAGCAGGCACTGTCTGCCAGATTATGATGCTGCATCCCCGTCAGCCTGTCTATGGCAGTTCAACCGTCATTGACAGGCTGGTGGGGATGTACTTTGGGGGCCCGTTGTGGGCCGCCCTTGTGCAGGGGCACATTGGATTTGCACTTGGGGGCACCTATGGTGCCCCCCTATAGTTCCCTGAACCAGGTGGCAGGCACGCATGCTGCCTGCCACGTAGTGCAGGGAAAGGTAAACTGTGCATATTCACCATTGCGTTTGGAGCTGCAGCTAGCAGCTCCCGCCACAATGGTAAAGATAGTAGATGTGACCACCACGGTGTCATCCTAATATAACCCGGCAGGATTACTGCCTTGTAGGTGGGCGGCACCACTCACCGACACAATGGCAGACAGGCTGAAATCTGTATTCCATCATAATCACACCCACTGTTTGGTAGCATTTTGACATTTCCATATGGGAACATGCAATACTGCTGTAAAATGGCCGATATACATGCTCTCATAGGGAAACGGGAGTTGTTGTTCATCCTTGCTCCCAGTGATAGGCACCCCGAGGTGCTTGCCACTGGGTGCAGAGATCAATACCTCACCCATCAACTGGAGGCCTCACACACAGGGGGGCCCTGCTGGGGGCTCCCAAACATGCTTTCTGACATGGTTTTCACGCTGGAAACTGTGCATCGTAATCCTAAAAGCGGAAAGGTTCAACCTTTGGTATTATGATCTGGTTCCGACTGGCCAACGGGCTCCTTGAGCCCATCGGAAGCCAGCTGGAAGATCGAACACTTTCAATTCCGACCGATACATAATCAAGTAAAATGGACAATGGGGGTCAGAATGCCTTTTGGTATCCAGCACCATGCATAAAACATTTCGGATTGTAGTGGAAATAGTAAATGCATTTGGGCCCTCATTAGGACCACAAACAATGGTTTGCCAGTTGCGGTGCAAACCTGCTGCAGTATGACCGATGCATAGGATGCGTTCGGTTGGAGGCAGCCGTCGGAGAGACAGACTGACTCCTTCCGACATGCTCATGAAGCCCGTTGGTTGGTCAGAAGCTCCTCCTAATCCCTTAAGGACAGAGTTTCCACCTTCTGGATTATGATGTTCGTTTCTGACAGCCTTTCCATGTCGGCCTTTTTGACATTGAAAGGCTGTCAGAAAGCGAAATTGAGGGCCCCTGGCACTCCGCATCTGGGCTTGGGGGCACCTGTGGTGCCACCTGAAAATGCTCAGTCACGGTGTCTGCTACACGGTGCTGGGATTTTCACAAACTGCCATTTCTCAATGGGAGCTTGTGCTGAGGGCAGTTTCCGCCCGCCGCACAAGCTCCCATTGAGAAATGGGAGTTTCTGATCACACTATGTGCAGTCGGATCGTAATTTGGTGTGCAGAACGGCGGACCTATGGTCTGGCTGTTCCTACACCGAAACATTGACGTAGTTAGGCTATCAATGTCCAACATCTATATGTATTTTTGGGAATATAATGTGTTTTTGCATGTGGATTTTCTGATTTACTTTGCCGGTTTTTCTCTACAAATGTGTCCAATGGGCATGTGGATTTACTTTTTTTTTGTTTAAGCAGATTTCTTTTGGTTTATAATAAACCAACATTTTTTACTTTGATTTCCTTTTTGTTCTGGCTTCCTGGAATGTTTTCATTTTAAACACTGTTTCTATTTTGGTTTGGGTTCTAGATACTGTGGATTGCTTTGAGTGATCTCTACAGGATTGGTTTTATTTTTGCCTGTTTTGGGAGGTTTTGGAAAATATTTGTCATGAATTGTTGGATTATACTCTTTGACTATGTGGATACTGAGGATGATCTGCAGCTACAGTACAGTGAGTCCTATTTAATTTATTTGTTTTGGGAGCGAAATGCCATATTTTAATATCTGTGTAACCATTATGTGAGTGTTATTTGAAAATGCATTTAATGTTTTGACTGATGTAATACAATATTGTGTTTATTATTCATATAAAACACTATTTGTCTTAGTTTTTAAGACTGTTATAGTATTTTGGGAGCTTTGTGGGTAACTATTTATTTTATAATATCCTTTTGGCTATTATTGATGAGCAATTTACTCCTTTGTTCATGAAGAGTTTGACTTGAAATTTTATTATGTACATTCTTTTGATTTGTTTACTAAGTCAGGTGCAATTTGGGTTACAGATTGCTCAATTCGTAGTTATTAGTAGCCTTGCTCTTTTTTTTGTGCGTTTGTAAAGTCATAGAGTGTATGTTGGGTTCTGCCTTTTGTGGATTGGAATTCAATATGCCATCCTCCCACAACATTGCTTGTTTTGTCGTCATTTGCCAAGGGGCTATCATAGAAATTTGGGTTTCATCTGTGTCTGGAGCAATGTAGTGTGCCAACCCGGGTATCTTCAAAGTAATCCATTAGGGGGCTTAGTTTGTGTATTTTTTCCTGGTACAAGAAGGTTTTCAAATGTGTAAATTGTATCAGTCAGCTACCTCAGTTCTAGGGGCATGAGGTGGATCACTGGTGGCTGTTTTAGTCTGTGCAAGTAAATGTTTTGAAGTGGATATAGGTGGTAGTTGGCCTGATATTTTTAGGGACTTCAAGGTGCATATCTTGTATTATTTTGGTTGTGGGCTCCTGGGATCAAGTGCTTGCCTCTTTTACATCTTGCAATAGGCCCCTTCTTTTTCTGTCACATTTGAAGGTGCTTGTGTTCCCTTAGATTGATCACAACATAATCTTTTTGAGTGGTCCTCCCTTAGCATGCATTAGAATAATATTTGGTACATTTCCAATTCACATTTTACATCAATGGACTTTTTTTTGGTTGTGGATGTAGCCCATATGACCTAGTAATTGCTTTCATTTCTGGAAAGTTATATATTTAGCTCTTACTGTCATTGTGTCTAAAAGAAACTAACAGTGAAAGAAACTAACAGTACAAATAATTTAAATTTTAAAATGTTTATACATTCCTAACTTATATAAAATTATGCAACTACTTTTATTAGTCACACTTACATGTATGTTCTTCTTAGATGTTTCACATTTTTTGCAGCTTTTTAGTTGGGGTTGTTGTAATGTGGAGCAGGTGCTTTATTTTCTTTTGGAAGAAAAGAAAGCATCAGTTACATTGTAAATCTTTTGTGTTGATTATTTGTAGAGGTTGAGATAATTTGGATTGATTGTAATTGCTTTGGGGCGGGTTTCTATATTTATATAGGCTTACATGTTATGTCTTTTTTCCGGTTTGTGATTGTTTTTTTTTTGGCAGGTTAGCATTTTGGGAAGTTGTAATATTTTCTTTTTAGTAAGTACATGTAAAGAGATAGGAGGTGGAGAGTTACCTGCTGTCATACAATTTTAATTTTCATAACAAGCAAGCTTTAGCTTAAATATAAGATTTACTTACTTTGCAATGTAGTTGTCAAGATGTATATATTACCACTGCCTGTTCTTCAAAAATGAAATGACAAATTGTCTTTTTTTTTTTTACAAAGCAACTCATTTTCCTTAAAGGAAAATGGGCTGCATTTAAAAAGATGTTTATTGCATTATTGAAAAGCAATTGCGGATATGGTGGTCTGCCGACCCTTTCAGGCCACCATTCCCATGATTTTAGCAATTGCTAGGGGGTCGCAAATTGCGACCTACCTCATTAATATTAAGGAGGTATGTCGAGATGCGACCCCTTATGAATCTTATATGTTTATTTAAAGGTAATAATTTTTTTGTTTCCTATATGTGTGTTTTCTATATAAGTAAGATTCAATATTTTTAACAATGATATTTGTGGTTTTACGTGTTAAGTATGGGAAGGAGATATTTTGGCCCATATATCCATATGCAGAGTTCTCTTTGGCTAGTGAATAGCATTTCTGAATACTTAATGTATTATTGCTAGAGTATTATTTCCCATATTAAAAAATGCTTTTGTAATTAGGCCCCATCGTATTTAATTTGTGCAGGTGTAACGTTCTGCTCCAAACTCATGTTTCTCACTTGTAAAGGTACAACGGCAGTGGTTTTCATGTACAATTCTTTAATTTGTGAAGCAAACTTAAGTGTGCAACAAACAGCTCACTCATGATTTACATATGCAAATTGAGGGTGAGACAGAGTACTCTTCAGCATGCGTACTATTTCCCATGCAGAATTCGTTTGTCAGAAATGTATGCTGGTGCGAGGTTGTTATTCTCTGTTTGCATACATTTCCACTAGCAAAATTGTATGCATATCAGTCTGAATTTCTCCTTGATACTCAGGGGCACCTAAAAGTAAATGTTTCTAAGGTTCACCTGGTATTACACACCAGTCATTGTAACATAATGGTGTACCTAATACATGGCTGTGAATGTTGGGTTTTTAATGGTCTACCGCACACATCAATGACAGATTCCATCCTAGTGAGAATTCAAGCGTACTAACAGCATACGCACTGCATTGTGATGTGATTTAACACTCACTTTCGAAGAAAACAAACGTGTGTTATTCCTTAATAGATGGGCACCTGACACATTGATGAATGTGCTAGATATTATATACATTCCGATATGCCTTTTGATCAATACTGACCACATGAAAAATCCTAAAGGTCAAAATCCTCCTTCCACAATTTTCCTTCATGGATTAAAAAGACATTCAAAGAAAACTCTGCAATGTCTTGCTCTGATGTATTCCCCGAAATCAATATGATTACATATGGGCTACATGCAATGTATGAGAAGGAACTCAAAGCAATCCCCAAAGCTCTTACCACTCACATCGAGCGAAGCAGAGGGGACATTTGAGACTAGATGAATTTACCCTGACTCAGATAGACAAGGGTCTCCACATTTTGCTTCTATTCTCTATAAAACAAAGGAAGTTGACAATGAACTTATTATAGTATTTTTACATTTGAAATGTAAACAGACAGTGGACAGTATGCACATTGACTTAAACAAATGAAGTAACATTTTTTAAAACACTGTCATATTTGTTATTATGTAGAATTAAATCTAACCTAAACAAAATGTAAAATTATGGTTTTAATTTCTGAAAATCGTAGAAAACTTCTACAATAAATATGAATTTTAAAAAGACAAATTTGGTTTTTTAAACATTTCTAAAAGTACTTACACCGTAAATTAGTGGGCAAGTTTTCATTTTATGTCTACCATATTTAAGTGGACTGGATTTATGAATCGTGTTTTGCCATGTTTGAATGAATTAGTTTGCTTGCTATTGGAGCCTTTTTTCACACCATTCTCTTCCATCTTGTAGATTATCAGATATATAATCAGCAGATGGTTGCAGAGTTTATTGGATTCAAAGACTTTGTTTCAGAGGTACTATTACATAAACACTGCACTCATATTTGAGATTAATTCAGTCCAGTAAAAACTCAAGATGTGATTGCTTGTTCACTTGTATTTCTGCTTTTTCCAAGTTGAATAGACTTCATGGATAATTATGCTTGCCCTATCCTGTCAATTATCCTGCAGGCGTTCTGAATTTGTCTGTCACGTCCTGGGCATGAAGATTCGAGGTGTGCATACAATAATTATGTCTATTGCTTACTAGCAAATGTTTGTATAAATCTTTAGGACGTGCAATAGGATTTGACTGAAGTCATCTAATTTCAACCTGGTGTTTTGTGTAAGGAGTGTATGTTTTGGGGTACTGCTGTAGAGGTTGTCGTTGAAACTGTTTTAAGCTATCTGTCATTTTTTTTACAAATGCTATATTTTTTAAATATTAAAAAAATTTAATTTCAGATTATACTTATGCATACAATTAAACTGCAGGAGCAAGTTCTCGAAGGCCATCAATTCGATATTGAGTCTGCCTCATCATAAGACTACTGGGGCTCTCCTAGC
Source organism: Lissotriton helveticus (assembly GCF_964261635.1). Lineage (NCBI taxonomy): Eukaryota > Metazoa > Chordata > Amphibia > Caudata > Salamandridae > Lissotriton > Lissotriton helveticus. The sequence continues at coordinate 926,522,346 of NC_136071.1, read as the reverse complement.
AGTTCAGAAAATCTATAAACTTCAGTGCACTCCGGTGGCTACATACGGTGCTCAGATTTGGGGAACAGTTAAACCTGTAGGTATTCAACAGGAAGAAAACAGGTTTTGTAGGTAACTGCTGAGTACCCCAATCTCAACCCCACTATATATTTGTCATAAGGAGCTCAACATTAATTTTATAACTGATTTTATTCGTGCCCGACCTGCACTTTTTTGGATATCAGTGTGGAAGAACGAAGCGGCATCCCTGACACAGCAGATCATTACTGCCTATCTAAAATGTGACTGGAAATTCCATGGCTAAGAGGCGTGCTTCAAAGTTTGCGTAGTGTTAAAAGAGAATATCTCTTCTTAGATCCCATCTCAGCAGAAGCAGTCCCAAAAAAGAAATTGGGTGACGCTTTATATTCCCTTTATAACAGAGAACGGAATGTTGCGGAGTCAGGGAAAACACTTGTGCGCAACTATATGGTTACTGAACAGCATTGCCACCCGCTTCATATGTATTTGACCTTAGCCATGAGCCGTTGGGAGAGGAGCCTATTTTTCAGACTAAGAGCAGGCACAACTAGATTTGCACTTTGTTTTCCATTGGGCTACAGCCCAAATTTTAATCAAAACTTGTGCCCTTGTGACGAGAGGAGTGAGCAATCTATTATACATTTTTTATTCTTCTGTAAATATTATTTTAAATACTCTAAGCAGTTTCTTCACCCATATTTTAAAAAGAGAAGACTGATTACCCTGGATGTAGCATATCAGTGTATATTAACTTTAGATGATGTTGAACTGATTTTCCGCACTTTCCTTAAAATCACGAACAGAAAACGTAGGTCTATGATGGATCCCTGAGCATTTGTGACACAATTTGGGAATTGTTTTAACTGTTTTATGTAAAAATGATGGCTTTGTTATTTGCACTATGCACTTTAGATATAGACATTTTTTATAATTGTATGGATTGTTTGTGATGTTTTAATGAATTGTGCTTTTATGGGTACAATTGTATCCGAATAAAGTTGAACTGAACTGAACTGAACTGCAGGTACGAGTATGATACTGAGGAGTATGTCATCTAATATCTTGCTAAATTGCTATGAGTTGGCCAGGATAATGTGTTGATTGACTGATTTTTCATGCAATGTAAAGTTTTGGCTAGTACACCTGTTTTTCTTCACTATGGCAAGGAAATATAAATGGAAGAAGGTGTGCACTTTTCAATCCAGTTTGCGAAAGAACTATGCCATACTTTCACATAATTTTTTGTTCATTGTTTAAATTTAATTACTGGAAGCGCTTCGAAAGTACTGCAGTTAAACCTAGGGAAATAGAGCTTGTTATTATATACTAGGATATTCTTCTTCTCATTCATAATGTTAGTATAGCCTAGTGCCATCACATGCCTTTGTGGCATCTGCTTCATGGTTAGCTGTTTTGGTGCTATTTTCAATTTCAACCACTGTTGTGATTCACAAATGCTTATTCTGGTAGGCACGTTTAATCTACTTGTTGAAAGTCATATGGTACTTGTCTGGGTAAACCTAAGGTAATGGGGCTTGATATATATTTCATACCAACACATTTGTATCTTTTATTGTGTTAGGGGTGATAGTGCAGGTTGGTGCAATTACATGCCTATGTGGCATCTGCTTCATTAGATGATTTAGGTGTTATTTCCAATTTCAGCCCTTATTCTTTCATTCGGACTTCTCCTGACATGCACCTTGCCGCTTTTGTTGAATGTTGTAAATTGCCTTTCTGGCTCTTTCATTCTCCTTGTCATGACATTTGGCTCTCCCGGATTGGTAAATGAAATTTTGAGCCTAGGGATGAGCCACACCGTCAATGCTGTAGGGATTAATATACTACCACTGTGCTTTTTTTACCCCCCTAAAAAAATTAATTATCCTCTTGAAAATTTGAGAAACCCCCCGTCTATGTTTCAAGGGCCACTACAACTTATTCCAACTTAGAATAGATTTAACACATTGTCGGGCCTAGATGATAATGAGTGACTGGACTCGGCACCAGTAGAATCAACGGCAGTGAGTCCTGTGGTGCCCCGTAGTCAGTTGGAAATACCAATCTCAGAGTCTTTAAGCGATAGATTAGAAGCAGTAAAATCCCCTATATATTGTACAAATAATGGGGATAGGACCACACTGTGCGAGGATGTGGTTTCCTGTCCCAAAATGGGAGAATTGGTAAGAGATATGTTAGTTCCAAGGCCAATTATAGAGTACTCACGTCAGGGAGTGAGTCCTCACCCCGAAACGAAAGGTTGAAACTTAGAGATTGTCTTTTGGAATGTGGCCGGCTTGCTTTCTAAAATTACAAATGGAAATTGGATAAAATTAGCTAGGAAGTATAATATTATATGTCTACAGGAGACATGGCTTTGTTCCCCTGTTCACTTGGAGGGATACAAAACCTATTTTTCTGAGGCGACCCAAACCTCTTTGGGTAGGTCAAAAGGGGGGGTAATAATGTATATATCGAATATTCTAACAGCTACTAAAATAGAGGCTCTGAGGCTAGAAAGTAATTATCAGGTTCTTTTGATATCTGTAAATAAGACGTCCATTTTCTTTGTAGTAAATATTTATAACAATTTAAAGCAAGTTGATTTAATTGATGTTTTAAATGAGGTTTCCTTTTTACTGCAAGATTTGCGCTCAAAATATATTAATTATTCGTTTTTCTATTAATTTGGGGAGGTGATTTTAATATGTCACTTTGTTAAAAGAACAGTACTAACAATTGTGGTATTCAGGATGAGGGTGGAAATAGTTTAACTCATTTTACGCATACAAATGTTGGTACCCGAATGAACGAGATAATGACTTTCTTGGAGATAGGTTTCGTAAATGAATTAGTTAGTCCCCCTGGTTCTTTTTCTCCCACTTTTAATGGGAGAGGGCTTACAAGTACAATTGATTTTATACTTGTTTCTTACTGCATTGCACCTAATATCCAAAAGTTTGATACAACTATAAATGCAGTAAGTGATCACTTTCCCAACACTATCTCAATACATGTTCCTACATCATTGAAGGAGTCAGCTTATTGGAGTCTTTAGGATCAACAATCCTTGAGAATAAATAAACTTAATGGCCTCTCCTTGAAATGGGGAAAACTAGACCAAGAGCAAGTAATGGCCAATATGGTCAAGTGAGCCTTGCCGTCTCTTGAGATTTGTCTCGATTTTAATTCTACATCGGAACAAATATTGTCTAGTTATACAATTATTACCAAAATTATTGAAGAAGAATTACTTGGGAGGAAAATAGGAAAGGGGACTGCTAAAAAGGGATGGTTTAATTCAGAATGCACAAAAATGTACTCAACACTAAAAATCGCACTGAGAAAAGGTAATAGGGATAAGGAAGAAATTATTAAACTCCGAAAGGCCTACAACTTGGCCTTAAAAAAACTTAAATTACAGATAAAAAATGGCCTATGGAAGCAACTACCTGATAGCTTTTCCGTAAAGGATAGTGCCACATTTTGGAGAATAGTTAAATCTCCCTTTCTCTCTGAAGCTAGCGATTCCCCGAAATTAATCATAGCGGTAGATGCGAATACTTGGGTTCAATGTGAATACAAAATCCTAGGACATCCACAGAATAAGTGACCATACACGCTGGAACCAATAGAGAGAAGAAATTGTCGGGAAATAATGTGTGTATTTAAAAAATATATATATTTAATTAAACATAAAGTAAAAATCATATAGAGACTAGATTGATAAGTCAAACTATATGATGCAATAAGACATTAACATATTAAAATCTTCAACACAATACATCAAATACATTCATTGAAAAGCAAATACATCATAATAAAAACGTAAATCCTGGCTAATTGAACAATTATATACAAAAGGAGGTGTATGCTAAAACAACAAATGCATCTATTACAGATTAATTCAATAGACTCGACGCGCGTTTCGGCAGTAGAAGAACTGCCTTCTTCAGGAGTCGTTGATTAAACTCTGTAAAAAATATTTTAAGGGACAATGTTATACATCAACGTACATATATCTTTTTACAATTATATTCCATTTATCTACTCATATACCTAGTAGTTCATCACAAAATGAAGATTTCTTAACAATTCTATATCCCACATAGAGGTCCAGACATTTTAATTGGTCACTTAACGTCATATAATAGACTGATTTATGTACAACAGTAGTGCAACCTCAGCTCGACATACAGAAACGTGTTATAGGTACACTTAATATTCATATGCACCATTCTTAGATGATTTCATAATTAGAGACTCAATTATTCAGCTATTTATACATAATGCAGTGTAGTCTCACTCCTGGATATATACATATTAAATCACTTACATGGCACAAGAAACGCTGATATTGTCCTCGGCAAATTAGAAGGAATTGCCAAAAATCACGAATAACAGGGACACTTGTCAGAGTTGATACCTGATTTTAAACAAAAATTATAATGAAACAAACTATATGGTGGAAAGGGACAGAGAACACCTTGGACACAATGGGTCAGTTCAAACACGATGGTTTAGTATAACGGTGTAATCTTTATAGGATGTTTATTGGGATTAAAAGGATATAGCTAGTTAATCGCTATGTTTATGTTAACGAAAAAAGGGGGGGGGGTTTAGCATTTATAGTCGATAGATAAATGGATTTCCATCAGAAGGGAAGGTTACCTATTGTTGTCACTGCCAGGATATATAGGCTCACTATTGCAAGAAAATTCACTTCTTGGAAATGTTCAATAAACGGTGGGTGGCAATCACTATAGATAAGTATATACACGAAAGATATATATATATAAAGCCATGATCCAACGTTTCTATCTTTGTCTATTATGCAAAGCTAATTTTTATAGTGGAACTATTCATGCTTAAAGTGCTCAAAAAATTGTGTGCTAGAGAGGGAAAAAAAGAAGAAATACCTCTATATTTATATTTGTTTAGATTCCAATCGTGGTTGCCGCAACAAATTTAAAAGTGCCCAGGGCATAAGGAAGGCTGAAACATATAAATTGAGCGGTGGCAAGCATTAGATGTTACCTTGGACCTTGGATCATATACATAAACTTATAATGGAAACCACCCTATGATTCGAGACGCCGGGTGTTAAAGAGATAGATAAACAATTACCTTTAAAACAATGTAAGGTTGCCGGCAGCAAGATGGTGCTGTTCCGCTTAGAAAACCAAGTTGGAATTCCGCTTTTTCGGAGGTTTCTGCAGATAAACATCAGACAGGCATAAAGTAAATAAAGAACCACGTCTAAAAAATTGTGTGGTTCTGAATATCTTAGTGCGGACACGATTGTCACCTTGGTCTGAGAGAAGTGTTGCAAGCTGCAAGATGGTGCAGTTCCAGGCGGAAGGATAGCAGGACTGCTTCGCCGGAATCGAGAGATGTATGTTCCACTTCTGGCTGATCTTTTAAGGAAAATATTTTACGTCAAGGGCCACATCTAAAAATATAAGCGGTTTCCGATATTGAAGCGGACATAAATCTCACCTCGTTAAAATATGAATATCGCGGGCTGCAGAATGGTGCAGTTCCAGGCGGCAGGATAGCGGGACTGCTTTGCCGGAATCACTTGATGTGTGTTCCGCTTCTGGCTAATCTTTAAAGAAAAATATATTACGTAAAGGGCCACATCTAAAAAATTAAGTGGTTCCCGATATTTTGAAGCGGACAAAAATCTCACCTTGTTAAAATGTGAATATCGCGGGCTGCAAGATGGTGCAGTTCCAGGCGGCAGGATAGCGAGACAGCTTCGCCGGGGTCAATAGGTGTACGCTCTGCTAATGGCAGCTCTTTTAAATGGTAATTTAGGCGCGAAGAAAACGCAATCAGGTCGGGATTTGGTAAAAAGAGTGAAAGGACCATCTGAGGTCTTCCGTCAGGATCTCAACTGAGAAATTACCTCTCAAAGATGGCGCTAAAAAGATCGAAGGATGTTTACCTAGGCCGTCTAGTTCTAAGGGCACAAGCTTAATGCGTTCTGATGAGAAAAAGGAAGAGGGGATGCCTCAATAGAGTCCCAAGTGTGGGAACGACAGACATTAATAATACCAAATAAACAAAAAATAAACTGGCATGATGTTTGATGCTAAAGGCGGCATTTGTTTACAAGCAGGGTAAAACAATATTGTGACTAGATCCTCACAAATGTCTGTAGGATATATTTTATACGGGCCAAAAAAGTATAATGAAGACTATTATCTTATTGGAAGGGCAGAAAAAACTTTAGTTCTCTTATTATTTGCCTAATGGGCTAAGTGTTAAACATGTATGTTAAAGTACATAATTCAGTGGGGGCCTATTATTAAGGGAGTAGTAACGAAATTCCTAAGCCATAACTCACATATTGTTACATGATCGCGTTCTCCCATGGAATTTCAGCGTTTAATCCTTTTTTGAAGGTCCCCAGAGAAAAGATCCAAAATACTTCTCTTTTCTTCCTAATCTTTTCGCCGCCTTTACTGTCTGGGAGCCTAATTTTCTCTAGGATGCACCATCTAAAGTCTTCGGGGCCATGATTGTGCTCTCTAAAATGTTTAACTAGAGGTGCTACAGGTTTGTTGGTACGAATGGCTGAGCGATGCTCTGTGAGTCTGGTTTGTATCTGTCTAGAGGTCTCGCCAACATATCCCAGTTGGCAGGGACAAAGGATCAGATATATACAATTGGCTGTTTTGCAATTCCACAGGCCTGTGGCTTTGAAATGACAGCCATTGTGTTGAAAGGATTCTCCTGGAATGATATTGTTACATGATTTACATGAGGAGCATCTGACAGTTCCTTTCACAGGGAAGTTATTATCGATTGACCTTTGGATAAATTCAGAATGAACCTCTTTGGCGGAGAAACGAGAATGTACGATCAGATCTTTAAGATTTTTATTCCTTTTATGTGCATACAGAGGTTTTTCCAATTTGACGTTGGTTGGATTAGAGTTAAGTATGTGCCAATTAGAGTTTATAATTTGGCGAACAGTATTGTCTAAGGTGGAGTGTTTGGTAATGCAGACCAGTTTTTTATTCTCTGAGGGTAACTTAGGTCTAAGTAGTGAGTCCCGGTCGTAGTATCGGGCCCGCTTGTATGAGTCCCTGACTAGTCTATGGGGATAGCCTCTATTGAGGAACTTCTGCCGCATGATGTTTGCTTGAAGGTCAAAGTCTGCTAAGTTAGAACAGTTTCTTCTCACCCGAAGGAACTGGGAAAATGGGATGCTCTCTCTCTGACAACGGGGATGAAAGCTTTTAAAATGTAAGAGAGTATTCCTCGCTGTGGGCTTGACATAAAGATCAACTGCCAATTTATTATTCTGGTGCTTAATAATAATATCCAAAAATTCTACTTGGTTACTGTCAAAATGAGCCGTAAATTTCAAATTTGTATCCACCAGGTTAACCCATTCTAAAAATTCATCGAGTGAGTCTTTCCCATTGGTCCAGATAAAAAAGATGTCGTCAATATATCTGGACCAATGGGAAATGGACTCAAAGAAAGGGGCTATCTCGTTGTGGATAGCTTTAGTTTCGAAAGCCGCCATGTAGATATTGGCAATTGACGGGGCAACTGAAGCCCCCATGCTGACGCCTCTTGTTTGACGATAGATTGTATCACCAAATTCTACAATGTTTTCCGACAGTACAATATGGAGAAGTTCCAAAAGAAATTCTTTAGGGCAAGGGATATCGAAATGGTCAATAAACCACCTAGTGGCTGACAGAGCTTCCCGTTGGGGAATGCTACTGTACAACGCTTCTACGTCCATCGTTACTAGGAGGTCTGTGCATGGATTGAAAGGTATATTTTCTATTTTCGATATCATGGAGCCTGTGTCCTTGATGTAGGAGATGATTTTCGGTATATGTGGACGTAGAAAGGAATCCACAAATTTGGATAAAGGTTCCGTATTGGTCCCTATTGTGGATACGATAGGCCTATAAGGTGGGTCTGTGATGTCTTTATGGATTTTAGGCATCCCGTAGATGCATGCTGTTTTATGTTGATGGTAATTCAGAAAGTCAAATTCTTTTTGACTAATGTCGCCTGCAGATAGTGCATCCGTGGTAAGATTACGGATTTTTTTGGAAATTGATATCAGGGGGTTACTTCTAATAGGGGTGTACGTGGTGGTATCGGCGAGCATAGTTTTCATTTTGCGTTCATAGTCTATGGTATCTATTAGAACGATTCCACCGCCTTTGTCACAACTCTTGATGACCACAGTATTATCCTGTCGTAAAGTTTTAAGGGAGTCTGATTCCTCTCTATTGAGATTGTAGATAGGTTTTGGAATGAAGCGAAGAGCTTTCTCAAGTTGTTAGAGGACCACCAGTTCGAACGTGGCAACCTCCGGGCCTAGTTGATCTAGGGAAGGATTGAAAGTGGATGGAAGGGATAATTGCCTAGTTTCTTGAAACTGTTCAGTATTGTCTAACTGGGAGGCGAAGAATTTCTTAAGTCTAATTCTGCGAAAGAAAGAGATAATATCTTTCTGGAATTCAAAGATGTCCAGATGGGAATGTGGGACAAAGGAAAGGCCTTTAGATAGAAGAGATTCTGTATAGGGATCTATATTTTTTGAGGATAGATTGAAAATCGGGATCATATCCCTTGTCCCCAATATTGGCGGTTGCGTGTCTCGCGGATAAATTGGGGTTCCTGAGGCTGATGTTGTTGGTAAGACTGTTGGTGTTGGTGTGGATGTTGTTGCTGGTGATGGGCCTGTTGGAAATTGCCTCTTGTCTGATTCTGGAAATGGACTCTCTGTCGACCCCGCCGTGGGCCCCTGTTGGATAAAAAAGGCTGTTTAGGGCGAGGGCCATTATATTGGTTGAAATTATTTCCTTGGTCATAGTAGTTTGACGGACCTTCATTCTCTGAGTCCGAGGAATCAGTAAAATTATTCACTCTCTGAGGTGTTGATCTCACATCATCCACATAGTGGTTTTGTTTATAAAAGTCTACCCTCAGGTAAGGATAAGTACCTTCTAAAGTATAAAAGCGTTTGTCTTTAGTTAATTTATCGTTCTTACGTTTGTTTAAATAAGCACTAAAAGACTCTAACTCTTTGTTGGCTTCCTCGATTTTCTTCATTGCCTCCTGTATGTTACCTGCATTTTTAAGTTTAGTTTCTAAGGCATCAATTTCCTTCCTGATATCGACAGCTAGTTCTTTAGCTGTCTCGATGATAAGGATCATCAAGTCCCTTGAGCACCTATTTGCAATGAGACTCCATTTTTCTAAAAAAGGCCTATGATGAACAAAAAGTCCTGGTATATTGCGTACTTTTAAACCCATGGGGATCATGCCATTTTTAAGATACGCCAGCATGAATTCCCCATGTGCTTCCATACGGGTCAGTTTCTTTTTAAGTTCAATAAGGTTGCGACTATCCTCATTGTTTGATATGTTGGAAGCTCCCCCATTCATGGTGGTGATACTAGTTCCAACTAGAGAGGCAAACACCTCATCTGAAAAACCGAAAGTTGGTAGTTGCGCCATGATGTGTGGCTAATAAATTTATTAATGGAGCTAATATTGATAGAGGCTGAGGGCACGCGGTACTAGCACTATTTGGTAACACTCGTGATGTAACAAGAGACAGGCCCTACACAGACAGGCTGTGGGTAAACATTGAGAGATAAACAAGGACCCCCTGGGTATCACAAATACACAGATTCCTAGGGCAGGGTAAAAACCAATGTGAATACAAAATCCTAGGACATCCACAGAATAAGTGACCATACACGCTGGAACCAATAGAGAGAAGAAATTGTCGGGAAATAATGTGTGTATTTAAAAAATATATATATTTAATAAATACTTGGGTTCAACACTTTTCAAACATTTTTAGTAAGACAGGAGATATAACTCTGGAGCAAGTTGAGGGCTCAGAGAGGGAGCCTCATCCAACTCAGTCGTGTTTCCTCATACACCTAAGTTTTACCCATAAAGAGGTAATAAATGCCCTAAAAACATCTAAATCAGGGAAAGCGAATGGGCCGGATGGGGTTCCAGTGGATCTTTTTAAGCATAATTTAGACCTATGGTCCCCAGTGCTTACAAGAGTGTTGGAAGCAGCCAATGAGGTTGGCCTAGTTGATTCATTTTCCACATCAATTTTGGTGCCAATATTCAAAAAGGGGACCGCCATAGCCCAAATTGCTATCGGCCTATATCCCTTCTGGATTCCTTAGGAAAGGTCGTTGGACATATCTTTCTAGATCGACTCCAGGATTGGGCAACATATCATAAAGTAAACTCTGATCTACAATATGGGTTTCGTGAGGGGCTGGGCACCGTGGACCAGGCCTTGAACCTTTCACTCTTAATTGGGAAATACGTTCAAGCTAAAGGAGGGTACTTGCACATGGTTTATGTTGACCTGACTGCAGCCTTTGACTGCGTCAGTCATACTAAACTGTGGCCAATTATCCTAGCTATGGGGATGGACCCTGTGTTGGTAAACTTTTTAGGGGACTGTATTCCGGGGCATCGGCTAGAGTCAGGTACGGAACAGGAGGGGAACTTACTGAGTCCTTTCGGATAGAGAGGGGGGGTCAGACAAGGCTGTGTTCTGGCCCCCTTCCTATTCACGTTATATACAAATGGTCTCGAAGCGGCGATGGTGGAAGGAAGCCAGGACCTGCCAACAATCTGTCGTCGGCCTATACCATCGCTACTATATGCCGACGACGCAGTGATCCTGGCAAGAACCTCCCTCCAGTTTCAGAGGTCGCTAAATAAGTTTTGTACTTTCATGAACTCCCTGAACCTTAAAGTACATATAATAAAGACCTACGCCATGCATGCTGGCCCCAGACCAAAAAAAATCGAAGCCATCTCTGGTAATCACATCGTATTAGAGTGCAAGGCAACCTATCCCTATTTAGGGATTCTGATAGATAACAAGTCCAAATGGACAATAGCCATAAATGCAAGGAAACTCTTGTTTCTGAGGGCTACCACTGCTTTGGTGGTATTTGCTCAGAAGTTGGGGAAGAGACCCTTGCAAGAAATGTTAAAGATCCTTCCAGGCGAAATGTGTCAGTGTTGCCAGTTACGGCTCGGGGTATGGGGACATCTGAATGCGGAAGCACTACAGAGGGTTGAGAACTCTTTCTTGCGGTCCCTCAAAGCACTTCAACATATGGCTGCCATATAGAACTAGGACTGGATTACATATCGGATATTCTAAAAATTCAACCGATTATGTTATGGCCCCGCATTTGGACTACGGTCCAGTGCGATTTAACACAGCGCCTCCTACAGGAGTGCATGACGCATGATAATATGCACAAGATTAAATGGCTAGCCTATGTGAAGTCCTTTTTTAATGATTTAGGTCTCCAGAGATATTATAACTATCCATTAACTATATCTGATATTCCCAAGAAAGAGCTGAAAAAACTATGTCTCTTGCACCTAGGCCGGTACGACTTACAACTGAGATAGGGAAAAGCTCAGTTCAGCATTCATTGGCCATTCAAACTACTTTTTCTATTCAACCGTACCTAATATCCAACTTGAACCAATATGAAAAATGTTTGCTAACTCGTTTTAGATTCGATATCTTTTTCCGGGTAATTTCCTTCCCGCAACAGAATGACTGGTCAAGGAATCTACCACCATGCCCATGCGACACTATTTCTCCACAATACATATAATTCTGTTTTGCAGATTCTATGAAATTCCACATAGACGTTGGATTGTCCCCATACTGAGATCTATGGGGCTACGAGCTTGCCGCCCAGCATTTTTAGCGCTCCAATTTTTGGATAACGAGGCACATGCTAAATCTATAGCATGTTTTCTGAAATTCTGTATAAAACACCGCCCCAACCTTAGTTAGATGCTGATATATATGTATATCTAATTTGGAACATGAAGTTTTAAACCTTTTAAAAGTTGAACTAATTAATAAGTATGTAAATGGATTGTTGTATGACTTTTGTTGATTTCAACTTATGCAACATATTGTTTTAATTGTACTTTTATGGTTTTTCTAAAAATTATGGAAACCGAATAAAGAACATTTTTACTTTTTGGCCTATGTGGCATCTGCTTCATTAGATTATTTAGGTGTTATTTCCAATTTCGGCCATTATTTTTTCATTCGGACTTCTCCTGACATGCACCTTGTTGCTTTTGTTGAATGTTGTAAATTGCCTTTCTGGCTCTTTCATTCTCCTTGGCGAGAAAGTGCTTGTCACTGCCAGGCAAGAGCAGTAGTGGCACCTGGACACACTCTTGTTAACTGCATACTTGTTCCAGTTTGATATTTTGCCAGCTTGAAACAGATTCTGAACATATTTTTACATACGATTACTCTGTGTAATCACCCATTGTGATAACTATGTATGAAACACAAATTTAAACATTGAGGACAGAGCTGTTGGAATACTGGGACTTGAGCCTCTTCAAGTACTGGGCCACATTACAAATTCTGTATATCTGTCCTACTTCTTCACTTTTTGTGCAGTTGGACTGAGTGCCTTTGAAGCCATGAAAGATGGCTTGCATCAATGTGTTAGGAAAGCAGTGCTTCATTCTCTTTTTTGTGCTATTTGAAGATCCACCAGAAACCGTATCATGATATCGTTTTCTGCACTAGGACAGCACAGCAAGGATCTGAGCATTATTTTTTTAAGTCTTTAACGCATGCATTAACTTTAATATCTCTGAGTTACTCCATGTTTTGTTGACAGCAGAACGTGAAAACGCAAAGAGGTCATTACTGTCTGTTTTTATAGGTGTTGTTGTCAGCAAAACATACAATAACTTGGAGATATTTTGAGTTGATGTATGTGGAAAAGGCAACAAACAACGCATATAAATACCCCCTCAGCCAGCGCTGCACAGAAAGAACATGCTGAAGCCCCTGATCTTTTGGCAGCTCAGCCATTGTGGTTTCAACAACTTGAACATCTCACAGCATTCCTTAGACTGGTTATTCTCCATCATCCTATTTCATTGATCATTTATTAATGTATTTCTCAACGTATGCTCCTCAGGCACTTTTAGAAATGTTCCAGCCAGTAATGGCTTTATAGAAGTGTGACAAGTGTGAGAATTATTGGACATCCTCTTTAACACTTTGGAATCTGGGCTAACTCTATGCGTGCCGAAAATGGTTCCCTCCGGGATCAATACAGACTCTAGGGCAATACAGTTTGTGTCATCCTTCACCGGACATTATGACCACTTCTTCTTGTCATTAGTTTACAGCAGATTTCATTGTGCGTTCCCAGCCCCCATTAAGGTTATTAGAAAAAAGAAATCTATTACCATAGCAGGCACAATATTATCTAAATATACAAATGTCTAATTTATATAGAAATTATTTCTTGGACACTTCACATATCCGTCTATTAAATACATTTGTTCAATCTCTTTTTACATAAAAAGTGATGTTGCCATAATTACACAAAATTATTTACAGTGCCATAGTCCATTGTGAACATTCTTAGGGGGGATGCACATTGTTCATATGTCCATAAATACACCCTGAGAAAATTGAAAAGGATATAGTCCATGAGTCTCATTCCTTTATAGGCTTAGATTTTTATCCTACCGAGTGAATCATAATGCAAATCCAGTTGTTTCTTTCAATGTAAACGCCTCAAAACTGTGGGGGTCCAAACACTTCGGGCTTAGTGAGTTAAGGCCCCAACAGGACAATGGTATATTGGATCATATAATACGTGGAATGCAGTAAATGAAAAAAAACTTTCAAAAGCTAAATCCTAATTCAAACTCTAAGCTTGCTATAATCAAAACATCTTATATAATTACTTTAACCTCTGCAAGTGACCGGTTTTTACATTGTTCTAATTCTTCACTGTATTTCATCTGGTAAATTGAAACCATGCCTTTCGTCCTATATTCCATACAGTTTACTTCTAAAATCCAAATGGGTCTATTTTGGTCCCCATAAAAAGGACAAAATGGGAAGTGGTCGTAAACGTTTTATCATTAGAACTGAGTACTTGCAGTGTTAAGTCATAGTCGTGAACAGATTTCCACAGCAAGGGATGCAGGATTAAATGAGGATAGAGTTAATACCTCGTTGGGGCTTACTGTGTCTCTATTAATATGGGCTCGGAATTCATTAGAATATATCTGTATATTTATATATATGTGTATATATACATTCCCATTATCTCACATAAAAATTATGAAATTACTCTGGGCCCGTGGTCATGACCCAATAGTAGAAAAAGCTGACAAAAAACATTTCGCTTATCAATCATGGCAAAGTAAATTGTCCCAGTAAGAAACTAGTAAGAGGGTTTGTTCTGTGATTTTGTATCTGGAACACATGAGAATTATACTATGGTAAGCGCTATGTTGTGGTCATGGAAGTGTTATTAAGAAATATTGAATTGCATGGGCTTACCATTTCATTCCACAGACTGATAGGTCCAGGTCAATTGAAACACAAATGGGGATGGTTAGGGTGAGTATTCTAGTGTGGGCCCATATGATTCACTATAGGAGCGGATCTTATTCTTGTGGATGCTGGCTTCACATGTCTTTAGAAGGCAGGAACAATAGTTGGTTATTAATGTTACTTGCCCAAAAAGAAGATAATAAACAATAGACAACAAAATGTGAGAAACTAGGTGACATTCCAGTGGATAGTCATTATGCAGAGGCGTCCTGTTGGAACTTACCAGTTTCTGCTCAGTGTCCGCATTACTGCATTCATGTCAGAAGGCAAATGGCTGGCACGGACATCATGGTTAGCAGCTAAAATTATGATGGCTGAGGATCAGGTGATTCGTTTAGGATACGTCTCCACCATCTTGGAAGGGGGTTAGTATTCTATCAAATGTTAGTGGTGCTCTTGTCTGACACAGTTTGTGTTACCAGTGGTACATGCTAGCACGTTTGCCTTGTGAATTATTACAAACCCTCACTGGGAATAGTAGAAAAAGGGGAGGGGAGCAATACTGCATGCAGCCACCTGTATGGCAGAGCAGACCATGGCCACAAATCTAAGAACTGGGAAAAATGTGTTGTATAGCTACTATGCTGGCAAAATCTTGAAGTAAGGCATGGAGAAATTACTTTAACATAGCGAAGCAGTATGTAAGTGGTAGCGATAGTATATATTGACAATCACATCCTTTGAGCATTATCAAGAAATTTCTATTGCAAATGTACATCAAAACCAATGAGCGTGAATTGTGTCTTTACATATCGATTACGGAGATACCACATTGTTTCTGTCATCTGTGAATTATATTCCTATTTGACATCTTTTTTTCATCGGATATAGCTCTTTACAAAGTCTTTAACTAATATCTAATTATATTTTAGACCTGTTTACTTGCAAAGCAATATTTTCTCTTCAACACGTATAAGCCATTGACATCATTAACATTTAGTACGTATATGTTATCAACACGCACTCTTTAAACACATTCAATTTGGTCCAATATGTGACTACATTTTTGTTTTAAAAAACATTGTGTTATGTACTTCCTTATCGGTACATATAATTCACCATGCTCATTCAAGACTGCTATTGCAATTTGGTATCTTTCCATGAATCTGGCCTGCTAATGCAAGCCTTGATTCTATTGACCCCCTCTTTTGTCAGGTGTCACTATTTCTGTTACCGTCCATCACATACACAAAAGCAACTGAAATATTTGAAGAGAGAAGAAAAATGTGGATCCTAGGAACAAAGGTTTTTCCTTGCACCTCTTGAGTATCCAAACATATTGGATTAGACACCTCAGTCACTTTATCGTGACATGCTTCTTCATCAGCGCCTATCCACACCCTGGTACAATGTAGCACCTGTGCGCACTCAACCAAAGATGGAAATGGAGTTCTTAGATTAAATCAGGTTGGATAAGCAGGGATCCAGAAGCAAAATAAAGGGATAAAAATGCCTACAGGTATACTCAAAGAATTCCTTTAATCATAGGCTACCTGGAGCATGGATACAAAGTTCCTTGAGGTTTTGTATTGAATCTAATATTTCAATTAAACCTCCTGTTGAACGCCAACATGTTTTGGCCCATGTTAGGAGCCTGTTCAGCTCTGGGCCCTTTGTCAGGGCTATTGAACGTATTCCTGCCTTACTATGCATGCATATCATGCACATACATGAGGCCTAAGGCTATCACCTGTCTCAATCTTCTGAGCATTGCAGGACTCTTGAAGATGGTGACATTAGGTATACCCACTGTGAGTGATCTGTGACAAAAGTGTGACTAAAGGGACACCACGCTCTAGAATCGTATGACCTATGAGAGTCCCAAAATACGAGTAAACCGCAAGGACTGAAGTTCCCCAAGGACACATCCTCTAGTGTCATATATACTGTACATATAGTAATGTTGGAGCAAAAATATATGAAGCACTAAAAAAGGAAAGTTTTCAATTAGTTTTCAGAAATTTAAGAACGTACATTCTCATCTAATATTTTCTGGGAGGTTACGCAGCAAACTGACAACGAAATGACCTGATCGGTGGCCTCCAACACAGAATATATAAACATAGTATGAGACAGAAAAACACCTCCTGCTAAGTATAAGGGGCCACATAAGGCTTAATTTTTCAATGAAAAATTAAGGAGGCATGCCTTCTCTATTCTTAAACTGTAAGCAGAGGCATTTTAAATTGTACCTGGTCTCCACCGGCAGCCAATGAAGTGACAGACAGAAGATAGATAGAGAGATAGATAGATAGATAGATAGATAGATAGATAGATAGATAGATAGATAGAAAGATAGATAGATAGATAGATAGATAGATAGATAGATAGATAGATAGATAGATAGATAGATAGATAGATAGATAGATAGATAGATAGATAGATAGATAGATAGATAGATAGATAGATAGATAGATAGATAGATAGATAGATAGATAGATAGATAGATAGATAGATAGATAGATAGATAGATGTCTTCAAAGTACAACTGCTACACTGAACTGGTGTGTCCTAGTGTTAGCCCCAAGAGTAAATAAAAGAAATAAAGAAAGATGACAGGGTAAGATTGTCAATAAGAGCAGGTGAGGAGAGAGAGTCTGAGTTTGTTTAAAAAAAGAAGATCTCAGTACATGGTGATCTCAGTGAAGGTGGAAGAGGACTCGTGATCTCAGAAGCCCACGGATACAGGAGGTGGGGCTCTTCCTGCTTCTCCCACGCCACCAACACTATAAAACACCTCTTCATCTCTTGCAGCAATTTTCCTATTGCTGTCAGTAAAGGTGGAAGGGAATAAGTAGTCCAGAAGGCCCTGGATACAGGAGGAGGGGCTCTGGTTGCATCTCCTGCACTACCAGTGCTGTAAAGCTCCTCTTCATCTCCCACTGGATGCACCCGATCAAAGCCCGGGCCAAGGGCAGAGTACATATGCGCCCATCCATGGCGGGTCAAGGCTGGGCTGGGCCATTCCCCTAACTTCTCATTTGACATGAGTACCTTTATGACTTTCGAGATTTTGGCACTCTTCTGGTGTACACTTGCCAAGTCCTGGGAGAATACTTGTGAATTAATTCATTTGATTGCTGATAACGTGGAAGATGGGAAAGCGAAGGAGAGCAGCAGTTATTGTGGTGGAAAAGAAGCCCAGAATGCAGAACACTAGTTTGACCTTCCTCAAAAATGCGGTAGGGGCTCTGTCAGAGGAAATTATCCAGGTGGAAGATCAGTTGGCCACTTCTGCCACAAACGTTATTGTTGTTAAAGACTTTGTAGAAATTCTTACACTGACTATGCCTGCTCAAACATTATCCTCGACTGATATAGACAGCATGCCCCGAGAAGTACTGCCTATGTCCAAATCAAATTCAACAGTTCCTTCTTCTTTAGTTACACCTATTGCAGATGAACTAAAGGGAGGTCTATGAGGGGCAAGAACGTAACTACTGTGCTTTCCTCTCAGACTATAGTGAGAAAGAAATTGTGGAGAAAGCCAGGGAAGCCAGCTGTTCGAGAGGCTGAGCAGGCGGTTATGGAAGGTTCTTATAGTCTCCCTTTGGATATTGCTCAGAGAAGTTTAGATGCTGTGGCCCCCCTTACCAATTGTTTGACTAGTCTGGAAGAAATACTGGGGAAAGTAGAAGGGGGATTGGGTAACAGAGTCAAACTGCTGGCGAAAATGGAATCTAATCTTTGTCATCAGATCTCTTTGCCACCGAGTGATCTTTTCCCATGATGAAAACTTCTAATCCTATACAGGTGGGGCTCTTCGATGCTTTAAATACTAAAGCCCTTATAGTCCCTAGGACAAGGACAAATGTTAAAGCCCTATGCTTTCACCACAAACATCTACGGAGGGTGCCAGTTGTTCTAACATGCCTCTTGGTCTTGCCCATAATCCCATTATCCATGTTTCCACAACCCCTATCATCCATAAGTATAATAGGGGAGAAGTGATGTCAATGCCCTCTAGGAATGTGCAGCCTCATGATCACTCTCCTCATATCTTGTAAACAAGTGATATCACCTCTTGCAAAGTGACCTTACAGATGTCCCCTCCCGCAACACCTTACATATGTGTGATAACTAATGTTCAACCTCTAAAATTGGGACCATTAGAGAGTTGGAGCAAGAGTAAAAACAAAATCTCTCACTTTGTTTATTGTTTAATGAGATTATTATGGTGCTCAGGGTGGGCTGGATTGGTGACACTGACAAAATAGGCCAAGGGGATTGTATTGGGGTTACTTTTTGGAATCCTCGACAGATGGAGGAGATCTTGTTTAATCCTAGGCTCAATTTCTAAATGAGGTCTGACAGCTTAATCTCCAATTGTGTTTCTTTTATCCACTTAGGAAAGCTGGTTTTCTTGAGGAGTTACTGGATGGCACATCTCTGAGGATTGAGCGACCGATTTCCATCAGTGTTGCTGCTAACCCTGTTGTCCAATTCAGAAATAGATTTGCTCCCTTATCCCAGCTCAATGAACAGGATTGATTACCGGCTATTCTCGAAAGTAGGGAGGAGGCTCATAGGGAGAAAAAAGTGTCATTGGGAAGTTTTAATACACATGGTATATTATGTTGGATTGTGGCAGGGCTACAAACTTTATTAGCTGATGATCGTGAGATTAGCCTGTTAAAATGTTTTGGAATTATTAGTCTCAAAGAGACTTGGGACACCTCAGGGACCTCTTTCCTTGAAGTTTATGCTGTCTTCATGTCCATGCTATACCGTCATCACATGGTAGAGCAAAGGGGTGTTGGCGACATTTGTGAACCTAGGAAGAGTCCCTTTTAATTCACTAAATGTACTAGGTGTCCTTCTAACCTTCTTGCACAAGACAAGTGTCTTAGTAATGAATTTCAGCAACTCATTTCATTTGGGAGAATGTTTGGAGTTAGAATTCCAAAGGTTTTTGGAATGTTTCTTCCTTGTTCGGGCCGTATCTCCACTGATCCTGGTTTTAGGCGACTTTAATTAACATCCTTGCTCACATTGTTAATCAATTGTGGAGACGGATGACCCCTTTGCTGAATCAGAGCATGCTCATTTTAACGCTCCCGACTAAGGAGCATTTTAACACTTATGCTGACAGAGTTTAATCTTTTCAGTCTTGTGACTAAATCTAAGTATAGCTCTCCTGATTTAGTACCCATGTATAAGGGAAGAGGTTTTTGTTCTTCTATTGATTTTATGAGTCGGCCTGCTTTATACTTTTTCTTAATAAGATTAAAATGAAATGGAATAACAATACTGATCAGAACCTTCTTTTTGCAGATTTCATATGGTGTGATTTTAAGGGGCATGACACTTCTCCACATAAGGAACTTCTTGTCCCCAAGGAGCAAGGCCATTGAATAGGTTGGGGGAAGAACGTTCCAGAGGATTTCTTTCAGAAGCTGATACAATCATACAGTATTGACTTTGAAGCATTTCTACAAATAGATACATCCGATAAAGTCATTCTGGGTTCATTTTCACTTATCTGTATTGCAGTGAGGTCACTCTCACTAGGGATGGGAGAAGGGTGGATAGACCTGGACCTAGGTGGTTTGATAAACGCTGCACAAAGGCCAATAAAAAGGTAATGACAGCCCTGTACCCTAAACCGAGGTTACAAAGAGGCAGTAAAGGAGGTTAGAAGTCAATATAAAATGGCCTGTCAGAATCGGAAAAACGCTCTCCTAAGGGAAGCATGGTATCAGTCGGTCACCACATGTGAGTTAAGAAATAGTTCAGCCTTTTGGAAAGTAGGGAACAAGCCCATTTTTAATGAAGCAGTTGTCCCAGTTTTGGTCCTAAGTATCTCTGCAGGATTGGGTCACTCACTTTGACTCCAATTATTCTGTTGATTGCTATTCTCCTTCTGACAATAATACTTCCTTTATCAGAGGGGTGAGTTACATTTTGAGGTGGCCAATGTATCCAAAAACATAATGGCCCTTTCATCTAAAAAGGCACCTGGCCCAGATGGAGTGCCCGGGGATCTTTTTTAAAATCCTTTTTTAATCTCTGGGCTCCCGTAGTCACTCAACCTCTAAAGGCAGCTGGCAAAAGTCAACAAGCGTCATGTGCTAGCACTTGCCAGCAGTGGGGGTAATCCATTTTAGGCAGGCTGAACTGAATAAAGGAAACCTATGGTTGTAAAATTCAAATGCCATCAAATGCCGTCCGAAACATGAAGCACAGCGTCCGTGAAGCAGGCGCCATGCTGATACACAAGCCAGGGTAAACAATTAACAAGGAAGTAGTCCCTAAATTAAATTATACCGGATTGCCAGCCAACTAGAAGCCAGATAAGAAGAGCAATGCCAGAGTTAACCAATGGTAAGCAGCAGGAGAAATTACCCTCCATATTCTGTTTACTACAGGTCTTGCGATAGCGAATGCGCTGTATAGGCTTGACCTAAAAAGGGAACAGAGCAGACCCAGTCTATTATTGGTCCATCTCTTTAGTAGACGGTGAGGTGAAAATTATTGGCAGGGTATAGTTGAACTAGCTAATAGAATGGGAACCTCATGTAAAATATTCAGTACAGCTTCAGGCCGGGTCTAGGGCCGATCAAACAGAATCTGAATCTCTATTTGCTGACCAGCAAGTATACAGTAGTATACAACAGTAAAAAAGGAGTCTGTACATTTGGCTTCAATGGACCTCAGTACAGCCTTCGATATAGTGGATAGATCGAAGTGATGGGCTATACTTGGGGGTAGATAATGCCCATGTAACTTTCCTGCATGATATGCACACTGGACTTTAAGCTCCAGGAAGAGTTGACCCCTATAGGGAATGCACAATGCACTTTCAGTTAGGGAGAGAGGTCAGCCAGGGATGAAATTAAGATCCTTTGCTTTTTATTTTATATCCTAATCAGCTAGAGAGAGTTTTAGTGGTTCAGTGCAAGAATGTACAGAAGGTAGGGAATAAGCATGTTCCAGTATTACTGTGTGCGAATGACACTGTCCTCATTACGCATACAGCTAACGTCCTGCAGCTCTTGTTAGACCAATTTTATGCATTTATGGATGGTCTGGGTTTGAGAACACATTTTACAAAATCATATACAATGGGGCTAAGGCCTAAAAATTCTGAAACTAAAACTTGCACAGTCGATGGACATCATATCGGCAATACTGATGCATTTTGCTATCTTGGCATTTGGCTAGATAGTAAGATAAATTGGGCTCCTTTGATGATTGCCCACGTACAGTCATTCAAAAGGGTAGTCCAAAGTATTGATTCCTTTTCAATGCATCTTGATCGGAATCATGTCTATCTATAACAGACCTTAACAAAGCCAAATGTATCCCTACAGTATTGTTTGGAACCGAGATTTTGGGCTTTAAGCTTTGTCGCCCCATTCAATTTGCTGAAAATATAATCTTCATGAGGATCCTGAGGATACCTCAGAGTGTATCCTCAGAGATTGTGAAAAAGAATTGAGTGCAGGGTTCATTTCTGATTATATACAAATCCACCCCTTGTTATTGTGGTTTTCTGCCTGGTTGAAAAATTATCTGGATTTTAACATAAACATTTTAAAAGATTGTGGATGGATCATAGCCATCATATACCCTGGCTTCATTATGTTGAAGGTATTTTCTGTGACCTTGATAGACTTTTTTTCTGAACCAGAGCAAATTACCAAATTAGATGTGTTATGGGTTAAGAAGGCATTTCATCCAATGTGCATAAAAAAGCGCACATTGTCTAAATATGTGTGTACTCATTATGCCATGGTGAAATCGTCATGTAAAATAGAATTGTATTTGACACTTGATATGGCAGTTTTGCACACAACACATCTACATTTGTTCCCCCCCCCCTGCTTATAGTAGGCTGGCATAAACCATCGGAGCCCCCAATTTGCAATTGTGAAATGGTTGCAAGGGACACTTTACATATTGTTTTAATTTGCCCTTAATTTAATAATTTATGTCATAACGTACATGCGTCTCCTTCTCTTATAAATTAATTTTATGCAAGTGAGTCCTGCCTTTTTGTATCTTCAATTCTAAAATAGTTATAATGCCTTTTTTGTGTATCATGGTTTCGAGCAGGGGTGTGCCATGCCCCCTTATGAGATCTGATGTATTGGTTTTAGGTGCTTTTATCGAACTGTTTTCTTGTTTTGTACTTTTATCTTTTACTCTGTTATATCGAATAAAGTGCCTTTTGACATTTTTGACAATAAGTGCAGGTGAGGAGAGAGTTCTGAGTTTGTTTAAAAAAAAGAAGGCCCTCAGGAGATCTCAGTAGAGATGGCAGAGAGTTCCACTGGTTGTCTGTTAGGAAGGGAAAATGCATACTACCTCAAAAATGGAAAATCTGAGGCAGAACCTTTGAGAGGGAGCCAAATTCCTTAGTTGGTAAGAATAGAGCAAAGCATTGGTAAATACAAACTTTACCTAAGATAGCTTTGTTACGTTTAGTAATGAGGCTATATCAGGAGATGTCCTAAGATAAGGAGGGCTACTGTATATGTGGTTCAAATATTGTTTTTCAGACCAAGATTAAATACATGATGCTCAGGAAGAATTCATTGCTGAACTGATTGTTTTACACTTGTGGGTGCGAAAAGGGGTAAAATGCACTTCATGACTCCTAAGAATTAAAAACATGTGCATTGAATTGATTGATTTATGTCTTAAGGATTTACTTTTGTTTAACGTTTTTTATGTAGCTCTTCTCTAGCCACCTTGTGTTGGAGCACTTCACACATTAACCAAGTCTGATAGACCTAGGAGCAATATCATGAAGAACTGTGCTGACTCAATGCTGTGCCAGCTCATTTCATCCATTAACTCAGAGAAATTCTGACTAATATGTATTAACTGTAGACACCTCAAAAGCAAACACGCATTTGCAATGCATTCGGTCTCGCCTTTGGGACCTTATATGTATTTCGCTATGCAGCACATTAGCCTGGGTGCTGAAACAGCTACTGTTCTTTAACATGGAGGGAAAGTAAGCACCAAACTGCGTGACATGCTAGGTATGGGAACACATGGAGAGGAATATTGCCTTTCAGCGGGAAATGGTATAGTCCAAAGCTCTGGTTTTAATATAAAAGCAGGGCCTTCATTCGTCATATCACCGAAAATACAAGATTTGAAAAAAATATTGTCTACGGGTGCTAGTGGAAGACAATTTCTATGGATTGGAATCTAAAGAATCTAAGAAATCTAAATCTAAAGACTGCTAAAGAGAATTCTGGTATTTTACTAACCTCTGCTGGTCGTTTTCTATCAAGAAAGTTAAATAGAGGCAGTTGCCAGAAAAATTAAAAAAAGAAAGTCCCTCAGCAGAAAGAAATTCTGGTATTTTACTGACCTCTGCTGGTCATTTTCTATCAAGACAGTTAAATAGAGGCAGTTGAATAGAAAAAAAAGTCCCTAAGCGGAAACAGACAAGTCCTAGGGCTGATCTCCAGAGCCCACAAAGTACATACACATTTAAAGTATAAACTGAAGTATATATACTAAAGTATATACTATAGTATATACATGAGGCCACAAATGCTCGACTTAAAAACTAATAAGCCAACATCTATCCAAGCTTCTCACTTGACTACTGCTCAGAACCCAAAAACCAAGAACGTACTTCCCTAGAAGACTTGGTTTATTTTGAGTGTTTTATTGCTGCACAAACAAACATACAATGTCTACTGTTAACAATGTGCAATAAACTGTTGCTTTTGTAATAAAGACCTACATCACTTATAACCATATACCCAGGAGATGGAATAAAATCATGCTCCAGTATAATTAGCAAATGGATCATTCATTAATCAAATGGATAAAATGCAATTTAGAGAGAGAAATTAAATGGTCTATGCATTGTCACAGTCCACTTGAAATTAAATTACGTCAGCAGTGTTTGCATGAGCGATTTCAAACTATTACTCACAAAGCTGCATATGATAGAATGCAACAGCCTGCGCTTTGATGCATCTGAAATGGTGGCACCCTCAGTCATCACTTCTTCATTCCCTACAGTAACTGCCAATTGTAGAGTGGATTTCAAATCAATGTGCATTGCCCATAAAATCATCCACTTAAGGGTTCCAAATTGTAGGAAACAGCACATACAGTTTGCCAAAGTCCAACAAGTCCACATTTAGAAGAAACTAGAATCACACTAGCACCTAAAATCAACATTATCTGGCTTGGTGGCAGAGAGTTTTCAGTTCTGCTGGTAGGTTTGTGGATTAAAGTAATGTTCCCTACAAGAGGCCAGATTACTCATCAGGTTGGTATGTGTCTGGAATGTATCCCAGCAGTCGAGTCCATCTTGGAGCCGAACAATGAGCTAAAAAATGTAATAACACAAAGCAAACCTAGCAAAACATAACACCACAGAGCAAAGCAACACGTAAAAGAAAACATCACGAATCAGAAATACCGAAAAACACAGTAATATAAAAATAGGACTAATTTCCTCTGTAAATTGGTGCATGGCCAAAACACACAGTCTGAAATGTCACTCTCGCTTAAACACAATCCAGAAATAGTCTCCTGAGAGTCAAAAAAAATTCTTTAAAAAGAAAAACTGTGCTAAACTAGATGGATAAAAATAAATAGTGAAGGTTGATTTTTGGAAAAAACATCTGAAACTAGTCTAAGAAGGAAGAGATTGACTAAATTAGTAAAAAATAAAATAAGTGCCTTGTTAAAGTACATTGGACCATGAATAAAACAATTATAATCAGTGTGTAAATGAAGCATCTTAAGACTGGAGAACATGTTCAGTAGAATATCTCAGTCATAGGATTTTGTAATGAAACATTCATAAATCAACCAAAGCAGGTAATTTGTAGTATGGTTATTTAAATTGGCAGAGAATAAAGGCATGGCACGCCGGTGTCCACAAAGGATGTGAAGTCTCGGGTCTCCAGGCTGTTTCATCCTGCACCTACTTGCTGGGCTTCCCGATAATGACTAGGAGCAGATCACAGTGGCTCCTCAGATGGGTGAAGTGGTGGGAAGCCTGGGGAGAGAAGTAGCTCATCATCCCCAGCCTCTCTGAAGGGACAGAGGCGGTGCCCTCCCTTCAGTGGCCTGATCTGGAACCTGTGGTGAGTGCTCAGTGTGTAGACGGTTCTGGTGACAGCAGTGGCAAGCCGACCCACATGGTCCGCGTGGAGCGGGAACTGACGAGGGAACTGGAGGTTATCTGTGGTGTTGAAACTTCCTGGGCAGCTGGGCTGAACGAAACATGAGATTGGGGACCTAAAGTTTTTGAACTGGAGCTGTGCCAGTCATTCAGTGGTCCCCTCCTAAGAGACGGATGGGTGGCAGAATCTGCTGGGGAAGGACAGTATTGCCTGACAGTGGCATTTGGCTCTTACTATACCCCTTCTGACTCAGGCACTATTACAGACCAGGCCAGAAATGAACACTCCCAGTGTTAAAGCCAACCTTGCCTGAAGGAAAAGTTGCACAGGCTGCACTCTGTTGCTCTCTAGCAGCTGTGTGCTTCTCCTCTGCCCCCGCCATTTGTTGCGCTCACTCTTGTGTACTTCTTCCCCGTGTTTTCTCACATGTGTTGTTCTGCCCTCCCTCTTCACATTCCTTTCTTGCTCATTGCTTCTCAGAGATCTACTAGTTAACGGCAATGCTGCAGACACAGAACTACCTTCCCGTGCATAGGGCAAGACCAACTCTTGGAGTACCTAAGCATAATAAAATCGGGCTCCCCAAATAATATCTGTCCACCTGAAGTACAACAATACATCTTCAAAGCATTTCCAAAGATCACCCTCTCTCTTCTGAACCTATCCTTAACTCAAGGGACAGTTCCACAAGCTTTAAAAAAAGTAGTGATTATTTCACTACAGAAAAAACAGGGATTTGATACCCAGAGGCTTGCTAATTACAGGCTAATATCTCTCCTCCCCTTCTCGGCTAAGGTGCTTGAGACACACATAGCAAAGAATTTCTGCTCCTTAATTGAAAAAACAAACTTCCTAGACACACATCAGGCCGGTTTCCGTGCAGCCCACTCCATGGAGTCTATTATTCTATCTGTAATGGATGATCTAAAGGGGAAGGCAGATGTAGACAGCAGTCAAGCATTGATTCTCCTGGACCTGCCTGCAGCCTTTGACACCCTCAACCTCAACATCTTGTTGGATTGTCTGGCTGCAGCAGGTCTCAGTGGCTTGGCCCTGAAATGGTTTCAATCATTTCTTGCGGATAGAAAACAGTCAGTTTGGCTCTCTACGTACAAATCGGGCACAGTAAACTTGTAAAGTGGAGAACAACAGGGCCCATCCCTATCCCTGCATCTTTTCAATATATATAATATATATATCCACCCTCTTATTGTTACGTTACGGCAAATAGGAGTGCAAATCTACAACTATGCTGATGATTTGCAGCTGGTCTTCCCCATCAATGAATCTATAGAGTCTCAAGAATTTCTCAAAAAATCCATGCTGTTCATCGTGAAATGGATAAACAAAAATGAACTAAAACTCAATGCCGAAAAAACAGCAATCATTATCCCCAACAATAAACTCCAGCATTGGACTCCCGCCCACTAGCCATCCGAGTTAGGCCCATCTCCGGCACTAAAAAACTCGATAACGAGCCGCGGCATACACATTGACTCAGACCTAAACATGAATGCGCAGATTGCAGCAGTCACCTCCGCTTGCTTCCCCCAACTACGGAAACTGTTAAAAGCCGGCTGTATTCTTTTTAAAGCCATTCATGGGATTTGCCCTAAGTACATTTCATCAAAAATCCATAAGTACACCCCCCACCGTACTATAAGAGCTATGCACATGAACTACTTAGAGGTCTCAGTTTTTAGACACAAAAGAACAGGAGGCTCACGCTTCTCAATATTAGGACCCAAACTCTGGAACGCTCTTCTGCCCCCATTAAGACTCGAGTCAGACCAGTTTCATTTTAGGAAGATGTTGAAGACCTGGTTCTTCACACAAGCTTACAGCTAGACCTGGACTATCCTTACCAGTAACTCTTTTTGGAAAGTAACTCCTCCAGCCCCAAGAAACCTGTTGGTGAACGAGCGCTATAAAAGTTCCTATTAACATAACATAACATAACATACATCAAGCTGATAGAAAGAAACAACCAATGTGCACACAGCACAATGGCATATTGACAAAAGTTTTAACTGATCTTCGCGTCCCAAAATAGTTTTACTGACATGGGATATCGGTATATACGATTTGCATATTATCTCTTGACGGATTACCATATAAATTTTTATGAACACGCCACTCATCCTTAAACGTGGGTTAGAAGTCAAACGTTTACCAATTCAGCTACAGATGAAAGAAGTTTTGTGAACTTTTTGGGGATCCGTTGCACCTCGTCCTCTTTACTTTTATGCTCATTAACAGAATGCTTCTAGATACACCAAACCCCACTGGACTGAGCCCATCCAATCCCAGCACGGCTTGCAGGTACCAGTACTCACTTTGACTTTTCACACAGTTGGAGAACATGACTGCAGCCCCGCAGCGACTGGCATGCACCCGCAGCTGCGCTGCCCTTATCGCTGCCCCGCAAGCACCGGCAGGCTGCAGACACCACTTCTCGAGCGCCCGCACACACCCTGCAGAGTCTGCACGCGATGCAATTACAGGCCAGTTAGCAATCCTGCTGTCAGGCCCGGAACCTCAGCTGCGGCGCTGGTGGCAGCCCTGCCTGAGCACTGTGCGGGCAGAACAACACATGGGAGAAACCGGGTGGACGCGGGAAACCTGCACCCCTAATTATGTCACAGCGTCGTCTGCTTGGTTTATTTCTTCAAAGTTCTGATGAGAGCAGCTTTCGCGGAGCGTGGGCGGCACTTGTAACCTTAAAGTTTCAGAAGCACCGAGGTACTTCTTTCCCACAAAGCACTTAGTGATGCAGAACCAAAGCAAGAGTGCCAGCTCGGAATATATAAGGCACAAGCACGACTGGGAGTGTGCGGGAGGTGGTTGGGGGCCCCAAGAATTCACAGACTGCAGGAGGAGGGGTAGGGAGGGACGGGAAGAAAGTAGTCTGTGCAGTGAAGGGGCCAGAAGACATGGAAGGATACAAATGACTGACATGGCTGCCATGGGGAGGGACTAACAACCTTAAAACCAATCGGAAGGCAGCATTCATAACCTAAGCCAAAGAAGAAGATGGGCCGGAGAGTGGGCGGAGCTTCTACGAAGCTTCCACACTATAGTGTATACTGCATGGCTTGTAAAGCGCTGGTAGCGCACTCCCGCTGCAGCGCTAGGCGAGACCTAAAAACAGGGGCCTGGCTCTTCACTGAGCCAGTTCCTCTCTTCTTGATATGGCACCAGGGTCCGTAATACAAACGGGTGCATTTTCCCTGTTTGCATCAAAAGTGCACCTTTGAACAGGTGATACAGGTGCAGACAGGAAAAATATGCCCTATTTTAACCAATGTGATGCAATGGCTTTGCAGGTAATGTAGGAGAGTTTAAACCAAATCCTTGCCTTTAAAGAGAACCAAGGAAGGCATCTCCAGATGTAATAGGAAAGAATGAATAATAAAGAGCAGACTGCAGACATTGGCGACAGTCAGAGGAGTATCCACTGTGGGTGGTCATAATTCAGCTGTACTTCTAAAGTAATCTTAAATCCCTATAGTCTGAGCAATATAAAAACCCTCAATTAAATAAAATAAAGAAATTAAGATCTGGGGATCCCATTGACAAACACCTCAGTTTAATAACATCCATTGTATGCTTATCGAATTGATCCAATTGGCGTTATCTACCAAAACAACTGCTTCTGAATACTGGAAATATTGCAGCCCAAGTGGATGGCGTACCTTGTATTATCCACATTAGGGGTAAAAGTGTGACAATATGACCTGGTCAAGAGGTGAAATGGGCAGCAACAGCTTTGAAATGCATAGAACTAATGGCTCAGCCCTGTGCAACACTACCAAGATGGATTTGTTTCAATGTTAGAAGAGAGAACATGGGTGTAGTCTCTCAGGAACGAGTGACGTAATTGTCAATGACTCATGCTTATACAGAATGTGCTTGAAATTATTTGGAATTGAGAAAAAGGCATCTTTGGTGACATGGGCAACTCTGAAACTGACCTAATACTCATCTGGTGTACGGGTGCTTCCCAGGAATTTAAGACAGTTGGCCATTGATCACCTTAACTGCAACCCAAAGGGGAAAGGGAAGGAAAGAGATGGGGCAAAAGTTATAAAGTACGTAGGGATCAGCAGTAGCCTTTTTAATAGAGGTCTGGCCTTCAATTTGTTTCATTAAGAGGGAAACGACTCTATGCAAGTGGTTAGGTACACAGCAGAAGTCACTGAACTCTTACTATTTGCATGGGTCAAGAATCCAAAGGACATTAGCAAGCATCACTCTATATCTATAAATACTGTCCTGGATGTTCTGGAGGGTCCACCTCGCTGTTTAGGTAACACTGAGGGAAACACCTTTGATGAAAATGTGACTGCAAGTGTTTACCCACAAACTCAGCAAATGTTGTCTTGTAGAATTGTACTTATAGGTATGGTGTGGTTGGTTGCTGATGGATGTATGAATACTACATTAGAATGGAATGAAGATCTGGGTCCTGAAAAAAGCCATGGGGCCATTCTAGGGCCATTATGCAGGCTGAAACATGTCAACCCAGTTATATGCAGAGATATTAGGCATTCTCATGCATCGCAAACGTTTGTAATAAGTTCCCCTGACCCACCCTCAATAAATAAAAACTCATTGAGCTTACTGCTTAGGGATTCTATAATCTCTCGATTCTATTTCCGCATATATCCACCATTCAAAACTACTTCCCAGAGCCACAGGGAGCTCATTCCCTACTAGAATTATTCCTGATGAATAAGCCTCATCCAATGCTCAAGCATGACACCAGAGAGGGGGCAAGGGAGGGGGGTAGATAAGGCCACGTCTTTCAATTTTGTGTAGAGTCTCACAGTGAGGGAAGGGGGCTTTCGGTCCACCATACAGGTCGCAACCTTAAGCTAAAGACAAAAGGTATGCTGTTCCTATGGAGTTGGAGGGAGGAAGAAGATGTCAGACCATGTCAGTGATGGCCATTATTGGTAGGTGCTAGACAGGACAAGATAGTGTTCAATCAGGGATAGCTCCAATAAGGAGCAAGGGCCCTCACACATCCTGAGGGGTGTCATGCTTCATCATAGGACAGCTCCTCGTTGGGCCGGCGCTCCAATGCCCAATGTGCTGCGCAGGGGGGCTCTTTGCCAGAGGTCTTCTGGGTTTTGCCGTTGTGAAGCTAGATGGTGTTGTGTGAGGGGAGCCCTATGTGAAGTGAGTAAAGGTGGGACTGTGTGGATGTGATTTAAAAATAGCTTCTGGATTCTCTAAAAGGAGTTTATTGGAGAAGTACCAGGGCCATGAGTAAAAACAGGCAGAAAAGTCGTGAATTGAGAGGGGAAAATTAGACCTGTGTCAGTTCTTGTGGTTTGTTCAAAGGGTCAACTTGTTTCTTGCCTATAAAAAAATCTATTAGGTTCTCGGCAATTCATCAGTACCTATAATCCTCATCTACTCAAAAGGGGGCAGCACGTAGTATGAGAAAGAGGTTACAGTCATGTCCCCTTATGTCAGGATTCCTTGGTAGTCCTAGTGTGTGAAAAAATCATAACTCTCAAATGGGGTACAATTATACCTTCGGAAAATGGTGCACCGGAAGAGCAAGGTAATGATGCCCCAACAGCTCATTCCTCACTAGATTTCTCCCTGATGAATGAGCCCCAGTCAATGAGGAAGCATGACACTCAGAAGAGGGGGGGGGTAGATGAGGCCAAATCTTTCAATTCTGTGTGACATACTATGGATCAAAAGGGTTCAAGACTGGTCACGTTTGCCTTTGGTGTTTCTAATATATTTGCTGTGTGTCATTTTGTAGTGGTGATGATGCATTCTGTTGTTTGCTACTGCTGTGTTTTTTGCTGAATTGCTGCAATTTGCTGTTATTGTTTTTCATTATTGTGTTCTGTTTTGACTGTTTTGTTATGTTCTATTTTTTATGTTAGGTAATTCAACAATTGCTGCATAAATGTCCAGACAAAAGCTGCACATGCTTTTAAAGATTCAGTGACAAGTAACCGTTTGCCACTGTAAAGGTGGTAAACTATCAATGCCAGTTCATGAACTGCTTAAAGCAATAGTTGGTCCAAAACTGTGGCGGAGGCTGTGTCTTTACTTAGCACTCCGAGTGCCCACTTTAAGTGATATGACATGAAGACATGTTCACAATAAACTTCACTTATATAGGCTAAGGACTTCTATACACCGGATAAAGAAGATATCCTTTTAGGATTCTGCAAGATTGCATCGGGAAATTAGGTCTGATGCTCCGTTTAACAAGGAGTTTCATGTGCTGTTGATTTTGATCAACAATTGACTGTGGATGTGGCTGGTAAAAGTTTCTGTAAGTGGCGAACACTTGGCCGGAGTTCTTCGGTAGTAGCAACGATTCTGCAGAGGCAATCAAGAGAACGTGCAAGTAGAAGTACATAGACTTAAGAACCCAATTTAAAGGTGATCATACCTGCAACAAAAAGCCTGTAGAGCTGACAACATGGCTCTGCAAATTAATGCTTGGAGCAATAATCTGAATATCATGAGCGTGAATCCAATCAAGACGCACTCTGCGATCCATCCTTCCAAGGTTGGCAAACTAACTGTAAACTAGTTATTAGTGTCATCTCTTATTTCCAGTGATTAGAAATGACACAAGTGGGGTCTGACACGCTACATAAGAAGTAACATTATTATCTGTATTCGCAGGCAGACATGGAGATAGTACTATCAGAAGCTTCTCAGTGTCCTGTGGTAACCAATTTTGCATCTATTAATACATGTCTTACTCTTTGCTTGTTTACATGATTAAAGCCAGGCACTGGGTCTAGTGAACTGAGGATAATGGTGTTTCTCTCTATCCTTCAGAAACTGGTTACATTTCTCCATCAGGTGCCACAACCCTCTCATAAAAATCTAAACAAAAACACTGCCTTAAGAGCTAATTCACAAAAGATTTATTAGAACGGTATGTTGTACTACAGAAGTACTGTTTTACTACCTCTTACCCAATCGACCCAAAACAATTACCTTATTTTTAGTAAAAGTGTGAAATTGACACAACATTTTCTAGTTGTGATAATTAAACATGAATATTCCCAGAACATTTCCCTGTTAGATGTTTTATGGCCAATTTAAAATGGCGTGGAAGATTCTGTATGTGTACTTTACACATCCAAAATCCATTCATGAATAAGTCTCATAGAGCCGGAATAGAAGTGGGTCTGTTAATTCCTGGAATTACGAGTTTGAAGGTATTTAAAGCATCTGATTATTATCTGATGCATTAAATACCTCACACATCATTACAGTTCTGCAGGACAAACCTGCCAAATTGTAATGGGGGAAAGCTTATGGTATTCACCATATCATGAGGATTTTGGTGCGTTAAACACAATCAGGCACATGCATCAAAGCTATTTGCGATCGCAAATGGTAGAATCGCAAAAATCGTCCGTTTGCGATAGCAAAATTAGCTTTTGTGATGCCTGAAACAACTTGCCACTCGCACTTTAGAAAATCGAAATTTTTTGAGAGTTTTCAAATTGCGATTGCGATTCCTTAAATGCAATGCAAGAACCACTTGAGAATAGCGATTTCACTTACGTGGGTCGCAAATTACCATGAAGTTGAACTTCATGGTAATTTGAAAATGCTTTGAAAAATGCACTTTTGTGCATTTTTCAAAGTTTCAGGTTGCGCACACACATGCCCCCAGGGCATTTGTGTGCGCAACATATGTGCACAGATCAAATTCAGGGGTGCAACAGGGTGTCCTTTTGACACACTTGCACCCTGAAATTGCATGCGCAATTTGCGAGGACCTATTGGTACACGCAAATTGCGCATGCAATTTCCCATTCATTCCTATGGACCTGTAGGCCCATAGGAATGAATGGGATGCCATTCCTTATTTGCGACTCGCATTTTGCGAGTTGCAATTAGGAATGTGTAGGAATCGCTATTTTTACAGCGCTTCCTACATGCATAGGATTTTGCGAGTCCTTAATTGCGATTCCTTAATTATCGCAATTAAGGACTCGCAAAATCCTACCTTGATGCATGTGCCTGCAAAATCGGCATGTTATTCCACAAAACTCATAATAGATGTTGATATTTATCACACCCTGTAAATAACATACCCTGTGGTATTGTTATTGATCAAGTGCAATAAATAACACCTAACCCTGAAATCAGACTAATAGTGTATACTGGAGCTTGTATTTTTTTAACGCTAGTAATCTAAATACGGGTATTGGAAAAAAGCAACTCTGGCATTAAAGCTGACAAACATATTTAATAAAGGAAAAAAAAATATTTCGAAAGAGATTAGAAAATATAGTTTATGTAGATTTACTCAACGCACTGAAAATACAAAGTTTAACAAAAAAAATAAATGGTAATCCATTAGAAAAATATAACCAAAACTCTTCTTCCCCAGATAGAGGGTTCTGTACGACCGGCTGCAATATAATCAAAGACACACGAGGGCGCACTTACCAGAGATGCCACTTAGGTGAATGAGAGGGTGGCTGAGGGAGGTGTTGAGTGCTAATAGCTGCACCCCTGAAAGTGTTAATGGAGTTTATACATTGAAACAGGATGTTGAGGAGTGTGTAACACCTCATTCTACTTTGTATTCTTTCAAGAAAGTGGAGACGTGTGGGACCTTCACAGAGCAACCGCGGATTCGAGAAATGAAAAGGTCAGAGAGATTGAGTACTTTTTGATGGGAAAAAAGTAATATGTAATTTGGTAGGGTAAAAAGTCATTTGTTCAGTTAACCTTTGATACATTTCATAAATGGAAATTAGAAGACAGATTTCGTCAGCAGAAAAAGAATACCAGCTTCCAGCACAATGAAATAAAGTGTTAACCCTTACTTAAAAAGCTTATATTGTTTTAATCAACCGGGTTACTAATATTGTTAAGTATGTCATAAATGCTGTTCCCAAATATATGTGAATTATTTTTCGCAGGTGTTCAAGATGGGCGTGAAAAATATACAGACGTTCTGTCTTTAAATGAAATATAATATTTTGGTGATCCGATGTGTAATGTGTTAACTGTTCTGCATTACCCACCAAAAAACCGAGGCAAACGGTCAAAAAGAAATTTACTGAACACTAAAAGAAGAAAAGTAAAAGAGACTACATTATTTTTGCGAAAAAGGTGTGATTATACTGCTGCTAATTATGCAAAACAAATTCATTTTTCCAGTGGCCATGCAGAGATTAATTAGAGGTAACCAAGTAAAGGGAGAATGGGCATTCTACACAGATGTGTGATATATTATAATGGAATTGTGAGAGGTATTTTTTTTACAAAACAAGGTGTATGCACTAGATGTGCTCAATATGAAAACAAAATGTATTGGGTTGTTGTGTTTGTGCGATTAGGACATCTCGATAAATAATTATGACTTGTGTTTCAGCCTATGCAACTTGCCTGTACAGCACTTTCTCACGTTTGTGAAAAAGTGCCTCTTCTATGACATGCTCCAACAGGTGGATGGGACTAATGGATAAATTGTTGTCGTAATCCTCATTAGAGTTAGGTCAGCAGTTGCCCGTCCATGCAGGCTGAGGGGGCCACGCCCCCACCTTTTTCAGGCAAGAAGAGTGTTTGTCAGACTGAACTATGGTGAGCCTGACAGACACTCTTCTGGTTCAGTTCAAGCAGTCAGGACTAGACAGGCAGTAAATGCACATGCTTCTGGCTGCCTGAGCTGAACTTTGCCAGGCTGAGTATTTCTCAGCCCTGTGGGTGTGACCTCCTAATCATATCCGATTCCATCAGACCTGGACACTTCAGTTTTAAGCCAAGGTTTGAGTGTCAATCAGTGACACCTCATCATAGAGTGTGGTGGGGTCAGCAGTCTCACTGACCTTATCCCACTTTGTGACAAGTTTGGGACTGCTGCCTTTCATCTCTGGCTGACCTACGTTCAGCCATTGAGGGAAGAAAGCAGTCCCAACCCTCCTGGGATCTGAGGTTTGCGAAAGCTGACTGAATGCCAGCCATTAGGTCATTGGGAGACCTAATGCCAGCCAATGAGGGAAGGCAGCATCCCAACACTCCTGGGACCTCCCAGGATTTTTTATCTTTAGTACATGTGTGCGTGTGTGTATGTATAAATCTATTTGTATTTGTTAGTGACTGATGTGAATGGGTGTGTGCGCTTGTGTGAATGCCTGTGTGTCAGTGAAGTAGATGTGTGTGTGTGGCACCGCTGCCCACCTCCCTGTTAACATCACTGTCCGCCACATGGTTTGGGTGCTCCACATGCACCACTGTAGCCTTAATTTACATTTGACTTGCATGGATCATGCTTTTCATATTTCCCACTCTTGTATTTTGCATGCAAATGTTTCCATTCACACATCAATTAGCGGCAGCCAGGAGGAATGGTGGTTTTCCTCTAAGGCACTGGAGCGTTGCACCACCTGCTGACAGCACAACAGCTGCAGAAAACGTACATCTAATAGAATGGTCAATGGACATGACCAATTGAAGTGCTCTGTGTCTCTCTAGACCTGGGCATGGGGCCACTCCTGCTGCTGATTGGGAGAAGCAATGACTTGCTTAAACATGAAGTGCGCATGACAGATTGGCCGGTCGTCTTGCGCAACACAATCCAATATGCACACTTCAGCCACACCAATATGAGCTGTGTTTATAGCTGGGCGTACTGCAGGCACAGGCTCCTAGTCAGAAAAGGAGCACTGTGTTAAAATCCTGAGACCAACCATGGTGGTACTCTCATGCTGAAAACGGCATGAGAGCAGCTCCATAATTGGTTAGGTTTGTTGGCTCTTCATTTCTGTGTCAAGCACGGAGGCTCCATGGTCTGTGGGAACAGTGGCTGGTGGTCCTGATGTCCCATATCTTTCCTGTACACCAACGTCAGTAAGTACTTTTGTTTTATTTAGTTAAACACAGCACATTTTCCGACTCTTAGTGCTGCTGCCCCATGTCAAGTAGGCACTGCATTGCTATCCACACATAGTTGGCTTACAAGCTGGTTTTAACTGAAGAGGGTTGACTCACAGGTCACAAACAAAAGAACTTTGGGCCCGATTAAGACTTTGGCACTCCAGCACTGGCCCTCTGCCAGCCCGGCAGCGCCAAAGCCACGCAAAGTCTGCCCGCCTGATTACGAGTTAAACTTGTGCAGGCGGACAATCCTTTTGCTGTTCCCACGGCATTGCCCTGAAAAAGGGCACAGCAATGTGAACGGCAAAATGTTTCATCATGGCATGGACTGTGAAGTCCATGCCCTACTGAAACTGGGGGGTAAGCCTACAGGCGGCACATGTAGTGTACCCCTGAATGCATCCCAATGGCAGCACGGGGGCCCTGCATGGCCCCCTTTGTTTCTTCTCCCTTTTCATGGTAGTGAGCCATGTAAAGGGGAAACTCAAAATATGCTTGGCTGACCATGGTGGTCAAGCTTTGCATATTATATGGGCCCTCTGCACTGTGCCACCACCAGGGAATGGTGGTCCTCTGGTGCAGCCATTGCAGCAGTGGCCAGTCCTAAAATCTGCCTCGCTATATTCCTGGCAGTCCAAGACTGCCAGACTCGAGATCAACAAATACATCCATGAATATCAGGACATGTCCTTGTCTAGTTTGCAGTATAACACTATTGTTTAGAAGGAGATTATTTCAATTATTTTACAAAATAGCTGTCATTTATATGTATTTCATTGAATGGGTCACAGTGGTGGCTTCAGTTCCTACAATTTTCCCA
This sequence comes from Lissotriton helveticus, assembly GCF_964261635.1. Lineage (NCBI taxonomy): Eukaryota > Metazoa > Chordata > Amphibia > Caudata > Salamandridae > Lissotriton > Lissotriton helveticus. The sequence continues at coordinate 926,485,040 of NC_136071.1, read as the reverse complement.
CAAAAGATCTACAGTTCAGGTGTTAAAAGTTCCATACCTAGGGAAACACAATGCACCCTCATCTTCAGTAATTCTATTAATTGTTTCACCCACAATCATGAATTTAATCCATGCTGAGTAGTCATTATGTAAGCCTGGGTACCCCCAGGAGATTAATTTTTGCCTTTCCTAACAACTATAATAACATCTCCCCATACAAATAAAATGCTTTAAACATTTCATTTTAGCAACTCAATTGACTGAATCATTTATGTGAAACCCAATGTTTTTATTTGGATCCGTATTTCAATAACTAATCGAATAGCAGTTTCAATTTTCAGTAGCCCTCTATCCAATCTGTTATCCAAACTCAAACTCACGATGTAGTGTAACACGAAACACCAACCGACCAATATGAGCGCGAAGCACACCAACAAGACAATTACATTGTGAACACTATGACTTTAACGTCTCACTCCTTGCAGCATCCACCCTCCTTTACAATTTTTCTCTGTTAGAACAACAATTTTTGACTAATCTTGTTTGCTTAGCTCCTTTCTAACAGAAAATATTTAGATATACATTCACTCAGAAGGTGACTTCTCGACCAGCAAAAATTCTGACCAATTACTGCAGCTTCGTCCTGGTGGATAGTAGGGTTTCACCAACATTCATAAGGTTGATAAATCAGCAACATTTGTCCCTGCTGTTACTGAAGTGATGGTACCTCACACCACATCTACTGAATTTTTGGGAAACTAAGATTAATATCCAGGGACCTTTTGACATCTTGAAGCCTGAAATCAACGTTTTCACAACTTTTTAAATCTTTACCTGTAACTATTGATTCATCCAATTATAATACATTCACTCTACTCTCACAACCACAACACTATTCTCCTTATTGATACTCACAACTCCAAACTGCAGTCACCAAGTTCGTAACTGCTCGTCACATCATAAAGATTCCGGCACTGGAAACTGGAATTGGAGACTATTCAAATATACTTGGGGTAATGCTTTTTAAGCTCTGTTCTGGTTGCAAAACCATCAATCTGTTACCAGAAACTGCTGAAGCCAAAAATAGACTCCCCAAAATGGTTCAGAACTTTTACATATGCCAACTTACAAATATCACCATGGAGCATCCCTGGGGCTCCGGTGAGGTAGGTCAACTAACCTTTTCCACCATTTGGAAAACTAGAGGTTCCATAAATAAAGTCATTAAAACATTATGGATATTTAGAATTTGAGATGAGTAAATGATGAGAGATTGGGATAGTTTTAAAACCTTTATTTTATCATAAGGTTACAGTTTCCAATTATCTTTATTCAGTTTAGTAATTTACAGAAATAAAAGAAGTGGCTAGACTTCAGCATTAAAGACACGTGTTCCATAAAGACAGCCAATAAACTAGCTCAGGGAGCTATTCTCAATAAGAACCGAGGAAGTGTTCCATTGGAAAAAGAGAGAACAAAGAGGAATTAATTCTACCGAGTAGTTCTGAAAATCTCAGTCAAGTTCCTACAATTGCAATATCAACTGTGCTTAGAATGGCGATCTGTGCAGTAGCACCGACCCCTAATTAACCTCAAGAATATCTAAAAGGAATCAGTTCTCCATAAAGAAGAGTCTTGGGGAACTGGATAATCCAGCAACAGGACCACCGGACAGGGTTAAGGAAATAAGGAGATGTCTCTTACTTGCTAGGAACACTCATTAATATAGCTTTCTCACACAAGCACCAACTTTGATGGTGTTTCTACTTGATGTCCAATCAGAACAGTTTACGAAGTGATGTTGTTAGTTATACGATGCATCTTCTTCCGATTCCCACAGCCTGCACTGATTTGATAGTTTTCTTAGAGTAATTGTGACATGGGGGAAGGTTCCAATGAGAACCTTATTTGCTTAACTGAAAGATGCATTGAAGGCTTGTTGCATAGACAAAAGCTAGTCAGTAATGTGAAAGCAAATATAAATGTTATTCGGAACCAACATTTATAAAAGTATATGTCACCATGTATTCCATACAGTTATTATATTCTAGTGTACGGAACTAAAATGGGGTGAGGAACTTAACAGGGGCGGAACAATCGCCCAGGCCCCGCGGTGTGGGGGGGCCCCACTATCTCCTGTAAATGAAGGGGGCCCCGGCCCCCCTCAGCTCTTCTGAGAGCTCTGAGAGAGGCTTGCTTTGCTCTGAAGCCAGCCTCTCTCAGTGCGTCTGAAGCAGGTGCAGGCTGCAGCCTGCTCGCACCCCTCGCCCCCTCCCTCGCTCTGACTGAAGGGAAACAATGTTTCAAGTGACATTGTTTCTCTTCAGTCAGAGCACGAGGCCGGAAAGAGGATGGAGGTGGGGGCCCAGTTGAAGCAGGCGAACTCTGCCTATGCGGGTACAGTGGTGGATCAGGGGGGCCTCAGTCTCAGTTAAGCTGTGGAATCCTAAAATGTGCACATGAGGCAGACTATTGCGCCTATAAAAGGGCGGGCAGTTTTTAGGGCCCCAGGGTATTAAAAGTGTCCTGAGTAATTACAGGAGGGGCCACAGAGACTTGTGCTGCCCCTCATGTGACATGGACTGCAGGATGGTTATCAAATATACAAATCATCTCATTCAAAATTAATTATATGTGAATTAATTTTATAGGTAGTAATTGTGGATATCCTGAAGACCTGACTGAACTTTACTCTTCAGTGAATCCACAACTCAAGCCTTAGTCTGGATTGACCCTGGCGAATCCAGGGGCCCCTCCTCAGAAGCGCGGGGCCCTCGCAATCATCACCCTCATAACTGCCCCAGTTGTGTCTATTACAGACTGACAACACACTGAGCTCATAGGGGCCCCTCCACAAAAGCCTCTCTGAGGTCTTCAGGAGTACCACAGGATTTTACAAGCGTACTACAGAAGTACCCCAGGAGTCCTACAGGAGTAATACAGGAGTACTACAGCAGTACTACAGGAATAATACAGGAGAATTACCGGAGTTACACCGGAGTTCTACAGGAGTACTTCAGCAATACTACAGGAGTACTACATGAGAATTACAGGAGTTCTACAGGCATACTATAGAAGTACTACAAGTTTACTACCGGAATACCACCAGAGGTTTATAGGAGTACTACATGTGTACTACCGGAGTACCACTGGAGTTCTACAGGAGTACTACACGAGTAATAGATAAGTACTACAGGAATACTACAGGAGTACTACATGAGAATTACCGGAGTTCCACAGGCGTACTACAGGTGTACTACCGGAGTACCACCGGAGTTCTACGGGAGTACTACAGCAATACTACAGGAGTACTACATGAGAATTACAGGAGTTCTACAGGCGTACTACAGAAGTACTACAGGTGTACTACCGGAATACCACCAGAGGTCTATAGGAGTACTACAGGTGTACTACCAGAGTACCACCGGAGTTCTACAGGAGTACTACAGGAGTACTACAGGAGTAATACAGGAGTACTACAGGAGTATCGTAGGAGTTGAACAGGAGCACTACATGTGTACTACAGGAGTCACAGGAGCACTACTGGAGTTCTACAGGAGTACCCCAGGAGCCCTACAGGAGTAATACAGGAGTACTACAGGAGTACTAAAGCAATACTACAGGAGTACTACATAAGAATTACAGGAGTTCTATAGGCGTACTACAGGAGTACTAAAGGTGTACTACCAGAGTACAACCGGAGTTCTGCAGGAGTACTACAGGAGTACCCCAGGAGTCCTACAGGAGTAATAGAGGAGTACTAAAGCAATACTACAGGAGTACTATAGGAGAATTACAGGAGTTCTACAGGTGTACTACAGGAGTTCTATAGGAGTACCACAGGTGTACTACCGGAGTACCACCGGAGTTCAACAGGAGTACTACAGGAGTAATACAGGAGTACTACAGGAGTATCGTAGGAGTTGAACAGGAGCACTACATGTGTACTACAGGAGTACCACAGGAGCACTACTGGAGTTCTACAGGAGTACCCCAGGAGCCCTACAGGAGTAATACAGGAGTACTACAGGAGTAGTAAAGCAATACTACAGGAGTACTACATGAGAATTACAGGAGTTCTACAGGCGTACTACAGGAGTACTAAATGTGTACTACCAGAGTACAACCAGAGTTCTACATGAGTACTACAGGAGTAATACAGGAGTACTACAGGAGTACCCCAGGAGTCCTACAGGAATAATAGAGGAGTACTAAAGCAATACTACAGGAGTACTATAGGAGAATTACAGGAGTTCTACAGGCGTACTCCAGGAGTTCTATAGGAGTACTACAGGTGTACTACCGGAGTACCACTGGAGTTCTACAGGAATACTACAGAAATACTACAGGAGTACTACAGGAGTAATACAGGAGTACCCCACGAGTCCTACAGGAGTAATACAGGAGTACTACAGCAATACTACAGGACTACTATAGGAGAATTACAGTTCTACAGGCGTACTACAGGAGTTCTATAGGAGTACTACAGGTGTACTACCGGAGTACCACTGGAGTTCTACAGGAATACCACAGCAATACTACAGGAGTTCTACAGGCATACTACAGGAGTAGCGCAGGAGTTCTATAGGAGTACTACAGGTGTACTATCGGAGTACCACCAGACTTCTACAGGAGTATTACTGGAGTAATACAGGAGTACTACATGATTACTACAGGAATACCGTAGGAGCAGGGGCATAACAAACACTCCGCAGCCCCCGCGGTGCGGGGCGACCCCACTCTCTTCAGTAAATGAAGGGGCCCCGGCCCACTCAGCTCTTCGGTGAGTGCTGTGAGAGAGGCTTGCTTTGCTCTAAAGCAAGCCTCTCTCCCTCTAAAGCAGGTACAGGCTGCAGCCTGCTCTGAGCCCCTTCCGCTTACTGAAGAGAAACAATGTATCAACTTACATTGTTTCTCTTCAGTCAGAGCACGCCCAAAGGATGGGGGTGGGGGCCCCAGAGACAGCATTCTCCAGGGCAAAGCTCATATGAGAAGGGATGAGGCAGCAAAATGGTGCCCTCAGGTAAGCACTCTTGTTAGAACACAGCATGTGGGCGTCTGCAGGGGAGGGGGGGGGTAAAAGGGGACTGAGAAGGGTGCAAGGCAGAGGGGAGAAGGGTGTAAGGTAGAGAGGAGAAGGGTGCAAGGTAGAGAGGAGAAGGATGCAAGGCAGAGGGGAGAAGGGTGTAAGGCAGAGAGGAGAAGGGTGCAAGGCAGAGGGGAGAAGGGGGCAAGGCAGAGGGGAGAAGGGTGCAAGGCAGAGGGGAGAATGGTGCAAGGTAGAGAGGAGAATGGTGCAAGGTAGAGAGGAGATGGGTGCAAGGTGGAGGAGAGAAGGGTGCAAGGAGGAGGGGAGAAGGGTGCAAGGTAGAGGGGAGAAGGGTGCAAGGTAGAAAGGAGAAGGGTGCAAGGCAGAGGGGGAAGGGTGCAAGGCAGAGGGGAGAAGGGTGCAAGGCAGAGGGGGAGAAGGGTGCAAGGCAGAGGGGAGAAGGGTGCAAGGCAGAGGGGAGAATGATGCAAGGCAGAGGAGAGAATGATGCAAGGTAGAAAAGGGTGCAAGGAGGAGGGGGAGAAGGGTGCAAGGCAGAGGGGAGAAGGGTGCAAGGCAGAGGGGAGAAGGGTGCAAGGCAGAGGGGAGAATGGTGCAAGGTAGAGGAGAGAATTATGCAAGGTAGAAAAGGGTGCAAGGCGGAGGGGAGAAGGGTGCAAGGGGGAGAGGGAGAAGGGTGCAAGCAAGGGGGAGGGCGAGAAGGGTGCAAGGCAGAGGGCAGAAGGGTGCAAGGGGGATGGTGATGAAGTTAAAAATGTGCCCCCCCACCCCACGGAAACATTTCTGCAGACGCCCATGGCAACGCACACTGCTTTGTGAGAGAGAATGGGCGAGAGTGGAGTGAGAGAGAGAGTGGAGTGAGAGAGAGAGTGGAGAGAGGGGGACGAGTGTAGAGTGAGAGAGGAGAGTGAGAGAGAGTGGAGCGAGACAGTGGAGAGAGAGAGAGTATAGAGAGAGGGTGGAGAGAGAGGCAGTGGAGAGAGAGTGGAGAGAGGGAGTGGAGGGAGACAGTGAAGAGAGTGGAGAGAGAGAGAGTGGAGAGAGAGAGAGTAGAGAGAGTGGAGAGAGAGAGTGGAGGGAGAGAGTGGAGAGAGAGAGTGGAGGGAGCGAGCAGAGAGAGAGTGGAGAGAGGGTAGAGAGAGAGAGGGGAGAGAGAGTGGAGAGAGAGTGGAGAGAGGGACAGTGGAGATAGAGTGGACAGAGTTGAGAGAGAGAATGGAGAGAGAGAGATAGAGTGGAGAGAGAGTAGAGACTGACTGACTCAGAGACTGAATACTGACTGACTGAGAGACTAACTGGCTGAGAAACTGACTGAAAGAGAGAGAGAGAGAGAGAGAGAGAGAGAGAGAGAGAGAGACTAACTGACTGAGAGAGAGAGACTGACAGAAAGAGAGAGATAGAGAGACTGACAGAGAGAGAGAGACCGACTGACTGAGAGAGAGAGACTGATAGAAAGAGAGAGATAGAGAGACTGACAGAGAGAGAGAGACCGACTGACTGACAGAGAGAGAGAGACTGACTGACTGACAGACTGACTGAGAGAGACTGACTGACTGACAGAGACTGAATGACAGAGAGAGAGACTGACTGACTGTGAGAGAGACTGACTCACTGAGAGAGGGAGAGAGAGGAGAGAGAGAGAGAGAGAGAGACTGTGATGGAATTGGTGTCACAGTGTGTATGAAGCTATGCAATGCCTCTTAAGATTGCTATTGTCTACTAATAAAAATGTATTATCAAAATGTGCTCTTTGTAGTTACATCTGCTTTTGAAATACTGCATTGTCGCATTGTCTAATGTTTTAAAACGGCAACGAGAAGGAGCAGTGGATGCACTTTTGTCAAAACTGAAGGATGAGAGGGCCCGATGTTGTATATCATGACAGAAGTCCGCATCAGGAAACCCACCTAAAATTGGGCAAACTTTCTCGGCCTATTGATTGCAGGGACCCTGTAATGAATGGACCACCACCTATGATAGCCTGCTGGCAGACTAAACCCAACCTTTAACTCCACCATCCAGTGTTACTTATAACGGCTGTATTGGTGACAGTGCCGTCACAATCGCCCCGCATCCACTGTAGTATGGCGGGTCACTGGCCTGAGAACTCTAGACTGGCACGGAGGATGGGAGGGGGGCCCCCTCCATGTAGTTTGCAGGAGGGCCCCCTCAAGTTCCGTTACGCCACTGGCACTTAATGAACACAATATTAGAGTCATCGCATTTCTAAAGATGACTTCAAAGCTAAGCAGTTGCACAAAATGCTTTACTATGAGCAAAGGTCGAAAGGAAAGCTTTAGGACTAGTAACCGCACACGGTTAAGTTTAGTTACTTGGTTCAAAATTCTGACAAATACGCATCTATAAATGAAGCATTTTAGTGACATCTTCCACTTCATTAGTTATAATGAGATATATTTTCAATTTAATTAGTGATGCTCTAACAAAGTGCATTCACATTTTTATCTGAAAGTCATTTTCTAAAGCGAGCATTTAATAGCATTTAAACACGTTCTAAAACGCAATTCTAACATAGTAAATACGTTGATTTTTTAAATCTATGGTCATTTGTCTCAACATGCTCCTAACAGAATCAGACTTCTGACCAAATATAATAATATTCACAATAAACAAAGTGTGTACATGATTAAACACTACAGGTGACACCCCCATAGGACCATATGGCATCTCAAAAGTACATAAGAATAATACTGCAATGTGAGAAATATCACTCTAAGTAACCAGGCTTTAACCCATGTGTGTGGCCGGCAAGCAGAGAGTGCAATGAAGAAACGCCACAATATTTGGTACAAGTGTGTTATGTGCAATATTCGGGAGCTGCAAAGTCTGAATGGCCTTTACGAGTAACACAGCAGTCGCGGCACCTCACAAAATAAAAGGAGACGTTGCAACCATGCTGACGATTGCGTGGAGGAAATGTCCAAATACCTTCCTATGACAGTGTGCCACTCCCTCACAACCATAAACGCTGCTGAAGGGCCACTAGCTTAGATGAACCTTACCACCCAACCAGGAAGACGGACAAGAGGAACTGATGTCAAATAATCAGAACCAGGTACCCAACAAAAGGCGCCGGCCCTGATGATTCCCTGGGTTAAATACTGTTGGTATATGGCCGCCAAACCACTGAGGTCTTGTGGGATCTCAGCACTCTATGTTTTTTTATCATCACCATGGTGGCCATCTTGTTGTGTAGAAGAACATACATAACATAGTACCTTCCAGCATTTCCACTAATGGCTAGTCCTATGTACATGGAGTTTTCCACATGTTCCATGCCTTTCTTTTTCAGAGCACAATGCAAGATGGGCAGCGGTACCACAAACCCTGACAGCTATTCTTCCCAAAAAGTTGCTAGCAGCTGTAGACCCCAAACTGCATGCTGAGGTTGAGGTGTTGAAGTCCAGCTTGAAATTGCACCTTTAGTGTGTAATGCCCCAGTGAAGAAGGTGGACAGTAGTTTGTCCCATCAGAATGTTTTAAAGGTTCAGAACAAAGTGCTCAAAAGCTTTTACATGTATTTAATTTGATAAAGATCGTTACCATGCCATTGGTACAGATGTTGATTTTCTCCATGCTCTGAGTGGTCCAATTGCCTGGTGCCTGAGCATTTTATCATTTTATCGTGGTGCAATCTGATATAAATGCCTTTAGGCAATCCTTATGCCATTTATAAAGTATACACATTTTGTTTGCTTTTATGTGATATTATGATGATGAACTATTTGCTCTAAGGATCTCTGGGTATCTCTACAGGATGACATTTTGTAATCTTTATTTCCATATTCCACAAGGTCATGGAGCCTTTATACATAATTGACAAGCACTCAAGACATCCCTTGTTTGGTGACTTTTTAGGTCCAGTCTTGCAGGGTCCATCATGGCGATGACTCGAGGTTATGTGTGTGCATTTCTGTGAATTTCTGTGAAAGCTAACATAAAGGGGCAGGGTGAAGGTACTCTGAACACATGTTTGAGAAATGGGGGTGGTAGTGACAGAAGTTTTGTTTCCAAAATAGTTTTTTTTTAATCATGCACATAATTTGCAATGACACTGTAACCACCGTTCCCGTGTACTGCCATGGGGACGTCGCTACTATTGCAGCAATATCACGAATATTGGTGAAAATATCAAAGAAAAAGTATCTATATACACACCCTCGCTGGCCACTGTCACAGACTCATGTACCTACTAACATATCCACTCAGACACTCACACACCCACTAACATACACCTAAATGCAAATGTCACCTACACTATCCAAATATATGTATTTTACAGTATGTTGAAAACAGCGTACTTTTCACATATAGTGACGTCACCGCAACTTCTGGTGCTGCCACAAAGAAAATACATTAAAAACATACATTTTACGAAAGCTAAATACAAAAATTCTAGTTAAAGCAGCCCAACAACAAACCTCTAAATGCAAACATCATCTACACTATCCAAATATGTGTATTTTACTGTGTGTCCAAAACCAAGCGCTCTTCGTGGATAGCGATGGAAGCGTGACCTCCGGCGGCACCGCGCAAAAAGAAAATACATTAAAAACATACACTTTCAGAAAGCCAAATAGAAAAATACTAATTATTGCAGCCCACTAGCAAAGCCCTTAAGGCAAAATTATCCAAATATAAGTCCATTAGAACATGTTCAAAACCATGCAGTCTACATGGTTAATAGAGACATCGCAAATGCCAGCTGCATCATGAAAACAGGTAATTTAATTAAAATATTATTTTTAAAACAATAAAACTTAAAACAAATAAAAATATGATGTTACTTTAATCCTTACTTTAAACAGTGTGTACATTACTTTCGTTTCACTATGACACTATGTTTATATATGCTAATGAAATTTACAAAGTAAAATAAACATTGTTTCTCATCCAATTCTATTTTTTAGTAGCAATCCTTCACAGATCAGCCTCAAGCTTAGAATGCACACCATGATTGAATACTATGTTAAGTCCCTAAATGCTTACTCTTCACTCTTGAGGCGGAAGCCGGGAGGAAAGAGGCACGTAGTGATTTGTTGCTTTAAGCTATCTGTCGATTTTAAGATTTTTAGCTTGTTTTAACTGTGTATTGTGGCTAAACAGCCGATTTTAAACCTGTAGAGCTTGTAATATTGCTATGTGATCGATCGTCGATTTTTAGACTTTTTAGCTCACATAATCTGCAATTTACACACTGTGAAAGCGCTTGATTAACACCTACCTCAGACCTCTGCTGGACCCCCCCGCAGCCGATTAAGGCGCTGCTAAGGGGCAGTAAAATCAAGCAAACAGCCGCCATCTTGGGGAGGTGTGAGGGGAGCGCTGCTGCTGCCTGGCCACGCCCATCCCGGGACGATTCCCATAAAACATCACTCGCATTTGCGCTGGGTAAAATGCTTACTCTTCACTCTTGAGGCGGAAGCCGGGAGGAAAGAGGCACGTAGTGATTTGTTGCTTTAAGCTATCTGTCGATTTTAAGATTTTTAGCTTGTTTTAACTGTGTATTGTGGCTAAACAGCCGATTTTAAACCTGTAGAGCTTGTAATATTGCTATGTGATCGATCGTCGATTTTTAGACTTTTTAGCTCACATAATCTGCAATTTACACACTGTGAAGGCACTTGATTAACACCTACCTCAGACCCCTGCTGGACCCCCGCAGCCGATTAAGGCGCTGCTAAGGGGCAGTAAAATCAAGCAAACAGCCGCCATCTTGGGGAGGTGTGAGGGGAGCGCTGCTACTGCCTGGCCACGCCCACCCCGGGACGATTCCCATAAAACATCACTCGCATTTGCGCTGGGTAAAATGCTTACTCTTCACTCTTGAGGCGGAAGCCGGGAAGAAAAAGGCACGTAGTGATTTGTTGCTTTAAGCTATCTGTCGATTTTAAGATTCTTAGCTTGTTTTAACTGTGTATTGTGGCTAAACAGCCGATTTTAAACCTGTAGAGCTTGTAATATTGCTATGTGATCGATCGTCGATTTTTAGACTTTTTAGCTCACATAATCTGCAATTTACACACTGTGAAGGCGCTTGATTAACACCTACCTCAGACCTCTGCTGGACCCCCCCGCAGCCGATTAAGGCGCTGCTAAGGGGCAGTAAAATCAAGCAAACAGCCGCCATCTTGGGGAGGTGTGAGGGGAGCGCTGCTGCTGCCTGGCCACGCCCACCCCGGGACGATTCCCATAAAACATCTCTCGCATTTGCGCTGGGTAAAATGCTTACTCTTCACTCTTGAGGCGGAAGCCGGGAGGAAAGAGGCACGTAGTGATTTGTTGCTTTAAGCTATCTGTCGATTTTAAGATTTTTAGCTTGTTTTAACTGTGTATTGTGGCTAAACAGCCGATTTTAAACCTGTAGAGCTTGTAATATTGCTATGTGATCGATCGTCGATTTTTAGACTTTTTAGCTCACATAATCTGCAATTTACACACTGTGAAGGCGCTTGATTAACACCTACCTCAGACCCCTGCTGGACCCCCCCCGCAGCCGATTAAGGCGCTGCTAAGGGGCAGTAAAATCAAGCAAACAGCCGCCATCTTGGGGAGGTGTGAGGGGGGCGCTGCTGCTGCCTGGCCACGCCCACTCACGGTCACTCCTCCAATAAATGTCTGGCCCTCACAGGAGGCGCAGCGGACGGGCGCAGCGGGCGCGCCGGAGGCGCGCCAAAGGCGCGCCAAAGGCAAGCCTGTCTGTGCCCGTCCGTGACCGCCCGGGACCAGGGGCAGGAGCCCCTGTGGGTTCCAGCCTCCGGAAAAGCTACAGCGCCTCAGAACTGCGGAAGCTATGTCCCCCTTTAGAAAATCCCTGTCTGCATAACCTAAACTTAAACAATGAAGAGAAAAAGTGTGCATACTGCTCCTTCTCGGTTAACAGACAACTGGGGTCGAGACACAAAGGGAAGATACTGAACCTTGCCCTCCTAAATTGTCGTTCCCTAGGGAAACACAAGATGGAAGTACACGACTACCTAATAGATGGTCGAGTAGATGCCCTCTTTCTCACGGAAATGTGGCTGAACGCCACATCGGCACCAGACATACTGGCGGGCCACCCACCGGGATATGATATCAAAAGAATAGACAGACCAAAGGGAAAAGGGGGAGGAATCGCTATAATTCACAAACAAGATCTGATCTGTACTTTAGAGGGAAGGGATCTTGCTTATAGCGAAACAGGCCTCTTCTCCATCTCAGTGCACCAGGGATACTGCATCAGGGGCTACCTGATATATTGCCCCCCGGGTCCTGGAGCCACTTTCTCCTCCCAGCTGATGGAAACCCTCATGCTCTCCGCTCTAAAACATGAAAGACTCCTCCTCCTAGGGGATCTAAACTATCATTTTGACGACCCCAAGAATAATGAGGCCCAGGAAATTAAACAGGACCTAGTCGGCATCCAGATGCTACTTAAATCAGAACAACCAACTCACTGTCAGGGACATCTCCTAGATCCTATCTTTGCCAACTGGAATACCTTAACCATAGATCCACCCACTCCAGTTATATGGTCTGACCACTTCATAGTTACTTTCCGGGTGTCGGTACCAGACGATGGATCACCCAAGGAACCCACCCACGCTAATAAACGTAGGAAATGGGCAAAATTCTACACAGAGGCCTTTAATAAAATCATAACATTAGGAGGCCCCCCTGAAGGGAAAGATATAGAATCCGCCTGCTTATATCTAAATAAGCGAATCCTAAAGGTGCTTGATTGTACAGCACCATGGACTCATAAGGCACCGGCAAGAGGGTCCAAATCCGCCCCTTGGTTTAATGCCGAACTCCGAGACCAAAAAGCAAAATGTAAAAATTTCGAGAGGAAATGGCGGAAACATTACCTTGAGACAGAAAGAATTGATTATAAGAACAGTCTTAAGATATACCATGCACTTATTCGAAAAACTAAGAAATCCTACTTCTGTACGAGAATCAAAGACGCCGACAATTCCATGAAGGAAATGTTCCTAGTATACAGGGAACTCTCTGATCTCACCTCACTAGCCATCCCCATGACGGGATCAGCTAAAACGCGCAACTTAATAGCCGAGTTCTTTGCAAACAAAGTGGACAAAATTTACGCAGGCTTCCCAGACAAGGCCAGAGTAGGCAGGGAACAGGAAGACAACGTCATACAGATACAGGAGGATAAATGCCTCTCAGCATTCATAGTACCGTGTAAGGAAACTATATGCTGTATAGCAAATAAGCATGGGCGTAAAATCCGTTCCGCTCGCGGATTTTGCAGATTTTCGGTAAATTCGCAATCCGCGAACTCTCGCGAACTTACCGAAAATTCGTAAATCCGTGCGAAGCGGATTTTTTTGCTTGGTCGCACTTGCCAACTAGAATACTATATAATTTCGCGGGAGTAAACACTTGCGAAAACGTAGATGCGGCGGGCAGCGACAATCTCGCAATTGCGAGATTGCAAAATTTGCAATTTCGCACAAGAAATCCACCAGCAGGCAGCATAAACCTTGAAAATAATGATTTTTATCAGAATAACTCCTCAGGTTGACATTTGCCTGCACTTTTTTTTTGCAAGGAGTCCATTTTGGGGGGGGGGGGTGGGAGGAAGGAAGTGCCCCACAGTCTCCAACTTCCTGTTCCTGTCCAGCAGGCTCCTCTCAGTGCTTTCTTCATGTGCTGGTCACTTTGATTTGGATCTTGACCTGGAAGCACTCAGAAGGTGCAAAAGTTCAATCTTATCATTAGTAACCATTCCCTGTAGTGCCTGGAAGGATTACTTTTTGTGGATGCTGCTGGATATTTGGATTTTTGCAAAACTGAAAGCACTCAGCAGGTGCAAAAGTTCAATCTTATCATTAGTAACCATTCCCTGTAGTGCTTCCTGAGGGGCCCCTTCAGAGTTCAGTTGCCTACTTGCAACTATTCTATGACCCTGCTCTGACCCTCACAGCAGGCTCAGAAAAAGCAATTACAGATAAGGAAGCAGGTTCCAGCCAGGAAGTTCAAATTCAGAAACACATTAATCAGCCCCTAATTCATTTATGTCAGTTGAGGCAGGGCAGGTGTGCTTTTCCACCCATAATCTACAGTGATGAACTAGAGGGTGGCATGGGTGAGCCAGAGGGTGGCATGGGTGAGCCAGAGGGTGGCAGTGGTGAAACAGAGGGTGGCAGTGGTGAAACAGAGGGTGCTGTGATGAACCAGATGTAGAAACAACATGTTCGCGACTGTTGCTACCCGAAAAGTACGTTCGCGTTTGCGAACTGGTACAAAATCCTCGCGAACTGGCAGAAATCCTTGCGAACACAAAAAAAATTAAAAATCCGCAAATTCGCGAGAGTTCGCGGATTTTGCGGATTGCGAAACCGTAAATACGCAATTTTGCGGATTGCCAATTCGCAAAATCCGCCCATGCTTAATAGCAAACAGTATTAAATCAGGATCACCGAGCGATCCTGCAACTCCTAAAATACTCCACGGCAGCACTACCACCCTGGAGCCCTATATCAGTCACCTCCTGGCTCTGTCTTTTAGTACAGGACAAGTCCCCATCTCATGGAAAAAAGCGACAGTCCTTCCTCTGAGGAAAAAACCTAATACCAGTATAGAAAAATTGGACAACCTCAGACCCATCTCCCTACTCCCCTACTTTGCAAAAATCGCTGAGAAAGCTGTGAACAAACAGCTCTCAGCATTTGCTGAAACTAATGGACTTCTACATCCCTCACAGTCAGGATTTCGAGCCCTTCACTCGACCGAGTCGGCCCTGCTGTCTTCAACAGAAGCCCTACGAAGATATGCTGATAAGGGCCAGACTTTGCAAACACAACAGTGATGGACAGAATGTGGATCAATGTCACACATGGCTTTTGTAGTTCGGACTGGACTGTTCCCATGGGGCACAGGGTCAGCGCTGATTTGCATATCGCCATTGTCTAACCCAGGGTGGTGTGGAGTGGAAAAACGATGGATTTGGGCCCAGATCTTTGGACTGGGGTGAATGTGTGACATTGATCCACATTCTGTCCATCATTATTGTGTTTGCAGTTACCGCTCTAAGTGTACTGGGGATGCTCAGACGTGAGTCCCAGTTACTCCACACCACTGGAATCAAGCTAGCCGGGCTGATGAGAGGTGTTACCTCGAAACCGGGCCGGTCCTCCGATGATTGTTTCCGTTCTGGGAAGGACATGGCTTTTGTAGTTCGGACTGGACTGTTCCCATGGGGCACAGGGTCAGCGCTGATTTGCATATCGCCATTGTCTAACCCAGGGTGGTGTGGAGTGGAAAAACGATGGATTTGGGCCCAGATCTTTGGACTGGGGTGAATGTGTGACATTGATCCACATTCTGTCCATCATTGTTGTGTTTGCAGTTACCGCTCTAAGTGTACTGGGGATGCTCAGACGTGAGTCCCAGTTACTCCACACCACTGGAATCAAGCTAGCCGGGCTGATGAGAGGTGTTACCTCGAAACCGGGCCGGTCCTCGGATGCTTGTTTCCGTTCTGGGAAGGACATGGCTTTTGTAGTTTGGACTCGACTGTTCCCATGGGGCACAGGGTCAGCGCTGATTTGCATATCGCCATTGTCTAACCCAGGGTGGTGTGGAGTGGAAAAATGATGGATTTGGGCCCAGATCTTTGGACTGGGGTGAATGTGTGACATTGATCCACATTCTGTCCATCATTGTTGTGTTTGCAGATAAGGGCCAGACGGCGGCACTAATTCTCCTCGATCTTAGTGCCGCTTTCGACACTGTAGCTCACCACACATTGCTACAGTGTCTGAAAAAGGGAGGAGTGAGAGAAAAAGCCTGGGAATGGATGCAATCATTCCTAACAGATCGAACCTTCCAGGTCGCCCAGGGCCAGTTTAAGTCCAAGGAAATAAAACTCAATCAGGGAGTGCCACAGGGCTCCAGTCTCAGCCCCTCTCTTTTTAATCTGTATGTGGCCCACGTAGGAGAAATCACAGACACGTTCGGGGTTGAGATAGTATCATATGCTGAGGATACGCAATTGACTGTAACCCTAACGCAACCAGAGAAGCAAAGCGCCACCAATTTTGCGTCCTGCATGCAGAAGTTGCCACTATGGATGGCAGACAATTGCCTCTGCCTAAATGGTAATAAGACGGAGGTACTGATCATAGGCAAATCCCCATCAGTATGGACTTCAGCATGGTGGCCGGAAGAACTGGGTGAACTGCCCACACCAAGTCATTTAGTAAAGAACTTAGGGGTCTGGCTAGACAAAAACCTTACGCTCGACCATCAGACAAACAAGTGGCAGGAACCTGTTTTGGGATATTACGGGTCCTTAGGAAAACGCTCGACCTTATGCCCGTACCAGTACGCCAGACCATAGTCCATAGCCTGATAACATCTAGACGACTATGGGAACGTTCTGTATCTAGGAGCCAACGAAAAAAGTCTCTCAAGACTTCAACGAATACAAAACGCAGCGGCCCGCTTGATCCTACAACTACCCAGAAGAGCTTCATCAAAAATAGCTCTGAAAACCCTCCACTGGCTCCCGATCAGAGAACGGGTGACTTTTAAAGCCCTATGTATAGGACATCGTATTCTACATGACAAAGGTCCAAGGTATCTACATGGCCTTTTGAAATGGTACAAACCCACCCGCCAGCTGAGATCATGCGGCACAGGGCAGGTACATGTCCCGAAGGTCCAAACAGCCAAAATGGGTGGAAAATCTTTCAGAGTCAAGACTGCCAAGAAATGGACCCAGCTGCCAGTGGAACTGCGCACAGAACCATCGGAGACACAATTCAGGAAAGACTTGAAAACAATACTCTTACCCAAAAACTAAAATTGAAGGAAGCGTGAGGAACGAGTAACTACTATTAGCATTTACAGCGCGGGGACACACTTGCTAGTGTAACCAGGCGCTTTACAAAATACTAATAAATAAATAAGTAAAAAATTGTCAGATTTGTCAAACATTGTTATTGACATAGTATAGTCAAACAACAATTTTAAAACAACAAAATGTTCATGCATGTTACGAACAATGGGTCAACTTTTTGCTATGTTAGAACACCTTAGGAAATCCCTCTAAAAGCAAAGGTTACAGGGACATTATAGTTCAGAAATAGAATTAAAAAAACTTTAGAAATTCACTGAAAGAAAACAAAGGTGACAGGAACTTTATTGTAAGGCGCAGTGCAGTGAAATTCAGCAGTTATAGTTAGATGACATAACCATAGATTGCGCCCCGCAATGCACTGCTTATGACCTCACATTTTACATGACTCATGACATGGTCAGTGACATTACATATGACATAACTGATGACATCTCAAATGGCATCACTGGGTGCTGTAGAGGTGGAATATTTTCATGCACTTAGTATCTCCTGCAGCATTCAGTTGTACACCCTTTCATGAATTGTTTACAATTGAAACTTGTGCTATGTTAATACTTATTGGCAGTGCTGCGGTGTAACTGTATGCCACAAATATTACACTGCACCTATTTAGCTGTATTGTGTTCCCCTGATGGTATTGTTCAATGCTTTCTTACATCACTTTCTTTTGTGGTTGCAGGTGTAATCATCTATCTGCATGTGTTTGAAATGGTTGTGTACAAACCTGTATTTATAAATACTTAAATACGTTGTGTTATGTTTATGTGTGAGCAGTTTTTTGTTTTGATCATTTTTATGATAGTTTTTTCCCCACTCTACAATGATGACTGCTTAAAAATTAAAAAGTAAATTGTTATGGCATATGAGTAAAGAAGCTGAGACCAGTGAAAAAGGGAAAATGAAATACTTATTTATATTATTACATACATTTACAGTATGGGAAATGTCAAGTCAGAAAATCTTATATAGTGCGCATATCACTGAAGGTCATAAGACTGAAGGTCATATCCAAATGTGTTATTTCTGGTCAAATAGCCACGTTTTAAATTCTTTGCGGAAACACTGGTTGTCCGCAATACAGAGAAGATGAAATGGCAGCTTGTTCCAGTTATGGGGGGTCAGAAAAGAAAAGGACTGACCACCGTTAAGTACGGTGCTGACTCGCAGTGGGGTAAGAAGAGATTTTGAATTGGACCCTAATGTTCTTTCTGGCTGGTATCTTTTAAGTTTGTTTGCTAAATAACCAGACCCAGTGCCATGGATACACTTATGAGTTAGGCACAGGATTTTATATTGACCTCTTTTTCTAACTGGAAGCCAGTGGAGAGACCTCAGACTTGGGACTGAGCGGGATCTTGGGGATACATTTAGGATCAGTCTGGCCGCAGTAATCTGCAGAATTGCCAGTTTAGAAAAAAGGTCTTCATTTAGGGAGGCTAATAAGGCATTCCCATAATTCATGCAGTTTACAATTAAGCCCTGGACCAGAGGCTTCCTGGCTCCAATAGGTAGACATTTAAAGATTTTGCATAGCTTCTGCAGGATCCCGTAACAAGTACCCAGCACAAGATTTACATGATTTTTCATGGATAACTTGTTGACAATCATTATTCCAAGGTTGCAGACTGCTTGTTTTGGGGATGGGCATGGGCTCAGTGCCTGAGGCCACCAGCTGTTAGACCAGTACTCTTTGGCCCTGCCAGATTGATCTCGGTTTTACTGCCATTTAGCTGTAATTTGTTATTGCCCATCCAGTTGTTGATGTGGGTCAGACAGTTTTTAAACCGGATCATTGTGTCTGTATGGTCAGGACCAAATGTTATCAACAGCTGAGTGTCCTCAGCATACGACACAACCTCAAAACCATAAGACCTGATTATCCTTGCCAGAGGTGTTACATAAAGATTAAAAAGCATAGAGCTAAGGATTGACCCCTGGGAACTTCAATGCTTACTGGTCTGCTGCATGAGCCAAGGGTATCTATATGCACAGTTGTGGAGCTGTGCTTTAAACCAACCCAGAGCTTTCCCTCGGACCCCCACCTCCCAGAGCCGCTGTTCTAAAATGTCATGGCAGATGGTGTCAAAGGCAGCAAACAGGTCCAAAAGAAACAGTATAGCTGATTCTCTTTTATCCAAAGCCAGCCTGATGTTATCAACCATCTCTACTACTGCCATTTTGGTGCTATGCACCGACCGGAATCCTGATTGCGATGGATCAAGAAGTCCATGACTTTCCAGATGGACAGTAAGTTGCTTATTTACCAAGGATAGGAGCGCCTTCCCGAAATAAGGCCGTAGCGAGATGGGACGGTAATTGCCTGGTTCTCTGGGATCTAGGTTTGGCTTTTACAGTATAGGTCTGACTTGAGCTGTTTTCCATCTTATCAGCACAGTCACTTGGTTTAGTGACATATTAAACATTTCTGTTATATTTGTTATCAACAGGGGTGCTAATTGCATTAAAAAAGTGAGGAGGAAGAGGATCTACTGGGGAGCCTGATTTGACTTAGCAATGGCTTCTGATACATGTTCCCAGGTCAAAGTTTTAAATTCAACCAGCAGAGGCAACAATGGTTGGCTATTCACAGCTGCATGCAAGTCAATGTTGTTAACATTGTCTTGGGGAAAGTATCTATAAATAGCTTTAACCTTTTCATTGAAAAAGGAGGATACTCTATCAACCCATTCTTGTGTGGGGGGAAGGGTGCACTGGTTGGCCTGAGGAGTGGTAAACTCCTTCAGAATTTTATACAACTCTTTACTGGAGTTAGCGTCATTGTTAATCCTCGCTGTTAAATAAGACTTTTTGTCCTGTTTAATATTGTTCAAATAGGTACGGTGGATCAATTTATATATGATTCGATTTTCCATAGTTTTAGTTTTCCTCCAGAGCCGTTCGGCAGTTCTGCTGGAAAGTTTCTCAGATTTTAATGCTGATGTAAACCATGGAGATGCTTTGCCTTTAATCTTGACCCTTGACTGGATGCTACTCTGTTCAAGGCAAGTATAATGGCCTCTTCAAAGGCCATAGTTGCTTGATCTACATTATCTGTATGCAGAATGGCTTCAGCATTAAAAAAGATGTAGGGGTGACTTTACGCCAGGACCTGATTAAGGCACAGTCATTATCCTGATGGATTATTGGAGCATCCATACGAATTGCAAATTTTAGCAGATGATGGTCCGACCAGAGTAGAGGTTGAGGTTGTTCAACTGTGAGTTTAGTGGAATTAGTGAACAGTAAATCCAAGGTATGACCAACCTGATGGGTAGGACCTACTACCAGCTGCACCAGTCCTAATGTCTGTAGTGAAGTTACCAATTGGTCAGTATCGGGGTCCTATGATAAATCTGCATGATAATTGAAATCTCCTATGAGAATAAAATTGTTTGCGGCTAGAACATAAGGTGCAAGAGAATATTTACAATATTAGTTTTTTGACCTGCGGGTCTGTAAACTAAAGCCACTGTCCATGTTTCAGATGATTGGGTCAAAATTTTAAAAATAAGTATTTCTGCTTTGTCCTTATTGTAGGAATCTAGTGTGATGATTTCTAATTTTTCTTCTGTGGCCACTGCTATCCTCCTCCCTCTCCCAGCTGTTCTATCTAATCTAGTTAGCTGATATTGGGAAAGGAAAGCAATCGCTATGTCAGGAGATGCCTGGTCATGGAGCCATGTTTCAGTTATGAAGCAGACATCTGTTTTTTCTAAATCTCGGATGCTCCATAATTCTAGAGCTTGTTTGGGAATTAACCGGGCATTAAGATAGAGTCTGTGTAGTTGATACGGACTATCAGGCAAGTCCCTTTTTTTCTCAAGGCAGGAGGTGGTTGCCATAAATGATTCCTTAATCGAGGTCTGAACGGCAACCGTTGGAGGCACAAAAAACTCCTCGGTACATGATAGATCTTTTGGTTTCATGATAGTGAAGGGCCTATTTCAATAGTTTAGCTCGGTGCTAGAGTAACGCTGAATGGCCATAGTAGATAGCTTACCTTTCATTATGCCCCATATAATGAAAAAGGCAGGCGGCCTGGCTGCGTTCTGGCGTGGATGGGCACAAACAGGCTTGCCTTTGGTGCGCCGCCAGCGCCGCCAGCGCCAGAGGGGAAGATGCAGCCGCTAGACCTCCAACCTGACCGGAACCACCAGTCCCGAACCGGAAGTGTAAAAAAATAAGCCCTGAGTCCCTCCGCACAATCAGCACAAGACGCGGCTGGCCGGGGACCGGGCACTGCTCAAGTCAGGCAAATCAGGTGAGCGTTGAACAAATCAAACCTATCTAGTTATTTTTTATTTACTGTTGAAATTACAAGTGACATTTGTAACTCTATTGTAAAAATAATATATATTTTTCTTTTTATGCAGATCAGTGGCCCCATCTGTTGGGGTAATGTATTTTAACTAATTCGTTTGTGAAGTGTTGTTCTTTAGATTTTGAGGATGCACACCCAAGGACAGATTACTACAGTTACTAACGCACCTAGACACACAGGAGATGACCTTTACTATGTGGGCATTTCACCGCAGTAGGATTACAACACGGGCTTTACAACGTTTCAACGACTTGCGCTGGAGGGCACTGTAAGCTAAGGAATAGTACGATTTACTATCCAACACCTTCCCTACTGTACGTAGACTGGTGTTGGAATAGTACATTTTACTATCCCCAAGTTCAGCGCCCTCCAGCGCAAGTCTTTGAAAAAACTTGCGTTGTAAAACCAATGTTGTAGTATACTGCGATCAACATGATAGCGTAGTATTGTCATACATTCTAGGCACACATCAGAACAGTAACTTACACACAGAAAGAGGTACTCACTCACAGGCTAACAGTGATACAGCTACTGACACACCTAGAAACACATCAATACAGTCACTGACACACTCAACTATACACCAGTACAGCCACTGACACATCCAGTCAAACACTAATGCATCCAATAACACACCCAGGCACACAGTGACACGCCCAGGGACTTACCAACACAGGCACTCACACACTCAGGCATACAGCAATGTAGACACTAATAAAGCCAGCCAAACACTGATGTATTCAATAACACACCAAGGCACACACTGATCCACCCACTGGAACAGCCAGAGACCTACCATTGCAGACACTGGCAAACCCAGGCATACAGCAATGCAGACACTGACATGGCCAGCCAAACATTCATGCATCCAATAACCTATGCGGACACACACTGATGCACATACTGAGACATCCAGTGACTTACCAGTGCAGACACTAACACACCCAGACATACAGCAATGCAGACACTGAAAATTTCAGACAAACATTAATGCATCCAATGACACACCCAGGCACATGCTGAGACACCTGGAGACTTACCAATGCAGACCCTGACACACCCAAGCATACTGTACTGCAGTCAGTCACTAACAGAGCCAGCCAAACACTAATGCATCTAATAACACACACAGGCACACAGTGATGCACACACTGAGACACCCAGAGACTTGCCAATGCAGACACTGACACACCCAGGCATACAGCAATGCAGACACTGACACGGCCAGCCAAACAGTAATGCATCCTACAACACACCCAGACACACACTGATGCATATACTTACAGACACAACCACACACTAATACCGACACTAACATAGCCAGGCAAACACTAATGTGTTCAATGACTCACCCAGGCACACACTGATCCATACACTGACACACAAAGGCCTCAAGCAAAGTAGACACTGACACACCCAAGCATACAGCAATGCATTTACTTACACACCCAGATAAACACTAAAGCATCCAATAACACACCCAGGCACACACTGGAGCATAAACTGACACACCCAGGGATATATCAATAAAGACACTGACACACCCAGGCATCCAATACCACACTCAGGTTTACACTGAAGCATGACTGACATACCCAGGCTCCCACTGATGCATATGCCAACCCACCCAGACAGAAACTGAATCATACAATAACACACACATTTTTGCAATACCTAAAATACCCACACACATGTATACATCTAGGTTCAAACTTATGCATAAGCTAATATACCCAGGCACACACTGATAAAAACACTGACACACTCAGGCACGCACTGATGCACACACTGAGACACCCAGAGGCTTACCATTGCAGACACTGGCACACACAGACATACATCAATGTAGATACCGACACACCGATCCAAACATGAATGCATCCAAAAAGACACCGAAGTATACACTGACACATATACTGACACACCCAGGGACATACCATTACAGACACTGACACACCCAGGCATGTAGCAATGCATACACACCCAGCCAAACAGTAATGCATCCAATATCACACTTAGGCACACACTGATGCATACAGTGACATACCCAGGCTCACGCTAAAGCATATGCAACACACCCAGGCAGATACTGATGCATACCCTAACACACCCAGGCACACACTCACATATACACTAACACATTCTTGCATACACTGACACCCAAGCACACACTAATACATACATTAACCCACCCAGGCACACACTAATGCAAACACTAACACACTAAGGGACACACTGACATATACACTGACACACCCATGCACACACTGATGCATGCACTGAGACTCTCAGGAACATATCAATACAGACACTGACATACCCAGGCATACAGCAATACAGACACCAACACGTTCAGCCAAACAGTAATCCATACAATAACAAACCCAGGCATACACTGATGCATACACTGACATACCCAGGCTCACGCTGATGGATATGCTAACACACCCAGGCACATACTGATGCATACACTGATACACCCAGGCACACACTAATGCACACACTGAAACACCCATAAACTTACCAATGCAGACATTGATACACCCAGGCATTCAGCAATGCAGACACCGACTCACCCATCCAAACACTAATGCATCCAATAACACGTCCAGGTACACGCTGATACATAAAGTGAGACACCCAGAGACTTACCATTGCAGACACTGGCACACCCAGGCATACAACAATGTAGACACCGACACACCGATCCAAACATCAATGCATCCAATACGACACCCAGGTATACACTGACACATACACTGACCCAGCCAGGGACATATTAATACAGAAACTGAAATACCAAGGCTTACAGCAATGCAGACAAAGACACACCCAGCCAAACAGTAATGCATCCAATAACACACGTATGCACACACTGATGCATACAGTGACATGCCCAGGCTCACACTAATGCATATGCTAACACACTCAGTCAGATAATGATGCATACCCTAACACACCCAGGTATACACTAACACACACAGGTGCACATTCTTAAATACACTGACACCCAAGCACCCCTAATGCATAAATTAACACACCCAGGCACATACTAATGCAAAAATGAACACACTAAGGGACACACTAACATATACACTGACACACCCAGGCACACACTGATACATGCACTGACACACCTAGGAGCATACCGTAACACACACTGACATACCCAGGCTCACACTGATGCATATGCTAACACACCAAGGATCATACTGATGCATACACTAACACAACCAGGCACACACCGATGCAGACACTAATACACCTAAACATACACTCATGCATACACTTGCAAACCCAGGGCAACAGGAATACATACATACACTATCACACTCAGGCACACACTCATGCATATACAAACACACCCAGGCATACAGTGAACTATAAACCAACACACCCAGGCACACACTGATCCATACACTCATACATCTAGCCACACACTGATGAACATTCCTATACACCCTGGCACACACTAATGCATACACTGACACACCCAAGTACACACTGACGCACCCAAGCACACACTGATGCATACACTGACATAACAAGACACAACCTGATGGATACCCTGACATATCCAGGCACACACTGACACACCCTTACACACACACATATACATAAATTATCAAACCAAAGCAAGCACTCGTACAACCACTAACAAAAACAGGATCATACCCTGATACACCCAGGCACATACTGATGCAGACTCTTAAACACCCAGAAACACACTGATGCATACAGTAGCACACCCAGGTATACACTGATGCATACACCGATGCACCTTGGCACACACGGAGTTCTGAAAACCTTGAAGAAGGTCTTGGACCTCCTACCCATCACAGCACGTCGGACTCTTGTGCATGCCCTCGTCACCTCGCGCCTAGATTAGGGCAATTTGCTGTATCTGGGGGCCACGGGAAAGATCATTAATCACCTTCAGGTGCTGCAAAATGCAGCTGCACGCTTATTTCTGAGGCTCCCTAGGAGATCTCCCTCTAAAGCAGCGCTCCAGGCCCTACATTGGCTTCCTGTCAGAAAAAGGGTGGAGTTTAAGGCTCTCTCTACGTGTCACCGTATTCTGAGCGGTAAAGCTCCTGCTCCGATGCGGAATCTGTTCACTCGTTATGAGCCTCTACGGGACTTGCGATCCTCCCGTACAGGGCTATTGAAAGTTCCAAAAATAAAGTAGGCCCGCATGGGGGGCAGGTCCTTTAAATATCTGGCCGCCAAGCAGTGGAATACCCTGCCTACAGAGTTACGTTTGGAGCCTGTAGAGTCAATTTTCAGAAAAAAACTTAAGACCTATCTATACGTGAGGTAAACGACTGTGATGGCTGTTGGACTGATCACTCCACTTACCATAGTGCGGGGACACGCAGGGGCGCGTAACCATGCGCTCTATAAATCTTCCTAATAATAATAAATAACAATCTTAACAACAAAACTTTTACAATGCACTACCATTACAAGAAACTTTTACAACGCAACATCCATTACATCGCATGCCATTACAACGCAACCATTACAATGCACGACACTACAACGCATACCACTACAACGCATGTCATTACAACGCATACCATTACAACGCATAACATTACAACGCATAGTGCCCTTACACTATCCAACACTTACCCTACTGTTGCACCCCCTGGAGTTAGAATAGTAATTTGTACCCCTACACTATCCAACACTTACCATACATGCAATGTAAAGTTATGCGGTGTAATGGTATGCATTGTAAAGGTAGTATGCGTTGTAATGGAATGCGTTGTAATGGTCATTTTTAAAAATTCATTGTAATGGCATGCGTTGTAATGGAATGCGTTGTAATGGATGTTGCGTTGTAAAAAATGCATTGTAAAGGTATGCGTTGTAAAAGTATGCGTTGTAACGTCATGCATCCGCACACACTAACGCATAAAATAACATACCCACACACACACACACTAATACATACACTTTCACTCCCATGAACATACTGATGCGGATACTGACACATCGAGGCACCCTAACACATACACTGAGACACACTGATGAATACACTGATACACTCAAGTAAAAACTGGTACAGACACTAATACATCCAAGCACATAATCATGCATACACTGACACAGCCAGGCATACTCTGATCCATACACCAACACACCCAGGCATACACTGATCTACACACAAACATATCCAGTCACACACTGATCCATTCACTCAAATATCCAGTCCCATACTGATGCACATACTGATACAAACTGATGCATACACTGACATATCAAGACACATTCTGATGGATACCCTGACACACTCATCCACACACTCATACATATACTGACACACCCAGACATACACTAATGCATACAGTAACACACTGAGGCACACGTAGACATATACACTGACACACCCTGACACACACATATACATATATTATCAAGCCAAAGCAAATACTCTTACATACACTAACATACATAGGATCACACTTATGGATCCCCTGACACAACCTGGCATATACTGATGCTGACACTTGCACACCCAGATACACACTAATGTCTACATTAACACACCCAAGCACACACTGATGCATACACCACATATCCCCACACACATACTAATACCTACACTATCACTTCCATGAACATGGTGATGCAGATACCGACACACCAAGGCACACTGACACATACACTGAGACACAGCGGGACACACTGATGCATGCATTGATACATCCAGGCACATACTGATGCATACACTGAGACACCCAGGCACACACTGATACAAGCACTAATACATCTAAGCACACAATTGAGCATATACTTGCATACCCAGACACACAGTACTACATACACTATCACACCTTAAGACACACTCATGTATACACTGACACACTCAGGCATAAATGTATCTATATACCAGTACAACCAGGCACACACTGATCTATACACTTACACATTCAGTGACACACTGATGCACATACTGATACACCCAGGCACACACTGATGCATACACTAACACACCCAAGCACACAATGATGCACAGACTTACATCCAAGCCACAATTTTATGGATACCCTGGCGCACCCAGGAACATACTGATGTAGACACTTACACACCCTGATACACACTAATGCATACAGTAATGCATCCAGGCACACACTAATTCATGCAAATACATACCCCCACATATTCTAATACATACACTATCACTCTCATGAACATACTGATGCAGATACTGACACACCAAGGCACACTGACACATACATTGAGACACTGAGTCACACACTGATGCATACACTGATACATCCAGGGACATACTGATGCATACACTGATACACCCAGGCACACACTTGTACAGACTCTAAAACATCCAAGCACACAATCATGCATACACACACACACACACACACAGGAATAAATACACTATCACACTCAAGCACACACTGACACACCTAGGTATACACTGATCTAGACACCAACACACCCAGCCACACACTGATTTATATACTTATACACCCTGGCACACACTGATACACATATTGATACACTCAGGCACACAATAATGCATACACTGACACACCCAGGCACACACTGATGCATACACTGACACATGAAGACACACACTGACACAAACACTGACACCACCAGGCACACACTTATGCATACACTGATATTCCTGGGCACACATTGATACAAACACTGACACACCCAGACACACACTCATGCATACACTCACATAGCCAAACACACACTCATGCATACACTAACATACCCAAGTTCTTACTGATGCACACACTAACATATCCAGGCACACACTCATGTATACTGTTACTGTCAATAACACTTTATTCGATTAATAAAAATGATAAAAGCAAAACTAACAATTACCCATACATAAAAAATATATTTGTATTCACCAACATATTCAAGTACACATTGATCTATATACTGGCACAAGCAGATACACAGTGATGCATAAATTAGAACACCCAGACGTGCACTGATGCATATACTGACACACCCCTTCACACACTCGTATATGAACTTACACAGCAAGTGACTCATATATACTTTAAAGAAATAACATGACAAAACCACTGCTCTGCCCATGAGTAGATGTGGTTTTAAAAAGAGCCTTTTTAAAAAACAAGTTTTATTTTTGTTGTTGATTTAGTTGTTTCATAAATGCACCATAAAAAACAGGTGCAAAACTAAACAAAAATTACCATAACAGAAAACAACAGGCTGTCTAACTCAAAAATACTGTAGAATGAGTGGAATATTTCTCCAAATTTTATTTAGCATGAATGATTGTTGTTGGCATACAAGTATTCTTAAAAAGATGTTACATCAAGTCCAACGGGCATGTGACTTTGCAAGCAGTTAGTAGTCATGTTTCCTAGATTAGCACATATAGCAGGTACAGTTATAGTGGCTGAGGTGGACAGGGTAGCTGGAGAAGCTGCAGATTTAATTGCATCACTGCCTGTTTCTCATAAACCATCCTCAAGTAAACTCATTCATGCATAGTTTTTAGATGTTTCAACATTGAGCTTGTTCTATGACTGTACTCCTTGCTTGTACCTCCTTCCCACAGATGTTACATTTAGCAATTTTGGCAGTGACTTGTTTCCCCCTAAGGGGATACAAAAAAACTGCCACACTTCATTTTGTTTCTTCATTGGTGGACTCTGCTCATCCTTATCTTCCTGCAGCAGGGCAGGATCCTCTTCTCCAGCTCATGTACCAGATGCAGCCATCATGTTGGAAACTGAGGCTTCTAACAACCTGGAAGCTTGAAAACCAATAGCCTAACTCCAACCAGTGTAGCTGTGTGCACAGATTAGTTAGAAATAAGAGATGTTGGGTGTGGTTCTTTGAAAGAAAAAAGAGCGTGGAAGTTATCAGGCCAATCATAATGAAAAGATTTCTATGTGTCATCGTGTAAATTCCCAGATCTTTTTTTGGAGCCATGAAAAAGATAAATCATGTGATTACTGCATAACAAAATTAATAATTCCTCAAATATAAACTTATACAGGTGTACACTAACCTCTTACATGAAATTATTGCATTGTATACGTATACAATGTTTTTATTTTTATTTTAGCCTATCTGAAAATCTTTATTTGCCCAGTCATTGTGATCACATGATTGGAGAAAAAAAAAACATAGAGTAGGTCCATTCTGTGACTTCTGTTCCGCAGTGGATCCACGGGTCCCCAAACAATTAAATAAAAAATAGACTTAATAAATTATATTTATTTGCTCACTGCTTTCTCTTTGTTTTTTTACCATTATTGTGTGTCCTCTGCTTGCTTTTCACTCCTTTCTCCTTGCTTTTTCATCTAATATTTGTGTACCCTTTCCTTTCTTTACACTGGTATTCAGTACTTTCTCCTTGATCTTTTGCCAATTTTTGAATGTCCTCTCCATGCGTTCCATTGTTTCACTGCTTTTTCCTTGCTTTTCTCCCATTTTGTTTGTGCCCTCTCCTTGCATCACTCTCATTTAAATATTTTCAGCTTGATTTTTCACCTGTTTTGTATGTACTCCATGCTTTTTTCCCCACAGTTTCACTTCTTTCTTCTAGCTTGTTCCTAATTGTTTTCTTTCTTCTTCTTCCTTTTCTCTAGTTTTCACTGTTTTCTCCTTCATTTTTACCAAGTTTTTTCAGGCAATTCTACTTGTTTTTCCTTTGTGGCATGCTGTTGGAAGCTAGGAAATAGAGTCAAAAGAAAACTTTGGATTTTCACTGAAATAAAAAAAAAGGTTCCAGGGACTTTATAGTTAAGCTCACATTTCACTTGAGCTAGCTTTAACTTACGCCCTATCAATGTACTGCTTATGACCTCACATATTATATCACTCATGACAGGGTCAGTGATATCACTGATGACATCACGGATGATATCTCAAATGACATCACTGATGACATTGTTCAGTGAGTGCAGACTTTTTTAATGTTTCTGAGACTTAAAGGTATATACTAAGCTACTGCATAAGTTAAATTACTATTCTTTCTGTACTACTAATGAGTGATACTGTACATAACATATGCCATCTGAATGGCTGTGTGATTGTGTATTTATCGGTGTGAGAGTGGCTGTCTCAGTAGTTGTATGGGAGTGTGAGTGGTTGTGTGACTGGCTGCATTGGTGAGTGATTGGGTGTGATTGCCTCTATAGGTGGGTGAGTGGCTAGGTGAGTGACTGTATGAGTAAGTGAGTGGATATGTGATTGGCTGTATGGGTAACTGAGTGGCTGCACGAGTAGCTGTGTGGGTGAGTGATTGGGATTGTAAGTGGGTGTTTCAGTGAATGAGTGGGGGTTTCAGTGGGTGAATGGGTAAGTCAATGGGTGTGTGAGTGGCTGAATTGCACATCCAATGCCTGTGGGAGTGGATGTTTGGGTAAGTGAGTGGGCATGTGAGTGGTTGTATAGGTGAGTGCATGCATATGAATGTGGTTGCGTGGGAGAGTGAATCGGTATGTGAGTGGCTATATGGGTGAGTGGGTAGCTATGTGAATAGTGGTATGGGAGATTGAGTATGCGTGAGTGGGTGTGTGAGCAGTTGTCTGGGTTTCTGATTGGGTGTAAGAGAGGTTGTATTGGGGATTTAAGTGGGTGTGTGAGTGTTTTTGTGGAAAATTACATAACCACTCATGCACCCACTCACAGACCCATACAGCCACTCACACACTCATTCACCCACCCATACAACCACTCACACACTAACTCATACAACCACAAAACCACTCACACACCCACTCACATACTCATGCAGCACCTCACACACCCATAAAACCACTCACATACCCACACACAGACACATAGTCACACACACACCCAATCAGACACCCACTTACAGCTACTCTCACACCCACTCACAGTATTTCATAATATTGTCCTCTTTAAATATTAAATATGCACTTGGAGTTTCATGGTTTATTTAGGAGTCCAATACCTTTTAGTTTTATATAATTGTGTCATCACTTTATTACAAGGCTAAATATGTTTTCACATTTTATTATTAGTATTCATTGAGAAACTATTATTATTACAAATTATAAAATGGCCAACATGGCAATTTGCTTTGTATAACAATTTGCCCACTAGGGCTGAATTGTACAATACCATTGCTGATTTGGCAGGATATTTAAGTATGTATTCAAAGTCTCATATTTTGGTCTGGAATCTATGTCTACTTGGCATATAAATACATTTAAAAGCTATATTGTTCCATATAATGAATCACAGTTGTTATGATGTTATTAATTGGCATTTATTGTTAAACCACTATTGTTTGAATATTACAATATGTCCGACAGAAAATGAGTTTGTATCAATGCTTATGTCCATTTTCTATGTTTTGTGTATCACATTATCATATAGATTCATCAAGCATACATTCTGCGAATTCCAAATAGCAAAAAATAATGAATCGCTATTAAGAATTTGCAGAATGAGATGCAACATGAAAATCGCTAATAAATAGTGAGTCGCACCTTGCCACAATCGTCAAATGCGATTTCGGTAAAATCCTTCAAAAAATCGCAAAATCGGCAGTTTCCACACCACAGATTGGGAAATCGCAAATAGCGATATCGCAAAATAGCGATCTCGCACATTGCGAGATCGCAAAAATGAGAATTCGCATTTGGAGCACAATGATGACATCACTACCAGGAAGTAGCCTGCTCCAAACATCATTCAGAGCACAGAGCTGGATACAGGAGGAGGCAGAGCTCCAGGAGCCACACCCTGCAGTGCCCATACAGGATTGCAAATCCATCTACAATGTCCCAGGAAGTTGCAGGACCAGGTGAGAAATCACGCAAGAGGAATATAAAATTCAGTGAGAAGGAACTGGAGTACCTCATTGAAGGAGTGAGAAGGGACCATGACCAACTGTTTGGGGAGCTGTCCCGGAAGGTGCCCGAGGCAACCAAGAGGCGCTTTTGGGTGGGCATCAAGGCTAAGGTGAATGCAGTAGGAGTCACCCACCGCTCCATTGATGATTTAAAAAAGAGGTCGTACAACCTCAGAGGCCGTGCCAAGGAGCGCATTGCTGAGAGACTAGGGGACAGACCGGCGACGGGAGGGGGACACACCACAGTCCCTGAAAACACCCCCATGGAGGACCTATGGGAGGACACCAACAATCTCAAGGTAAGAGGCATGCTACTGCGACCCCATACCCTAACAATGCCCATGCCCCCAGTGCAATCCATATTTGTGAGCATAGTATTCCAGTCCCTGCTCCTCCCAAACGCCCAATTGCATTGTGGAACCTGTTGTGTGTAAAGGTGCATTTATAGCCAAACACAGACAGATTAGTAAAGATGCACAGACCCCTAAAGCCAGCCAGGGAATGCATGCATTAACCAATAGCGAGCCTGCATGCATGTTGCAATATCCCAGGGGCCTTAAACATACCAGTAATCATGCCCTCATTCACATCACAGGTGCAGTGGATACAGACATGTGCGACTGCGAAATCCTCCACATTGCAGGGACACCTGAAGAGATGGAGGGGGAGAGGCAGCATGCACCTGTACCGACACCCAGGGCCACCCCAGCAGCTACAGCCGGACCACAACAGAAAGTTTCGGCACATGAGGCAGTGGAGCAGACCCCACCACCACCCAGGAGGCAGTCACATACCACATCAAGTGTGCGGGCACACGCCAGCAGCAGGGCAAGGCAGCAGCGCTCCGTGCCTACCACAGCAGCCATGGAGCAACATGCACACAACTTGGGCCTGGGCATAGAGGCTCAGATGCTGCGTGTGCACCGCAAACAGGTGCAGCACATGGCAGCAATGCAGCTGCAGCTGTACAAAACAGCACGCAATATCAGTCTCCTCACACAGTGTGTGCAGGAACTGACCAAAGCGGTGAGGCAGATCAACCAGCTGATGGTAGGGCAGCAGGACATCACCCGCAGACGCCACAGGCAGCTGCTCATACGGCTGTCAGCCTAAACCCGTTCGAACCACCTGATCGGGAATGCCACATCCCAGCTCTCAAGGAGATCATTGGCCATGCAGATCCAGATGGTCTAATGTTTTTCAGACTTTGCAAGGGCCCTCGAGCAGGTCACAAATGCTGTGAAGCACCAACATGCAGCTGACCATAGCAATGCAAGGGGGGGAGGATGATGCAAGCTAAGAGGCATCTAGCCTCAGCAGCCTGTCTGTGCCGGTATAATGAGACAGAAGGCGCAGTGGCCGGGCCAACACTGCATCCTGACAGGAGCAGCCTAACGTGGAGGGTGAGAGGTGACTGGGTGCGCGCGCCAGGAGGCACTAGTTACATGACATTACATGCTGTGTGGTGGTGAGGCAACCATGCACACCAGCTTAGTTTACATGACCTTGGATTTGTGTATATCGTACCCATTTCTGTTGCTGATGGAAGCACATTGAGTCTGTGTGAAATAAACACAAGCTTGATTCTGAAAACAAATCATCCTCATGTCAATCTTTGATGTGGCTTGCATGAGTGCAGTGTTGTGTGAGGGGTATGGATGCACTAGAAATAGTTCTGTGTGATGTGCGTGCGGCACCTGTGACCTTCAGCAGGATTCTCCCCGTGTGCATGATGCACATGTGCAGGTGACAGGTCGTCCCTCTCCGACTCACTACCAGACACCTTAACAGGTATCCTCCGCTTGGTGGCAATATTGTGAACTATGGCGCACACGGCCACTGTGCGGCAGCAGATCTCAGGCCGGTATTTGAGGACCCCGCCAGTCTTGTGGAGGATGTGGAATCTACTCTTTAGCATGCCAAATGTCCGCTCTATCACATTTCTGGTGTGTATATGCGCACCATTGTACCTCCGTTCCTGTGGTGTTGCTGGGTTGAGGTATGGGGTGAGGAGGTATTCACGGAGGGCGTAGGTGCTGTCACCTGAAGAGAGGAGCAGAGGGTCAGTGCCTGTTATGCGCCGCAACATGGTGTTAACATACTGTATGAGGGTATGTGTACTTACCCAGGAGGTGTCCCTCACCAAATTCACCCCTTGCCAAGCGGGTGTGTATGCCGCTGTGCCAGGAGATAAACAAATAATGCGTGCTCCTTGGGTATTGTGCCACAATGTCTGTAATGATGGTCTTTGCATTGCAGACCATCTGAATGTTGAGGGAGTGATATGACTTGCGGTTCCGGTACATGTATTCAGTCTCTGCGGGTGGACAGATGTGTATGTGGGTGCAGTCGATGCAGCCAATTACATGGAGGAAATGTGCGGTATGATAGAAGTCCAGTTTGGTTTGCATTAAGTCCTGTTGGGTTGTTGGGAAGGTGATGTAGTGATGTATCCGGCTCAGCATGGCGTCCAGGAAACTCTGTAGGCAGCGTGAAAGTGTACTCTGGGATATACCCCCTGCAACTGTGACTATCCCCTGGAAACTGCCGGAGGCCAGGAGGTGCAGGCAGCACAGGACCTGGACATGGGTGGGCACGGCATTGGTCCGCCGTGTTGGGTGCTGCATCAGGGGGTCATGGTCTCATAATCATTGCCCCATTGAGCCTGTATTTGGAGTAGATCTCCTCTTCAGTCTGTCCCAGTAGTGTAATCCGCTGCCGGAAGAAGCGCTCATGGATTCTGCGTCAGTTCTGGGCTGCAGCCTGGAGCCTCAGCTGCCTTGCCACTATGTAGAGACCTGCCATTGTGACTTTCCGCATGCTCCTACTGAGTCTCCTTAAGTGTGTTTGATTAAGGCAACACCTGTTTGTTGTTTGGAAAATATATATTTTTTGCCAATTTGACTTCAAGGTACCCACCTGGTTTAGCTTCTCCTTAAATTGCGACTCGTATATAACGAATTATGGTATTTTCGCTAATTGCGATTTGTGAAGAATGTGGATAGCGATTTATTTGCGAATTCGCTATTCGTTTGCGAATTCGCAGATGATTTCGCAATATCTGTTAAATATCGCTATTATGGATTCGCAAAGGGAGTTTCCAACGGGTTTAGCGATTCGCTGTTTTGCGAATTCGCTTTTTTCTGATTTTGTACTTGATGCATTGCAGAGGAGGAAATTGCTATCAAAATCGCTGTTTGGCAGCATTTGCGATCGCAATTTCACTTGATGCATCTCTGCCAATGTGTTTAAATTGTGCTGGGAATATGTCTCTCTCACCCGTAACTAAGGTATGTAGAAGCTGAAACTCGTTGAGTTTTTTTCAGCTATGAAAATAAATCACTCTTGAACTTGTACCTAACCTGGCTTGGAAATTTGTTGTGGGGGGACTGCGTGCTTTTAAGCATTTCTCGCTTGTTGGTGAAAAAATAAACACACAGGGTATCCTCATACGCTTGTGCGCACCAAGGCTGCTTTATCCCGGCACCTATGAGGATTGTGTGTTCAAATATATATATATATATATATATATATATGTATATATATATATATATATATATATGTATATATATATGTATATATATATATATATATATATATATATATTCACTGAAAAAACCATAGGTTATACACCATATATAGTTAGGAATTAGCATTTAAAAAACCTTATTTTACTCACACAAAACCATTGAAATTCCATATATAGTTAGTTGTACTAACTATATATAGCGCACCCGCAATCCACTGCTGATCATGTCACATATTACATCATTCATGACATGGTCAGTGACATCACTGATGACATCACTGATGACATCTCAAATGACATCACTGATGACATCACTGATGACATCTCAAATGACATCACTGATGACATCTCAAATGACATCACTGATGACATCACTGATGACATCATTCATGTGATAATACGATGAAGCTCTTCAGACTCTAATATAACCTTAGATACACTCAGTGTAAACAGACACTCACAGACTGTCACTCATCCATGGAGTTACTCACACACCTAGTCAGTCATGCAAAGAATCAATCACACCTCCATTTCCTCAACTATACAGTTATACACACCTTACTTATTCAAACATATACTAACACATATTTACTCTCTTATACAATCCCTGATACAAGTTCACAATGATCCATACAGCCACTCACACATTCACTGGCTCTTTTGCACAGTTATTTATATATGTCAACTCTAACATGTACTGTGTTTTACATATGTACTTACTTTGACATGTAGCACTGAGATATCCATTCACTCACCAATACACTCATGCACACAGTCAATCGCCCATACAGCTGTTTTCACATGCACTTTTGAACCCATACATCTAGTGAATCAACTGCTCACACATCTATGCACAGAGTCATACACCTCCCAGCCACCCATTCACACTCTCAGTCTCCCATACAAATACTTGGGCAACCAATCAATAACCCATATAGTTAATCATATAGCTAATGATCAACACATGCAGCAGTTTATAGAACAACAGACATAATGATGCACAAATTGAGACAGTTTAGTCACTAACCCATGCACTCAGTGAGACACATTTAATCACTCACTCATACAGTCAGTCATGCACCTACTAAATCCTTCATCCAGACATTTATACATCCACTCATTCTTAAATATGTAAGACATATTTTAACTTTACAGAAAAATACAGTCACTGGATGTTGTCATCAGTGATGTCATTTGAGATGTCATCAGTGATGTCATCAGTGATGTCATTTGAGATGTCATCAGTGATGTCATCAGTGATGTCACTGACCATGTCATGAATGATGTAATATGTGACATGATCAGCAGTGGATTGCGGGTGCGCGATATATAGTTAGTACAACTAACTATATATGGAATTTCAATGGTTTTGTGTGAGTAAAATAAGGTTTTTTAAATGCTAATTCCTAACTATATATGGTGTATAACCTATGGTTTTTTCAGTGAATTTTCAAGGTTTTGTAAATGCTAATTCCTAACTATATATGGTCTATAACCTATGGTTTTTTCAGTGAATTTCATTGGTTTTTTAAAAGCTAATATCTATAGCTGTAAAATGTATTCTTCTTTAAATCCAAAAATATATTTTATATGTTTATTAATAATTTTTTTTAAATATTTTTTTTGTTTCGCTCCCGGTCCGCGAACCGGAAAGCTTTCCGTTAGCTCAAATTGATGCCGCGACCCGGTCCGCGAACCGTTAAGAAATCAACATCGTGACGCGTCGCGAAAGCGCGACGTATCGCGTTGCCGCGTAATGCGTCTTATGACGTACCGCGTTAGCGCACCCGGAAGTGCCCCGGGGCGCGGACCGAGGCGCGAAACGCAGCTCCCCGGAAGCGATCCGCGGCGCGTCGCGAAAGCGCGACGTATCGCGTTGCCGCGTAATGCGTCTTGTGACGTACCGCGTTAGCGCACCCGGAAGTGCTCCGGGGCGCGGACCGAGGCGCGAAGCGCAGCGACCCGGAAGCTAACCGGGGCGCGTTCCGCAGCGCGTAACATGAGCGTGAGAGGTCATGTGACTTGCTAATAAAACTTTCCATTGGTTCATTTCACTTTTGGTTTCATAATCATGTAAGGCTAGGTCAGGTGACCTAAAAATAACACTTTTCATTGGTTGAGAACTATTGTTTTTCTCAAATGATGAAAACCCCTCCTTCTTTCCTCACTCTGACTTTCATCATTGTGAGAGGAAGACCTTTATTAGTACTTCAATACTTCAGAAATGGCTTCAGTAGTTGCTTCAGCTGGTGCACCCCCACCACCACCTCCACCTCCTCATGGGAAGAGAGGACCACCTCCCCAGGTCATGACCAACACAGAGGAGGAAGAGGAAGAAATGGAGGAAGAGGAGGGAGAAGAACCACAGTTCTTAGAAGAGTTGCCCCGGGTTTCCCATAAGAAACCCAGTTTCATCTGGCAGTTTTATTCAATCCCTCCTGGCCAAAAAAAAGTGAATGCGAGGTATGTCACCTGCCTCATCTGCAAAGATAAATTATCAAGGGGGACGGATAAGAAGTATAGTTATGGGAACTATACTATGCACAGGCACATGACCAGGAAGCATCCACTTAATTACAGCCGGGCGGAAATACGGGATTTGGAGGAAAATCCTACATCAACTCCTGTGGCCAGATCAAGATCGTCAATTTCATTGACACCAGCAGAGGCACGGGAAACTGTGCCAAACATACAAGAGAATTTTGGCCACATGAAACATACTTGTATGCACTGTGGTGCGTTGATAGCATGTGGCAATATGAGTATAAATGCTATCAACCTGGCTTATGAACATCATAATTGCCCTAACCGCCCCCAGTAATTTTTTTTTTGCTCCTGTTGAGCCCTTTTCAATGCCTGTTTTTGTTGTTTCCCCCCCCAAAAAACCCCAAAAAAATATAAAATCGTTCAAAAAATACAAAAAAAACAAAAAATAAAAAAAAATAAAAAAAAATATAAAACAACAAAAATATTTAAAAAAAAGTTCTTTTCAGAACTACCTCCCCTTTCAAAAAAAATTGCTAGAATGTTTAGCACTCTGGCAAGCTCTATTTCTTTTGGTTCGCTTCCCGGTTAGCTTCCCGGTACGCGGACCGGGAGCTAACCAAAAAAAATTTTAAAAAAAAAAGAGTAAGTATAAGGAAAGTAAACAGAGAGTGATGTTAAAAGAAAGACAGCTATAGGGAGTAAAGAGGAGATACTGTTTAATAGATCTATTTACCGAAGAAAAGACGGAAGAGGGTATAATTGTGAAAAACAAAATAGATAAGGAAGTGAAAGAAAAAAAAAGAGAGTATAACATTAACAAAGAAGAGTTTCTTGGAGAATGTGAGTGAATGTTCAAAATAAGATTAAAACATGGGGAATAACAGAGAGAAAAAATAGAAAACAGAAAACAAAAAATAACAGAAAAAGATTAATTGAAACAGCAAAGAAATGTAAGTAACATAGAGCCATATCATCAACATAGGCAATAAAAGTTTTGCAGCTTTTATTGGCAGAAATGTGTCGCTAAAGCCGCTTTTGCGGCAGAAAACTGCCGCTAAAACCACTTTTGCACCAATTTTCTGCCAATAAAAACAGCAATAATTTTATTGGCTGTGTTCATAATATGCCCCTTAGTGTGCTTGAACTACACAGAGAAAGCATTATGAACAAATAGTGATAGAGTGATCAGTCAAAGATACTAAGAGTAATAGAGACGGAGTGAGTGAACAAGAGTGAGGAACTATGAGAAGAGAGGGACTGAGAAAAAGAGTGGAAGGAGTTGAGTAAGTAGGTAATAGAGAAAGGAATGAGGGAAGTAGCAAAGGCAGGAAACTGAGGGTTAAAGAAATGAAGCAGTGGAACTAATAGAAGTTAAATGTGATAGAAATGTAACGAAAAGAGTACAAAACATTTACCTTATAATTGTCGTTAAATTACTCACTTTTTGTTTTTATACTTTCAATCTGTGAAAGAGAGAACAAACATTTGAAAAATATTAAAACATGTATTTAAAAATTACAAAAGACAAGGGAAAAGATTGAAGGACAAACAGTTTTTCAACGACTTTGACACTTACAGAAGCTTCTGCTTCTCCAGCCCCCCTACACAGTCCTAAAGATATACATTTTAAACTAACCGTATCTTGATGCAGATGAAGTGAGGCCTATCTTAAAACATGGTGCATCTTTTGCATTGCTGTTGTCTCAGAAAAGTGTCGCAAGACACTAAAATTTTAAATGATTGCTTCAGGATGCCAATAAGATGTGTCCTATCCAAAGGTTTGTTTGAGGTGAGGCCTACTCAGGGTT
This sequence comes from Lissotriton helveticus, assembly GCF_964261635.1. Lineage (NCBI taxonomy): Eukaryota > Metazoa > Chordata > Amphibia > Caudata > Salamandridae > Lissotriton > Lissotriton helveticus. The sequence goes on along the minus strand of NC_136071.1, from coordinate 926,445,118 downwards.
GCAGATGAAATTTCGAGTTGTTGAAGAAAATAGAGGACATAATACATGTGAAGGTCTACCAATGAAGTGAGTCATGTCCACTGCACTCTTGAACAAAGTCCAAACCTCCTATGTTTCCCTGGACAGACCTAAACTTGATCTGCACAATGTGATTCGTAATGATAGGAAACACAGGTGATGTAATTGAAATACGTGCAATTTCTTTTGCTCATTTCACAATCACATCACTTGTGTTTCCTTTGCTTAGGTATCTCATTGTGCAGATGTAGTCCAGCATATGAAAGAGTACGCAGAAGTGCAGCACTGCATGCAACAACTTTGACACTTACAGAAGCCTCACCTTCTCCATGCCTCCTACACAGTTCTACATATACATCATAAATGCAAACAGTACAGAATTAATTATACATGTTAAATGGTTTATTTTTGCTTTTCTCAGAATGTATCAAAATTCACTAAAAACAGTGACTTGAAGGTATTCATCATATAACAGCGGGGAAAAAAACCCACAATCAAAATGATTGTGTTTAAAAAACCCATACAACATAACAAATCAGAATTCAGAACTCCTTAAAGTTAACTTACTTTCCATGACGTCAAAGGATGTCCTATGAACAGCTTACACTCTGTTGTGCTGTTATTACTTTCAGCCCGCCACTTTCTGAAAGAAAACCTCCATCGTTTTTAAAAACATGTTACATGCAATAAATGCATTCTTGCTCTCTACCACAAGTTTCCACAAAGCCAAATCTTGTCAGAGCCATTTATAACTCTTGGATTTCTTGTAAGCCAATCCCGTCATTTGGCATTTCTGCAACTTTCAGAATTAAAATGTTGAAGATCATTTTCACAATCCTGGAATAGTAATATCTTCCCCTTCTTGCTCAGTCATGTTCTACATTTCCTATGACACTGATACTGCTTACTAAGAAGCAGACTTACGCTACCTCTATGACTACTACAATTATTTAATTCTCTACATCACTTTTAATCACAAAGCAATGTAAAACAGTAGACAGCATTGCAGACTTACATTCCCTCTACTCCATGTTTTGATTGGCTGCTTCAATTAGCTTATAAAAAGAAATAGTTTTTCTGAACTCATTCAAAGTGCACTTATTTCTCCATGACGTCCAGTCTTATGGTTAGAAGTTATGTCTCTGAACTACACTTATCCTCAAGGCCAAATCGTGTAGGAGCCATTAGAACTTCTTGAAATTCCACAGAGCACATCCCGAGATTCTTTCCCTAAAATTTTGGTTTTAAAAACACCAGGTAAGAGGTTTTAAGGTCATACGGCAATTTTTTTGTGAAAATTAAAACAGAATCATTGCAGAATGACCAGCCATTTCTAGACTTTAAATAAGCTGTGTAATGTCCTGATGTTATTGAAGGACCGTCATGATATATATTTGCTGCAGTTACAAAAGTCCTTCCTGATATTGACAACTGCGAAGCCACAAAATTTTTAATTAAAGTTGTCAATTTTGTTCCATCAGGCCTACATCGTTGGAACATTAAAATGACATACTGGCCATATGTTCGTATAAATAATGTGGACATCATTTCAGATTTACATTGGCTACACTCCATGTTGTGATCAGCTGCTTTTACTAGCTTATTAAAGGAGACTGATTTACTGTCTGGCAAAGTTAAATATATAAATCTTTCTGAGTCTACACTAGTAGTACTTGATACCATACAGTTCTCGCAGTCATGCTGCCATTGATAAGAAAGCCCAAACAGCTGATCTACATCTACACCTTCAGCATGCAATACATCAAGCATATACATTAAAACTCCTGACAATCTTGCTGAATATTTTGAGAGAATTGTGTTTGGCCTGAACATCTGTCTAACAGATTTCGAATTTCAGACACACTTTCTATGTTTGTTCTATCAGTGCTACATTTCTCTAACACAGAATTTAACAAACTGCAAAATCTTTGATCAGAATTGACCACAATCTCTTCTTTTACATTTTCTAGAGAAAACAAAACATTAACCACTACATTAGCATAGCAGTTGACACCAGAACTGTTTTCAAATAGAAAACCAACAACATCTTCAACAGAATTCTTTTTGTTTCTGCTTATAATTTCAGGTTCATCGACTTTTCGTCTTTTTGCTACAACCTCCCCAGTATTGGTTACATTTCTTCGTTTCCGGCCTACCACACGTTTCTCAAACAAAGGATATTGAGGCAAATGTGGCGCATACTCTCTTCTTAACCTATTGTATTCCTTAACACAATCTAGATCCGCACAAATGCTTGTGACATCACACTCAATCAAGTACAATCCCGATAAAGTTCTAACTCGTGACAATGCCACATATGCCATACCCTCCTTGAACACAGAACTGCCAATATTCACCAATGCACTGTCTACACTTAAACCTTGCGATTTATGGATTGTCACCGCATATGCCAAGCAAACAGGAAACTGCTTACGGCGAACATATAAGTCTTTTACAAGCAAAAATCTAGCAGAGCAACGACCAATTAGCTGTACTTCCTCAATGCCATCAAATTTAATTTTAAAAAATTCAATTCCATCTCTATTTCTGTATTTTACAAAATCAACAACATTACCCATTGATCCATTTACCAGACCTCTTTCAACATGTAAATTCCTTCTTAAAATTATACGGCAGTTCAAGCACACATTCAGAGTCTTTTCAAAACCTGCAGTTTTAGATATACTCTTCTCTAATTAATCCAATTTTGTTTTCAGATTCTCAGACAAAATAATTGTTGATCCCATATGCTCTACTCTGTCAATAGCTTCCAGTTTCACAATCTCTTGCTTTTCTAAATGCAACATTTTGTTGTTGAATTTGGCACATTCTGCAAGAGTTGGCATCAAACATATTCCAGATTTCTTCTCAGTAATTTTCTGAAAAATATTCTCAGGCACAACATCTTGTTCTGGATATAAATTTGACAGTAATCGTGCATGTAAAGCTTCTTTCCCATGCTCGGTCACTTTTCCAATTCTAACATCTTGTAGAATAGTCTTGTAAACTTCATCATTCGCCTGACGCATATTTTCATGCAGTTCAGTATAATTGAAGTTTAACCATATATTGACGTTGCCAATGCTGCCTAGGCACTTCCTGGTATCTTCATGCGTGAGCATTTTGAACACAGGTTGCCCTTTCACTGGTGTCAGCTGCAGAAGATCTCCGAAAACAATGATGTGTTTGCCACCAAATAACACATCATACTCTGTTTTGAGAACTTCTTGCATTCTCAAATGCACAAAGGCAAGCATGACATTGGAAACCATGCTTACTTCGTCAATGATAAGAAGTTTCATTTTCCTCAAGATTCTTGAAACTTCAAAACAAGCATCTCCAGATAGCTTGTGATATTGTAATTTGTTGTCATGCTCCACTGGCAGCATCAGTAAACGATGTAAAGTAATCCCTTTAATGTTATGTGCTGCCAGTCCAGTTGGAGCGGTGACAACACAAGACAGCGATGACTCTGTCCTTTCCTGCAAATAGCATGAAATTGCTTTAATGAGGAAACTTTTTCCAGTTCCCGCTTCTCCACTCACGTACAGTCGGACAGGCTTCAACGACGTACATGAGCACTCTTTCTTGTCATGACTTAATCCATGATCAATTTGCATGGTAACTTCGTCATATATTTTCCTCTGCTCAACGTTGAGTTGTCTTTCCAACTCTTCTAAGTTAACCGCATCCTCCTGAGCATGTGCCATGGCTCTTTCCACTTCATTCATAGCAGTGGCAGCTTCATTTTCGATAACAGGTCCTCCTAGTGGATCCTGACTCAATGAAGCAGAACTCTGACTGTCCTGAGAACTGTCTCTGGCAATCTCGGCTGCAATCATTGCTTCCTGCTCAATTTCCGCATTCAACATTTCTACATATTTGGGAAAAGCAGGACATTCTATGGTCTCCTTGGCGGCATTTAAAGAGTCTTCGTAACAGAGAAAATCTCCAAGCAGTTCCTCTTCTGCACGCCAAGGCTTGAAAAGTTGCAAAAGTGCTAAATAGAAAAACTCCTTTTTTTCAGGAGATTCGCCACTCAATTTTCGATGGTTTACCAAGTGGCATTTTCTTTGCTTGACCAGACATCCCTCACTTCCTATTACAGCCTACACTCCTTTCTCAGTATCTTCTTTGATGTTCCTCTTGAATATGTAATTTTGCAGAACCTCATACAGACAAACATTCTCGAGGTGACTGCTTCGATTTGGATAATATGTATCCAACATGTTGGTCTTCAAAATGTCGGTACTGTTTGGCTCCTTTTCCGCCAAATACTCAATTTCCCGCACAGGTTTGAGAACTCGATTACGCGTTGCAGCAAGACCAAGACTCGCCCAAATGATACTCCTGGACTTGGCATAGAAACTTGCTGAAGACAACCGGTCAGAACATTTGTACGCTCCGATTTCTCGATGCGACAACATCTTCAGACTGAAACTGTACAACTTCTTGCTGAGGCTCTTTTCATGGGAAATGTCCTCCCACATATCCTTCAATTCTGTCTTCTCTTTTTTGGTGATGTAAGACGTCACATACCGAGCCACAGCCATACAGTTATCAGCCACAAACGGTATATCCATGTTAGCATTCCACATGGACAAAATCACCGGGTTGTAGTCGTTGATGTACTTGGACTCTTCGTTCCTCTTCAAATTGTATGTGTTTTTAGGTGATTTCTTCATCACATTATGTCGCAGCGAAGACATCAAACTGTTTACTCTTCCTTTAGAAATCACCGGTCGTGGAAAACCGAAACGACATTTGGTGTAGAACTTGTCCTTGTTTCGGAATTTACGACAACAGTACTTTCCACATCGATGGCTTTGGAAACGCAGAACTTTTTCTCTTAGGCTTTTCTTCTCCTTTGCGTTTGGAACAGCAAACGTAGAATACTGTTGTATAAAACTCATCACTGAGTCTTCTGGATCCGTTCCAAATTTAGGTGCATCCTTGATCCACAGCAACATATGTATATGAGGAGCACCTCTTGCTTGGTACTCCTTTCTCCAGAAGAAATCCAACACCTCTCCAAGAGGTGGATTCTTCTTATTCATGATGAAAGACATCATAGCTTCAAATCTATGATTGAAGTACCTACATACATTGACTGGATCCAAAGAGCACAGTTCTCCGGGTGTCTTGAATTCAATGTTTTCTACGTTAGCATTTGCCTCTCGTAGAAATTCAAGTAAGTCTTCCCAGCCATACTCGGCACAGCTCAGAGTGAGGAACCATGTGGGAGTACCTAAGTTCCTCAGCATACATTTTAAATCACCATGACGACGGTACCAGTACTCATTAGTACCACGCTGACACGCCATGAGATTAATCAGGTGAGAATCCAAAATACTGTCTTGGACATTGACTTTATCCATAAAGTCACTTGCCGAGATGTTTTGCATGTGTATACCACTTTTCAAGATGTGGTTCACTGCATATGACAGTCCAGACAGATCGCTTTCAAACAGGAGATGAAACAAATAAGGAATGCATTATCGAAACCTAGCATCTCCTGCATACAATCGCAAAGTCCGGTATTCAGAAGCAGGAATTTGATGAGGTCGCTCATCATATCTTCCTCCCTGACCTGTTGGAAAAAGCTGTGGGAAACACCGAGCTTCCAAACTTTCCTCCCAAACACTAATGGGACTCCCTTTGGCTTGTTTCATTTGAAACAACTCAATAGCATTCCCCATGACTTCCTTGGAATGCAAAGGATGAACACTATAATGTTCATATATTTCTTCACTAGTAGAAGTTTCTACTTTCTCAATTTGACCAGCACACAAATCGCTATCCTCTTCCTCACTTACTTCCTCTTCTGCAACATATACATTCTTATAGTATTTATTATTTTTTTTCAAATACAATGTTGCCTTTTTAACTTTCCTAACATCTACTAAATCTTGCCATATTTTCTTATTCTTTGTCGGAACCCCATTAACTAAGATAACCAGAGGTTCCTCGTCCACTTTTTCTACTCCAATTGTGTTAATGTTTTTCTTCAAATCTAGAGGCAAATAAACAACTCTTCCCTTTAATCCTCTCTGTAAATCTGATGGAGGCAATTTCCCTGTCTTTGGCTCCATTCTTACAATAGCCTGAAAGGGATGGATACTTTGAATCAAAATAGATTCATAAGTATTTAAATCCTTCAATTCAGAAGGAATCTCAACCAATTCCAGATTATTATGAACTGCTCTAGCAGGCATCTGGTTTTGATTTAATTTGCAACAACAATAAGTACACACACGTTGATCCAATCCCAAATCAAAACAATTTTCTACCATCAAGTATGTTGCGAAATCCTTCCATTCACTATTATTTTCCCTTTCACTTTTTGCATATAAATCCACTAACTTAGTCTGATTCTTATAATAAGTGCGTCGACAACACACACAAGTGAAATTGGGCCTCTCACTTGATTTGACCTGAAACGTGGCAATTTCCCTCTGGAAATTATCTGTACTGGAAACCTGTACACTATCTTCCACATTACCCGCTTCTTCTTGGTCAATTTCAACATTCTCCTCTTTACTTCCAAAGTAACAAAACTCAATTTCTTCACATATATTCTTCACATCTATTTCAGAACCATGCAAAAGAGCAGCACATAATTTTTTAAGCATAATTGCTGGACTCTTAGCATAATACAACATTCTAACTAATTTCCTCACTTTATTATGATGCACTGCTAGCATCCTGAAATGATGAAAAACACTCTGGCATACTCTCCTGGAAAGACAAGCCAGTGAATGACCATGCAAACCTGTCACTTCTCTCACTCTGCAAGGATCTAATTCTTGCAACAACCTTATTTTCTGCTTCAAACTTTTCTTATTAAATGACCGTACAAAATCACAAAGCAAATTGATGGAATCCTGTCGCACACTGCAAATACTACTACACTTCCAGGTGTACACAGGACCCTTAGCACGTCTTCCTAAAACCTCATTACCTAACACCTCTTCTGCCTCTGTTGTCACAAGTTTTTCTTTTTCAACTGGACAACCATCTTTCACTTCATAAGCACGACCACTGGTGTCAACTGCATGCACCAAATCATTATCCTGGAAATAACTCTCCTCATTAAAAAATGCCTCACAGCTTGAACTATGCATCCATTCTCCAGAAAAAACTTCACAAAAATTACTACGATTAACTATTCTCTTCCATCTACTATTTCTTTTGAAATCATAAATTGCCTTGTTTAGCTTCCTAATTCTATTGATTATCAAAATAACTAACTTACGTTTAATTTCAAATGCCTGATCAATAACTTTCTCAACTTTTTTTTTTCTCTTATAAAAAACCACTTTCTGTTGACCTTTCTTAATATTTTTTAACAAATTGCCAATTATCCTGTTGCGGAACATTCGTTTACGAATGTCCCTAAACTGTTGTTTCCTTCTACTATCATGCACAGAGTTATCTCTTGCTCTAGCAGTAACATTTTTGATTGGCCTTTCCTTTCCATTTGAATTGCTTTTCTTTTTCTGGACTGAAACATTTTCTGTAGTAATATTTTTTTTACTGCAAATATTTCTTATGAATGTTTTTGTACTCTTACCCGGTGCTTTCTTGTTGACTTGACAAATCTTTTTGTTAGAGGACTGCTGCTTTTTTTCAATCACCTGCTGTCTTTGACGTTTTGCAGCCTTTCTCAGTCTTTCTTTCGTTGGCATGGTGAAATGTTGAAATGATCTGCAGTTGAATCTGTGGTAAAATATATTAAAAAATGTTATTAACCACTATTACCCAACAGTACATCAATAACAGTAATCAAAAACTTAAAACACTACTTTACATTTTTACATATAAGATTTTTTAGTGCATGGCAATTTTAGAATACAGAAATAGCAGAAAAGAAATGGAATTTATATTCATGTTACCTGTGCTATTTTATATGTGAATCTGATCTAATTTTATGAGCATATTTTAATATTTTATTGAAGACACTACACATAACCTGTTTTTTAAGGTGTCTTTATTTTTAAATTAAACGGTTTACATTTTTACTTTTTATTTATTATACATTTTAAAAATAAATGTTTATAGTTCCATAGGCTCAAGCAGGTCAGCTTCCCACCCTATGTCATATAATTCGGACAAATCTGCATCCTCATCACGTTCTTCTTCATCCTCAGGATTTAAATCATCCAAGGGATCAACATCCACTGATGTTTCAATTACGAGTTCAATGATGAGGTCAAAATCAACTGATTGCTGATTGTCGCTCATTTTGATGTTGTCTTTATCTTTAAAGAAAGATAACAACAATGAGATGTTGCAGAGTAAGAGACAAATCTCAGAGATTACAATAGTAAAATTGTTTAACAAGAGTAACATTTTGCAGCTATTATTTAGCCATGTCCAGCGATGCTGAGCAGGTGAAGCCTATGTCTAATTTTTCAGTGAACAGGACTCATCTCTTCTTAACCTTGGATAAGCCTCACCGACTCTGTGTCCCCTGCACATACTTAAATGTAAAGGGGCAGATTTATGTTAAATGGCACATCCCCAGGCATGCACCAGTTAACGTGCACCGCTGCTCTGCCACCCATGGTGTGCCGCATTTACAATCAGATAGGAGAAAGCTGCGTCAAAACCCTGCGCCTGCTTTAAGCAGGCATAGGTCTTGACGCAACATTGTAGAGATGGGGCACCTCTGAGCCTTGCTGGAGCTGCATCACACTTGCAATACAACTCCAGCAATGCGCCACCTTTACAGCACAGATACGTCACGCATCTGTACCATTTTTGCCCCATGCTGCGCCGCATTGTAAATGCAGCACACCATGGGTGGCGGAACAGCGGCGCAGGATGACTGGCACATCCCTGGTGATGCGCCAGTCATCATAAATCTATCCCTAAGCTTCTTATCTTGTTACAGATGAACCGCCATATGTATCATCAAACTATTTTGCATTTCCTAAATAGCGTTTTTTAAGGAATAAATAGCAATTCTTTACCATTCCTAATTTGCAATGAGCAAATTGCTAATTGCAAATTACCCATTCATTTCCATGGGCTAGGAGGCTCATAGGAATGAAGGTGCAATTTGTGATTAGCAATTAGCTCATCGCAAATTAGGAATTTTTTCAAGGGTGCAGGGGTGTCTCAAGAACACCCTGCTGCACCCCTGAAAAAGAAATTTGGGGGCATATGGCGCACATACATGCCCTAAGGGCATGTATTGGCGTCATATGGCACCTTTTGTTTTTTGGAAAAAAAGCTTTTTGAAAAGAATTCGCAAATTACCACAAACTAGAAGTTGGTGGTAGTTTCCAAATCCTTAATGTCATTTTTTACATATTTTTTGTTTGATACATTGCATTTAAGGAATCGCAAAATTTGCAAATCCTTCAGTGCAATCGCAAAATAAGGAATAGCAAATATTGCTATTCCTTATTTTGCATCAAACTTGTTTGATACATACCATTTGTCTAATTAGCATTCGCAAAGGCCGAAATTTTCAGAATTTTGATCTTTGCGAATGCTAATTAGCTTGATACATATGGCCCCAAGTGAGGCCTGTCTTGCAACATGGTGCATCTTTTGCATCACTGCTGCATCGGTTTCATGTGGCACGTTTTTTTTACACCATGACACATCTGCCTAAATGCATCAATTTGTAATTTTGTCGCCTCATAGCAAATCTTTTGCACCGCCGCTGCATCATAAAAGTGACGCACAGTGGCGCAAAAGAGGCATACACCTATCATAAATCTGTCCCTAGCATTTTAAATGATTAATCCAGGATGATGATACGGTGTGGCCTATCCAGAGGTTTGTTTAAGGTGAGGCCTACTCAGGATTGCAGATTAAAGTTACACTTGATGAAGAATACAGAGGAGATAATACATGTAAATGCCTACCAATGAAGTAAGTAATGTGCACTTTATTGCGCCAGTCATCATAAATGTATCCCTAAGCTTCTTATCTTGTTACAGATGAACCGCCATATGTATCATCAAACTATTTTGCATTTCCTAAATAGCGAATTTTAAGGAATAAATAGCAATTCTTTACCATTCCTAATTTGCAATGAGCAAATTGCTAATTGCAAATTACCCATTCATTTCCATGGGCTAGGAGGCTCATAGGAATGAAGGTGCAATTTGCGATTAGCAATTAGCTCATCGCAAATTAGGAATTTTTTCAAGGGTGCAGGGGTGTCTCAAGAACACCCTGCTGCACCCCTGAAAAAGAAATTTGGGGGCATACGGCGCACATACATGCCCTAAGGGCATGTATTGGCGTCATATGGCACCTTTTGTTTTTTGGAAAAAAAGCTTTTTGAAAAGAATTCGCAAATTACCACAAACTAGAAGTTGGTGGTAGTTTCCAAATCCTTAATGTCATTTTTTACATATTTTTTGTTTGATACATTGCATTTAAGGAATCGCAAAATTTGCAAATACTTCAGTGCAATCGCAAAATAAGGAATAGCAAATATTGCTATTCCTTATTTTGCATCAAACTTGTTTGATACATACCATTTGTCTAATTAGCATTCGCAAAGGCCGAAATTTGCAGAATTTTGATCTTTGCGAATGCTAATTAGCTTGATACATATGGCCCCAAGTGAGGCCGGTCTTGCAACATGGTGCATCTTTTGCATCACTGCTGCATCGGTTTCATGTGGCACGTTTTTTTTACACCATGACACATCTGCCTAAATGCATCAATTTGTAATTTTGTCGCCTCATAGCAAATCTTTTGCACCGCTGCTGCATCATAAAAGTGACGCACAGTGGCGCAAAAGAGGCATACACCTATCATAAATCTGTCCCTAGCATTTTAAATGATTAATCCAGGATGATGATACGGTGTGGCCTATCCAGAGGTTTGTTTAAGGTGAGGCCTACTCAGGATTGCAGATTAAAGTTACACTTGATGAAGAATACAGAGGAGATAATACATGTAAATGCCTACCAATGAAGTAAGTAATGTGCACTTTATTGCGCCAGTCATCATAAATGTATCCCTAAGCTTCTTATCTTGTTACAGATGAACCGCCATATGTATCATCAAACTATTTTGCATTTCCTAAATAGCGAATTTTAAGGAATAAATAGCAATTCTTTACCATTCCTAATTTGCAATGAGCAAATTGCTAATTGCAAATTACCCATTCATTTCCATGGGCTAGGAGGCTCATAGGAATGAAGGTGCAATTTGCGATTAGCAATTAGCTCATCGCAAATTAGGAATTTTTTCAAGGGTGCAGGGGTGTCTCAAGAACACCCTGCTGCACCCCTGAAAAAGAAATTTGGGGGCATACGGCGCACATACATGCCCTAAGGGCATGTATTGGCGTCATATGGCACCTTTTGTTTTTTGGAAAAAAAGCTTTTTGAAAAGAATTCGCAAATTACCACAAACTAGAAGTTGGTGGTAGTTTCCAAATCCTTAATGTCATTTTTTACATATTTTTTGTTTGATACATTGCATTTAAGGAATCGCAAAATTTGCAAATACTTCAGTGCAATCGCAAAATAAGGAATAGCAAATATTGCTATTCCTTATTTTGCATCAAACTTGTTTGATACATACCATTTGTCTAATTAGCATTCGCAAAGGCCGAAATTTGCAGAATTTTGATCTTTGCGAATGCTAATTAGCTTGATACATATGGCCCCAATTGAGGCCGGTCTTGCAACATGGTGCATCTTTTGCATCACTGCTGCATCGGTTTCATGTGGCACGTTTTTTTTACACCATGACACATCTGCCTAAATGCATCAATTTGTAATTTTGTCGCCTCATAGCAAATCTTTTGCACCGCCGCTGCATCATAAAAGTGACGCACAGTGGCGCAAAAGAGGCATACACCTATCATAAATCTGTCCCTAGCATTTTAAATGATTAATCCAGGATGACGATAAGGTGTGGCCTATCCAGAGGTTTGTTTAAGGTGAGGCCTACTCAGGATTGCAGATTAAAGTTACGCTTGATGAAGAATACAGAGGAGATAATACATGTAAAGCTCTACCAATGAAGTAAGTGATGTCCACTTCATTGCGCCAGTCATCATAAATGTATCCCTAAGTTTCTTATCTTGTTAGAGATCAACCGCCATATGTATCATCAAACTATTTTGCATTTCCAAAATAGCGAATTTTAAGGAATAAATAGCGATTCTTTACCATTCCTAATTTGCGATGAGCAAATTGCTAATTGCAAATTACCCATTCATTTCCATGGGCCAGGATGCCCATAGGAATGAAGGTGCAATTTGCGATTAGCAATTAGCTCATCGCAAATTAGGAATTTTTCCAAAGATGCAGGGGTGTCTCAAGAACACCCTGCTGCACCTTTGGAAAAGAAATTTGGGGGCATATGGCGCACATAAAAATTAACAACATTCCTTTACCTCAAAAACTATTTTCAAGTCATAATTTGAAAACACTGCCCACAGGGAAATGACTTAAAATGTCCTTAAGACACATGAAAGTGTTTTTTGAAAGCCTTTGCAATTTTTTTGGGTCACTTTTAACATGGTTATGTAACTCAAACAGTCAAAATCTAAATTTACCATGCACAAGTGTAACCATATTTACAAGGAATGTGCCCCACGGAAAAAGGTCTTTTAATGTAATATGGGAAAAATGACATCAAATGTCCTTAAGACACATAAAAGCGTTTTTTGATTGCCTTTGCAGCATGTTTGTATCACTTTTAACATGGCTATGTAACACAAACATTCAAAATCTAAATTTGCCATGCACAGGTGGGAGCATATTTACAAGCAATTTGCGCCACAGAGAAAGGTCTTACATTGAAATGGGAAAAATAACATCAGAGACAGTCAATTGCCTTATAAAGAAGCATACACCATTATGTCCTTGTCATAAATTTAAAAACAATTCCTTTTCCCCAAAAACGATTTTCAAATCATAATTTCAAAACACTGCACATGGGAAAATTACTTAAAATGTCCTTAAGACACATAAAAGCGTTTTTTGATTGCCTTTGCAGCATGTTTGTATCACTTTTAACATGGCTATGTAACACAAACATTCAAAATCTAAATTTGCCATGCACAGGTGGGAGCATATTTACAAGCAATTTGCCCCACAGAGAAAGGTCTTACATTAAAATGGGAAAAATAACATCAGAGACAGTCAATTGCATTATAAAGAAGCATACACCATTATGTCCTTGTCAGAAATATTATAACCATTAATTTTCCTCAAAAACGATTTTCTAGTCATAATTTGAAAAGACTCCACAGCTCCTATGCAGAAAAACACCCTGTCAGTACTAATACTTCACATTTTCTCCAATTACATTTTCTCAAAGAAACAAAATCTATTTGTAAAACACTTGAGACAAAGCAACATTTGAAAAACACAACTTTCTTCATAATTTTCTCCTTAAAGCACACTATTCTCTATCTAAATTAAAGAAATATTTTCTCACCTTAGCAAATACTTTGAGTTTGAAAGCAGTCTCAGAAACACACCAATTTGTCTTCAGCAGAGCAAAAGGTATGCACTCCAGAGTCTGCAGCTATCAAAAGCACAGAAATGCTGTAATTCTTCACACATATCTCTCATGTCACCCAATCAAAACTCTTCCCTCACTTTTTTTCAAATGAAAACCCTTCCCCCCTCTGCCATTTCATGCCTTTTCTGCATGGCAACCACCTCTTGGAAGACCTCTGGTGTTTGCAAGTTCACACAACAATGTTGCAATTGAACTCTGAACTCTCAGTGCACCTGCGTATCCACTGCAATCTTTCATTTAATGATTTTTTATTGACCATTCAAAATACATCTTTCAAAGAACTCATCCATGCACCCTAACTTTCTGTTTTCAGCAATCAAAATCCACCAATCACTGTTACTGCTTCATTAACACAGAAACTCCACAGTTTTTTTCATTTTAAACTCTCATTTTTTCAACTGCCATTTCATTGCCACACTTCATCTGACTGCAGCAGAACCTTCTCTCACCATGTTTTCTGTCTGGATTGTTGGACATAGTTATATCCACTGGGCTCACAGGTATGCTAAGAACAGAAATTTACCTAACCTCAATTTACAAGATGTGGAAATTAAGTGGTTTGGCCACAGAGGATTAAAATGTCACCAATTGATACCATTGGTGAAAACCTTTATGCATTTGCCAAAACCTGACCTGTTAATTGTGCACTGTGGAGGTAATGATTTGGGCACTTTGACTGGGGTAGGTCTGGAAATGCTTTTAAAGGACACCTTTGAGCAATTGATGGCACTTTTTCCTCAAACTGCCTTGGTATATTCAAATATATGCCAAAGACAGAAATGGAGGTGGTCAAACCAATTTTGTCCACAAATTGAGAAGTCGAGGAAGCATGTAAACAAATCTGTTTCAGCTTACATGAGAGACCATGGAATGGGCTCCATGTACAACAATAACTTGTGTTACTACATGCAAGATATCTACAGAGGAGATGGAGTTCACTTCTCAGATGAGGGCAACAGAATTTTCATTCTGAATTTAAGACTGTGCATTGGTACCTACTTATAAGTACCTAAATGTACCATAAACCCAAAAGCTCTTCTCAGAGCTACCCTACATCTGATCACTCACAATTATTATTTTACTCTAACATTTTTCACTAATTTTCAAAAAAGTACGCTCCCTGGGGCGCTACCCGGTACGCGAACCGGGAGCTAACCTCGATAAATTTTTAAATAAATGTTTTTTTGTCGCACATATGGGCCTCCTCAGCGACCCTCAGAAAACCTAGGGGGTCAAGATAAGTCTACCGTGCCCCCTTCTACCCATTCTGAACATTATTTGCCCCCCATCTTGTATCTTAATTCGACCGAAACACAAAATGGTGGACTCCCGTAACGCTTAAGGTTCGCGAACCGGGGCGCTCACCAGTTCGCGTACCGGGTCGCTCCCTGGGAAGCGCACCATCAAAAAAGGTGGGAAAGTAATTTACAGAAAAGCCACTGGAGACAATTTCACCAAATATAGATTAGCTCATACTACATACCAATCCCTACCATTTTCACAAATTTGATTGGAATTCCATTTAACCATTTAGCCTGTAGACCTCTCTAAATACCCTGAGGTAAATTACTTCTCAAAACACATCTGAAGTGTTGGAATTGACAACCAATGAAAATGTTACTTTCATTTTCTACTTTTTTTACCTGACATTTGATTGGTTATGTACCTGAATATATATAAAGAAAGAGAGAGAAACACAGCCATTTTGACTACTACTTCCTGAATTACTTTGCAAGATCATTTTCACTCACAACTTAAACTTGTTTTTAGAAGGTGAGATATTATTTTATAAATTTGAAAACATTTTCAGATAGTTATATACTATCCCTCTGTAAGAGTTAGACATTGAGAAAGGCTTCTTTATTATAATTATGGATTGATTTAGGTTTCTGTGGTATAATTATGAATTTACTTAGGCTTCTTCACAGGCACTTTTTAATAGTACTACTTCACGCCTGAAACCATACAGTGCCCATAGATTACTTCTCTGTTATAAACTCACAAATACCTGTCTGAACTTAAACCCAACAGTGTCCTATCACTACTGATATATTTATTTTTTATGCAAATTACAGCAATAAAATGGAAGGTGAGCAGAATGTTTCCTTCGAAATTGTTCTGGACAGCAACAATGAACAAGTTATGGAACCCATTGATGACTTAGAATTCATGGATGAGTCACGGGACTATGAATTACTTCAATGTGTAGAATCTGTCGATCATTTACTCCATTATGATGACGGTCAAATGTGGGAACTTATGTTCACTCAACAAGAGGACATATCGGACAGTCAAATGCTAGACGTTCTATTAAATTTTGAAAAACAATCTGAAAAATAAAATTGTATGTAAAATAAAAAAATTGTTTGAGTCTTTAATCATTTTTATATGTAATTCATAAACTAGTTAAATGTTAGAAATGTTATTAAATTTTGAAACACAATCACAATAATAAATAATTGCTTAAAAAATAAAAAAAATAAAAAATAATCAACAAAACCAACAATCAATTAACATACAGTATTTGAAAAGTCTATCATTCATTTTTCATTATAGTACGCTGCCCAGAACGCTTCCCGGTTCGCGGACCGGGCGCTACCCACGCAAAAAAACAAAAAAAATATATATTTTTTTTGCCCCGCGGGGCCCTTTTAAAGCCTCCACATTAAACCTAGGGGGTCAGGGAGGATATACTATGCCCCCTTATGGTCATTTCCTCCTTTGTTTTGGCCTCCTCTTGTCTCTCAATCCTACCGAGAGACAAGATGGCGGCCGCTCCGGACTGTTTAGAATGTTGACAGACACCGGAGAGCCAATCAGCTTCGCTACGCGAAGTTCCGGTACGCGTAAAGTCCGCGAACCGGAGCGCTGCCCGGTCAGCTGTTACAGATATATATCTTTTTTTGAACATTAATTTCTCAAAATCCACTGAAGCACATATATTGAGACCTAGCAAAGGCACATCGGGCTACCAGTCCCTACAATTTTGCCAAGTTTCGTGGAAATCCATTCAGCCGTTCGGGCTAAAAGTGAGGCCAACCGCCCTATGGAAAACTCAATGTTAAAAACACGTTTTGGGACCCCCCTTTTTTCTCGGCCCCCCCTTGACGAACCCCCCCCAAATTTCCAGGGGCTGCTCAGAAACAAAATGTTCAATTTTCCAGAAAATTTCAGCCAATTCCGTCCACAAACGCCAAAGTTATTAGACATAGAATTTTCAAAAATCCCATAGGGAAAAAATCCTAACTATATATACCTACTGGCGACCGCCAGTAGGTAATATATATATATATATATATATATATATATATATATATATATATGTGTGTATATATATATATATATATTACCTACTGGCGGTCGCCAGTAGGTAGTTATAGTTAGGACCTAGTTTCCATAGGAAATCCTCAACATTCTATTTGGATTAACTTTGGCCCTGGTGGATGAATCTTTGCGAATTTCTCAAAGAAGATGGCTCGGTCCGCTGCGCTCCTTCCCTGAAAGTTTGGGGGGGATTGGTGAAGTGGGGGCTGAGATAAAAGGGGGGTCCCAAAACGTGTTTTCTCCATGTTATTTTCCATAGGACGTCTAGACACGGCTACAGGTCGAACGGCTGAATGGATTTATAAGAAATTTGGCAAAACTGTAGAGTCCGGCTCGCAGATTACGCTTTTTTTGGAATGGTGTAAATCCGTTCAGTAGTTGATGAGAAAATTAAAGTTAAAGTCAATTATATATCTGTAAGCGCGGACGGGTGCGCGTACTCAAGCGGCTGCGCGCGAGCGGAAGTTTTTTTTGCTGCGTGACGTCTGTTAACGTTCGATTCGAAGGAAATCAGGAAGTGTTGACCGCCATTTTGTCACTGCGAGTAAATATATTGTCATTTCAAAGCGTTGGAACATGGAAAGGGGAGAAGGTAGAGATTGTTTTGCTGCATAGGTTCTCTCAGGGTGTGCAGTAAGGCCCTTAAACGCGAAAATATATATATATTTTTTTTTTAAAGTTGCGGGGTGCACGCACCCGGGCGCGCACACCTATTTACAAGAGTGTGAAAATGGAGATAAATCAGAAGTTTGAGTGCTTTGATATAAGGTGGCTCTGAAAAGAGCCCTTGTGTTAATTGAGTTTTTTCTGCATTTATAAGTAAGTACCGATGCAGAGTCTGATGTTGCAGAGGAAGATTCTGTTTCCCTCATCCGTGAAATGAACACCATCTGTCCTATAGATGTCTTGCATGTGGTAACGCAAGTTGTTGTGGTAAATAGAACCCATGCTATAATCTCTGAGGAAAGCAGAAACAGATTTATTAACATGTCTCCTTGCTTTCTCAATTTGTGCACAATGTTGATTGGACTAATTCCATTTCTGTCTTTGGCATATATTGGAATATACCAAGGCAGTTCTGGCTTCGTTATTACGAGCACTAGAAAACAAGACATTCTGGGCAATACCATCCTTGACGCAGCCTTTTATTCTACAAGATGGTGTCTTTCAAAAGCCAGGGGTATAGGAGTATGTAAAGCGAGCCATTTAATTGAAAAAACTAAACGTGAAAAACGGTTGCAGGATCAGTGAAGGTTGATTTTTTAATTGAAAGTATAACAGGATCAGTTACAATAAAATCGTCAATACGCATACCATGGGCGAGTATCATGGGTAACATTATTTCGAAGCTTTATTATTACAATAATCAATAATGAAAAATCGACATCAATAGGGTTGTCCGTATTCCTAGTCAGTACCCTTCCCCGCCCGCAATGTGCATAAAGACCGCATACATCCCCCATAACGTCAAGGCTAAGTAACTAGAACGTCATAAGGAGTTGCAATTCGCTCCCATACTGGCGCCATTTTGGTCGAGGTCAGGCAGGACCAGAGTATAGTTCAATGTGTCCAATAAGTAGCGGCAGGACCAGAATCCCTTTCGGCAGTTCTGGCTTCGTCATTACGAGCACTAGAAAACAAGACATTCTGGGCAATACCACTCTTGACGCAGCCCTTTATGCTACAAGATGGTGTCTTCCATTCAGAAAATATTGTTGGCAGCATTTTGAAAGGAAAGATAAACGGCTGTTCTCCTAGTGAGTCTCACATTGTTACATTTATGAAGAAAAAGCCTGAAGAATGTACAAACTGAAAACCAGTTTTTGTCTGCATAGCATCAGCAGCAACACTTGAGTCAGCTTTGTGTGAAGCCGCCATCTTGATCCAATCAATACCATCCCCCTGCACACATTCAGGGAGCAGGCCGCATTGCGAGGGCACCGCAGGACGTGTCTTCAGGTCAAACGGATTGTGGGACAAGGTCCAGTAGACAAGAGTCACCAAAAGGCTAAAAGTCCCGCCGGACCCCGGGGGCCGGCCGCCTATGTCGGGGGCGATCTCAGATGGTGTCTTCCATTCAGAAAATATTGTTGGCAGTATTTTGAAAGGAAAGATAAACGGTCGTTCTCCTAGTGAGTCTCACATTGTTACATTTATGAAGAAAAAGCCTGAAGAATGTACAAACTGAAAACCAGTTTTTGTCTGCATGGCATCAGCAGCAACACTTGAGTCAGCTTTGTGTGAAGCCGCCATCTTGATCCAATCAATACCGTCCCCCTGCACACATTCAGGGACCAGGCCGCATTGCGAGGGCACCGCAGGACGTGTCTTCAGGTCAAACGGATTGTGGGACAAGGTCCAGAAGACAAGAGTCACCAAAAGGCTAAAAGTCCCGCCGGACCCCGGGGGCCGGCCGCCTATGTCGGGGGCGATCTCAGATGGTGTCTTCCATTCAGAAAATATTGTTGGCAGCATTTTGAAAGGAAAGATAAACGGCCGTTCTCCTAGTGAGTCTCATATTGTTACATTTATGAAGAAAAAGCCTGAAGAATGTACAAACTGAAAACCAGTTTTTGTCTGCATAGCATCAGCAGCAACACTTGAGTCAGCTTTGTGTGAAGCCGCCATCTTGATCCAATCAATACCGTCCCCCGGCACACATTCAGGGACCAGGCCGCATTGCGAGGGCACCGCAGGACGTGTCTTCAGGTCAAACGGATTGTGGGACAAGGTCCAGAAGACAAGAGTCACCAAAAGGCTAAAAGTTCCGCCGGACCCCGGGAGCCGGCCGCTTATGTCGGGGGCGATCTCAGGCCACACCAGGGCAACAAGACTGAGATCAATTTGCTCATACTGATCCATAACGCCCCGGCCTCTCCATGTCGTAGGCCGCAAGAGTGGGCGAAACTCAGCTGGCCGAGCGAGACTTGGGGAGGGCGCAGGAGCCAAGCGCCCCATCCCAGTCCGCGCTACCACACCGTCCCTCGGGGGCCTCCGTTAAGCTGTTCAGGGAGGCATCGCAGGCAGCTGTTCTTTAGATCAGTGGCTCTCACCGGCAAGGCTCCCCTCCGTCAGCAGCTATCGTTGGCGCTGTGGTTGCGGCCGGAGGTCCCGCCTAGTCAACGCCTCGGCCTCTCCATGTCGTAGGCCGCAAGAGTGATCGGAACTCAGCTGGCCAAGCGAGACTTGGGGACGGGGTAGGAGATAAGCGGCCCCTCCCAGTCCGCGCCACCACACCGCCCCTCGGGGGCCTTCATTAAGCGGTTCTGTGAGGCACCGCAGGCAGCGGTTCTTCAGATCACAACAGAGTCTCATGCTCGATCGATTGAGCTGGCCGAATCAGGCAACATGAAGGTGGGGAGGGGGGGCACCTCTTACTCAACCACCACCTGAAGAGGTGTGGTTTAGTTCTAAACCAATGAAAAGTGTTACTTTTAGGTCACATGACCTAGCCTTACATCATTAGGAAACCAAAAGTGAAATGAACCAATGAAAAGTTTTATTAACAAGTCACATGACCTGTTATGCTTACTTTACGCGATTCGCGCCGCGCCCCGGATCGCTTCCGGGAAGCTGCGCTTCGCGCACCGGATGCGCTAACGCGGCGCGTCATATGACGCATTACGCGACAACGCGATACTACAGTGTTTCTGGATGTTTCAGACTGAAGCTGGCGTCAGCATGAGAGCACCTCGTGGCTACGTCGTGGCCATTCTGCGAGCAATCATGGCATAAGCTGCCCACCGGAAGTCTGCGGGAGTCGGGGGCCCTGGTGACTCTTGTAGTATCTTCAAGGCTGAGGGGACGCTTTTTGGAATGGGGCCCATGCCGTAGCAGTCAAGCGTCCGAGTTCCAGGGTTGTCCAGAGCCATCCTTGCAGGCCAGGCCCAAGTCTGTGGAGCCGACCGCCATTTCCTGAGCTCCGTGGCAGCCGCCTGTCGCTGTACCGGAAGAGTGGGTGCAATTCAGCCGGATGGTGGGTGAGACGCTGTAATAGCAAGAGCAGGCGTAATTCAGCTGGCCGAGCGAGGCACTGTGCCGCAGGAGCGGGCGCAACTCATCATGTCGAGTGAAGCGCTGGGGTGCAGCTGAGAAACCTCCACCTGGGGAGGTGGGGGAGGCTCGTTCGCGCCGCCTCTCCCTTCCAGTGCACCCCACGCCGTCTCCTGGCGCAGGTATATGTGATGGTTGGACCAGGGCACCGCAGGACGTGTCTTCAGGTCAAACGGATTGTGGGACAAGGTCCAGAATGGAAGAGTCACCAAAAGGCTAAAAGTTCCGCCGGACCCTGGGAGCCGGCCGCCTATGTCGAGTGAAGTGCTGGGGTGCAGCTGAGAAACCTCCACCTGGGGAGGTGGGGAGGCTCGTTTGCGCCGCCTCTCCCTTCCAGTGCACCCCACGCCGTCTCCTGGCGCAGGTATATGTGATGGTTGGACCAGGGCACCACAGGACGTGTCTTTAGGGGTGTAGCTGAGAAACCTCCACCTGGGGAGGTGGGGGAGGCTCGTTCGCGCCGCCTCTCCCTTCCAGTGCACCCCACGCCGTCTCCTGACGCAGGTATATGTGATGGTTGGACCAGGGCACCGCAGGACGTGTCTTTAGGTGAAACCCTCAACTATGGCACCCAACATCCAGGACTTATGACATTTATGGAAGGCAGTGACATCGAAGAATCTCAGGGACCAAGCATATGCAGAGTCTTCCCCGGGGTATTTGCACAACGGTCCTCCACCCCTAGGCCGCCAGCTATGCTACCTTGACAGGAACAGTGTCATGCATTTGGATCGATGTTGCAGCAGGCTGCCATGTAAATAGTTAATTAATTAAACGTTTTACCCTGTTACTTTGTTGGTGTGTTGTATATATTTATAATATTTGCATAGGGTTTCTCGTTATTTTGGCAGGGGTGGGCGGCGGAGGAATTTCACTGAAAAAACCATGCATTTGGATCGATGTTGCAGCAGGCTGCCATGTAAATAGTTATTTAATTAAACGTTTTGCCCTGTTACTTTGTTGGTGTGTTGTATATTTTTATAATATTTGCATAGGGTTTCTCGTTATTTTGGGCGGGGTGGGCGGCGGAGCAAATTCACTGAAAAAACTATAGGTTATAGACCATATATAGTTAAATATCTCAAGTCCATCTCTGCACTCGATGGAGATACAGGTCGTCGATCAAAAAATGTGCTGGCCACCTCTAATGGTAATAGCGTGGCCAGGGCTTTTGTCAATCCCTCTGCAAATTGCACAGGGTGCTCTTGTTTGACATGCCGCACCATGGTATGTATGGAAAAGGAATATTTTTTTGTTGGATTTCCTCTTGAGAGAAACGAGTCACATATAGTGCAGGTTACTTTTGGTGCATTTACTTTCTTTTGATCTTCAGGATAAGTGAAAAATTGCCAGATGAAAGATTCTTTTTTTCTTCTTAAAGGTAGTCGATCATTTTGTTCAGATTCGGAAGATGAATGAGATACGGTAGCCATTTCACCAAAGTCTTCCGAAAAATGTAGGACGTTGTTCTCTCTTGAGAGTAGAAAAGATAGTGCGAGAAGTAGGTGGAGTGCTGCGTGTAAATTCCAGAATAGAAACTAGTAAGAACCAATTGGAAGTGTTGTTTTCATGTTGCAGCAGGCTGCCATGTAAATAGTTATTTAATAAAACGTTTTACCCTGTTACTTTGCTGGTGTGTTGTATTTATTTATAATATTTGTATAGGGTTTGTCGGTATTTTGGGCGGGGTGGGCGGCGGAGCCGAGCTATCTTGCAGCCATCATGGCGTCGAGCTCGGTTTCTCTCACTAGTTTCATATTTCTCATGAGGGGTTGTTCCTAATGTTTCTATTTTAGCGAGGTGAAAAAGAGATCCTATCAGTGGCCTACTAATTTTGCTCGATTCCTTTTGTTTTTTCTAACGATTTTTAAGTTAAAGTTTGCTAGCACGATACAGTGGCTAGTCCGCATTTTATATATGTCTTTTTTATTAGGGGTCTCCTCCGGTGGAGTCGGACGATCTACCTCTAATAACCGGTAAGTGTTCCTCTGAAGGAATGCGTCTTGAAAGTGGCTGACTGTAATGTATGATATTTCACTCAGTGATTTTCAGGCCCATGCTGTTTCAAAACTGTGCATGTGCTTGAAGCAGGCGTAGGTATTGACGTAGCATTGTGAATATAGTGCATTGGTGAGCCTTGCTGGAGCTGCATCACAGTTGCGATGCAACTCTAGCAATGTATTAGTTTTTGAGCACAGATGTGTTACGCATGTATGGTGTTTTTGTACCATGGTGCGCCACATTTCAAATGTGGCACACCATGGGTAACGGAGCACTACCATACTGTGGTGCACATTAACTGGTGCATATCTGGGTATGAAGTAGTTAACATGAATCTGCCCCATAGGTTACAAATCCGCGTTTAGTAGACTGTTTGGCCTTTGTAGTTTTATGTTTTTTCTGTTATTCTATGTAGGTATGTAATATTGCAAGATTTTTGTCACGAAAAAGAAGCCATGAGTATTGGGTTTGTGAAAGATTGCAAGATTTTTAAAATTAAAAAGGAAAAATCATGGCATTGTTTAATATAGTATTGTAAATACTTATCTTTAACAATGATGACAGAGTAAAAAAAGGTTAACCTGATGTTCGAAAGTTATTCACAGGCTTCTTTAGAGGAAGTATTCTATATGATTGTAGCGTGGGTGTTTCACTTTTTTATAGGTAATAGAATGCATTCTGCAAGCATGTAGTACTCCTCCTGCTACAGCATAAATATTCTTCAGTGCTTATTTTCATTTCGTAAGTGGTATTGAGACCGACACAGAACTTCAATGGATCGGAGGGGTTGTTCCTGTGCATCTGGAGGACTGCCAAGCCGTTGCAGCAGTGGGAGTGAGGCCTCTTACAGGGGTGTAGCGCAGCTCCTTTTGATGTTCACAATTGCAGATAACAGGGTAGAGATGTGAGAGAAGTGGGTGGAGTGCTTCGTGTAAATTGCAGAATAGAAACTACTAAGAACCAATTGGAAGTGTTGTTGTGAAGTCACATGACTTCACATGCGCGTCTCAGGACATGTACGCGGTGATAGTATCTGGTCACGTACGCCATTTGGAAGTAGCGGTCTAATTCAGCGAAGTTTCAAAACGTGAAAAGGAGTAAATCCAAATATATCCGGATTTAATATATCTTCTGAGCTGGAATCAAGCATACAATTGTTAAAGTATAAAACCTTTTATATATTTTTTTTAAAATATCAAGGTGTGTACATTCGGTCACACACGAAAGTTTAAAAAGACATTCGGCTCCATTTAATGAAAATTTTCATAATAATAAAAAAGAAGCCTAGGTTTACTGTCTTTGACGTAGTATAAGTTCTTTGATGGGTCTATGAAGAAATTTAATAAGTTGCAATCGCGAAGTTTTCCCGAAATATATAGGCGGGTGCGCGCACACGGTCGCGCACGAACGAAAGCCAAAAAAGGGGAGATAAACCCCCTTTATAATATGCTCCTGGAGCTGTTTTTGGTACAATGAGTTAGTTCTGAAAAGAACTTATTTTTTTTTTTTTTAAACAAGTGTTATGTTGTTTGATTTTGGACCAGGGCACCGCAGGACGTGTCTTTAGGTCAAACCCTCAAGTATGGCACCGAACATCCAGGACTTATGCCATTTGTGGAAGGCAGTGACATCTAAGAATCTCAGGGACCAAGCATATCCAGAGTCCTCCCCGGGGTATTTGCACAACGGTCCTCCACCCCTAGGCCGCCAGCTATGCTACCTTGACAGGAACAGTGTCATGCAGTTTTTGATTTTTTTAACTTGCAACAACATTTTCATGTGTGACACAGGATCAAAATGAAATGAAGAAATTTATCTTTTCTCGGGGCATTTATGACTCTCAATTTTTAGTTTAGTAAGAATGAGGCTCTGCTCTCCGTACAGAAGAATTTCTCCACACTCGTTGCATTTCATGTGCACCTTTGCAAGATATGGTCTCAAGTCCATCACAGCACTCGATGGAGATACAGGTCGTCCACCAGAAGATGTGCTGGCCACCTCTGATGGTAATAGCGTGGCCAGGGCTCTTGTCGATGCCTGTGCAAATTCCACAGGATGCACTTGTTTGACATGCCGCACCATGGTATGTATGGAAAAGGAATCTTTTTTTCTTGGATTTCCTCTTGAGAGAACCGAATTGCATATCGTGCAGGTAACTTTTGACGCATTCACTTTCTTTTGTTCTTCAGGATAAGTGAAAAATTGCCAAATAAAAGATTCCTTTTTTCTTTTTAAAGGTAGTCGCTCATTTCCTTCTGATTCGGAAGATGAATGCGGGGCGGCAGCCATTTCAGAAAAGTCTTCCGAAGGGTGTTGAACGTTGTTCTCTTTTGAGAGTAGAAAAGATAGTGAGAGGAGTGGGTGGAGTCCTCCGTGTAAATTGCAGAATAGAAACTACTAAGAACCAATTGGAAGTGTTGTTTTCAAGTCACATGACTTCACATGCGCGTCTCAGGACGTGTACGCGGTGATAGTATCTGGTCACGTACGCCATTTGGAAGTAGCGGTCTAATTCAGCGAAGTTTCAAAACGTGAAAAGGAGTAAATCCAAACATATCCAGATTTAATATATCTTCTGAGCTCGATTCAAGCATACAATTGTTAAAGTATAAAACCTTTTATATCTTTTTTTAAAATACCAAGGTGTGTACATTCGGTCACACACGAAAGTTTAAAAAGACATTCGGCTCCATTTAATGAAAATTTTCATAATATTAAAAAAGAAGCCTAGGTTTAGTCTCTTTGACGTATTATAAGTTCTTTGATGGGTCTATGAAGAAATTCAATAAGTTCAGATTGCAAAGTTTTCACGAAATATATAGGCGGGTGCGCGCAGTCGGTCGCGCACGAAAGCCTGGAAATGCGCTATCCATTTTATTGAGAACTGTTGCCGAGAGTGCGCACACAGGGTCGTGCACGAAAGTTTAGAAAGGCTATTTTTATTTACAGGCAAATTTTAATGCGTTGAAAAAAAGGCAAGGTACAGACTTTCTAATTCTGTATCGCTTTACAAGGAGTCTCTATGCAACTTGAACAGTGAAGAAAACGGCTTGTTTCTGAAAAAAATATTGCCAGAACTTTATTGACAAAAGTATAGGTTGTATACACGAGATATTTCTGAATTAGCATTTTAAAAACCTATGAAATTCACTGAAAAAACCATAGGTTTTACACACGTTATAGTTAGGAAGTAGCATTTACAAAACCTATGAAATTCACTGAAAAAACCATAGGTTTGACACCAGTTATAGTTAGCTGGAAATTTTACTGATATAAAACCAATGAAATTCCACGTTATAGTTAGTTGGACTCACTATAACTTGCGCGTGTAATGCACTGCTGATGACGTCACATATTACATCACTCATGACATCACTGATGACACCATCCTTGTGACACAGTGACAGACCTCTTTTCACTGTAATCTAACCCTTGAAACGCATATTCAAAAATAGAAACTAAAATGTTCAAAAAAATGGCGATACCCATACCAGTTACAACAACCAATTCAATAATTCCACCATGTATATACACATGCACTAATTCACCAACAGTTCTATATAGTCACTCATACATATATTCACTAATCATATGTAGTGATACACCTACACATCCTGTTACACACCGACAGTCATCCAAAAGTTATTCACACACATACTCACATATGCAAATAAACTATTGAACAAGGACCGTCTGGACAACAACGCACACAACTGCAAGGAACTCTTCAACATCGTGAAAGAGCTCTCCAACCCCAACGCCGGAAACAACGACATCACCCCATCGCAAGACCTCTGCAACTCCCTCGCCTCCTACTTCCACAACAAGATCGCGGACATACACAACAGCTTCAGCATCCAACCAACGCACGTCACAACCGCAGCAACGCCACCCACCACCACCATCCGCGCCTGGACCCCGATCAGCACCGAAGACACCATCCGCACGATGAACTCCATCCACTCCGGATCTCCAACCGACCCCTGCCCTCACCACGTCTTCAACAAGGCCGACGGTGTCATCGCACCCCACCTGCGGGACATTATCAACACCTCCTTCGACACCGCCACCTTCCCTGAGAGCTGGAAGCACGCCGAACTCAGCGCTCTACTCAAGAAACCTACAGCGGACCCCACCGAACTCAAGAACTACCGTCCCATCTCGCTCCTCCCGTTCCCGGCCAAAGTCATCGAAAAGACCGCCAACAAACAGCTGGCCGCCTTCCTCGAGACTAACGGATCCCTCGACCCCTCACAGTCTGGCTTCCGAGCCAACCACAGCACCGAGACCGCCCTCATCGCCGCCACCGATGACATCCGTACCCTGATGGACAACGGAGAAACAGCGGTCCTCATCCTCCTGGACCTCTCCGCGGCATTCGACACTGTCTGCCACCGCACCCTAGTGCAGCGCCTTGGCAACATCGGAATCCAGGAGAAGGCACTGGAATGGATCACCTCCTTCCTCGTCAGAAGAACACAGAGAGTCCGCCTACCACCGTACAAGTCAGAGGCCACCGAAGTCATCTGCGGCGTCCCTCAAGGATCCTCGTTGAGTCCCACCCTCTTCAACGTCTACATGAGCCCCCTCGCGGCCATCGCACGCCAACACAACCTCAACATAATCTCCTACGCCGACGACACCCAACTGATCCTCTCCCTGACCAACGACCCCGCCGCCGCCAGAGCCAACCTGCACGAAGGGATGAGAGATGTAGCCGAGTGGATGACGACCAGCCGCCTGAAACTGAACTCAGACAAGACGGAGGTCCTCATCCTGGGCTCCTCGCCCTCCGCCTGGGACGACTCCTGGTGGCCCCCCGCCCTGGGCACCGCACCCAAACCGACGGACCACGCACGCAACCTGGGCTTCATCCTGGACTCCTCCCTCTCCATGACCAGACAAGTCAACGCCGTCTCCTCGTCATGCTTCAACATCCTGCGCATGCTAAGGAAGATCTTCTGGTGGATCCCCACCGAGACCAGGAAGACTGTCACCCAGGCCCTCGTCACCAGCCGACTGGACTACGGCAACGCCCTCTACGCCGGAACCACTGCCAAGCTCCAGAAGAGACTCCAGCGGATCCAGAACGCCTCAGCCAGACTCATCCTCGACATCCCACGAAACAGTCACATCTCCGGGCACCTGAGAGACCTGCACTGGCTCCCCGTCAACAAAAGAATCACCTTCCGCCTCCTCACCCATGCACACAAAGCCCTACACGACCAAGGCCCGAGCTACCTCAACAACCGAATCAACTTCTACGCTCCCAAGCGCCACCTCAGATCAACCAGCCACGCCCTCGCCGCCGTCCCCCGCATCCGAAGAGCGACAACTGGAGGAAGGTCCTTCTCCTACCTGGCCGCCAAGACCTGGAACTCCCTCCCGACCGACCTACGCCTGACCCAGGACCACCTCTCCTTCAGGAAGAGGCTTAAGACCTGGCTGTTCGAGCAGTAAAGGCACCCCCTCCTCCTAGCGCCTTGAGACCCTACGGGTGAGTAGTGCGCTCTATAAATGTATTGATTGATTGATTGATTGATTGAACATACATTTATTTGCATAAACAAATATACACACACTACCACTTTACTTCTAAGTAAACTTACACATACTTACTCTCTTAAAAAATCACTTCTAGAAACACATACTAATTTAAACAGGAACTTTTACAATCCCTCACTCTCACATATAGTCACTTATATACATCAATATTCACATATACTACATTAAAACATATGTAGTTACTGATAAAGACACTAATAAGACAGTCATTCACTCACTAACACAGACATATGCACACGAATCCACCCATACAGTCCTGCACATATGCTGTCTTCAAAACACATACAAACAGAGACTCAGTCATTCTTGCATCTATGTACTAAGTAATACTCCCACCAAAGCATGCAAACACTCATACTGATACTAAGAAAAACATCTAATCACCTATATACATACACATGTACCTACTCATCAACCCATGCAGCCACTTATACACAAAGTGAAACACTAACACATGTATTTATTATTTAAGCATTACTCACTGATATATGTATTCACTAAGATATTCAATAATATACATATATAACACATATTTATTTTTCAGAAAGACACACATTCACTGGATGGTGTCATCAGTGATGTCATGAGTGATGTAATATGTGACGTCATCAGCAGTGCATTACACGCGCAAGTTATAGTGAGTCCAACTAACTATAACGTGGAATTTCATTGGTTTTATATCAGTAAAATTTCCAGCTAACTATAACTGGTGTCAAACCTATGGTTTTTTCAGTGAATTTCATAGGTTTTGTAAATGCTACTTCCTAACTATAACGTGTGTAAAACCTATGGTTTTTTCAGTGAATATATATATATATATTCACTGAAAAAACCATAGGTTATAGACCATATATAGTTAGGAATTAGCATTTACAAAACCTTGAAAATTCACTGAAAAAACCATAGGTTATAGACCATATATAGTTAGGAATTAGCATTTAAAAAACCTTATTTTACTCACACAAAACCATTGAAATTCCATATATAGTTAGTTGCACTAACTATATATCGCGCACCCGCAATCCACTGCTGATCATGTCACATATTACATCATTCATGACATGGTCAGTGACATCACTGATGACATCACTGATGACATCTCAAATGACATCACTGATGACATCACTGATGACATCTCATTTGACATCATTCTTGTGCTAATACGATAAACCTCTTCAGACTCTAATATAACCTTAGATACACTCAGTGTATACAGACACTCACACACTGTCACTCATCCATGGAGTTACTCACACACCTAGTCAGTCATGCAAAGAAACAATCTCACCTCCATTTCCTTAACTATACAGTTATACACACCTTACTTATTCAAGCATATACTAACACATATTTACTCTCTTACACAATCCCTGATACAAGTTCACAATGATCCATACAGCCACTCACACATTCAGTGGCTCTCATGCACAGTTAATTATATATGCCAACTCTCACATGTACTGTGTTTTACATATGTACTTACTATGACATGTAGCATTGAGATATCCATTCACTCATCAATACACTCATGCACACAGTCAACTGCCCATGTAGCTGTTTCCACATGCACTCTTGAACTCATACACCTAGTGAATCAACTGCTGAGACATCTATGCACAGAGTCACACACCTCCCAGCCACCCCCACACAAACTCAATCTCCCATACAAATACTTGGGCAACCAATCAATAACACATATAGCCTCTCGTATAGCTAATGATCAACACATGCAGCAGTTTACATCACAACAGACATACTGATGCACACATTCAGACTGTTTAGTCACTAACCCATGCATTTAGTACGACACATTTATTCACTCACTCACAGTCAGTCACGCACCTACTAAATCCTTCATCCAGACACTTATACATCCACTCATTCTTCAATATATCAAACATATTTAAACTTTACAGAAACACACAGTCACTGGATGATGTCATCAGTGATGTCATCAGTGATGTCATTTGAGATGTCATCAGTGATGTCATCAGTGATGTCATTTGAGATGTCATCAGTGATGTCATCAGTGATGTCATTTGAGATGTCATCAGTGATGTCATCAGTGATGTCACTGACCATGTCATGAATGATGTAATATGTGACATGATCAGCAGTGGATTGCGGGTGCGCGATATATAGTTAGTGCAACTAACTATATATGGAATTTCAATGGTTTTGTGTGAGTAAAATAAGGTTTTTTAAATGCTAATTCCTAACTATATATGGTCTATAACCTATGGTTTTTTCAGTGAATTTTCAAGGTTTTGTAAATGCTAATTCCTAACTATATATGGTCTATAACCTATGGTTTTTTCAGTGAATTTCAATGGTTTTTTAATAGCAAATATCATAAGCTGTCGAATGTCAAGTACGTGGTAAGTGAAAACATTTTCGTGTTTATGCACACTGATCTGCTTTGAATGGTGCCCCCCCCCCCTCATTTCTATTAGGAGTACTCTCTCTTTGCAGATTGTGAAAGGTAGTTAACGCAGGCCTTTGCCCCCATTGTAATCCGTCGTGCCTGCTTCTCTCTCCATTTGATTGATTGTTATCCAAGTATTTACTGTTTTAGAATTAGTTCTCTTTGGTTCATTCTCTATTTACAAACAAACACAGAGTCGCAATACTCTGTTTAGTCTTTGCAGATAACGAAAAATCGTGTAAAAAAAAAGAAAAGGAATCGAGCAAAATCAGTAGGCCACTAATGGGATTTCTTTTTGACCTCGCTAAAATAGAAACATTAGGAACAACCCCTCATGACAAATACAAAACTAGTGAGATGAACTGAACTCCACACAATGATGGCTGCAAAACAGCTCGGCTCCGCCACCCACCCCGCCCAAAATAACGATAAAGAACGGCTGCCATGATTGGTTGCGGAATGACCACGACGGAGCTACGAAATGGTGCTGCTCTCATGCTAACCCCAGCTTCAGTCTGAAACATCCAGAAACACTGTAGACTACCAATTCGATCAGTTCCGGTAGCGCCCCAATGTAACCCGGTAGAGAAGAACTAGCCCTCCCCTCTTTGACTGATGGTTCTTGTTGCCTGTCCCTTCTGTTGTCATTTAACAGAACTATTTAGCCTGCTGAAAGGGGTTGTGTTCCGACCGCTGGTTGGTGGAGACATTTTGACTATATTCTGTACCTGCGTTGTCGCGTAATGCGTCATATGACGCGCCGCGTTAGCGCATCCGGAAGTCATCCGGGGCGCGCAGCGCGTAACGTAAGCATAACAAGTCATGTGACTTGTTAATAAAACTTTTCATTGGTTCATTTTACTTTTCTTATTGTAATGATGAAAGGCTTGGTCATATGACCTAAAAATTACGCTTTTCATTACTTCCGAACATTATTTTTTCTTAAATATATGTTATAATGTTCCAGGCTAATGTACTTTCCCGGAAATTTTACAACTGTCCTGCAAGTAAAATATATTCTTTTTTCGAGAAAAAGAGCGTTTCTTCGTCCCATGACGGAGCCGTTGAGCAAAAGAGGGTCGACCTGCTGTCTTAGTCGCCGATAAGCCTGAATATGAGATTCTTATCGATCACTTTATGTTGCAGGAATAGAAAACACAACAGCCCTTGACCATTTATCTTTACTGCGTTCCTTCGTATTATACCTTTTACCCTTCATGTAATTGGTCTGCTTTATTTCACTTGCCTTTTAATGATTCTAAAACAGTCACTATTATTAAAAACTTTACCAATGTATATACTACTACCATGTTTTCTTTTAAAAACCTTTATTGTGAAAATTTCATTATACAAATACGAGCCTATAACCACGTGGGCCTGCCACAGAGCAAACTGTAATCGTATATGATGAATAGACATTTACACTGTAGAGGAACGTAACGGGCGAGCCATTAGGTTGCAAGAACTAAGGTGTCTAACAGTTACGGAATCGGTGGACGTACATTTTATAATTAAAATACGACAGGGCCAGTTACAATAAAATTATCTAGATATACATTTGCGGGCAAGTACCATGGGTGACGTTAGTTCGAACTTTCAACAGTACAGTAATCAATAACACATCAGAACTTAATATCAATAGGGATGTCGAAATATTCAATCAATTCTCGTCCCCGCCCGCCATGTGCTTCAAAACTGCATACGTATCTCGTGATTTCAAGGTTCTGCAACCAGTACACAACAAGGAGTTACGAGTCCCATTTATTCCGGCGCCATTTTGGGCGAGGACGGGCAGGTCCAGGATATAGTCAAAATGTCTCTACCAACCATCGACTATGATGATGTTCATATGCTGTATTTATTAGAGTAACACTCATCTGTCCACATGAAATTAATTTGCCACAATCTAAACATGTCATTTTAATCTTTCCAAAGTTCTTCTAAATATTTGGGACCGTTTCCCTTGCCTCTGAAGCTCTCAGTGCCACTTCTTTGATGAATGTACTAGCAGGTCAGGGGTTCTCCTCCAAATCTCTCTTTTATGCAGCACTATAATTAATTGGTGCCACCTCTCCATATGACGATGCATGGTATAGTTACCACAACTATATTTTTTTTCGGTTCCTCTGGAGAGTTCATCGTGGCAGATGAAGCGTGTAACGTACCGGGCATTTACCTTTTTTTGCATGTACAGGAAAGGAAAAAAAAATCGAGCGTCCGAGTTCTAAGGTGTCCCAGGGCCATTTTAGTGGACCAGGCCCAAATCCAAAGAACAGGCCGCCATTTTGAGAGTCCTCTTGCAGCCGCCTGTCGCTGTAGCATCAAGAGCAGCCGAAACTCAGCTGAATGGCAACTGAAACGGTAAAGGGGCGCCCCACTACAGCAGACGAGCCTCCACCTAGGAAGGCCCATTCACGCCGGCTCCCCCCCCCTTCGGGCACCCCACGCCGTTATTCGGAGCAGTATTGTAGGATGGCCACACCAGTGCGGCAACTTGCTAGACATCACCTCGGTGGTAACCGAATCTCAACGCCTTGTGGTGTCTCCTATTCAGAAAACATTGTTATGCTGCCTTCGACCTATTCGCCGCAAGTGCGCACACAACTCAACTGCATAGCTTGCTAGACACCACCTCGGTGCCATCCGGATCTTGGAATGTCAGCACCTTTTGGTGTCTTCTCTTCAGAAAATATTATTGCGCTGCCTTTGGCCCCATTCGCACATCAGTCCGCTACTGACGCCATCTCACAGGCTAATGGGGCGCCCCACGCCGACTTTCAGCATTGTAGAATAACCACACCAGTACAGCAACTTGCTAGACATCACCTCGGTGCCATCCGGATCTCGGCGCCCCACTGCAGATGAAGTGCCTCTCAACTATGAAACCACCACGGTGACATCCGGATCTTGGCGCGTTGTGCTGCCTTCGGCCTATTCGCACATCGGTCCGCTACTGACGCCATCTCACAGGCTAATGGGGCGACCCACGCCGAGTTTCAGCATTGTAGGATGACCACACCAGTACAGCAACTTGCTAGACATCACCTCGGTGCCATCCGGATCTCGGCGCCCCACTGCAGATGAAGTGCCTCTCAACTATGAAACCACCACGGTGACATCCGGATCTTGGCGCGTTGTGCTGCCTTCGGCCTATTCGCACATCGGTCCGCTACTGACGCCATCTCACAGGCTAATGGGGCGACCCACGCCGAGTTTCAGCATTGTAGGATGACCACACCAGTACAGCAACTTGCTAGACATCACCTCAGTGCCATCCGAATCTTGGCATCTCAACGCCTAGTGGTATCTTCCATACAAAAAATATTGTTACGCTGCCTTTGGCCCCATTCGCACATCAGTCCGCAACTTAGACACCACCTCGGTGCCATCCGGATCTTGGAATGTCAGCACCTTTTGGTGTCTTCTCTTCAGAAAATATTATTGCGCTGCCTTTGGCCCCATTCGCACATCAGTCCGCTACTGACGCCATCTCACAGGCTAATGGGGCGCCCCACGCCGACTTTCAGCATTGTAGAATAACCACACCAGTACAGCAACTTGCTAGACATCACCTCGGTGCCATCCGGATCTCGGCGCCCCACTGCAGATGAAGTGCCTCTCAACTATGAAACCACCACGGTGACATCCAGATCTTGGCGCGTTGTGCTGCCTTCGGCCTATTCGCACATCGGTCCGCTACTGACGCCATCTCACAGGCTAATGGGGCGACCCACGCCGAGTTTCAGCATTGTAGGATGACCACACCAGTACAGCAACTTGCTAGACATCACCTCGGTGCCATCCGGATCTCGGCGCCCCACTGCAGATGAAGTGCCTCTCAACTATGAAACCACCACGGTGACATCCGGATCTTGGCGCGTTGTGCTGCCTTCGGCCTATTCGCACATCGGTCCGCTACTGACGCCATCTCACAGGCTAATGGGGCGACCCACGCCGAGTTTCAGCATTGTAGGATGGCCACACCAGTACAGCAACTTGCTAGACATCACCTCAGTGCCATCCGAATCTTGGCATCTCAACGCCTAGTGGTATCTTCCATACAAAAAATATTGTTACGCTGCCTTTGGCCCCATTCGCACATCAGTCCGCAACTTAGACATCACCTCGGTGCCATCCGGATCTTGGCATCTCAGCGCCTTGTGGTGTCAGTCAGAAAATATTGTTGCGCTGCCTTTGGCCCCATTCGCACATCGGTCCGCTACTGACGCCATCTCACAGGCCAACGGGGCGCCCCACGCCGACTTTCAACATTGTAGGATGGCCACAGAAGTGCGACAACTTACTAGACACCACCTCGGTGCCATCCGGATCTTGGCGCGTTGTGCTGCCTTCGGCCTATTCGCACATCGGTCCACTACTGACGCAAACTCACAGGCCAACGGGGCGCCCCACGCCGACTTTCAGCATTGTAGGATGGCCACACCAGTGCTACAACTTGCTGGACACCACCTCGGTGCCATCCGGATCTTGGCGCGTTGTATTGCCTTCGGCCTATTCGCACATCAGTCCGCTACTGACGCCGCCTCACGTGCCAACGTATTTTCTCCGCATTTTATACCCTATGCCGCATAACAGGTCATGTGACTTGTTTATAAAACTTTTCATTGGTTCATTTTACTTTTGGTTTCCTAATGATGGAAGGCTTGATCATATGACCTAAAAACAACACTTTTCATTGGATGAAAACTTTTTTTTTCCCCCAAACGATGAAAGCCCCACCTTGTTTCTGGATGTTTCAGACTAAACTGGCGTCAGCATGAGAGCACCACCATCTCGTAGCTCCGTCGTGGTCATTCCGCGAGCAATCATGGCAGCCGCTCCCCACCAGAAGCCTGCAGGAGTCGGGGCCCCCAAAACTTTTGATGAATTCTCAAGGCGGAGGGGACGCTTTCGAGAATGGGGTCCAAGACCTAGCAGACAAGCGTCCGATTTCCAAGGTGTCCCAGGGCCATTTCAGTGGACCACGCCCAAAAAGGAAAGAGCCTGCCGCCATTTTGAGAGTCCTGTGGCAGCCGCCTATCGCTGCACCGCAAGAGTGGGCGCAACTCAGCTGAATGGCGGATTTTGACACAGTGGACCAAAAGCGGACGGAATGGCAACTGAAACGGTAAAGGGGCGCCCCACTAAAACAGATGAGACTCCACCTGGAGAGGCCCGTTCACGCCGCCTCCCCCGGGGCGCCCCACGCCGTTATTCGGAGCAGCATTGTAGG
The DNA here is from genome assembly GCF_964261635.1 of Lissotriton helveticus. Classification (NCBI taxonomy): domain Eukaryota; kingdom Metazoa; phylum Chordata; class Amphibia; order Caudata; family Salamandridae; genus Lissotriton; species Lissotriton helveticus. The sequence continues at coordinate 926,408,981 of NC_136071.1, read as the reverse complement.
ATACCAAAACCAGTGCGGCAACTTACTGGACATCACCTTGGTGCCATCGTTCTGCTGCCTTGGAACTATTCGCACAACAGTTTGCTACTGATGACCCACCCCCCGCGACGCCCCACGCCGTTATTTGCTGGGTGGCAACTTACTAGACATCACTTTCGTGTCATCTAGATTTCGGCGCGTTCTGCTGCCTTGGAACTATTCGCACAACAGTTTGCTACTGATGACCCACCCCCCGCCGGAAATCTGGACGTTGTGCTGCGTTGGGACTATTCGCACAGCCGACCGCTACTTCGTTGTTTTTCCCTAAAAATGTTTATATGTTATTACTATTTTTGTTTTCTTGTATATATTTATAAATTATTAAAGTTTTATAATCTTACTACTTTGTCGGAGTGCTATATATTTTTAATGTGACACATAATTGTAAAAACTTTGATGTACAAAGAGTCATCCCTGGAATCTTCCGCTTCACGCTCGGTCCCCTCCCCAATCACAATACAGGATGGTTTTCAGATAATAGCAACGCTTCTGCTGTGACGGATCTCATCGAGTGTGGGCCTTGATCTACTATAACTCCTTTGAAGAGGGGTGATTCTTTACAGCTGTGGCCATAAACTACATCTGCAGGGCTAGCTGATAGCCTAGGACCGGCCTGGACAACCGGACACAGAGGAAAAGGAGTGTCAGAGGGTGCGGTAGTGAATAGGGCGAAAGGGAGGTGTCGGGCGGGCACAGGGTGTGATTCTCAGGGAAGAGCAGCGCAGATGGGGGGAGGTTTATTACCCATGCATAAGACAGAGACCGGGGGTGACCACTGCCTGGGTGAGATGCTTGCGAGGGTGGGGAGCCATGCTAAGGATCGACAGCGTGCACAGAGTGGGTCTGGTCAAGGCATCTAAAATGGCTGCCGTGCACGACAAAAGTGTGGCATTTGAAAAAAGACAAGATGGCGCAGACAATGTTTTTCAACACTTCCTGATTTCCTTCGAATCGAACGTTAACAGACGTTGGGGCATATTACCAAAGTTAAGCGATATTTATCCCTAACGATGCATTGCAAAGATTTTTTTACCGTCAGAAATTATCGCAGATAAACCTTGCTATTATCAAGGTTTATCGCAAATACGATAAAAAACGACCGCAATGCATTAATATCGCTGAAAACTCAGCGATATTCATGCATTACCGAGCTAATGCTCTTAGCCATGTTATCCACCTCCCATTGGATAACATGGCTAAGAACTGCTCAGGGCAGCTGTTACTTTTTGGAGATATTCGCGCTTATCTCGAATATTTCCAAAAGTTGATAATAGGAGATAGCGATGTTAGCGACTGTTTCCAGTCGCTAACATCTTGGCATGCCCACTTTGCATGTCATTAGTGATAAATATCACTCACATGCAAAGTGGGACCCAAGATGGTCGCTATCTCCTACTAGCCGTCGCTAACTGGTGTTAGCAACAGCTAGGTAATACAGATATAATTTTATCTCCGCGAAGCGGAGCGCTGTTACAGATATATATCTTGTTTTTGAACGTTAATTTCTCAAAATGCACTGAAGCACATATATTGAGACATAGCAAAGGCACATCGGGCTACCAGTCCCTAATATTTTACCAAGTTTCGTGCAAATCCATTCAGCCGTTCGATTATTATTATTATTATAATTTTGTGCCCCGCGGGGCCCTTTTAAAACCTCCACATCAAACCTAGGGGGTCAGCGAGGATCTACTATGCCCCCTTATGGTCATTTGCCCCTTCGCTTTGGCCTCCTCTTGTCTCTCGATCCTACCGAGAGACAAGATGGCAGCCGCTACGTACTGTTTGGAATGTTTACAGACACCGGAGAGCCAATCAGCTTCGCTTCGCAAAGCTCCGTAACGCGAAAAGTACGCGAAGCGGTGCGCTGTTACAGATATATATCTTTTTTTTAACGTTAATTTCTCAAAATCCACTGGAGCACATATATTGAGACCTAGCAAAGGCACATCGGGCTACCAGTCCCTAATATTTTGCCAAGTTTCGTGCAAATCCATTCAGCCGTTCGATTATTATTATTTTGGGTTTTTTTTGCCCCGCGGGGCCCTTTTAAAACCTCCACATCAAACGTAGGGGGTCAGCGAGGATCTACTATTCCCCCTTATGGTCATTTGCCCCTTCGCTTTGGCCTCCTCTTGTCTCTCGATCCTACCGAGAGACAAGATGGCGGCCGCTACGGACTTTTTGGAATGTTGACAGACGCCAGAGAACCAATCAGCTTCGCTTCACAAAGCTCCGTTGCGCGAAAAGTACGCGTCCTGGGACGCTGCCCGGTCCGCTGTTACAGATATATATCTTTTTTTAAACGTTAATTTCTCAAAATCCACTGGAGCACATATATTGAGACCTACAAAAGGCACATCGGGCTACCAGTCCCTACAATTTTGCCAAGTTTCGTGCAAATCCATTCAGCCGTTCGGGCTAAAAGTGAGGCCAACCGCCCTATGGAAAACTCAATGTTAAAAACACGTTTTGGGACCCCCCTTTTTTCTCGGCCCCCCCTTGACGAACCCCCCCCAAATTTTCAAAGGCTGCTCAGAAACAAAATGTGCCATTTTCCTGAAAATTTCAGCCAATTCCGTCCACAAACGGCAAAGTTATTAGACATAGAATTTTCAAAAAACCCATAGAGAAAAAATCCTAACTATATATACCTACTGGCGACCGCCAGTAGGTAATTCACACACACATATATATATATATATATATATATATATATATATATATATATATATATATATATATACACATACATGCGGAGTGCTGACCGACGGCATGTTGGAGGCATCACCGGGTGTCTAGTGGGTCCCTTCACTATATGGGTCCCTGCAGCAAACTTCAGTATTCAGCATGCATCGGAGGTGCAGGCACTGCGCAAGGAGAATCACACACCTGTGCGGCAGAGGAGTGGCTTAACCACGTGACTGGGAGTGGTCACAGCAAGATATAAACTAACAACAAAATAGCCCCCTTAAGGAGAACAAACTGAAACAGGCACTGAAGAGTCCATTCTAAGGACAAAACGCGTCTGCTAAGCGTTTCAGCAGTTTCCTTTTTATGCTTGTGCAACTTCATTCAAATAGAGCGGCTTTTCCAGTCCCCCGGAGCATGGTCACACTTTTTTCCAAGGTTTGGGAGAAAGACTGGTGCGTATATATATATATATATATATATATATATATATATATATATATATATATTAGAAAATAGAGTCAAATGTAATAAATGATTTGATACCAAAACAACAAAAATCCAATCAGCAGTATCGGAGCTATGCAGTTCAAAGGTTTAAAGAAGTATAGCACCTCAAAACACAAAGCACCACTCACAGTCATCTTGTCATGCTAGACCAGGGGGAAGTTACAAGTTCAAGCCGACAGAGATGAAGCTGGGCCAGATACAGGGACTAGGTTAGTCCAAGTGAAGAAGTTACCTTCTCAAAGTCCGGCGCAAAGAGTCCCGTTCACCCATTTAAGCTTGCTCTATAGTTCGAACGTGACAGTTGACCACCTATTTGAGCCCATTCTGCAGTTCAAACATAGAGGTTGATCACACAGATTTAAGTTGTGACTTTTGCGCACAGAAAGCGAAATGACAGTCTAAATGATGCTACCCTTATGTTTCCCATGAAATGTATGGTGGATTTATCCTCTCTCTCCTGTGGTAATTTAAATAGGTCATTGATGGTCTCATATGTTGTATGCATTCCATTATATTTGGTTCCCTTTGGGTCAGTTGCTAATATTTTGTCCTAGCAAAGACTCTGTCAAATAATCTATAGGGGTCAAAACATTGGCTGTTCTGTTTTAATCACATTTTCATTGATGATTGAACTTTGAGGAATCCATTTTTATTTGTTTTGCTATAGGGTTCTCTTTTCAAGTTGTTTTCTTGCTGGTTGGAACTATTTGTTTATATGCACTGTACAGTCTGTTGCATATATTTTCACTTTCTTACCTTCACTGTGCTGTCACACGTAGCACATTTTCACCAATTGGAATTGTCACTTTAATGAAGCGATTTATGAAGTCATTAAATTGAAAAAATCTTTCATCTAGGTTTCTTTTTTCTTTTTTCTATTGTGAGTTCATAGACTTAATAACACACAATATTTAGCATATACAACTACATATTTCAAAATATTGAGAGAGGAAGGGATTACTTAGACTTTAAAATAAAAAATATTGCAATCCTATAAATGGACATTTAAACTACATCATAGTGAAATCATAATATATCCATACTAGAAAAAACGATATATCTGAGCAGATCCCTATACATGTATGTTATCCTTTTGGATCCACCAAAAGATGTTATCTTATCTTTCAAACACACTCCAATGTTTCTCATACTTTCTTTTTGTTCCTGATCGTGTTGCATATTTCTTTTCCAATTCTTGTATTCTGGACAGTTTTACCCTCCATGCTTTAAAAGTAGGTACCCTCTGATCTCCACAGTTGCAGAATTAAAGATCTTGCTATTAGAGCTGCGATAAACAAGCCTTCCTCATGAGTGGAGATAGTCTGAGAGCAACCCAAAAATGCAGTAGATTTATTAAGCGAGATAAGGGGATCGATTATACATTTAAGATATTTATCAATCTCCATCCAGAAGCTCTGTATTTTTGGGCACTCCCAAACAATATGCGACCAGGTCCCCTTATCTGCACAACGGAAACATTTGTCTTCTATTTGCGGATATATATTGTGAAAGAAAGAAGGTGTTCTATATATCAACCATTTTGAATAGTATTGCATGCGTTTGAAGTTTGCCCCTCTAAAAATAGCTGCATTGAGTTTATTAAGCCTATTCCATGTTGATTTAAAAATCTGTATATCTTCCCTTTTCGTTTATCTGTCTCTAGCATTTTCATAAATAGAATCTACTTTATCGCCATCCAAAATTTTAATCCAATTACTAATTTTCCGTTGTACGGGGGAATTAAAGGCTTTGCTAATAGTAGTTTTTATATACAGGCTTTCCCTATCCAGTTTTTCCAATATGGGTTTCAAGCTAACACACAACCATTTTAAGATTGTACTTGGAAATTGAAGCCCTGCTTCAATCTCTGCCCAGGTTTTCCAGCAGCTCTCTTTAATAAAATCCTGGATCTGGGTATACGCGTTTCCTTCCCATAGCCTTAATATATTATTCCCTAACAAACCTGTTTCCCCCCATATATATGTTTGGAAGTCTGGTCGAAATGTTAATTCTTGGAATATCATTGTGTTAAAAGCTGAGTTTTTTGTTTGAGTAACCATTGTAGGGTCTTGTAACGCACTTTTTTAGGGTACTTAGTAACTCTGGTGGGGTCTATTATGTTATACTCCCTTAACATCTTTTTCATGAAAAAAATATCTCCCTCTTGAGGATCTACAAAGAAAAATCTAAAACTGTGATGTGCAAATGTCGCATAGTATAATTTCTAATATTTGAAAGGGATAATCCTCCATCAGATATAGAAGAATTTAAAGTGCAAAGTGCTAATCTTGGTATCTTCTTTGTCCAAAAAAAGGAGGAAAACATACTGTCTATTTCTTTAAAAAAGGAAGTCTGTATTGCACAGGGGGCCGCGCTAAAAAGAAAGTTAAACAAAGGGAAATTAGACATTCAAATTAGTGCAACTCGTCCTATTATTGACAACGGTAACTGATTCCATCATGTTAACTGTAAGTTCATCTTTCTTAAAAGTGGAGTATAATTTTGTCCAAAAAGATTTTCTACTCTCTCAGTTACATAAATCCCTAGAAATCTCTTTGGGTTGGTGTTATACGTCTGTCTAAATTTCACTAAAAGAGAATTTATATCGCAATTGCATAGTATAATTTCTGTTTTGGACTTATTGATCCTATACCCTCCTATTTTTTCAAAGTCTGCAAAGATTCTCATAACTTCCGTCTGAGTTCAGAAAGAGAACGATATCGTCAGCATATAATTTAATGTTCGTCATTCCTTGAACGGGTACTGTTTGGGGTCTTTTTTCCCTTATTGCAATTGCTAATGGTTCTATAAATAGAGCAAATAAAATCGGGGAGAGGGGACAGCCTTGTTTGGTACCTCTATTTATTTGGTATGTCCCTATATTCACGGAATTAATTAAAATTTGGGCCTGCGAATTCATGTAGAGTTGCTTCAATAAAAATATAAACTCATTTGGGAAGCCAAATTTTTCTAAAATTGTAAAAAGACAATTCCAAGAAACAAGATCAAATGCTTTTTCCTCATCTAAAAACCAGATCTGTGCTTCAACCTTATTAATATTTAAAAAATCCAACGCCTCTAATAAAAAACTTTATATTAGTATAAAGCTGTCTCCCTGCTATAAAACCGCACTGATCTGTTCCGATGAGTGATCCCACTATTTTTTTAGCCTATTGGCAAGGAGTTTAGTGAACATTTTGTAATCAGTATTTAAAAGGCTTATAGGCCTATATGAGTTCACATTTTCACTGTCTTTATCTTTTTTTAAAATACTGACTACAGCTGCCATGCGAAAAGATACAAGTGGGTCACCCCCGTGTAGTAAATAATTTGCAAGGAATGCCTTCCTCTCCGGAAGCTTTACCATTAGGCAAAGAGTTGATAACCGCATCCAGCTCTTCCTTTGTGAATTTGGCTAGCAGCAGCTCTTTAAAATTATTTTCTAAAGTTGGTATTAGCAGTTCCCGCAAGAATTCACTAATCATTTCTAGAGAGATCTGGTGTGGTGCCTGGTAGATATTGTTATAATGTTCAAGAAACACCTACCCTATTAGTAGCATCGTTTTTACTCGAGTTTTAGTTGCTTTGTGCTGGATGCATTTGATTCTATTTCGGACTTGTTTTTCCTTTGCTTGCCAAGCTAGCAATCCTCCCGTATACTCACTATCTTCATAGCTAGTCTGAAGATATGTTCTACTTGCTATATCCCCTAAATAATAGTAAAATTCTCTCATTCGTATTTTTGCATTCAGTATTTCTTGCCTATTTACCGGGGTCCTATTTCTAAAATACTCTTGATTTGCAAGGGCCAGCTCATTTTCTATTGCTATTCTATCCTCCTTCTTAGCTTTTTGTTTTGGTATCTCTTTAGAAGTGATTATGCCTCGCAGTGTAGCTTTAAAGGTGTCCCATATAACTTTAATAGGAGCAGAATCCTTATTTATAACAAAAAAGGAGCTAATCTCCTTCTCTAAGTCTGCGCACCATTGCTTATCTGCCAGATTAGGTTTATTAAAATACCACCTTCTTGATGTTTCTATCTCTTTCTTCCCTAAAAGGGTTTCCATCTTGAGGGCATGATCTGAGAAGGCATTCACTATGTGTTCATATTTGCTGACTTCCAGATTATGGGAGGTTAAGAAATAATCTAGCCTAGATGACGAGTCATATTTCGTCGAATAGCAAGAGTACTCTTGTTTATTTGGATTGTTAAGGCGCCAATTATCTGAGATATCTAACTCCGTCTTACAGCTCAAGAGCGCTGTGGCTACTTGAGGCTTATTTTGTCTTCGGTCTTTTTTTGTAGACTCTACCACTGGATTTTGTAAGAAATTGAAATCGCCTCCCCATATGATCTGACCAGTTATACCTGGGAGCGCTTATTTTAACTGTAAAATGGGGAGCAGGTCATCCACAACTGGTGCATAAATTGTAGCGAGTATCACACTTGCATGGTTTATTTTCCCATGTAGGAATGTCCACCTGCCCTTCGGATCTGAATGAGATGCTTCAACCTGCAATTGGACATGTCTGCCTATATAGATGCTAACACCTCTCTGGGCTGTCCCTGACACAGCGGAGCACTGGAAACCCGCCCAGTTTTTAAACATTTTACTAGCATCCACTAAGGCTCGTAGATGTGTCTCTTGTAAAAAGATCACATCTGGACGGTGACCTTGTAACCAGCTTTCTATTGCGGCAGTTTTACGCTTATTATTTAACCCGTTGACATTCAAAGACAGGCTTGAGAGTTTAATCTAGGTTTCTGATAGCAGCGTCTTTGAATTGTGTACCTTGCTAATATTTCAAATATTATCTGAATGATTGCCTTTGCAACATGTGCTATAGTTATGGCCTGAGATATATTTCCTCTCACTAATGTGAATGGTTTACTTCTTTAGCTCATAACCAACAAAATCTTCAGGGCAATTTCTTTTAACATGATAACCGATTCAGAACTGGAGAAGCAGTAAGACTTACACCGCTAAACATGTATTGAATGTTTTGTGTTTCTCCAACATCAATTCTATGCAGTTATTCTCTGTAAGATTACAGGATTTGTCTTCTGGTTATTTTCAAAACAAATACTTTACTCACTGATGTGTCAAAAATATAATAGGGATCTGGGTGTGGTGAATATCTAAAGTAAATAGGAAGTGTGCTTATCTCATATACATCCTCTCTAACTAAACGTTTGTGGGCACGGGGAAGCCCTAAATTCTTACAATCTTTGGGGAGGAGGCATCTGACCTCCCCTCCCCAGCCACAGAATAGCCCTGGGAATATCATCCCTTGGGTCCAATAGAAAGAGTGTCCCATGGACCCCATCCCCTGGGACACTGCTGTGTTCTCAACCTGGGAGAGTGTGGGCAGGGTTTTACCTGCTCGCACCCTCCAGGTCTGACAACAAAGCTTTGCTCTCACCTGGCAGGAGCTCAGAAAAATGCCCAGTCTGCAGGGGCCTTGAGGCTCTCTTCATGGCCCCTAACTTAAACAAAGATGTGAGTGCTCATGGTAGGCACCAGGGGCCTCATTTATGAAAAGTGACGCATCGCTGCGTGAAAACAGCGATGCGTCACTTTTCACTGCGCTCTCCCTGCGACATGATTGATGCGTCATATTTATAATATGACGCATCATGTCGCAAGGAGTTACAGATACGCCAGTATTTCTGACGTATCTGTAGGCGCAAAAGTGACGCATTGCTGGAGTGTGTCACAAAAGTGACGCATCTCCAGCAATGCTTCCTTTCACATGGGGAAAGCCCCATGTGAAAGGGCTTGCGTCAGTCTTACGCCTGCTGTGAGGCAGGCGCAAGATTTTGACGCAACAGCGTCCTAAAAGTGACGCAGTGAAATCTCATAGATTTCACTGCGTCACTATTACGAGGCTTTTTGCGGGTGAACGCCCCCTCTGCATACATTATACCTGACGCAGGTATAATGTAGCGCAGGGTTTTACAAAGTGACGCATCTGCTTAGATGCGTCACTTTGTGAATAGTGTGCATCAGGAGGCATGTTTTACGCCGCCGATGCGTCACAAAAAGTGACGCATCGGAAGCGCAAAACTCACGCAAGGCCTCATAAATGAGGCCCCGGGCACCAAGTGTTAAAAAAATTGCCCTGTTCTTGCCTTTGTGCGTGCTTGAGAACCGGCAGGGGAAGTGAGAGCTTTGGGGGCCCAAGGATTCCCAGCTTTGAAAAGCTTTGCGGGCCCCGGGCAGTCACAGCTAAAATCATAAATGGCTAGCTCCAATCAGGATGCTGACTGTAAAGCTGGCATGGGCAGTGGAGCCCTTAGGGCTCCTCCTGCTGCTCCAAAGTATAAAACAGACATTTAAAAAAAGAAAGAATAAAAGCTGCTCCTTTATTATTCACTGCTCTCTGGAAGGAATGCTCCATCATGGCCTGTGAGGGTTTTTTAAAGAATATTCGAGGATGCTGTGGTGCCCCTAGAAGTGGCAAGGGCACCACCGAGCATTTTTTTCTAATGTTGTGGAGGGCTGCATGCTGTGCAGCAGCCCCTGACAAAATTTAAGAAAAGCAGTTAGCCTTCTAGGAATCCATGAACCCAGGAGAGCTTACCATATTTTGGAACCACTTCAAGCTGCAAACTTGGGGCTTAGAAATGATTAGTAACTCGGTGTTGGAAACCTGGGATGTCAGGTAACCTTGGGTAGCCTGGCCTAGGGTAAGTCACATTCACTAGAGGCACATGTGTGAAGGTTGCAAACTTCCCAGCAGTAAATTAACGCAATAACACACAAAAAGGACACTACACCCAAATATGGAAAAATATGAGCTGGTTTATAAACATATAATTGGTTCTCTTGTTGTCAGGAATCACAATTTAGTACATTACAATTTGTTCTGAAAATAATAATAATACTTTTAAATTGCTAAATCATATCATCATCCAGCATTAACAGTACATCACATTTGGCCAGACATTTATTACCCCTTTCAGAGCTAATAGTACAATTCCCACTTTAATGGACTTATCACTTTCGCATCATAGAACAATAGTTCCCATGTAGAGGAGCCTGTACTCCTCTAGAAAAGGTTACACATTTCCCTCCCCTTCACTACTGACCACAGAAGAACTGGCTATTCTCAATTAAGCAAGCATTCAATGAAGCCCCATTAGGGATTCCTCAAGGGCACTGCACACCTTGGAACAGATTCTCTGTTTGACTACTTGTTATGTCTCAATCCCTTGCACTTGTTTTACTCTCTTTAGGGAAGTCACTTCCCCCTCTTGGTCATCTCCTTACTTGTGGTGGAGTTGATGCTTGGAGTCTTACTGCGTCAGAAGAAGGGGGCAAAAAGCCAGCAAGGCCAAGGAGCCGAATGCTGAAAAGACTCTCTAGCCTCTAGGGGCTCCTCAGCTCCCCCTCCCCGCTCAGGCCAGCTCCTCCGTGTGGCGCTCGAGCGGAAAGGAAAGGTAGATTCAGCAATACCCCCAGGCCGCTACCGGCTCCTCAGCTCTCCCCTCCCCGCTCGGGCCAGCTCCTCTGTGTGGCGCTCGAGCAGAGGAGGGAAAACAGAACAAAGCTTACAAGCCGCTGTTGGGCTCCCGGCGCTTCTCCTCACTTCTCCACAGCGTCGGTCGGAAGAGAAACACTACTCCCTCTGACATGCGCGGTTCACCCACGCTGGCGCCGCCTCTCACTCGAGCCTCCGGGCACTTCCTCCCGATCCGCCCTCACTGCGCGAACACCAAGGGAAGACGCCTCTCCCTCTCCCTCACGCAGAAGCGGCCCAAGGACACTACCGCTCGTTGGCCTCACTGAGTCTCCCTGCCACAACCCAGGATACAGCTGGAGGCGCAGGCAGGGGGCACCCGGCTGGAGCGCGGCAATCTCCCTCAGCTCCCACAGGACCCTGATAAAACCAAGGGTACGGAGGAAGTCGGGTGTTGTTTTACTCAGTGGCACAATCCTTTATGATGTCCCAGAGCAGGATTAGCACTCTTGAGCTCTTAAGGCAGTTCAGACCCACAACACTAGATGAGGGGGGAAATAGGAGGGGGTCGATTGGAAAGGCTAGATGGTCCTTTCCTCTTCTCTCTCTGTCCCGGGGGATTGAGCCTTACTTCATACGAGCTTCCTCACCCACGCCTTATACTGGGACCAGGAGAGAATTGGTACCCAGGGTCTCCAAGACTTCTCACCCAGCGGGGTCAGCACAAGTAACCAAAGGGAGGTCGGGTGGTGAATCAATAAGGAGCGTCCCCAGACTGGGAGGTCAACCCTTTGACTATCCTACCCCCACCTTCCGCTACAGCCTGTCCTCCAGCCAGCCTCTCTCTGGTAAGACAAAATGGCTGCCCAGCATTCCGCCTTTTATAGGCTGACCCTCAGAGGTCCAGAAGGGACCAGAAGGTTCTGGAATGCCCTATTCTACGCTATGGGACAGGTTCTAGTTTTGCCAGTTAGGACAGTTGGTAGCCACCATTTTGTGACTCCAACTATATTCCTGTCAGAAAAGGCCTCTAGGCCTGAGGTGAAAAACTATGAGGGTGAAAAAGCGCCTATCCCCTTGACCAACACCTTGAAAAATCTAGTGGACACAAAAAATTAATAAGGGCATGAGGGGCAAAAAGGGGGACAAAATAAATAATGAATTGGAAGGACTATGCAAAAAGCCAGACAGGTCTAACACGCGTCCCCCCCAGCTGAAAGTGGGGAGAACTACCCAACCCCTTGGGAGTCCTCATCACTAAGGCGGAAATACCTGGAGAGACCGTCTGCATTGGCGTGGTCCACTCCAGGCCGATGTTCCACCCGGAAGTCCATTCCCTGTAGGGAGATGGACCACCTCAACAGCTTGGGATTCTCCCCCTTCATCTGCATTAGCCAACGAAGGGGTCGGTGGTCAGTCTGAACCAGGAAGTGCGAGCCAAACAGGTATGGCCGCAGCTTCTTCAGAGCCCACACCACCACAAAAGCTTCCCTCTCAATTGCACTCCACTTCTGTTCCCGGGGAAGCAGTCTCCTGGATAAGAAGACCACAGGCTGATCCAGGCCCTCTTCATTTAGTTGCGATAACACTGCCCCAATGCCATGTTCTGATGCATCTGTCTGGACAATGAACTCCTTGGAGAAGTCTGGGGCCCTCAGGACCAGTGCTGCACACATTGCCTGCTTCAGTTTCTCAAAAGCTTGCTGACAAGCTTTCGTCCAAACTACCCGTCGAGGTTGTTTCTTTGAGGTGAGCTCTGTGAGGGGCGCTACAATAGTGCCATATCCCTTCACAAAGCGACGGTAGTAGCCTGTGAGGCCCAGGAAAGCTCGGACCTCAGTCTGTGTCTTGGGGGGTTCCCAGGCCATGATTGCCTCAATCTTTGCCTGCAGGGGCTGCACTGACCCCCTACCCACCAAGTGTCCAAGGTACACAACCGACCCCTGCCCAATCTGGCATTTGCTGGCTTTGATGGTCAATCCAGCTTGTTTCAGGGCCTGGAGAACTGCTTGCAAATGTTGCAAATGGTCCTCCCAACTGCTACTGAAGACAGCAATGTCATCCAGGTAAGCAGCAGAGAAACTCTCCATTCCAGAGAGGACCTGATTCACCAGCCGCTGAAATGTGGCGGGGGCATTTTTGAGCCCAAAGGGCATCACACAAAATTGGAAGTGTCCCTCAGGCGTGGAGAAGGCTGACCTTTCCTTTGCTCCATCTGTCAAGGAGATCTGCCAGTACCCTGAAGTGAGGTCAAAGGTACTTAGATATTGGGCAGCTCCTAGCCGGTCAATTAATTTATCCGCCCTAGGGATCGGATGAGCATCCGTCTTTGTAACTGAGTTCAGTCCCCGGTAATCCACACAGAACCTCAGTTCTGGCGTGGTGCCCGGTGGAGCGGCTTTTGGCACTAGCATCACCGGACTGGACCAAGGGCTGTTGGAAGGTTCTATCACTCCTAGCTCTAGCATCTTGGCAACCTCTCCATGGATGCTAGCCTTCACCTTGTCTGACAGCCGGTAGGTCTTTGATTTCACTGGTGGGCTGTCTCCTGTGTCCACATCATGGGTACACAGGTGGGTTCTTCCCGGGACAAGGGAGAACAACGAAGAGTACTGCTCCAATACCTGGCGGCAATCCTCTCGCTGCTCAGGAGTTAGGGATGGGGAGAGAATCACTCCCTCCACCGACCCATCCTTCTCTTGAGACGAGAAGAGATCAGGGAGAGGCTCGTTTTCTGCTTCCTCGGCACCATCAGTCACCATCATCAGGATGACCTCTGGCGTCTCATGGTGGGGTTTGAGGCGATTGGCATGCAGCACCCGTAGGGGCTGTCGAGGGGTCTTAAGATCCACCAAGTAAGTGGCCTTACCCTTCTTTTCCAACACCTCAAATGGGCCTGTCCAACGATCTTGAAGGGCACTTAGCTCTCCAGGTTCCATCACCCACACTTTCTGGCCAGGCTCCAACTCCACCGGGTGAGCATTGTGGTCGTACCATTCCTTCATTACTGCCTGGCTGGCCTCCAAGTTGTCAGAAGCTTGCTTCCACAACTTTGCCATTTGGCTCCGGAAGGCCAGCATGTAGCTCACCACATCCTGAGGAGGCTTTCTGGGAGACCTTTCCCATCCATCCTTCACCAGGCTAAGAGGTCCACGCACAGGGTGCCCGTACACCAGTTCAAAAGGGCTGAAGCCCACTCCCTTCTGCGGCACTTCTCGGTAGGAGAACAGCAAACAGGGCAGGAGGACGTCCCATTTCCTCCGTAGGCTCTCAGGCAGACTTCTTATCATGCCCTTCAGGGTCTTATTGAACCTCTCTACCAGTCCATTGGACTGGGGGTGATAAGGAGTGGTGAACCGGTAAGTCACTCCACACTCCTTCCACATCGCCCGCGTGTAAGCTGACATAAAGTTGGTCCCCCTGTCGGACACAACTTCCTTGGGGAATCCCACACGGGTAAAGATCCCCATCAGGGCCCTAGCCACCACAGGTGCAGTGGCAGTCCTCAGAGGAATGGCCTCTGGATACCGTGTGGCATGATCCACCAGAACCAGGATAAACCTGTGACCAGCTGTTGTTGGTGGATCCAATGGCCCTACAATGTCGATGCCCACCCTTTCAAAGGGGGTGCTAACGACTGGAAGTGGTTCCAGGGGAGCTTTCAGCTTCACCCCTGTTTTCCCACTGGCTTGGCAGGTTACACACGTCCGACAGTAGGTGTTAGACGCCACTTTCATCTGAGGCCAGTAAGAGTGGAGGACAAGCCGAGCAAAGGTCTTGTCCTGACCTAAGTGTCCTGCCAAGGGTATAGCATGAGCCAATTCCAGCAGAAAGGCTCGGTATTGTTGCGGGACTACCAAGGCCCTTGATGAGCCAGGTAAGGGTACCTTGGGTTCACTGTAGAGGAGTCCAGCCTCCCAGTAAATATGGTAGTATCCCGTAACATCACCTGCTGCCTGGGCTTCAGCCTGACGCCTCAGTCCCTCAAGGGTAGGGCACTCCCTCTGCCCCTTACAGAAGTCCTCTCTGGTAGGTCCACCCTCCACATGCCACTCAGCAGGGATGGGTAAATCCTCCAGAGAGTCTACTTCCCCCTCCACAGACTCCTGGTCCACCACTGCAGGTGGCCGATCCGTCACATGGGGTGCGGAAGCCGAAGCAGGCTTTTCCTGTCTTCGGATCTGTCCCTTTTTGGCAGCGGGTTGGGCCATTGTTCCAGGCTCCAACCCAGGCGAACTCCCTCTCCGGGCAGCCGCAGACCGTGTGCTCACACAGGCCCAGTCAGGTGTACCCAGCATCGCAGAGTGCGTCCGGTATTCCACCTCTCTCCAAGTGTTGTGCTCCATGTCATTCCCCAGCAGACAATCAACTGGCACGGCAGGGCTTACGGCAACTCGAAGCGAACCTGCAACCCCTTCCCACTCAAAGGGAACCTCAGCCACTGGATAGTGGCCCATTCTGCCGTCAGCCATCGCGGCGGGGTGGAGTACATGGGGAACCACCTGCTCTGGAGATACCAGTTGACTCCTCACCATAGTCATACTGGCTCCTGTATCTCTCAGAGCCTCCCCTCTCTGGCCATTGATGGTGACCCATTGCCCATACTTAACAGTATTTGGGGGCACCTGGATCTTTGGGACCATCTCCCATTCTCCCAGGGACACTAAGGTGACACCCGCCCACTCACCCCCCTTATCTAAGGGCATCTCCTCCCCGAGCGCTACACTAGCTACTCCCGGTGGTTTTCCTCCGGTGGGAGGGGGTGGTCTCTTTGGGCATCTGACATCTCCCTTATAATGTCCAACACCACCACACTCAAAGCAGTGGAGAACCCTTGGCTGCTGGCTTTGGCCAGGATTAGGGTTTCTGGGCGGGTTTGCCCTAGGGGTGAAACCTGTTCCCTTCCCTTGGAAATTGTTTTGGGGACCTTTAGTGAACTCCCTCTTTTTATCTCCCCCCTCCTTCTTCTGGGGGGCGCCCTGTCCGGCCTTTTGGGAATCCCCTCCAGTCCCCTTTGAGGACACCCGGGTACTTGCCCAGATGTCCGCCTCCTCTGCAAGCTCCCGGGGATTGGTCAGCTTGCTGTCCACCAGGTGTTGGTGCAGCTCGGGAAAACATTTCTCGAGGAGGTGCTCTTTCAAAAATAGATCATACTGTGGAAAAGTAAATTTTGCCATGTTCTGTGTCCCTACGCCCCATCCATCATATGTTATGTATGCATGACCAATATGCATATGTTATTCCCCATTTCTGATTAATGACGCAATTACAGTTGTGTCCACCTCTAATATGTTAGTTTCCAGTCCTCGTGAATACTACGAATATCAGGCCCATGTAAAATAATGTTGCCACGTTTCTCAGTGTGCACGTTATTCCATTATAAAGTCCCCGTTTCCAGGCCTCAAAAGGGCCCGGACCACAGATTCAGCTCCTGTCTCCTGAAAGCCTCGCTGAGGAGCGATACAGCCCCCACCTGTATCCTCGACCCTTCACTTACTTCCTGCCTTGCAGTGCCCGGTGCACCCCGGCTCTGCCTCTGAGTCTGCCAAAAGTATGTTATAGTTCCAGCTATCAGTTCAGTCCTCCTCCTTTGCATTCCTAAGCTACTGAACTGCATCAATAGTTTCCGTCATTGTCTAGCCTTCTCGTCTCCCTGTTAGAGAAATACTGTATTTAATGGTCATTTAGTATTCTTCATCACGCATTTCATGTAGAATAATGCATGGTCCAGTCTTAGAATCAAGTTAGCCTCTCCCCTCATGACTTCTAGTTTATATCAACATGTTCCCTAAACATTAGATACCAGATAGGGTTTAGGTACATGTCGCTCCGACCCTCCAGACTCTAGTCTCTGCTCCTAGCACAGAGTTCGTAGCCCCCAGCTTCTCCTAGTAACACGTCATTGCCAGTTTTCGCGCACCATTAGGTTAGAGGTCCCGGCTCCTTAGGTAGCCCCCTCCTATGTGTCCGCCCATTCATGACATATTCTGTTACGTTTTACTTCACATGTCTAAGTAAACTCCCAGTTACACCTCTTTTTACTGTTATCTCTCGCGACTGCTACACGTCATGCCTTCTGCTCCACCCACTGTTACGCCTACTGCAATGTAATGCTATGTGTTTGCGCTATGTATATATGCCTGTGTTTTATTATTGAATGTTAGCGAGCTCATCCCAGACCAAGCCCCGGCAGCTGCCGGGCCTCTTTTCCCCTGTCATCCTGTTCCTATGCAGGTTGTCCTGATCCTGTCCCTTATGCTGTAATAAACCTGCAGAAACTCCTACTACCTCGAATCTTGACTCTTATTTATTGAGCTATCTGTTATTCATTCATTCATGCACTCAAAAATAGGGTATTATTTATTTATTTACCACATAATGGCGCCCGAACAGGGACTTGCCCTTTCCCCACGCGTCGGTGAAGCCACGCCGACCCCCTGACCCTCTGCAGTCGTGACGGAACCATACCGTGCACCTGGCAGATATTTCTGCTTCAAGTATCCCTCAGGCCCACGGAGGAGACGGAGGAGGCGGTCCAGCATCCGAACGAGACGGTGGAGGAACGCGGCGAGTCCCGACCAGAGCCCAAGCCGAGAGTCCAAGGTCCGAGGTATCCGGAGGTCCACCCGTAACTGAAGTCCGAAGTCCGAAGTTCGTCGTCGTAGTCCAGTCCCGTCCGAGGCCTTCCGTTCCGTGCTGCCCGGTGAGTACCATTGCTGGGGTAGTGTCTAGACAGGGTCAGTCTAAATTGACTCTGGTCCGTGGGTTGGTGGTACCCAAGCTCACAAACGAAGTGTTCACCTAGGTGGATACGGGTCTTGATGTGTTCCTTTATGGGACCGGTATGTTCCGTACTGTTATAGCAGTGCATCCAGTAACTCTAGTCTGTTCCGTTCTCGAGAATTCTGTTCTGTTTTCAGTATTTTCAGGTAGTATTCTGTTCGAACTGTTATTTATAATGTTGTTTAATGTATTTCCAATGTCGTGGTATGCCTGAATTGTTTCCCCAATTGTTATTGTTTTTCGTGTATTGTATTGTGTTCCGATTCAAGTTTAGAATGCCGCTCTTTTCCAAGTTACGTCAGTTAAAAACTAGAAAGGGTCTGCTGGAAGCAGCAGTTCCTGTTCCGCCTAGGGACAGTCCAGGTCACTTTATGTATCAGAAACATGGCATAAGCGCCATATTGTATCTAGATTTATGGGTAGAGTATACCAAACAGTTAGAAGAAAAGTATAGATGGCCCGTATCGGGTACATGGGATGCCGAATGTATCATGCGAGTAGAAGAAGCATTATGGAAAAAGAAAGCCAGACAGTCACAGAAAGATGCCATCGAGTTATGGCGTAAGGAAGCTCATAAAAGAACGGAAAAGGAAGTCAGAAAGTCAGAGTTAAGTAGAGAATCCCAAGAACGAACCCAAGAAAGAGAATTAATCGAGATAGGTGAACAAGTTAAAGCCGAACAGTCAGACAGACAGAGGCATGCCCTTATTAAGGGTATGTATCCTCTCCTTGCCGAAGGCTCGCCAAAAGCGACCCCAGAGGCACCCAGTAATTTCCCGCCACCATTAGTTCCGACCAAGCTACGTCACAAACCGACCGCTGCTGATATTTTTATTTCGTCCTATTTGGACGACACAGTCCCAGAATATGCCAATCCTGTTCGCGCTCCGCTAGTCCCTGTAAATCAGGCACTTCCCGTTCCTCCAGACACCGGAGTACCTGTTACGGTACCCCCGGGTCAGCCTGCCATACAAGTTCAGCCCACGTTACAATTACCGACCCTGCAAGCACGAAGAATGTCAGTCGACGATTCTAGTCTAGGGGCCGCAGGAGGAGGTCCTCCTCAAACCCCGCCGCCACACAAACGTTTATCAGCACTCGAATTACATGCTCAAGCATCACAGCGTACTCCTAAAAGTAATAAGTCTGTTACAGAAATCAGACAAGCCCTTGCCGAATGTGTTTATGATCCAGTTCCAGGCGAATATAATATGGTTTTATATTCCGTACGCGTAAGAAGGGTGACCGAGTATCTAGTCACCTTACCAAATATGAAAGAAGATCTAGACAGAATATATCGTCTCATCCGTACAGGGGATGATCCAGAAAGTATTGGCGAGATCATGTCTCAAAGGAAAGCCGAGATTCAGCTCATGATATTAAAGTTCCTGATCAATTGTCTAATAAGAGAACAAGATTACCCGTCTAAAGATCCCGCCGAAATGAGAATCCTGACAAGGTGGAGTGATAATATAGCCGAGGGTAAGCACAAGACCATTAGTGCCATGGAAAGTATGTACAAGAAAATTCGTAAAGAAATAGTAAGGTTACACGAACAGCGTAAAGCAGCACAAGTAAGTGAGAAAGAAAGTATCTCTGATCCTGAAGAGGAAGACGAGAATCCCGCCAGAATAGCGTATGTAGGGAAATCCAGATTTCCAGATCGCCATTTACGTCTAGAACCCAAGTCTATTTTTCATCATCCAGCACCAGAACGAGAGCCTTGTTCTCTAGAACAAGTATTTCAAGCTACCGATCACATTCTGAAATCACGAGTCGGTTATAGCGAGTTAAGCACCATGCATGAACAAGAATTAGCCCGATCAGCAGTCCGATGGATTACTGATTCTACCACTTTTCCAGACGAAATAGTGGCACAAATGTTTCTGAAACTGCCCCCAGCCGAGCAACGACTGGTGGGTATGTATATGATCCAGCACCTCATTACTCAGTATGAGGGTCAACACTCTGATCCAGGCCCGTTACACGATATCCTGAACGAGTTACTCCAGTACAGATGGAGAGGTCTAGGTACCGATTTAATTAGTGTTATTCTAGAACAGCGTCACAAGTATAGAACGTTCCTGAACCCGCATTTTGTTCACGTCTCACCCCCAGAAAGTAAACCATTCTACATAGACAGACAGAATCCGTTACGAGAAGTCCACCCAGTCCAAGGGACGGGTGGCGAAATGCAACGAGTGTTTGTATACACTCCGATTTCAAAGATGGAACTCCTCGAAATGAAAAAGCTAATTCCCTGTCATGACAAAGATCCAGCAGGGTTCCATAGAGAATTAAAAGACATGCTCCGTATGGGAGAATACACCTACCCAGATATCATTAAAATGTTAAAGGTTCTGCTACCCGCAGGGGTGTATGAAAAATTAAAGGAAAAAGAATGGGAGGTGGGAGAGAAAAAGATCGATTGGACAGCTCTAGAAGCTGAAGACAAGGCACGAGTACCAGGTACCGGTCTTGGAGATAAATGTAAAGAATTACCAGAATTATTGATTCAAGTTTTACCCAGATTATTGACAACTAGAAAAGAAGACTGGGATGCCATCTCAGCCTGTAAACAGAAACAAGAAGAAGATATTAGTGATTTTTATTCTAGATTCGAGAAATGTTTCAGTATTAATAGTGGTCTCAAGACAAGTAGTGAGTCATACCCTCATCTTTTCGTTACCAAATTAGTCGAGAATTCAAGTCCACAAATTAAAAACCGAGTTTTGAAAGTCGAAAGCACCTGGCAAGCAAATACTCCGTCCCAGATGCTCCAGATGCTTCAGTATCACCAGAATAGAATTAGAGAAGAGCAAGAACACGAAAGAAAACGTATGAAAGACACGAAAATGAAAGTGCTAGTTGCACAATCTATTCCTCAAGACAGTCAGAAGAGGGGTCCGATTCAAGCCAGTCATCCTGCGGCTCCCGTTAAAGGGAACTGCAATTATTGTAAACAGCCAGGTCATTTTATAAACGAGTGTGCAGTTCTGAAACATAACATAGCTACTGGTAAGACTAAAGAAAGACCACGTCCGCCGAGACAAGAACAAGTTTCACAGATTCCTCAGTCACAGAATGCACCACAGACAGTTACAGTACCGCAGCCTATTGCTGCAACACAGCACGTTACATCGCAGATGTACCAGTATGCACAGTCCGAGTATCCAGAATACCAGTCATATTCATGAAACAGCCTAGAGAGGGAGGTAGGCTTGCCTCTCATCGAGATACCTGTAGACCAAGAAGGTCCCTATGTACACAGTCAAGTATTAGGGAAAGACAGAAAGTTTCTGATCGATACAGGGGCAAGTAGGACCACAATTAGTCACGCCGAAGTTCCAGGGGCTCCGCTCTCAGGCTCAAGAAATGTTTCCCTTGGATTTTCAGGAAAACCCATAGTTAATGAAATATCTCAGCCAGTTACTCTAGAAGTAGGTCCATTGTCCCGTACTACTGATCTGTTACTTACTAAGGCATGTCCAGAAAATCTGTTAGGTATTAAGACACTGAAAGAGTTAGGTGCAGTTATTTGCTGTTCCCCAGAGGGAATACGTCTGTTCCTACGTGACTTTAAGGGTCACTATGTATTACGAGATTTTGATTCCAGATTGTCTAATGTTCCGCAGCATTTATGGGCGCAAGGTCCAACTGATGTAGGTTACATGCAAATCACACCCTATCGTGTGACTCTCAAACCAGGTGTAGTGTTACCCCGAATCAGACAGTACAGATTGCCACCTGAGGCTGTAGCAGCCTTATCCAAAATTATTGACGAGCTCATGGCTCAAGGAGTAGTTGTAGAAACTGACTCCAATGTATGCAATTCTCCGATCATTCCAGTCATGAAACGTACTGATCCAAATGCACCCCCAGTATATCGATTAGTGATTGATTTACGAGAGCTTAATAAATGTATTATTCCTCAGTATCCAGTTGTTCCAGACATTTCTTCCCTGTTAACTGCCATTGATTCCGAAGCCATGTTTTTCACTGTTATTGACCTCAAGAATGCATTTTTTAGTGTTCCAATTCATCCAGACAGCCAGTTTCTTTTCGGATTTTGTTTAAATGGAAGGAGCTATATGTTTACACGCGCTCCTCAAGGTTTCACAGAAAGCCCTAGTATTTACAGTCAAGCACTCAAGAGACAACTAGACAATATTCACATGCCAACTGGCACTGCCCTGCTCCAGTATGTCGATGATCTACTGATCACAGCCCGTTCTGAACGTGCTTGCGAGCGAGCATCACTTACAGTTCTGTATTTTCTAGCCGAGATGGGGCACAAGGTGTCACCTTCAAAGCTTCAATTCTGTGTCCAGCAAGTGGTATACTTAGGACACTTGCTGTCCAAGAGGGGTAGGCAGTTGACACCCGACCGTATCCAGTTAATAGCGAATCTTCTCCAGCCCAGAACCCAGAAGGAGGTACGTGCTTTTATCGGCCTTACTTCTTATTGTAGACAATGGATTCCCCAGTATGCATTTCTAGCCAAGCCACTGATACAGTTAACGACACAGGAGGCAGCCGTATCGACTGTCCTCCCTTGGACATCTGAACATACACTTAGTTTCAACGAGTTAAAGAAAGCCCTATGCCAAGCTCCAGTTCTAGCTACACCGAACTACAGTAAGCCTTTTACACTTTTCGTTACAGAACGCGAAGGTACAGCATTATCTGTTCTTACACAAGATCAAGCAGGTCAATACAAGCCCTGTGCTTATTTTTCAAGCACATTAGATCCAGTCGCCCAGGCGTTGCCTGCGTGCCTCAAGTCAGTTGCAGCCACAGCACTAGCTATCAGACAAAGTGATTCTATAGTTTTAGGACATTCCCTGACGGTACAAGTTCCACATTCAGTAGAAGTTCTTTTAAACCGAACACAAACTCAGCACTTGACAATTGCACGTTTAACAGGTTATGAATTGACACTGTTCCAGCCACACATAGAAATTAGACGCTGCAATGTCCTGAATCCTGCTACACTGTTACCATCAGTTAATTCAAATCCAGACACACATGACTGTGTGGAAGTAGTTAACGTTACGACAAAGCCAAGACAAGACCTGACAGACATTCCGTTACCAGATCCTGACCTGACACTTTATGTGGATGGTTCATGTATGAGAACTAGTACAGGAGAACTAGTCGCCGCATATGCAGTGACTACTGACACTGAAGTTATTGAAACACACCGTATTGATACCCTGTCCGCTCAAGCAGCAGAGCTAGTTGCTCTGACACAAGCCTGTATACACGCCAAGAACCTGAAGGTTAATGTTTACACAGATTCACGTTACGCATTCGGAGTTGTACACGACTTCGGAGTGCTCTGGCAGGAGAGAGGTTTTATGACTTCTCATGGAACCAAGATTCAGCATGGTCTCCTTATTCAAGCTCTGTTAGACGCCATACATTTACCGACATCTATTGCTATCATGAAGTGCAAAGCACATACGAAAGTTACTGACATTATTTCCCAAGGTAATGATCTAGCAGACCGCACAGCCAAGCTTACAGCACAGACACCAGACATTCCAGTAAACATGACACATACTCCAGATCTGATTACATGCATGACAGTTAAGGACCCTACTCAAGATGTCATAGATATTCAGTCACATGCTACTCCTGATGAAATCAAGAAATGGTCTGCACAAGGAGGGGTCCAGACAGATCAAGGATGGTTAACAAAGGGTAGAGCCACATGGTTTCTCCCCGATTCTATGGTTCAAGTCATTATCAATACCGCACATAGTCCAGCACATTTAGGAGAAAAAGCTATGTTAGACAGTATCCAGAACATTTGGTTCAACAAGCATTTACGAGCTGCAGCCAAGCAGAAAGTCCGTACCTGTATGATATGTTGTCAGTTTAATCCAGGTAAAAGTGTCCCGGTGGAACAAGGTGGTTTCCAGCCCCCTGACCACCCTTTTGAGGTCCTCCAGATGGATTATATTCAGATGGAGCGATGTCGAGGTTTCAAGTATGTCCTTGTAGTTGTATGCGCTTTGTCCAGGTGGACAGAAGCATATCCAGTCCCAGATTACACAGCCGCGACCACTGCCAAGCAGCTGGTTCGTGAATTCTTCCCTAGATACGGACTCCCTAGAGTCGTATATTCTGACAACGGCCAGCCATTCTCATCCGAACTCATGAAACACGTTTCCCTGTTGTTAGGGTACCAGTGGAAGTTCCATTGTGTACGCCATCCAGAAGCAGCTGGACTAGTCGAAAGACATAATCAGACTCTGAAAATCCGTATAGCAAAAATCTGTAAAGACAAGGGTGTGGACTGGTTAGTAGCTTTGCCAGTCGCTCTATTTTACATGCGTATGGTCGCACATTCCAGATCAGGTCTGTCCCCGTATGAGGTCGTATTCGGCCGCCCCCCTAACATGTGGGGTACTCCTAGACCCCGAAGTATTACCGATGTTTCATGTAATATGCTGACAGATTACCTAGCTTCCTTGATGTCTGCCCTCAACTCATGTCGTTCACAGGTTGCCGCCGCATTTCCAGACAATACAGAGGTGGCACCGCACGAGATCGTTCCAGGGTCGTTGGTGATGATCCGCAACTTTGACAGATCAAGTCCGCTGGAACCACGTTGGAAAGAGCCACGTCAAGTCCTCTTGACCACCCGAACTGCCGTCAAGTTAGAAGGCAGGAAGGGGTGGGTCCACCTTTCTCATGTAAAACTTTTCAAAGGACCGAGTTCAGACTTCAAAGACATTGCCAAGAACATTTCCCCGGATTCGAAGGATTGCCAGAACATTGTTTTAAAGGACTGTCCCGCACCAGACTTTATTACAACCCCTCCCTTGGTAGAGAAAACTCCGCAACAGGAGTATAAGTTAAAGCTCAGGTCTAATAAGTCAGCCAGTTTGATTGTATAAGTCCTCCCCTAGGTGAAACGGTTAGACTGTTTCTGACATGTATAAAATAGACCCCCATAGTGAGAGAGTCAGTCGAAGTTCATTTCAATGCATCGTTTTTCTGAGTTTCATACTATTCATCAGCATAATGATTTCCTGCACCAGTTATGCTTTCTATCTGTGTTTTCCAGTTCCTCATGTAAATATGTCTGCTCATGCTACAGTAGAGCACACGTTTAGTGATCTGCCTCCTCACGAATATTCATACCGCCTCGCCATGCGTAATAACACATTCATCCGTATGTTACATTATTCACACCAGACCAGCAATGCCACTAATTGTTGGGTGTGTGGTCGACTCCCCCCTTTCCAGACATCGAAGGGAGTTCTGCCACTGTTTCCTTATCCATTTTCACACAATGGTTCGTGTGGAGCATGGTCCACGCTAACGTCATCCTCAACAGATATGTCTTTTCTTAACAGTACATGTTTCCCAGACAAGCAAGGTTTCCCCCATAGAACAGGTTTAGATCTAGAAAATGAAGTATATAATTTAGGAAATTATTCGTCGAATTTCATGGTTCTGAATGTTCAGTCTGATACTACTCCAGACTCACCCGCTATTTCAGTACTACCAGTCAAAGGCGAATTATGTGTCCGTAGTTATGGTTCTGTACATATAGGTCATAGTGAATGTACTACTGTTGTCAAGTATGGTGACAGTGGGAAATCTATTTTCAAAGCTTCACGTCATTCTTATTTTGTTTGTGGTCAAACTGCATATGTCCGTCTGCCCCTCGATTGGGAGGGAACCTGTTACATTGCTTTCCTACTGCCACCTGTTTTTCTAGCCCCACCTGATTATCATAGGAATTCTTTCTTAGTACACACTAGACACAAGAGAAATCTCCCGATTGTCGATTATACTGAAACCGCCGCAGAGCAATTCATTGATATAGATAAAGGTGTTTTCCCTTATTTAGGTACAGTTGTAAATAGTAAGTTAATTCGTAGGTTAACAAGAACCCTTGAAGCAGTAGTAGATGAGACTGCCTCCGCTCTAGGTAACTTAACTGAAGAGCAATCCTTTATGAGAATTGTCGTTTTACAGAATCGTCTCGTCCTTGACGTCATACTGGCCGATAGGGGCGGGGCCTGTAGAATTCTCGGATCCAGTTGTTGCATTTTCATTCCAAATAACGCGCCGTCTGTTTATTCAGCTATAACCAGACTCCATAAAATTGCCCATCTGTTACACCAAGATCCAGGCACCTGGACATGGTCCGGTTGGTTCTGGAATGTAATTTCCGCATTGGGATGGAAAGTCCTGTCCTTTCTAGGTATTGCAGTAGCGATCATATTTAGCTGCTGCCTCTGTATACAATGTGGCCCTGCGATTTGCAGCATGTGTGCTACCTCTTGTATTCCTAGTCCCAAGCCCCGTTCTAAATCCCGTTCCAAGACAATTCGAGACGAGCAAATGGTACTGTATGAAATGATAGACGGTATCATGAATATTGATGTTTCCTGATGGAAACGTAGTGACAAGGAGGGAATGTGGAAAAGTAAATTTTGCCATGTTCTGTGTCCCTACGCCCCATCCATCATATGTTATGTATGCATGACCAATATGCATATGTTATTCCCCATTTCTGATTAATGACGCAATTACAGTTGTGTCCACCTCTAATATGTTAGTTTCCAGTCCTCGTGAATACTACGAATATCAGGCCCATGTAAAATAATGTTGCCACGTTTCTCAGTGTGCACGTTATTCCATTATAAAGTCCCCGTTTCCAGGCCTCAAAAGGGCCCGGACCACAGATTCAGCTCCTGTCTCCTGAAAGCCTCGCTGAGGAGCGATACAGCCCCCACCTGTATCCTCGACCCTTCACTTACTTCCTGCCTTGCAGTGCCCGGTGCACCCCGGCTCTGCCTCTGAGTCTGCCAAAAGTATGTTATAGTTCCAGCTATCAGTTCAGTCCTCCTCCTTTGCATTCCTAAGCTACTGAACTGCATCAATAGTTTCCGTCATTGTCTAGCCTTCTCGTCTCCCTGTTAGAGAAATACTGTATTTAATGGTCATTTAGTATTCTTCATCACGCATTTCATGTAGAATAATGCATGGTCCAGTCTTAGAATCAAGTTAGCCTCTCCCCTCATGACTTCTAGTTTATATCAACATGTTCCCTAAACATTAGATACCAGATAGGGTTTAGGTACATGTCGCTCCGACCCTCCAGACTCTAGTCTCTGCTCCTAGCACAGAGTTCGTAGCCCCCAGCTTCTCCTAGTAACACGTCATTGCCAGTTTTCGCGCACCATTAGGTTAGAGGTCCCGGCTCCTTAGGTAGCCCCCTCCTATGTGTCCGCCCATTCATGACATATTCTGTTACGTTTTACTTCACATGTCTAAGTAAACTCCCAGTTACACCTCTTTTTACTGTTATCTCTCGCGACTGCTACACGTCATGCCTTCTGCTCCACCCACTGTTACGCCTACTGCAATGTAATGCTATGTGTTTGCGCTATGTATATATGCCTGTGTTTTATTATTGAATGTTAGCGAGCTCATCCCAGACCAAGCCCCGGCAGCTGCCGGGCCTCTTTTCCCCTGTCATCCTGTTCCTATGCAGGTTGTCCTGATCCTGTCCCTTATGCTGTAATAAACCTGCAGAAACTCCTACTACCTCGAATCTTGACTCTTATTTATTGAGCTATCTGTTATTCATTCATTCATGCACTCAAAAATAGGGTATTATTTATTTATTTACCACAATACAACCCCTCATAATCCTTCACCTCACTGCCCTTAACCCAGCCCTCCAATGCCTTACGTGCGTAATCAAGGAAGTCCACCCAGTTCTGGGTGCTTAAATTGTGGCTCCCCCTGAACTTCTGGCGATACCTTTCTGGGGTAAGCCCAAACTTCCTTACTAATGCTAGCTTCATGGTGGGGTAGTTGGTTTGCTCCCCTGGTTCCAGGGCCAGCAAGGTGTCCCGACCAGTAGGAGGCATGTACTTATACAAACCACCCCCCCAGTGCTTCTCCTGCACCCCATGGGCTCTTAAGGAGACCTCATAGGCAGCCAACCACTTGGCTATGTCATCTCCCTGACTAAAGCTAGCAATAAGGTCTTTTGGCAAATAGGGTCTGGACTCCCTGGCTGTTTCTTTGGATTCGCTGCCACCATTCATTACAGGAGAGGGCCCCCGTTGTAGGGCCTGGAGTTCCAACTCTTTCAACCTGAACTCATGAGCCATCCTCCTCTCTTCCTTCTCCTGCTCCAGCTTAGCCAACTCCCATTTTAATTGCCTCTTTTCCCTCCTGTCAGCGAGCTCTGCTTCAGTTAAACTTCCCCCAGAGGAACTACTGCCTCTCCTGGAGTAGGACACTGGTCCTGGGATTAGGTTTTCCCCCTCAGAGTGGAATAATCCTTCTATCTCCACAACCGTGTCCCGGTCTGTCCCTTCATCCTCCTCCTTCCCTCCTTTGTGTGCCTCCACCCAAGCCCTTAGACTGGTCTGGAGTTCCCCCTTCTTGGCACCATGCTTAAAAAATACCCCCATTTTCTGGCAGAAATCTTTCAGCTGAGCCACAGAATAGGTGTCTAGGTTTTCTAGTGCAAACTCCATTTTACAATAGACAATACCAAGTTATACACACAAGGAAATTTGAGTTGCAAGGGCAACCTGAAGCTACCTCCACCCCACCACCAGGAACAAATTTGGAAAAACAAAAGCACAAATTAGGAGGGCCGCTAGGAGAAAACTCCTGGTGTAGGCTAGTGAATTACGCTCAATTACTACTGAGTAGCTGCAACCACAGTCAGGATCCCACCGCTAGACACCAACATGTTGGAAACCTGGGATGTCAGGTCACCTAGGGTAGCCTGGCCTAGGGTAAGTCACATTCACTAGAGGCACATGTGTGAAGGTTGCAAACTTCCCAGCAGTAAATTAACGCAATAACACACAAAAAGGACACTACACCCAAATATGGAAAAATATGAGCTGGTTTATAAAAATATTATTTGTTCTCTTGTTGTCAGGAATCACAATTTAGTACATTACAATTTGTCCTGAAAATAATAATAATACTTTTAAATTGCTAAATCATATCATCATCCAGCATTAACAGTACATCACATTTGGCCAGACATTTATTACCCCTTTCAGAGCTAATAGTACAATTCCCACTTTAATGGACTTATCACTTTCGCATCATAGAACAATAGTTCCCATGTAGAGGAGCCTGTACTCCTCTAGAAAAGGTTACACATTTCCCTCCCCTTCACTACTGACCACAGAAGAACTGGCTATTCTCAATTAAGCAAGCATTCAATGAAGCCCCATTAGGGATTCCTCAAGGGCACTGCACACCTTGGAACAGATTCTCTGTTTGACTACTTGTTATGTCTCAATCCCTTGCACTTGTTTTACTCTCTTTATGGAAGTCACTTCCCCCTCTTGGTCATCTCCTTACTTGTGGTGGAGTTGATGCTTGGAGTCTTACTGCGTCAGAAGAAGGGGGCAAAAAGCCGGCAAGGCCAAGGAGCCGAATGCTGAAAAGACTCTCTAGCCTCTAGGGGCTCCTCAGCTCCCCCTCCCCGCTCGGGCCAGCTCCTCCGTGTGGCGCTCGAGCGGAAAGGAAAGGTAGATTCAGCAATACCCCCCAGGCCGCTACCGGCTCCTCAGCTCTCCCCTCCCAGCTCGGGCCAGCTCCTCTGTGTGGCGCTCGAGCAGAGGAGGGAAAACAGAACAAAGCTTACAAGCCGCTGTTGGGCTCCCGGCGCTTCTCCTCACTTCTCCACAGCGTCGGTCGGAAGAGAAACACTACTCCCTCTGACATGCGCGGTTCACCCACGCTGGCGCCGCCTCTCACTCGAGCCTCCGGGCACTTCCTCCCGATCCGCCCTCACTGCGCGAACACCAAGGGAAGACGCCTCTCCCTCTCCCTCACGCAGAAGCGGCCCAAGGACACTACTGCTCGTCGGCCTCACTGAGTCTCCCTGCCACAACCCAGGATACAGCTGGAGGCGCAGGCAGGGGGCACCCGGCTGGAGCGCGGCAATCTCCCTCAGCTCCCACAGGACCCTGATAAAACCAAGGGTAAGGAGGAAGTCGGGTGTTGTTTTACTCAGTGGCACAATCCTTTATGATGTCCCAGAGCAGGATTAGCACTCTTGAGCTCTTAAGGCAGTTCAGACCCACAACACTAGATGAGGGGGGAAATAAGAGGGGGTCGATTGGAAAGGCTAGATGGTCCTTTCCTCTTCTCTCTCTGTCCCGGGGGATTGAGCCTTACTTCATACGAGCTTCCTCACCCACGCCTTATACTGGGACCAGGAGAGAATTGGTACCCAGGGTCTCCAAGACTTCTCACCCAGCGGGGTCAGGACAAGTAGCCAAAGGGAGGTCGGGTGGTGAATCAATAAGGAGCGTCCCCAGACTGGGAGGTCAACCCTTTGACTATCCTACCCCCACCTTCCGCTACAGCCTGTCCTCCAGCCAGCCTCTCTCTGGTAAGACAAAATGGCTGCCCAGCATTCCGCCTTTTATAGGCTGACCCTCAGAGGTCCAGAAGGGACCAGAAGGTTCTGGAATGCCCTATTCTACGCTATGGGACAGGTTCTAGTTTTGCCAGTTAGGACAGTTGGTAGCCACCATTTTGTGACTCCAACTATATTCCTGTCAGAAAAGGCCTCTAGGCCTGAGGTGAAAAACTATGAGGGTGAAAAAGCGCCTATCCCCTTGACCAACACCTTGAAAAATCTAGTGGACACAAAAAATTAATAAGGGCATGAGGGGCAAAAAGGGGGACAAAATAAATAATGAATTGGAAGGACTACGCAAAAAGCCAGACAGGTCTAACACTCGGGGTCTATAATAGGTTCCAACCATTAATCAAAAAGGTACCACTGTGCCTGTTACATCATAGAGGATATTTCATTTTGTGGATTATTAGTAGGAAATTTCAAGCTAACGGGGGAATGCTACAGTGGTGTGCCCGACCTCAAGAAACTCTTCTCAGCTACAACATCTAGGGTTTTCACTTTGAACATTTGTGACCTCCAGAAAGGTATGTAAGTGTGAAAGTAAACATTTTATTGATGGTACTTGGTTTCTTGTCATCTGTACAGAATGCTTTGAGCTAGTTGTTAAATTATGTCCCAGAGAATATCACTGAAAATGTTTCCTATAGGGCAGTTTTTGTTGTTGTCATAACGCTTGATCCATGTATTTAATTTTCTTAATAATTGTGACATTTATGATTTCATTTTTAATTTTTTTATTGTTTGTGACATTTATTATTCCGTTTTGGCCTCTTTAACTGACTCACTTTAGGATTTTAGGTACTTTATTGACTGTGTTGTTAGTTTAGCAATTTCTTTGAAGAAGGTTTTGCTGCTTGTATCAAGCTACCAGGTGTGAGATAGAAATTCTTCACAGAAACCAATCAGGGTATTGGAGCTTGTGGTAGTGTAGACAAAGCTCACTTTAAGACTGTGGCATTGCTCTATTATCGCTGTCTTCCCCTGGATATATTGTTCCTGTAACTAATGTCCATGATATACTTCCTTAACTCATAGCTTCCAGCAAGACAGTGCAACACCAAGGCTGGGATAGGAGGTGTCTAGCCTCTACACGCTTTGCAGTAGAGCACATTTTAGCATTCTTTTTATATGCTGGAATTGTCTTTTAAAAAAAACTTATATTTGCACATCATTTTAGTTGTGACTTCTGTTTACACTGCAATACCTAATCATACCTCATCAATGTCCCCATCTGTAAGAGCGGGCTGCCTTGGTTTGCTGGTCAGCGGTATAGTCTCTCACTCAGTGCTATAAAGACCACGTTGGCACGAGCGTGCCACTGGTGCATCATAGGCACACCAAAGGCAAGCCTGTCTGCGCCCGTCGATGCCCAGAGTTCGCCCAGCACCAGGGACCCTGCCGATTTTCGGTCTCAGGTCTATACAAGAAGTAAGTTATTGGCGCTGAGGGGAGGTGAGTGTTCTTCTCCAGGCTTTTATAATATGATGGGAGAAGGTGAAGAGTTCAAGTGTGCTGCCAGCTGTGAGTTTTGCGGCACTACGGCAGCAAGCACCCACCTTCCTAGCCGTGAGAACACAGAATGGGGGATACAATGAATGGGGAAATGAGAGTCCGGGCAGACTCTATGAGTATAGATAGCTCAATTGCTGATCCTAGCCAGTTGAACTGTAAGGGGGGGACGATGTGCGATCAGCCACTGCACTGCCTACTGCTCAATATGCGCTCATTGAGTAAACACAAGTATCAGTTAGAATGCCTACTGCAGGATTCTACCCCTGATTTCAAATTCCTAACTGAAACATGGCCCAACCAATCATCTGCCCCTGATTGGAATATTGCACTTCCATCTGGTTATTCAGTATCCAGTCAAGATAGGGCAGGGAATATTGGTGGGGGTATAGCAATATTTTATCACAACCAGCTAAATGTGCATGCAGAGGCCATCACACAGCTACCAGCAGAGGCAATGCGCTTCGTGCTAAAAGTCAACAATAGCTTCACCCTCCATGGCATACTTCTGTATCAGCCTGCTGCCCCAAGAACACCTTTTACTCTAGCCTTACAGACCCCACTAGAATCCTGCTTAGACTCTAAATCGCTCATCATTCTGGGTGATTTTAACTATCAGATAGAACTCAATAACAACTCAGATACCAATAGGTTATTGGATAATTTAGCTGGCTATGGCTTCCCCTAATTAGTGCTTTGACCCACCCACTCTACTGGCCATACACTTGAAGGTATTTTTACGAATAATTCTGATGTCACAGTGGCTAAAACTCCCGCTCTCCCCTGGACTGACCAGAGAGCAATTTATTTTAATATCAACACCATCAAAATAAATGTTTCCACTATAAATAAAGCAGCTAGTTTAAAAACTAGATCCTGGAATAAAGTCCAAGGGGCAGAACTTGAGCAGGCACTAAATATAGGTCCTCCAGTGCGGGTCCAGCGCAACAATGAGGCGGCTATCAGTTCAATAACTAGATTGCTACAGCGGTTGACCAGGTGGTAATCGAAAGAATCATCAAAGTTAAAAGATCCCGGGCGACGTAGCCTTGGTACGGACCAGAGCTTAAAAACCTGAAAGCCATGTGCAGAAGGGTTGAGCGCATCTGGAGGGCGGACTATAGCACAGAACATAAGACTGGATATAATATAGCACTCCAAACCTATAAAGAGGCTATTATAAAAGCTAAAAATACATACTATACTGCAAGAATTGAGGCAGCTAAGCACTCAGCTAAGGAGCTTTTTAAAACCATTCGAGTGCTGTCTCAACCCCAACAGGTCAGTCTATTTAAACCCGAACAAGCCTTTTGCACTGAAATGGCAAACTTTTTTCAGGCCAAGGTGCAACTAATCTATGATGATCTCCACAATAACATTCAGCCTGCGGGAAATGACCCTAATCTAGCACTGGAGCAAATAGCACCACAGTGTCAATTAGTTCGTTTTAGCCCCCTCAAATCAATCGAAGTCAATAAAAGGCTACTCTCTACCAAATATGGATCTCCGAAAGACTCATGTCCACAAATGGTCTTGCACTCGGCTTCCGAGTTGATCAGTGCATACTTAACCCCTCTCTTAAACTGAGTGCTTGACTCTGGGATATACCCATCAGTTTGGAAAACACCCTGCATAAGACCAATTTAAAAAAAAACTACTCTAGATCCTAGTACGGAGGAGAAGAATTATCGACCCATCTCCTGTCTGCCAATTACAGCTAAAATCCTCGAAAGGGCGGTAAATCAGGAGCGTATGCAATATCTAGATATTAATAATCGTCTTGACTCTAGCCAGCATGGCTTCTGGTCATGTCACTCGACCGAGAACGCCCTGATTATGGCAACAGAGGAAATTCGCAGACAGGTAGATGGATGGGGCAGAGTCATCTTCATTCCCCTAGACCTCTCGCCAGCATTCAACGCCGTGAATCACACAGTGTTAGTAAGGCGTCTGAGGGTGGTGGGGATTGGGTAATTGGCTCTGTCCCTTCTCTCTTCATTTCTGGTCTCCAGGCAGCAGAGTATACATTGGGACAATATACAATCTGAAGCTCTTTTCACACTGTATGGAGTGCCACAGGGATCTGCACTGTCACCCACACTGTTCAATGTATACGTTGCTCCACTTGCTGCACTCATCAGAGAGTATGGTTTTATGCTGGTTTCTTATGCAAACGACTCACAGATTGTCATCTCTGTATCCAAACAGTCTGAGGCCACTGCTGTCAATTTCCATGCCAGTATGACTAATATCATGAGATGGATGAGTCGTAATTATCTCAAGATCAATACCGATAAGACCGAAGTGATGGAATTTGGCAATGGGCCATCCCTATGGATTTCAACATGGTGGCTGGCAGAGGCAGGTCAATTTCCTGTTCCATCTAACAAAGTTAAAAACCTTGGGGTTATTTTTGATGACCAGCTTAACTTCTCGAGCCAGATCAACAGTGTAACCTCTTCCTGCTTCTTCATACTGAAGCTTCCTAGAAAGACATTTTCTTTTATCCCCCAGGATCTGAAGAAATCAGTGGTAGTTGCCCTCATCCTCTAGTGGCTCAACTATTGCAATGCACTTTATATAGGCATTAATAAACCCTAGACGGTAAAACTACAGTCGATACAAAATGCTGCTGCTCGCCTATTGTTAAATATCCCTAGAAGGCATTCCACCTTTGTGGCTATTAGGTCATTGCATTGGCTCCCGATCCGGCAAAGGACTGAGTTCAAAGCCCTGTGCTTGATTCATACGACATTATTCGGCGGAGGGGCTGCAGATTTTCAGAATCTTTTCTGGTATGCTTCCACCAGAAACCTTAGATCCACTGATTCAGGTTTCATTTGTATTTCCAAGATTTGCAAAGTCAGATGGGGAGCAGAAGTCTGTCACACTGTGCAGCCATATTGTTGAATCACCTGCCTATCTCCATGAGATTAATGTCTCAAACAGGCTGTTTTTCAAGAAGGCACTAAAAACACGACTGTTTCCACCTCTTTAAAAATCAGTCCTAGCTGCTACGATCACCTATCTCACCTCTTAGTGCCAAGACGCCTCGGCATTCAAGCGCTCTATAAAACTATATCCTATCCTATCCTAATGCCAGCTGACGAATTCTTTAGAGAAGTCTGGATATCCATTTGGGGTAGTATTTAATTATAGATTCAGAACTGAAGAAGTTGCGAGCCTTAAACCCCGAAACACATGTTGGCTGTTTTGTGTTACTCCAACATCTGTCCGTTGCTGTTTTTCTCTGAAGGAGTACATGATTAGTATGCTGACTCTTTTCAGTACTAACACCTTTGTGACTGAAGATGTGCCAACAATAGATTAGAGTCAACTGTGATTGGATATTTTGATACACATCATGTAAAGGCCTGATAATATTTATGTGGGCTATTGTTTATTATCAATTTGTTGAAATTGTATAAATTATGTTGTATACTGTAATAATTTCTTCTTGAGTTTAAGTTGATTGCATAGAGGAAATTGTCTCTCTCCCCCTCCCCTCCCACTACGCTCTAGACCATTAATCATCATATTGGCACAAGCACAATCATACAAATCTAACACTAATATGGTGAAATGGGAAGAAATCCCTTCCTGACCTCAAACATTTCAAATCTATCTTGTAAAATATATTCGAATGGTAAGCTGTAGCACGTGCCAACGGACGCATTTGTGCATCTTTTCGACTTCTGAACGTTGATAGATATCGCTCCAAGGTTGTTGGCATTCCCCTCACATTTTCTCTGGAATTGTGTGAGGATTTTTAGACCCCATGCAAAATAGAATTTGACAGCGGCAGCACTACCAGTACACTGAAAAAAAGCAGTTCAAGATATTTTCATTGGGAAGTTGCCAAGAACAACAGGTTGTGCCCGAGGCCTCAAATCACTTTATGGAAACCTAGGCACTGCCTGTAG
This sequence comes from Lissotriton helveticus, assembly GCF_964261635.1. Taxonomy (NCBI): domain Eukaryota; kingdom Metazoa; phylum Chordata; class Amphibia; order Caudata; family Salamandridae; genus Lissotriton; species Lissotriton helveticus. Next base: position 926,373,617 of record NC_136071.1, on the reverse strand, counting down.
GCTCTGCTTAGCTCTCTATTGCTTTTATCACCAATCTGTGTTTTATTGTGGAACTCAATCTGTGCATTTTTGCCCCAGATAAAACTAGACATTTTATTCCACAACCGGTAATCCCTGGTGTTTAGACACCAGGCCTCTCAGAATTTGGCAAAGAAGTATTCCCAGGGATTCCCAATCCAGCCAACCCATAACAAGGGCTAAAGTAGTGACCTGAACAACAAACAAACTTAGAGGTCTAAATCAGAAACCTGATCTGAATATCTTTCAAAATACCTTCATGTCTAAAAAGTACATCAAGATAAAGAAGTGGCTAACAGTTATGAACAACAGACCAGATCGCCAAGAAAAGGGCCACCTGTAATTGCTAATCAAAACCCATTATGGATTCCCATCAATAACTTATATGGATCAATGTTTTCATTTGTTAATCCTGCCAGGGTATTCTGTCTCTTGATCATTGAGACATACGGCATACCCCCATCTTTGGCATGGGGTAATGACCTACAATTACTAGATTAGACCAAATGATGATGATCTGATGGGAAAGTGCAGTGCAAAAAAAATGAAGATGAATGTGATGGTTAAAACAGGATAGGGAGCTTTAACAAAAATTACTTCATTGGGCATAAGCCCCTTCCTTGTTAAAAACAAGGACAGTGCAACAACATAAACGCAGTTTAAACAAATAGCTGCGAGAGGACCAACATGTTTCAGCCTATTATGGGAGGAAACCCAAGGCTTTCGTCAGGGTCTCTGTTCTCAAAGAATGCTACTGCCAAATTAGTGAGAAACGTGTGAAACAATTATAATAAAAAACACACAAGTGAATTAATAACAGTAAAGGATATATTTCTCCTACATCTGTTTCAATTCCTCCTTGCCACCGGGTGTGATCTATAACAACAAAAACATATGTGGACCCTTATTAGGTTCAAAGGTCTGTTAAGAACGGTAATCTATTCATTAGTGTTCAAGATTTTCAAGTACTCACCCAGTGTGCCCGGGGAAAGGACCTCATCTCTTCCTGGACCTGGCTCAGGTAAATGTGAGACCCCGCTCTGTAAGGACAAGACAACCCCTACACTTAGTATAGATAGAGCGAGCCCTTTTTACCCTGCTCTGTCTATTAATAATGCTTGGGGTGCACCAATGTGTCTTGCACATAGAGCCTGACTTCCTGGTATAAAATTATCACCCAAGAGAGTCCTCGCACCCACATACAACTCCCTAGCTAGACTTTACAAAAAATATTTTAGCATATGTAGTTTAAATAAACTCAAAAAATGATTGCCAATACAGCAAAAAGACCTTTTGTCCCCTATTCAAGGCTGACAGATAAAAGGGGCCAAACTTTTAATGAGACAACCATGAGGTAGTTGGCTTGTTTATCACTATTTAATGTTAACCAAGTCCTCATAAAACAAGTGCCAAAAAACAGCCCAGACTGATTCTAGAGCCTACCTGTCCGTCGTTGTCCCAAACGATGACTGAGTCAGGGGGAGGCATTGGGCTGCTCGAAAGAGCCTCTATTTCATACGTTGAGCCCAGCTTAACTCGCGTACTCTCGCGAGATTTTGATGGACTACAGAATGATGTCACCAGAGCAGGAAGGAGTAGTTTTAACCAACCGCAGCCTGATTGTATTTAAACATAGTGTTGGAAATAGCAAACAGAAAAGGGAAACATTTCGTAAGCTCTACAGGATGATGTCACCAAACCAGGAAGGAATAGTTCAAAGCAACCCCAGCTTAACTCGCGTACTGTCGCGAGATTTTGACGGACTACAAAATGATGTCTCCAGACCAGGAAGGAGTAGTTTTACCCAACCACAGCCTGGTTGTATTTAAACATTGTGTTGGAAATAGCAAACAAAAAAGGGGGAAATATTTCCTAAGCTCTACAGGAAGGGTTAGGAAAAACAGATTGCGTATACAGGGATATAGTTGTTAAAGAAAACAGTGTTTACCGATAACATCTTTAATCGCGTGCTCTCGCGAGATTTCAAACGGACTACAGGATGATGTCACCAAAACAGGAAGGAATAGTTCTAAAGCAACCCCAGCTTAACTCGCGTACTCTCACGGGATTTTGGACGGACTACAGGGTGATGTCACCAACCCAGGAAGGAGTAGTTCTAACCAACCACAGTATCAAGAATGGTACAAACCCCAGATCTTATGAAATAGGAACAAACTACAGAGTAATGTCCCTCAAATAACAGCTGTAGTTAAGCAGAAAATAAGCTCAGCTATATGCACTCAACAACTATCGTCTCTTGCATCTTCTGAAAGTAGTGACCACCTATTGCTGAGCATCCATACACTGCTCGCTAACCCCTCTGCCCCCCCCATTGATCTTAAAGTCACATTAGGGTAAAATAACCCCTTACCTTTGAATGCACAGTATCAGTAGTAGGTACTAGGCTGCAAGTAAACTATCCTATGTTAGTAGGTTGTCCTGCCTGCTTCCACAGATGCTATCTAAATCTGCCACATTTCAGGAGTGTAACACAGGCCCCTGCAGCCCCTGCGGCCCAGAATGTTTTTCAACTCTAGAGGGGCTCCTGGATCCATCATTGGGAACCCATTCTGTCCAGGGTCAATACATATTTGTGAACTATGGGAGACTCACCTCTTCACATTCTGCATGAGAGCCCATCATTTTTCATTACGTTACTGCCACATTGGTATAGTGCATATACAATCGAAGCTCAGCTGGACAGGCTTTTTATATTACGGGCATTTCCCCAGTGAGCTGGAGCCTTGGGAGGTCCGCACCTGGCCCCTCTGTCACTTTCAGCAGCTTCCTGAGGTTAATTGCAGCAGGCACAGGGAGTCTTCAAGACAGAGAGAAAAACAGGAGGGAGGGGGAAGGTAGGTTGAAAGTGGTCAGAGAGAGAGAGAGATTGGAGAGAGAAAGGATGGATGAAAGGAGAGAAAAGGCTCATTTTAGCATTTCGATAGAGCTGGTTCCTCAGTACTGCTATAATTTGAAGCAGACTGTAATTTTGTTACATGAGTACCTGTGCACTTATGCCAAGTAAATGTAGGCTTGAAAGAGCACGCTGTTTGCATGTGTAGCTGCAGGCAGGCATGTGAAAGAGTCTCACGTCCCTGCTATACGCGAGAGTACGGTACTAAAGTGAAATCCCTTACCAAAGTTCCCCTTAAAACACAATAAAAATGAAGGAAAGGTGCACAGCACAGGAATAAAAAAAAAAAAACAGGTGACAGCTCATTGGATGATAAATATGCATTCATCGTTGGAGGGAATGTGAATGATAGCGAGGAGCAGATTGAGATAAATGGCGAGCAGCCCAGCATGCTTATTAATTCAGGGGCCAGCTCGACATGATAGATGCTAAAACATCAGAAAACTCCAGACTGGTGGCCTGGCAGAGGAGTAATCAAAAAACAGTATTTTAGAGGACAGTTTCCCCGTGTCACTCGCTGTGGATAAAAGTCCCAAAAAAACACAAACACTTTTCTTTAAGACAGACAAACAAAACGGGTCTGGCAATGGCACCCTACTCTCTTTAAGCACCCTCCATGCCATCTCAGTGCACTTCTCGGTGACAGGAAGTTAGAAAGGTAATTGTCTACTGTAGCGAAGCATTTCCGGATGCACCTCCCTGATCCTGTTCTTATTGGTGGAGACCTTTCAAGGGAGGATGCCCTTGTGTTGTAAGGTGACAACTGTAGAGACGTGTTCATCTATGAATATTATAGTAAAATAGGAAACAGCGGTGAGAAAAGATATCCCATATTAGATCACTGTAGCAGGAAAATGCTGTGTGGAAACAACATTTATTGGGCCGAATGTGTGTTCAGATGGAAGACAAGGAACATTAAGATTGATATTTTAATAATGACAGGCTCTTTATGTTGTTCAAGGAGCGCAGAGGGTGACTTAAAGCTATGAGGTAAACGAATAGTTCCTGGATTATTTGCTGGTGATCTTTGTTACTCTGATTTTTCCTTCCTTGTCCCAGGAGTTACTGTGTCTGTAAACGTTGTCAGGGGTCTGAGAGCAAACAGTGGTTACTGGACTCAGAGTGTGGCCACCAGAGAATTTTACCACTGTTGTATTTGGGCTTGACCATGCTACAGAGCCCACAACAGACTACCACTTATATAGCCTTTAGCACTTGACACCATGTGTAGCAAAATCCACCCTACGGCAATCAATTAATCAATTTATAGCCAGTGCTTTCATTTAAGAAAGAAAACATATTTTACTTCTGCACACCATAAAATACAGTACATAACTTGGAGAACACGTCAAGTGATGCGGTGGTATTTTATCCAACATCCACAGAGCCCAGGCTGTTCCACTGTGGCAAATATCAAACAACAACAACCTAACGTAAATTGTGCTGTAGCCCTCTTGTTGAAATTTCAGTGGGGCTGTTCATGAGGAGCTCCTGAAGTGTGGTTCACTCCTTTGCCCAAGAATAGTATCTGATCAGTCCCAAGAAGCTATGGTTACTCTCCCTCCTGGAATCACCATTGCACAGTAAATGCTACGCTGTTTCGGTGTTCTCGAGATGCAGGCATGGCCTGAAAATTTCAGCTTGGGAGTGGCCCCCTTCTAGGTGGCATGCATTCTTGCATGGTCCACCCACTGGAGATTGCCTTGACTATTCCTCAGCCCAGCCAATGATTCTGTGGTCTGTGTCGAATGTATATGTGCAACCCCAGTCAAGTGAGCCTTCGCAGCACCATTATCTGTGGCAGAGCAGCTATGGAAAGTTGTGCCGACATTGTCTTATACATTTTTCTTCTCTGAATCTTCCACAGCCCCAGATGCAATCCTATCACCAAAATAAAGTTAATAGCCGACCTTGGGTTGTAGCGGTGATGGTAAGGCATTGAGTGAGGTCTGCTCATGATGGAGGACTGCTCCTCAGTGCATCACCTCCTCCAGCAATCAGGTTTATTGTTTGAGACTGCTGAATGCAGTCACTATGCATTTAGCACCTCAATCTTCTAGGCACTAACGTTCTTCCCTGAAAGGCCAGTCAAGTATGCAGTTGGCTGTCTGGAGTACCCCCAAACCACAAGCACTCAGGGGGAAATCCAGTTCTCACAGACCTCACCTTCTGGATTGAGGGAGGCATCGCCTCAGTTCCTTTGATGCCCCCCTCTACTAGATAGCATCTTCCTCATGCAAGGTCATCACCAATGCTTTCCTTCACAGTCAGGCATCTCCTTCCTTCAAGGCAGACCTTTTAAGGAAGCTTCTCCTAATTACAGACAGAGTTTGTGTATTCCAGAACTCTAATTCAGGGACCGGTTAAGGGTAGCTCATATATTGCTTAGACTTCCCAAACTGATCTAGCCATTGCTTTTGTGTTCAGGTGTCAGAAAAAAAGATGTAAAGTAATAAAGTTACTCGAAAGGGTAAGTTACCTTTGTGAATCAGACCCATCTTTTTCATACTTATGGCTACAAATGGAGGGTGCTTTTTAGTTAAGAAAGACTACTTTTTTCTCCCATTCTGTTTGCCTGAAAAACTGACTTACACAATTGAAACTGTGGGTCCAATGTACATACAGCCATTTGCAAATCAGGTTTTGCAATTTGCACACTACCTTATTTTCATATGAGTATTCAATGTGTGATTGTACTAGTAGGTCACCCTGCAATTTGACCATTCACACTGGTTTGTAAAATATGAATGTAATGAATATTAGACAGGTCTCAATTTTTGATGCTGCTGTGAATCGCTGTGAAGGCAGGGATGGTGGCTTGCAAAGGACAATAAACCATTTTCCATGCATTTACTTTTCCAAACAATAACCATATTTTTTAAAAAGCCTCTCATGTGCATTAAAGTAATAGGTACTGTTTTTGAAAGAAAAATGGTTTCCAGTTGGGAACACCTTGTTGTACAGGCAGTGGACATTGGGACCACTGCCTACTTCCCCGAAACCACTCAAAACAATTGCAAAGGTGAATCTGTCGGATAAGGACAACTTACCCACAGCGAATCAATAACCAGCTCCTTGGAGAAGCTAATATTTTGATCAATGGTGTGTGATTGCAATTGCAGTCACAAAGCATTGACATATTCCTTTGCAACTCGCAAATAGGAGCAGGAGATCCCTAGCGTCCTAGTTGTGAATCGTAAATGGTCACACACCCCTTTTATGAGTTGGTAACACTTTTCTCAGCCACTGAAGTATAGTTCCTATATTACCAATAGGCTCTGCGCATTGGAATAACGTAAACGGCAGTTTAGATGTAGGACTGAGGTCATCTAGGTCTCTACTGAATATGTTAGACTTAATTAGGTTTGCCAGCTAGCTCAGAGGTCACTAGAAACTTTCTTGAATGTTCAGGAAGGAGTTAACTTTCCTGATTAGACAAGAAGGGATTAGTTTCTGACAACCGCATAAACATGACAACTTTGCTCCCTCAGAATAAAGAGTATATCTCCAGAGTCGTGTGAAAACAATAGACAGCTATTTCACTCAGTCAATCGTGCATGCTTAATTTCACCAGGAGTGCAGAGAAATAGAGAGACTGGCGTTTTCAATAAAAGTTGTTATTTATTGAGCAGTCTTCTTTCTCATTCAAGTGAAATGAATTGCCACAATTGCAATACTTATCATGAAGTAAAGTGCGTACAGTAAAAGTAGTATTATGAAATAATACAGTAAAAGCATTGATATGGTTTCTTAGCCATATGATACTTTAAAGCAGATAAAATATATACATACATAAAAACATTGACTAACGTACTCAACTGGTGCTTCTAATATACGCCTACCCCGGTGTACCTGACCTAAGCCTAATAAGTGGGAAGGAGTAAGTAAGTTGCAGTTTAAGTTAAGTTGTTTTTTTTGCCAAGAATATGAATCAACAATTCTCTTAAGGTTTTAATCAGCTCCGTACCTTGGTTTATAGAATGAAGGAGGTCTTGTATCTCTCTCTCAGGACTCGATCTCCCAGCAACCCGCAAGGGTGACTGGCAACACCGGAGCTGGATTTCTAGGCAGGAGAAAAGACAGCGTCTCTCTCAGTGCGTCAAATGGGAGGGTCGGCGTCCTTCAGCACTCGCATCAGCTGGGCGACGGGCAAGTAGATAGCCGCTCTTCTCCAAACCACCATGTGTTTGCTTAAGGCAAGTGTTGGTATATTTATAACTGAAAGGTGCCGAGTTTGACGTAAGGTTGGACATAAGACGTCACTAAGAACTAACAGTTCTTTCTGGACTCCAGAAGTTCTCGTGCAAATCAAAACAAAAGCAGGGGGAATTCCCGGGCTGCTGGAGGCTTGGTTTGTTTAAAGAACGCGTTGTACTTTCTAGGAGTCTATGGGAGTAGCCTTGCCGTATTTGGATTGCATTGGCTATGGCTAAATATGGACATGATTCTTATGCCTTTATAAGGGTATGTTTTGTTATAACCACATAAGGGCATGAATCGTGGATATCTAATTAGGGTCCTAGATAGATTCACAACACCCACACTACGTATTAATGTCCATCATTACTAAATATTAGGCAATACTAAAAATATAACTGCATGTGTGTTTTCCAACCCACCCCAAAATACATAGATTGCATTTGAAATGGTGTATGGTATATACACGAAAATTAGTATTATACTGTACGTCTTTCAAGCAGTGGTATCATTCAGATAATGCATATAAAAATATTGGCTGAGTGAATTGCGAAAATTACATTTATGAAATGGCTCTTAATACAGAAGAGAAGGTCGAGACCATTTCATCACATATTTATACAATACTGTACATGTGCTAGAGGCTAAGTCAAAATATTGTCTCTAGTGTCTCTAAGAATAGAATGTCTGTTCTCTAAGAATAGTTCTACTTTAAGCAGAGTACCATGTGCCAAAAAAAAGGTAAATATTTTGGAAGTGGAAAAAATAATTTCGCTTGCAGGGGAAAAAATAGTTCCAATTGTTTTCAGTAGTGTTGTTTATCAAAAACTGAAGGCCGAATTCAGAGTTCAGGGAACGTTTGTTTTAAAAGTTATTCTCGTTGTTGGGAGAGAACATCAGATCAGACAGGCTTGCGAAAAATTGGTCTACAACAGTAGGTGAAAGTTCAACCAAGTTCGAAAAAGCTGAAATTGTGCAAATGTGAGAATCATTGCTATCATTGATGTCTGGATCAGCAGTGCTCAGAGAAGGTTGTACCCGTGTGGTGCTGCTTTCATCTCGTACTTCACCGCCACCTAATCGTAATGGTGAAGTCTCAACGAATGCCATCATCAGAATAGGTAGCCGCTGGGGACAACACGTTGCATGAGCCGTTACCGAACCAAGCAAAGTATCGATATCCATAGGTACGGCTGATGGTAGTGTAAGACAGACTTCCAACACGCATTCTTCTCTGCATAGCAGACATCGAAGCACAGGTAAGATGCAATCTTGCCAGATTGGTCTGAATGAAAGAAACCAGGTTGTATTCAGATCTCTTAGCCGGGCAAATCCGAAGACTCTAGTGATTCGGTCTCGGTAGCGTATTGCTAGGATTGTTTTTTCCATCGTAGCTGGAGTTTTGTCTGTGGCTTGGCTTGCCATGTCGGAGCAGAAGGATCAAAAATAAAATTCCTGCTACGAGTCCCAAAAGAAGAGGTAGGCCGCCGAATAAAGAATGCACAAAATTCGGGAAAATGCCCAGAACTGCTTCAAAGGGTGCTAACAGTCCCGAAAGAATTGTGTGATGCCACTGTTATCAGACATGTTTAAAATTTGGCTTAACATTTCTACAAAATGCACGGGGCAATTTGTTGATCATAGGGTATGTGTCTCTGCCGCTGTCCTTGCAACTTGCAGATCATACGTTTCTTTGGACGAGGTTAAAGGCACAGTTGTCTGTAAAAGAATAGACTTCATTCTGCTTAAAGTATCAATTCGAATAGAAGAGATATTCAGAGAAGGCCATATTGCTGCCTCCATGTCTGGATTGCTGTTTGGATACAATACTTGCATACAGCAAATGACCCTTGAAGTAACAGTTACGAGATAGGCTTTTCCTGGCACCATGCCACAACAGCTGTGGTCACTCATTAGAACGTAACTGCCGTTCGAAAGCTGTCTGAAAAAAGGCTCTATCTGTGTTGCAGGAGTGCCATGCAGGTGACATGAAAGGTTATTTGATGACCCCTCACAGGCTCCATGCAAGTTAATACCGTGACACAGAAGTGTACCGCTAAGTGATTTTTTACAGTTGTTACCACTAAGAAATACTTCTTTTTTCCCTTCACTATAACATTTATGTGTATAAGGTAAATTCCAGGTTGATTTGATGTATCCTGTACCTAACCTTTCATACAGGCCTGCAGGTACATACTTTTGGCAATATTTAAACTGGAAAGTTGTTATTGGGATTGTAATCGTTCCATGTATTATCCATTCAATGACAAGTTTTTCTGACATTGTCAATGGTAATCTCTCAAGTTTTTCAATGCTCAGAATTGTATAGTCTGTTCCTTTTTGTGCCAAACTGATTTGTTTATCAGTAAGGTTAAAGATAGAAAATAATGACGTTATGTGATTAGACGCCATGGCACATAGCCTGAACGTAGGTTTTGCAACGTGCAGCCTAGCTGTACAATAGAACGCAATTGGGACTGACAAAGTTGTAACATTAGTAAGTCCTGCTCTATTATGTCAATAGCAGATGATACAATGCTGTCCAGTGAATTTATTCTGGAGGACAGAGTCGTTAACCCATTGTCCACTACAGAAAGGGATTTTTCCAAATGTATACGATCAATTTCTCGTATTTTTTCTGCACTTTCAATTTGGGTCACTTTCCAAGCTTCGTTGTAAGCAGCGTATATCCCGGCATATATGAAACGTTTTTGACGCTGTTTGCGATGTCCCAGTATGAAATCTCGCAAGTAAGCACCTTGTTTAAGTAAAGTCAAATGTTGCTTAGTTTCTGGCAGTGTGGATTTCTGTAGCCACTCAAGGCATAGTTTTCCTACACTATATGTTGTAACTATCCCTGGATGTTGTCTCTAGGAATATCTTGGGTCTGGCCTGTTCTGTTTGAACCCCTGTGTTTTGTTCAGGAATCTATCTTGACAGTTATTTGTGTCTGTGGGCCAGATCAACCATTTTTTCCAATCAGGATTTGTTCTGTTTTGGTGTAAAATATGGGATACGTCTATCTCCACATCTGTAGTGCTATTACTATCAGGTATGGGCTTTGGAATAGACGGTCTGTTTGAGTCTTTTATCTTGGCTAAACCAAGACATGTTTTTTGTTGAATGGTGTCATTCAGGAATATTATCTGTTCTGGGATCATGCAGGCTCTAAATAATGCTTCTAGACCTTGTACCTGCCAGTCTTTTAAACCCTGGATGGTTTTTGTTTCAATGTTGTTTTTCCAAAATTCAAAACCAAATGTAGACATTTTTTCATAAAATTTTTCTGAATAAATCAATTTAGTATTTGTCAACATTGTTTTCATTCCTGTCTTATTTAACATTTTAAAATAAAACGTCTCTGGCTCACTGTTTTTAAACCCTGAGAAGTATGTGAATTTCTCATTAAAATGTTTTCGAGCTGCCTTTTGGTGGTGTTCGACAATGTTCCCATTGATTATAAGTTAAAACATTTCTAGGTTGAGCAGATTTATGCAAATAGTGATGACCATAGTGGTTAAAACAGTACATTTCTTCATAGTTCGATGAACCCTGTAAATAATCATGTTCTGTAAATTTTGCTGACATTACTAAATCTGACATATTATTATTAATATTTTCAAAGTCCCAATCATCAGAGAAAGTACTTGGTGTCACAAAGTCACTTAAGGAAACCTTGAATTGATGTGGATATTTCAAGAGCTCAATAGGGCCATAGATTTCATAATCAGTTTTGTCCCATGCTACCCCACCGGGTATAGGATTGGCTATGATGTTCACTGATGACAGTTCTCTTTTTTCGATGTGTGAGGATCTGTGATGCTTTAGGACCAAGTTGATGTTCTGACTTGCTGTGTCCATTGTACTATATATTCCATCAATAAATCTACCCAAACATAAAACCAAGATGAGCCAAAGTAGGAGGAAAAGTACACCTAACACAATCCAAAATTCAATCCATGGTGAAATCAGATATGTTTCTTTTAGTTCATGAAAGAGTTCAGTCGATTTTTCTTTGACATTTTTTGTTGCTGGCGTTTCTTCATGTTCACTTGGATCATCAGAAAAGTCATCGAAATTGATGAAGTAGCCAGATGCAGTTCTGACAATTGTTGGAATTCCTTCCGGATTCTCATTAGTCTTTGCATTTTCATTGTTTCATTAGCATAGTCTGAGGCTAAATCGTTGTAGACAGGTGTTTCTTGACGAACTGTTGCAATTTGGGTTTCAAGAGGCACAAGTTCCATGGCTTGGTTGCATAGTCCTTTTTTATTCACTGCAGGTTTATCAAATGTGATTAGTCTCTCAGTTTGAACCTCTTGGATTGTAGCAAGATTTGGTCTTCTGCTATTTCTTGGGAGTTCACTGGGCCTACTACTTATTATTGGCCACATGATTGTGGTTTTACCAGGTCGATGGATACAACACTGTTCTCCTGTTTACCAGCAAGGGGCGGTAGTACTATTGATCTTGTTCCGCTGACAGCTAAGACAGGTACTGCTTTTCTGTAAGAAGGCCCAAATTCCTTCTTCACCGCGATCTTTTCTCTGACTAGATCCCCAATCTTTGGAATCCAGACAGGTCTTGCTGGAACAGGTGTTTTTTCTTCATTGGCTGTTGGCTTTAACTTTATGTTACTTAGACTTCTTTTTGTTTCATTTAAGTCCTGTAAAACAGCCAAACGATCTTTGATATCAAAGGATTTTTCTTTTACCACTGAAGTCTGACAATCTAAGTCCTGGATTTTCATTCTAGTGCCGAACAATAGTTCGTAAGGAGTGATACCTTTTAGAGAATTTTCCTGGCAGATTGTTAAGACTACGTTGGACACTTGTTAGATGTTTGACCCACCCATCACCCGAACCTAATACCCTCGCCGTTATAGATTCTTTCCACTACTGCATTTCCCTCAGGATGGAAGGAAGAAGAGTACCGCAATGCAATGCCCATGATGGTCATGGCCTCTTTGTAAGCTCGAGAGCTAAACGCAGGACCCTTGTCAGAATGTAGCATGCCAATTGCGTATGTGCCGATAAAGACTCGCAAATCTTTTAGAACAGTTCTGGCGTCAGCCGAGCGCTGGGGCCTACATTTTAAGTCAATCTAGTCTTAATAATTATGGGAACGCATTTCTCCGGCTGGATTTCTGCCTATAGATAGCCTTATGCTTTCTAATAGAGGTGTCCGGGCTAGTATCTGGTCTGGTTCACAACTGCGATCTCTGTTGCAGTCCTGACAATTCATTGCAAAGTTATAAATTTGCATGCTCATCCCCGGCCACCAGTATTCTGATTGTAATTCTATAAGAGATTTCAAGATCTATTGGTGCCTCAGACCATGTCCCATGTGTGCTTCTTGAATCAAGTAAGCTCTCCGGTTCGTGTTTGGAATTACTCTGTCCCCCACTCCAGGGATTTGAGCAAAAGGAACGGAGTTCGCATCAATTATGTATTACTGAGTGGAAAGTTGAGAGGTAGTGCTGCATAGTCGCCTTTTAATGAGGCTTTTACTGCCAGCATGGTTTCTCCATCTATGTGTTTTTCAGAACGTTTTTTGTGGCTACGGAAGCCGGTTGAACCGTTGCCGCTGTGGCTCTGTTAGCCAATAAATTCCCTGCAACGTGAACGCCATCACGTTGATGACTCAGTGTATGTATCACGTGAGTCTTTTGAGTTCTTTCTGTAAAAGAACTACTTGTTCCCATAGCTTTTTGTGCTTTATTGTGGCACCTGTGTCATCTTTGTAACCGTTTTGAACCCAGTTCTGCAAATATTCATTGTAAGACTGAACGCAGTAATATGAATCGCACATTATTAGTGTGGGGAATTCGCGATCGGTATTTTCAAGCGCCATCTTAAAAGCCAGTAGTTTAGCTCACTGAGCTGTACAATCTCCTAGAGATTGAGTTTTAGTGACCAGTGGTCCATATTTTCCTTCGTGCCAACGACCTTTAACAATCGCGCACGCAGCCCTATATGCTTGTTTACCCCCAACTGCGGGTTGTGCTGAACCGTCTGTATATATTATACATCCGTAATGTTCGAGAGTCAGGATTTCGGTTGGCAGAGGACATTCATATTCGTATTAGAGAAATTCTTGTGTTTTTAAATTAGGATCAAATTCGTATACTACGTCTGATGCAGCAAGAGAATGAACCCATTGTATCCATCTCGTATGTAGAGCTTTAGCATTTGGAATGCTTACTCTTGTTACTGCTTCTAGGGCAGGTACTGGTGTAACGATTATTATTTGTTTACCTTGTGCGAGGGCTCTTTCTTTTGCTACAGCAGTTTGAACCGCAGTTAGAATTTTTTCAGTTGAAGTGAATTTTATTTCAGCTTGTGTGTACAAGTGTGATTTGTAAGCTATTGGTACCGTTTCTCCCTCATTAGAGGTTAGGTACGTGAATCTGCATCTTCCTGGGATGACTCGGATTACAAGGTTGCGTACGTTTTCGCGTGTTTGCAATTTTGTTTTAGCAAACATGTCTGTTTGTAATGATCTTAAAATTTCTGTGTGTTTCTGAGTCCAATTAATTGGTTTGAAATCAGGTTTTATTAATTCATAGAGGGGTTTAACCCTCTCTGCATAATTTAGAATGTATGTTCTTCCGAAATTCAGGAAACCTAGTATTGATTGTAAATTCTTCAGCGTTTTTGGAGCTTGGAGTACAGCACACTTCTCTAAGAAGTTGTCTGCTAGGCTTTTGCCTTCACTTGATAATTCATATCCTAAAAACCGGACAGTTCGTGACTTTTTAAAGTTGAATTTGTACCCTTCAGCTGCGAACCCAAGTATTATGGTGTTCACTCTTTTTAAGTGAGTCTCCAGGTCATCGTCTGTGAGACAGATGTCATCGACATAAGATAATGCCTCATCATCATATATTTGTAGTAACTCTGTTACTCTTGCTGAGAATAATCCTGGGCTATTCTTGAATCCCTGTGGGAGTCAACAGTATTGTTATTGTGACCCCATACAGGAGAAAGCGGTCAAATACCTGCTTTCAGGTGCAATGTTTTGACAAAAGAAACCATTTGAAATATCTAATGTTGTTTTATATTTTTTGCGCACGATGTTATTCATTAGTGCTGCACTGTGTGAGTTTTGTACTGTAAATGTTTTGCAACATGAGTTTAGGTGTCTGTAGTCCAAAAACTAGACGATATGAATCGTCTGGCTTGGAGACAGGAAACAAAGGAATGTTCATTTGTGAGGTGCATGTTTCAACCCCCCCCTGATATTCACGTTGATCTAAGATCTCTAAGATCTAAGACTTGTTTTTTAGCTTCTTGCTTAACTGGGTACTGCCTTTGTGCAGTGGGTTGATTTTTTAACTGGCTTTTATGGTGAGGAGAAAACTCATCCCATCCTACATGATTTTTATATAATGCAGGGGCTTGGGCTACTGCCCATTTTCTTGCAAATGTATATTTTTAATGAATTGGAATGTGATTTGAGAAGGCAGGCATAATCATTTCTTCGCCATGTGGGCACTCCCTGACAAACTCTGGTGGCCCGTCTTTTTCTGCTAGAAGGATATCATAGCCTTTCGAAAGGTTATCCCAAAAGAGACCCCTTATTTTCCTAGTCTTGTCCCCCTCTATACGCAATGTTATTTCATATAATTTATGGGGTTTGCTAATTCTGGTGTCTGGAGTTTCCACCTGAATGCATTCATTTGTGTCCACTGTCTCCAGAAGATTCATCAGGATCTTGCGAGCTATGGTCACTTCTGCTGCGCTGTCTTGCACTGTCTGGGCCCATTCTCCATTTTTCAGTTGTGTCCTCAGTATCCTCGGCATATTTTATTTTAATACTAGCTACCTTCTTTTTTGGAAATTGTAATTTTTTACTTTGATGAGCAGGTTCCTTGTCTTTGGACTTGACGTGCTCTTCTTTGTGCTCTGACCGTCCTCTTCTTTCCGATTTCTGTGAGGAAGTCTGAAAAGATCGAGAGGGACGTGTATCAATATCTTGATATCTATCAGGTTTTCTCAAATTATCCCTATTTCTAAGGTTGTATCTTTTTTCAGAGGGCTCCCTGTGGGGAGACTTGCCTCCTCGCTGGAGATCTGTCTCTTCGTTGAGGAGACCTTCCTCTGGACGGAAACCGTTTTTCTCCGGGAGTGGATTGTTTATTACCCTCCCAACTCTTTTTTGGAGTGTTGAGATTATTTTTAATAAAAGTTTTTTCAGGATTTTCAATTAGTTGGGGTTTTAGTGGTTTCCCACCCACACTATCTCTACCTAGTTCTTCATAGGATTTTTCTATGATTCTGGCAAGTTCAAAAGGTTGTTCTGCTATATCTGTTTCTTTCAATTTTTGGCGGATCGCCACAGATGCTGCTTCTCCTTTTATGTTGGCTAGTAGTATAGCCGAGACTTGCTTAAAGTCTTTCAGTAATTTCATACCTAGAGTTAAAGCAGGTTCTGGACCGTATTCATTTTGAATCTGTCTTAGTACATCTGGTATAACCGCCATGGACGGAACATTATGTGTTTTTGTGTAAATTGAAGCAAAGACTGTGCCCCACGTGTCACAGTCCTCCACATGTGGTGCGATCCCCATTGGAAGGCAGATAGTCAGAATTCTGTGTTTGTCATGAGGTGTAGTATTAGGAAATACTGCCTCTATCTGATTATTTTTTTGAGCTAACCTGAATGAAATCTGTTCCCGTTTTGCGGGAATTTTGCCAATGGCTGATTGTATATACTGTGGTGTGATTTTATTTGTGTTCCCCTGGTGAGGGGTGGTCTGTGGAATTTTTATTGCTGGTTGGACTGTTTTGTTTTTTTTGAAAACTTTTTATTGAATATAAAGAACAAGAAAATAGAAGAACAAAAGAAGACAAGGCAGTCCAGTACAAGCATGTCATCATGTGGTTATGCGGGGGGGGGGGGTACAAACGTAAAGCTAACAGTATCGCATTCAAAATATACTGTGGGATGGGGGGGGAAGAGAAGGAGAACAGAAACAATCAATATATCTATACTTCTGCGGAGGAAACATCAGGTTGGGAGGAAGACAAGTCGGTATCAAATTCCGAAAGGGGGGGGGTACATATATCTCCACGATACGCGTTCCATTGAGTCCAAATCTTCCCCCACTTGCCAGGTCTGCCCCGGGAGACATACACAGTCTTTTCACGAAACATGGACCAGTCCATGTTCTGTTGCCATGCCAGAACCGTAGGAGGCCTCTGAGCGCCCCAAAGCTGGGCAATGTCACGCTTGGCTATCATGTTACCCAGTGTCACCCATCGAAGCTGCGCTTGGGTACAATCATTCGGTTCCCAAACATTCAACAAGCATCTCCGTGCTTCAGGCTTCAACAGCACACCCATAACCTCACTCATTACATCATGCACGCGATTCCAATAGTGTAGTACAGCAGGGCATTCCCAAATGATATGTAGGAACGTGGCCACCATACCGCAACCACGTCTGCACAATCCATCCGCCGAGAATCCCATGCGCACCAGACGCGGACCAGTCACATATACCCTACGAAGAATTTTGAGCTGGACAAATCGAAGGCGTGCCGGAATAGCTACCTCCTTAGGAGAAGAGAGCGCAGCCTGCCAGTCCTCATCATCCAGCTCCAGACCATCACTAGTCCACAACTCCCGAAGGCTATCCAATAGATCAATCCTAATATTGATGAACTTTTTATAAATGAGGGAGATCGTGCTATCAGGGACATGCCCATCCAGTATCCGATCCTCAAGCGGGGACGCTTCCGGAACATCCGAGCCCAGGGGGAAAACAGACAGGACCGCGTGTCGGACCTGCGCATATCTAAAAGATTCTCTATCATTCAGCCCATATTCAACTTTCATCTCATCAAACGACTTGATCCGACCCTTGATCCATACATCATCAACCTTGCTGATCCCAATCATGTCCCATCGATCAAACCCCTTCGACCGCCAGAGGGAGCCAAGTTTATCCGAGGCATAAAGCGGCGTGGCACGGGTCAACTTATCAGCCCAGCCTGTAGCAGACGTGGCCCGATGCCACACCTGCACGACTGTTTTAGTGGGCCCCGTAAGTGACCCGACAGGCAACTTCGCATACAGAGCCCTGTTGTAGTCACCACCGGGCAACAACCATTTATCCATCGCAAAAGCCGGATTTGGCGAAGGAGTGTAGGTGCCATGATTGATGGCCCCCAGCTGAGAGGCCCAGTAGTAGCGACGGATGTCAGGGAGAGCGATGCCGCCATCGTACCACGGGAGTGTAAGCTTCGAAAGGGCAATGTGAGACCGGCCCCCCCATAGCAACTGCCTCTGGAGGCCCTCAATCTCCCGAAAATAGCTAGCCGGTACAACATCGAGCGTATTCTGAAGCGCATAGAGAAATCGGGGGAGCGACATCATCTTAAACAACGCTGCTCGTCCCAGAGGAGAGAGAGGAAGCCGACTCCACGTTCCAACATCCGCACGGAGGCGCTGGAGGGGGGGCAGCAAATTGCGTTTATATCGAAGTGCGGGGTCCAAGGTAATAAAGATCCCCAGATACCTAAAACCCTCCAGCGCCACCGAGATGGGACAGCCACGTGGCAAAAGTGGAGCGTCACCGGAAAGAACATAAATACAGGATTTTGACCAGTTGATAACTAGACCGGAATTTTTATGAAAGGAAGTCAAAAAATCAAAAAGGACGATTAACGACTTACGAGGTAACGTAAGGTACAAGAGTATATCGTCTGCGTACAGAGATATCCGATCCTCAAAGTCCGGGGACCATCTAATTCCCCTCAAGGACGGTTCCCACCTCAACCAAGCGGTTCCAGAGCTAGGGCAAACAAGAGCGGGGACAAAGGACAACCTTGGCGTGTCCCCCTACCAAGAGCAAAGGGGGTCGAGGCCCGCCCATTCACCACCACCCTGGCTAAGGGGTCAGCATAGAGCAATTGCACCCAGCGAATAAAGGCGGGTCCAAAACCGAATTTACTGAGGACCGCCCAAAGATAAGGCCACTCGATCGTGTCAAACGCCATGGTGGCATCCAAGGACGCCAAGATGGCCGGCTCCCGCAGAGTCCCCGCTCTCGCGAGGACTCCATGCTGTCGCCGAAGGTTAAGTGCCGTGTTTCGGTGCGGTATAAAGCCGGACTGGTCCGGGTGAACCAGATCGCCTATAACAGACACCAGACGATTAGCAAGGACTTTGGCTAGGATCTTAGGTTCAGCATTGATCAGGGAAATAGGTCTAAAGGATTCACAACGGTCACGCGGCTTACCCTCCTTATGGATAACTACCATGGAGGCCAGTCTCTGGTCAGGAGGACGAAACCCCTCTTCCAGCGACACCAAGAACATCGATCGGAGATACGGCGCCAGAACATCCGGACAGAGCTTATAAAGTTCAATGGGGAGCCCATTCGGGCCCGCGGCCCGCCCTGAGCGAATCGAGCGGATAGCGGTCGCAATCTCATCCGCAGTAGGCAGAGCTTCCAACAGATCCCTCTCTTGATCAGACAGGCATGGGAGCGAGATATGACGTAGAAGCATGTGGGAGTCCCGCTCCGGCCGATCGGACACCGAGGAGTACACCACCCGAAAATAGTCAGCAAAGCGCGTCACGATTCTAGCTGGATCAGTGACATCCACACCATTTTCATCCACCACAACGGGAACTACTCGACTCGCGCATTCTCTCCTATCCAACCAAGCCAGCAATTTCCCAGCCTTATCACCCACATCATACAGCCGCCCCTGCCGTTCACGACCCATCTCTTTCGCAGCATCAGTCACCAGCGCTCTATATTCAAGCTGTTTCAGATTTAAAAGGTGCAGCTTCTCAGGGGAGACCCCAGAATCCAACTCCCCTTCAACGGCGGAAATGTCAGACTCAAGACGGACAACCTCCTCCCGCCTACATCTCTTAACATGGCCAATCGATGAGAGGGCCTGGCCTCGAATTACAGTTTTGTAGGCTTCCCATAGAGAAACAGAAGAGGTCACTGAACCAACGTTGTCAGTAAAGTAGTGATTGATCGCTGCAAGGAGTTCCCTCCTGATCTTAGGATCGCGGAGGTACCACGGGTTAATCGGGGCGAGACGACCCTCCGAACCCAGATGTGCGTTCACAACCAACCACAACGGGGAATGATCCGAGATACCCCTGGCTAGATGTTTAACCTCCCCTATAAGGGAAGCTTGAGAGGAGGGCATCAGCACATAATCAAGTCTCGAAAGGCTACCGTGGGCCCCAGAGTGGAAGGTATACTGGCGTTGCCCAGGATGATGTAAACGCCAGCAATCAGCCAGCCCCAGCGCCTCCAGAAAGTCCCCCAACCAGGATTGAGATTGTGCGATAACACGGGGAGGGTAACGGTCAAATGTCCCAGACACTACCGAATTAAAATCCCCCCCAACCACCAGCAAACCTTCGGGGACCCCCAGAATCACTCTTCCCAGATCGGCATAAGTCGTAGTTTGGAGGCCCGGAGGTATATAGACCGAAAACATAGTGAGCACCTTCCCCTCCCAGCGCCCAACAATGGCGGCGTACCGCCCTCTATCATCAAGTATAATATCGTCTACAGCGAGATGGAGGGAGGTCCGAACCATAATACCCACCCCCCTGGAGCCAGAAGTGAAACCTGAGTGTGCAATGAGACGATAGCCACGCCTATTCAGTGCATGGCACGTGTTGCCGAGCAGATGCGTCTCCTGAAGCAAAACCACATCCGGAGACAAGCGTCGCATCATCTGCAAAACCACCCCCCTCTTGATTCTATCACCCAACCCATTGACGTTCCAACACAGTATACGTAGTCCCCTATCCCCCATCCCACAGGCCACCCCAAGGCCCCCCCACCCCCAACGCAACACGTAAATACAGAAGATCATCAGTACAGTGCCTTGAAGAAAACAAAGAAACAAAAATCGAAACCCCTCAACCCTCCAAAACATCATCATACCCCCCACCCCGCACCCCTGCGTAAGACTCAAGAGCCACCCCAACTTGCAGTGTGCCTGTCGCCCTAATATACAACTAATCTATGAAAAGAACCCCAGAGGAGGAAGATTCACCCGACCCCCGCCCACACCCCATTCTGACAACACAATAGCAAACAATAGTTGCGTAGCATCAAACCACTGCCGAAAGTCAACATGGCGGCCCGGGAGCCGAGTTCGCTCCTCATTCCTGCTCCACCGGGCCGTCCCCCGCACCACCGGATTGATAAGGACGGTCAAATTGTTCTCGAGGGGGCAGTGAGTCCAGCCAGTTGCTGGCTGCTCCAGGATGATCAAAGAAAAATGTCCTATCATTGTAGACCACACGCAGGCGAGCCGGGAAAAGCATGGCATATTTCATGTCTCTGTCCCGCAGTCTCCTCTTCACCCCCTGAAATCCAAGGCGCTGCTTCTGGACCTGCTGGGTGAAGTCCGGGTAGAAGTTAACCGAAGCATTCTCATAAGCCGTAGGGCCCGATGTGCGGGAAGCCTGGAGGATCACGTCTCTGTCACGAAAGTTAAAGATCCGTGCAATGATGGGCCGCGGGGGAGCTCCAAGCTTAGGCGGGCCACCCGGGATACGGTGGGCCCGTTCTACTGCAAAAAACATGCTAAGGCCTTTGGGCGCTAAGTGATTCAGGACAAGGTCCTCCACTAGTAGATCCACCGATGATGAGTCCGTCGTCTCCGGTACCCCGACCAGCCGGACGTTGTTCCGTCGAGCGCGGCCTTCAAAATCATCCAGGCGTCGAGAGAGGTAGTCACGGGCGGACCTCAGGTTACCGACTTCAGTCTGTAATTCGGAGACGTCGGTAATAAGGCTAGATGTCTTCAGATCTAGGGATTTGACCTTCTTGTTAGTCTTCGCAAGGTCCGCCCTGATCAGGGTGACATCTATGACAACTGTGTCCAGCTTATGGGTCAGGGCCTCGTATTGCTGTCCTAGCGTGGCCTTCATCCCATTAATGGCGCCCATGACGTCTTTCAACGACAGATCTCCATCCAACAGGGAGTCGTCCCCAAGGTTGGCAGGGGGTTTGCTCGGTCCACCCGGAGAGCCCTTAGTGAGGGTGTATCGATCCATGACGTTGGACTGCACAGAGCCTCCTCGAGCTGCCGGTCTGGTCTTGCGTCTTTCTCCCTCGGGCTTGGTGGCCATTTTGGGTTGTGCGCCCCGAGGGGTACTCTGAGACCTAGTGAAAATGGCTACACTCGAAGTGCCCTCAGCAAGTCAGAGAATCGGTAAAGGCCAGCCACCAGTCAAGAAGCAGGGGAAACCAGGATCGCCAAGCACCTGCGGGCCAGGTGAGAGGATCAAATCACCTAGGCGACCGAGGCAGAGTCCATGAGGTGGAGGCACCGGAACCGAAACCGAAAGTTGGAGACCGGGCAGGGGAGAGTCACACGTGCCGTTGTTATTCAATTACCACCCGGCTGGCAGGGAAAGCAAGCCTGGGGCAGTACCATGGAGCAGGCCAAAAATGGTCAAAAGTCCATATTTCCGGCTCCCGGGAGCCTAGACGAAATGCGGAAACAAGGAAATGATCAGCAGGGTCACGACCACAAAAGCCCGTCGTCCAAATCAGGATAAGGTGCAGCATAATCGGTGGAGGTGGCGAGGGTCCGGGAGCTCTGAGCTCACGCGACCATCTTGGGTGTGCGCTAAGCTCCTCCTCCCGCTGGTTGGACTGTTGAAGTCCGCATGACATATTGGACCAATTGTCTATGTATTTTAATTAGTTGTTTTAGCTGAGCTAAAAGTTCCCGGTCTGACATTTTTTCAATGTCGGGATGTGGTGTGTAGCTGGCTAGAACCGGCCACGTGGCTCCTGGTCTACCTAGTGGACCGAGCCTGGTGATGTGATTTTGATGTTTTAGGGCACCATTAAACCAGAGCAGGTGCTCTTGGTATGTTAGTGGAATTTCAACGTCCTCGAAAGGAGCGTATTCATCCGGAGGTTCCTCTATTTTGTAATAGTGGAAATCTTGTGCCACAGCGTGTGCTGCTGGAAAATGTATCCATGAATAGAAAACCTCTGTCAGCCGATATTCATGGGCCTCTACCACAAATAAGTCTGTACCACCTCTTGGTGATAGACCATTTTCTATAAGTTTGAGAGTTATAGTTCTTCTTACATTTACCGGAATGATTATAGCATTCGGGTCTTCTTCTCGGAGACTTGTGTCATCCGCTAGGAGTTGAGCTGCTATTCTAGCTCTCTCCCTTTCGTCTTCACTTTCTCCCATTTTACTGACAGAAAGTTTTGTTGCAGAGCAAGTTTCAAGGAAACAAAGATTAGGTGGACAATATTTTGGAACACTGTATCCTTCAACGTTGACTAAACCAAAAACTAATACATAGGATTCTCATCCTACTAAGTTCCGGCGGATATTATCCCTTTACCCACTCCAGACGTCTATTGGACTTTTTACGGGAAAAGGGGTTTGTGTGAAAAGCACGACTGAGTTACTCTAGAGTCTTGCATTAGATTATCGCCTTACCAAACGTTGGGCGCCATGTAGTGCAGTTCCTATATTCCCAATAGGCTCCGCGCATTGGAATTACATAAACAGCAGTTCAGACGTAGGACTGAGGTCATCTAGGTCTCTACTGAGTATGTTAGACTTAATTAGGTTTGCCAGCTAGCTCAGAGGTCACTAGAAAATTTCTTGAATGTTCAGGAAGGAGTTACATTTCCTGCTTACACAAGAAGGGATTAGTTTCTGACAACCGCATAAACATGACAACTTTGCTCCATCAGAATAAAGAGTATATCTCCAGAGTTGTGTGAAAACAATAGACAGCTATTTCACTCAGTCAATCGTGCATGCTTAATTTCACCAGGAGTGCAGAGAAATAGAGAGACTGGCGTTTTCAATAAAAGTTGTTATTTATTGAGCAGTCTTCTTTCTCATGCAAGAGAAATGAATTGCCACAATTGCAATACTTATCATGAAGTAAAGTGCGTACAGTAAAAGTAGTATATTGAAATAATACTGTAAAAGCATTGATATGGTTTCTTAGCCATATGATACTTTAAAACTGATAAAATATATACATACATAAAAACATTGACTAACGTACTCAACTGGTGCTTCTAATATATGCCTAGCCCGGTGTACCTGACCTAAGCCTAATACGTGAGAAGGAGTAAGTAAGTTGCAGTTTAAGTTAAGTTCTTTTTTTTGCCAAGAATATGAATCAAGAATTCTCTTAAGGTTTTAATCAGCTCCGTACCTTGGTTTATAGAATGAAGGAGGTCTTGTATCTCTCTCTCAGGACTTGATCTCCCAGCAACCCGCAAGGGTGACTGGAAACACCGGAGCTGGATTTCTCGGCAGGAGAAAAGACAGCGTCTCTCTCAGTGCGTCAAATGGGAGGGTCGGCTTCCTTCAGCACTCGCATCAGCTGGGCATCGGGTAAGTAGATAGCCGCTCTGCTCCAAACCACCGTGTGTTTGCTGAAGGCAAGTGTTGGTATATTTATGTTTGTTGTTTTAAACTTTATTTCGGTTTGTTTATGAACCATAAAAGTACAACAGAAGAAGAAAAATACATTTAAGACACTAAGCTAATACACAAGTTACATCTCATTTCATATGTACAGGCAATAGGTTTACATATGGTTATGGAGTGACAATTAAAATACTAAGACAATAATTTATATATGAACAGATTAAATTTTTTAAAATACAATAGAAGCCCAAGGTTAGCCTGGAACAAATTATCTATCTACAACCAGGGAGCTTTGATGCTTCCGAATCATTCTCCGTCTTGTTAACCACATGCAAAACAGAAATTTAGCAATAGCTGTAACTATTAGTGCATTAGTATCAGATTTTAAAATTCTAAAAAATTCTAAATAGTTCCTGATTCCTAGGTTCAGACATAGCTGTATGATCCATTTCTTTCTGCTAATGGAGTAGGCAGGACAAAACAGAATCACATGTATTGGGGTCTCATTTGGGTCCTCGCAACCCGGGCAGAGGCGGGCAGGACCCACTTTCCATTTATCTGTATATGAGTGCAGGGGTAATGTACCGTATCTGAACTGTAAATACAGTTTCTTTGCTAAAACCGGTTCAATCGTATCTAATTCCTTCTCAAAGCTGTAAACATTCTTAAAATCTAAAAAGCTATCGGTGAGACTGGAGGGCCTAACTAATCGGAGAGCTTCGTGTAGATTATGGTGTTTTATGGTCTCAGCCAGGGTTCGCCTCGAGATAACTTGGCACGCGGCCTCCGGATTAGACCACAGGTTCTACATGCCAATCCTGGACGCCTGCCCCCTTATGAATGATAACCACTTAATCCTCCCTGCGCCCGGACAGGCCATCACAACCTTCAGTTCTTCTCTATAGCACTCAAGCTCCGGGACACTCCACAGTCTGCGCCAATAGAGAAGCGGGCGTGAGGCAATTGCTTCTGCAATTGGCCTCAAGTTTAAGTCCAGCCTTAGTGGAATTAGTGGTGTATTTTTTGGTAAAGAAAGTAACTGTCTGATGAAATTGTTCTCAGTTATGCTAATCTCACTCGCTGGTCGGTGCCCCCAGAGTTCCGCCCCGTAGAGAGTGGAAGATCTGGCTTGAACCTTATATATTTCCAGCGGTGGACTCACTAATTTATGCACACAAGATTTCTGCACTTTTAGGATCCCCCCCGCGGACTGAGAGAGCCCTAGGTTTGCCCTAGACATTTGGGTTTCCCACCCCATTTTGTCATTCAATGTCAGACCTAGGTAGACAAAATTATTTACCCTTTCCAGCGGACGTCCATCCATTTTCGGGCGAGGGCAATTAATTGTGCTGGCATTAAACACCATGTACTTTGTTTTATCTATATTGATCACCAAATTCCTTTTTTTGCAAAATTCGGAGAATTGGTCTAACACCCGCTGCATCCCCATTGGTGTTTTTGAAAGTAGCAGGGTGTCGTCCGCAAACATTAGTGCAGGGAATTTACCGCCAGCTAAATTTGGTGCGTCAATATTATTTACACTAATCAGATCATCTACAAGACCATTTAAGAAGAGAGAAAATAGGGTAGGGGCAAGTACACACCCCTGCCTAACTCCCTTCTCAATTGGAAATGCTTGTGTCAGCTGGCCAGATTTGCCATATCGTACCTTCGCAAAGGTTCCTTCGCGGAGTCTTTTAAATTGGTGACACAAGTAGGAAGGAGTCCCCATTGTAGTTAATATGTTCCACAGTTGATTCCTGTCCACCATGTCAAAGGCGGATTTGAGGTCCACAAATGTGAGGTACAGGCTGCCCCCTTCCAATACCACATGCTTCCAGTAAAGTACCTGGAGCCATAGTAGTTGGTCGATAGTTGATGTTTTGGCTCTAAACCCTGCTTGCAGGTGGGAGAGGATCTTGTTCTCTATGATCCAATCCTGCAAGCGTTGTAAGAGCAATCTGGCGTAGATTTTTTGGGTAACATCGATGAGACTTATTGGCCTGTAATTTGACGGGGCCAGCGGGGAGCCGTATTTATAAATCGGGATAATTTCGGCCCCCAGCCAGGTACTAGGGAATTCTTGTCCGTCAAGAATGGCATTAAATAGGACAGTCAAGTAGGGGACCCAGATCTTCAACTCATCCCTGAAAAGATCGCCAGGGATCCTATCCAGCCCTGGGGCCTTATTAGATTTCAATGCTTGTACCGCTAATGTGACTTCCGACAGGGTAAATAGAGGAGGGTGCCAACTAGGGTCCCTTCTCAGGGGTGGGCTTAGTAAGTCTTTATTTTGAGAAGCAGGACTAGAGTAGAGGTCACTAAAGTAGGCACACCAGACTTCCTCAGCAATGTTGGGGTCAATCTTTGTCTTGCCCTCTGCCTTCCCTGTGTGGACCAGATTCCAAAAGGTTCGGGGATCTTTCGCAATTAGTGCCTGTTTGATTGCATACCATCTCTCAGTTTCCCATTCGGATTTTGCATGGGAAAGGAGGTTCTTATAGGCCTTCCTTGCAGTCATAATAGGGGTTCTATTACCTATTTTAAGAGCGGATACTAAGGTAGTTTTCGCCCTCCTACATGACTGGTTGTACCAGGGATTGGAGTCCCGTGTCTGCCGATGGCGCTGATTAGAGGGTTTGTGAAAGCTGCCCGCCAGGGCCGTTATTAGTTCTTTGTGGATGGCTAGGGTTTTAGCGCCTTTGGGATAATTTGAGACGCTCTCATATAGTGCTATCAGCCGCTCGAGGTGAGGGATGGCGCTTTTGTACAGTGAAGCCAGATTTTCTGGTGAGGACTTAATAGAGGCCCATCGGATTCTTTTACCACCCTGTATGATCCTGATGTTACTAGAGACCATATCAGCCTCTGGGTGCGCCCCATCGGGATGTGGCAAATCCAAGTCCGCTACCAAGGGATTATGATCACTTTCCGTGCGATCATGTACATGGAATTGACGGATCAGTGGCCATAGGGACAAGCTATCCATGAGGTAATCTATTATTGATGAATGGCCCATTCCATTATAGGTACTCTTTCCTGGGCTGTCCCCCGGGAAGCGACCATTACAGGCTCTGAGCGAGAAAGTGTACGTCAGTGAAGTAAGCTGCATGACCGTGGGTGTCCAAGATTTGGTTTGATAGGCATTAGGGAATGGAATCTGGCAGGCATCATCCTCGTCTGTTGTTATCTGGGAAACCCCCCCAAGTGGCTCATAATGACAGTTGAAGTCTCCCCCTATTAACACCTTAGTCTCGCTAGGGAGGTTGTTCAGTAAATCGGTTAAGGACTCTAGAGTCTGTGATACCCCTCCCCCATGGACAGGGCGTAAGTAGATATTGATAATTGCTATTTTGGGTGTGTTTGGGAGAGCTAAAAGAATGCATAGTATGTCGCGGTTATTAGTATTAATCCTTTTAACCGAAAACCCGAGGTGAACACCCACCCATATGGTCAGGCCACCAGATGGTCTACCTCTAGGTCCCTTGGTTGCAAGCTCGGCATAAGTAGCAAAACCCATTCTATGGTGGATAGTCATGGCCCATGTTTCTTGGAATAAACAGATACCATGGTTATCCATGAAGACACACCAGTCAATGCTGTCTAATTTTGCAGTCAGACCCGCCACATTCCATGATAGGAGTGCTAGATATCTATTTTTGCTGGTCAGTTGGTCAGTTAACTGATTAGAGGATATGACAGAATCTATGGTTGGGTCGCCCACTTCAAGGCTCGTCTGTCCCTTAAAGGTATCGTGGCTAGATATGGGGCAATTGGCCTCGTGTGAGCTAGAGGGGAGGATGCTAGATTGAGAGGGTGTGGATGAGAACCTTATCCCACTCAGAGCATCCTCCTACCTAGCTCCCCTCCTCCCAGCCTTGTGCCGGTTGGAGGAGGGGTGGTAAAAGCGGGAAGTAAATCGCAGCCATCAAAGCAGGAAAGGACACCATATCTGTTAGAGGTTTCCAGTGGGGTAAAAGGGATCAAGTGCTCCATGTTCCTGTTCCCATGCGAGTAGTCAAGCCCCGCTGGAAGCATACTGCGGCCACCAACAGGGACTATGTTCCACCCCGAGGAGTTCCCAGTGAGCAGAGGCCTGGGGAAATGGTTCGTGTGACTATTGTGGGCGGGCATATACACGTTCCTGGTACGATGAGGGTCTACTAACCCTCCAGGGAAAAGGGGGGGAGTCGCATACGATCTTGGGTAAAAGTAGGTTAGGTCGTATGGGACTATAGCAGTATTCAGGTTCCCAGATGGCCCTGTTAGTATGCATCTAACTGCCTCTGGGTTCCTGAAATTAATTACAACAATATCTCCCTCTATGTTTTTTTCCCTGCTGCCCAGCCAGGGCAGACGCCTGACATGGACTATCTCCCCATCGATATAATATGGGAGTGGTCTATTTTGCCCTAGCCAGTGCAGGATCTTGTTTTTTAGCTGGGGATGCCCCTCCTTTTTGCCTGCTTCTAGAGTGGGGACACCTGTGAGTACAACTACAAAGGGTAGGGCTTCGGGGGGTAGTTCAACATTATTGCCCTGCGGTTTGTTATTAGTGGGCAAACTCAACCTTCCCCTTCCCGGTTGCTGGCTCTTAGTACTGGGATTTACACCACCCTTCTGGGGTTCTCTTATAGCCTGGACTGTAGATTTTGTCGCTGTTGCCATAAGAGCCTGGACCTGTTGGGGAGCCAGGTTTTTCCGCTGAATGTTACCAGGAGGCTTACTAGTTACATTATTGACCTTACTAGAGCTCTTGGGAGGATCTGCAGTTCTCGATGTATTGTTAACAGAGGATTTATTAGCTCCTGTGTTGCCAATTTTGAGACCATTTGGGGCAGTCTGGGTAGGAGCAGGGACGATTGGAATCTGGGGTAAAGTTGCCGGCAAGGTGAAGGACCTTGAGATGGTAATAGGAGGGCTTGTCCTATCCTTGTCAGCAAACAGTGCCTCCAGATTACCTAGTCGATGCTCCACCCTCTTTAGAATATCCAGTATGGGAAGCATGAAAGACCTAAGTAACTGGTCAACGGAGTTCCGCGCAGTATCAGGAAGGGAAAAGATTTCTTGGCATGGAGTGGAAGCAACCCCTGTTTCCCTTCCTTTATTGGTAGCAGGCAGTGTAACATTTGGGTCTAAGGTAGGTACTGTTATAGACACTATATCAGTTGGTACAGAGGCCTTAATTGCAATTGGGCCAGTAGTCTTACTTTTCAGTGATTTGCCGAACTCGGAATGGCTAAGCTTGCCCCTCTGGGGAGCACCCAGCCCCCTCCTCTTTTTGGTTGGAGGTGGTCCGAGAGGTTTAGTCGTATGGGGTATCCTGCCCGACCTAATAGGCAACTCCCTAGCTGGAAGACAGGACACATTTTTTACATTTGGACCTAGAATTGGAGCACATAAGGGCAAAACATTGGGTGAGGAGTCAATAGATACTGGGCCGGAGGGCGATGGAGTGCTTCTGAGGAGTAGGGGGAATTTATCCGGGGACAATGGAACTTCATTGGGGGTATCAGTGATAGTATCCGGGAGAGGGGGTGTAAGCGCCAGATCAATCAGTGGTTTATTTTTCAAAGACTCAATAGAGCGGCGGCGTTCAATCCTGCGCTCGATTAGTGAATCATCCTTGTCCAAGTCCACAGAGGCCCTAGTAAAGTAATTCTCTAGTGTTTTTTTGGAAGTCCCCACAGTACTGGAATTGTCATCAAATCATGATAATTCCAGTACTGGAATTATCATGATTTGATGACATGGTGTTGAGTTCCTACCATCGAGCGTTGGTTGCAGGTGTTAAGTGGGTGGCCCGTCCCGTCCTCGCACGACCCCGGACGGCCACAGACGGCCCGCCCTTTGCCCGGGCTTCGCCCCGAGCTCTGTCCCGCGCGCATCCCGCGTCGCGGTGATGGATGCGCCTGTTAAATAAGAGGAGGCTGGGGGCGTGGCCGCCGGGGGAAGAGGCACCAGCTGCGTAGAGTGGAGGATGCTGGTCCTCGCAGTCCCCCGGTAGGCTCCACGCACACTATGTCCAAAGGTGCCCTCAACCTGGGCCGGGCTCTCCTGGGAGCGAGTGTGCTCTCCACCGATTGTGGAGCCGCTCACACCAGGGTCAGGCAGCCACAGGAAGCAAGTGAGCGGCACCCGCGGAGCGGGTGTCGCGAACAGTGATGAAAAGGGCTAGCGGCCTCGAGGTGCGGGCTGAAGTTTAAGGCAGTCCTCGCGCCAGAAGGTAATACGGTCAAAGAGGCACCCAAAGTGCCGGTGTTCCCAGGTGGAGATATCGCTGGAGGCTGGGGGCGTGGCCGCCGGGGGAAGAGGCACCAGCTGCGTAGAGTGGAGGATGCTGGTCCTCGCAGTCCCCCGGTAGGCTCCACGCACACTATGTCCAAAGGTGCCCTCAACCTGGGCCGGGCTCTCCTGGGAGCGAGTGTGCTCTCCACCGATTGTGGAGCCGCTCACACCAGGGTCAGGCAGCCACAGGAAGCAAGTGAGCGGCACCCGCGGAGCGGGTGTCGCGAACAGTGATGAAAAGGGCTAGCGGCCTCGAGGTGCGGGCTGAAGTTTAAGGCAGTCCTCGCGCCAGAAGGTAATACGGTCAAAGAGGCACCCAAAGTGCTGGTGTTCCCAGGTGGAGATATCGCTGGAGGCTGGGGGCGTGGCCGCCGGGGGAAGAGGCACCAGCTGCGTAGAGTGGAGGATGCTGGTCCTCGCAGTCCCCCGGTAGGCTCCACGCACACTATGTCCAAAGGTGCCCTCAACCTGGGCCGGGCTCCCCTGGGAGCGAGTGTGCTCTCCACCGATTGTGGAGCCGCTCACACCAGGGTCAGGCAGCCACAGGAAGCAAGTGAGCGGCACCCGCGGAGCGGGTGTCGCGAACAGTGATGAAAAGGGCTAGCGGCCTCGAGGTGCGGGCTGAAGTTTAAGGCAGTCCTCGCGCCAGAAGGTAATACGGTCAAAGAGGCACCTGAAAGGTGCCGAGTTTGACGTAAGGTTGGACATCACTAAGAACTAACAGTTCTTTCTGGACTCCAGGAATTCTTGTGCAATCAAAACAAAAGCAGGGGGAATTCCCGGGCTGCTGGAGGCTTGGTTTGTTTAAAGAACGTGTTGTACTTTCTAGAAGTCTATGGGAGGAGCCTTGCCGTATTTGGACTGCATTGGCTATGGCTAAATATGGACATGATTCTTATGCCTTTATAAGGATATGTTTTGTTATACCAACAAAATCAACAAGAGAGATAGGGCGCGAGTAGACACTCCTGTACCCCAATAATTATATTTTAAACAACGAAGGAGTGACTTAATGAAAACAAAATAAGACAAAACAAGGTGTGTTAGATTATGCAATGGTCCCTACCCGGTTGGCGTAACTGTAAGGTTGGAAAAATCCAATCCTAACAATCAGGAGGTCGCAACCCAGAAAAGTAGTATAACTACACATAACTGGAAAGGACAAGTAAACCTCTTTGTTAAAAGGACCCTCACTCACCACTAGTTGGTGACATGCTTCATCATAGGGTCCCCGCTGGGGTGGCCGAATGCCCCCCCAGCGTGCTACAACGCCTGATTTACA
Source organism: Lissotriton helveticus (assembly GCF_964261635.1). Taxonomy (NCBI): domain Eukaryota; kingdom Metazoa; phylum Chordata; class Amphibia; order Caudata; family Salamandridae; genus Lissotriton; species Lissotriton helveticus. The sequence continues at coordinate 926,342,492 of NC_136071.1, read as the reverse complement.
GCGGAGCGGGTTGGTGTTGAGTGTGACAGTGGTTTAACTCAAAAGAAATTGTTGCAAAATAAGTGAGTGCAGAATTTAAAAATTACTAGGTTGAAACCCAAACAAAATCTTCAATGTGGGCCAACCTGTATCCAGATTAAAAAGGCGGACAAAATAGGTTCTGAATTTGGAGACCTGTGTCCTTGAGTGAGATATAAGGTCAACATGTTTCTGCTGTAAAAATGCAGGATCGCACAGCATTCGTCAGGACCATAGACCAATAGCACTCCGGTGGTATGTACACACTAAGGTACACCCTCCCGTGAGGCACTTGATGTAAAAAATTGAAAGAGTATGATGTAATTACTCACGGATATTGCCCGTGTCGGCACACTGTGATTCACAGCAGCCCGAGTTACCTGTAGAGAGAGGAGAGGGACACACTAACACATAGACACACAAATCAACATGTTATCCATTTTTACAACATGTAGCAAGGTAACGTGAGAATTATCACATCACCTCTGTTTCCTTAACACCCTATTAGAGTGGTAGGATAAAGTACCCTCATGATCATGAATTCGATATAGAGGGATGTCTAGTTACAGACTTCTAAACAAAAATTATTCATATTAGAATAGTGGAACCAAAGAGGGAGGTTCCTGAAACGCAGTAGATTTATTTAAATCAGCGTATTTTGGGCTAAAGTTTTAGAAAGGCTAAGGATTTCTTACCCCTCCATAGTTTATACTTAAGCCGGGTATATAATAAATAATTAAAGCAGACAAAATATATTATTTTGGAGACTCATAAAACGGCAAAAGGGGGGGCCTCACAATGTGGAAACCAGAGCGACAACATGCATTAATCTGCAAGGTTCAATAGCGTGTCAGCAAGGAGCTCAAAGCACTTACAGCTAGAAGGAGGGAAATTCTCTTCATGGGTCAAGACAGCACGGGAATTGTTCACGCGGTGTAAAATCTAGCGTGTAAGGAGGAAAACAAGATGTTACCAAACCCTCCGTAGTTCGACAGTCTTTGAGGCAGAAAGCAGCTGCACGGTAGACAAGCAGTTTAAAAACTTACTTTTCCACTCGCGACTCCCCGTCCAAAACCTATGCTACAGGACTGCCGTCTGCCCGGAGGTAGTAGAGAAACCCATGTGAGCTCTTTTAAATAACATAGTTGTTCCGGCCACGTGACTGGCGTGCCCGGACATGAAAAGGGGGGCGTGACACGGGGCGTCACAAAGGGCGAGGCGGAGAAGCCTTAAAGGGACAAAGCCCCTTTGGTCACCCTACAGGTAATGCGGTTCGAATCCCCGTTCCGCCTCGTTGGTGAACCAATAAGTTGAGGGGAATAAGATGTTAATTTTGAGGAACAGTAGTTCTCTCCAAAAAATGTGATTAATATTCATAACGATAACGATTAAGGCAAAGACGTGCGTCGATTAAAACGAGCCAGTCCTGAGTGGGAGGCTACGCCTTGATACTATATGGTAGGCAGCCAATTTGTCTGCGCCCATACCTTCCGAAATAATGCATTGTCATAGAATCTTCTGGGGCATTGATAACTAATGGCCCCTTTAGTACTGTATTATTATTAAAATATGCTTAGATCATGATGCCATATGAAATGGCTCTAGTGCGGTTATATTCTTGGTTCACCTTGATCCACCCAGTCACCTGTCTGGGATATGGTATGCGCTAGAAAAGGGTCGAGAAATAAGGCATGTTGTCACCAAGCAAAGCAACCACCTCTTCTTTTGAAAAGGAGGGGCCCTGTTCTTCCATGGTAGATTGATGGTCTCGTTATTAATAAGTCTCTGCTAATAATAAATCAGTAAGTCTCTCACAGCTGCACGCTGCTCTAAGAACCAACAAAATCAACAAGAGAGATAGGGCGCGAGTAGACACTCCTGTACCCCAATAATTATATTTTAAACAACGAAGGAGTGACTTAATGAAAACAAAATAAGACAAAACAAGGTGTGTTAGATTATGCAATGGTCCCTACCCGGTTGGCGTAACTGTAAGGTTGGAAAAATCCAATCCTAACAATCAGGAGGTCGCAACCCAGAAAAGTAGTATAACTACACATAACTGGAAAGGACAAGTAAACCTCTTTGTTAAAAGGACCCTCACTCACCACTAGTTGGTGACATGCTTCATCATAGGGTCCCCGCTGGGGTGGCCGAATGCCCCCCCAGCGTGCTACAACGCCTGATTTACAGCGGAGCGGGTTGGTGTTGAGTGTGACAGTGGTTTAACTCAAAAGAAATTGTTGCAAAATAAGTGAGTGCAGAATTTAAAAATTACTAGGTTGAAACCCAAACAAAATCTTCAATGTGGGCCAACCTGTATCCAGATTAAAAAGGCGGACAAAATAGGTTCTGAATTTGGAGACCTGTGTCCTTGAGTGAGATATAAGGTCAACATGTTTCTGCTGTAAAAATGCAGGATCGCACAGCATTCGTCAGGACCATAGACCAATAGCACTCCGGTGGTATGTACACACTAAGGTACACCCTCCCGTGAGGCACTTGATGTAAAAAATTGAAAGAGTATGATGTAATTACTCACGGATATTGCCCGTGTCGGCACACTGTGATTCACAGCAGCCCGAGTTACAGGTAATCACAGTGTGCCGACACGGGCAATATCCGTGAGTAATTACATCATACTCTTTCAATTTTTTACATCAAGTGCCTCACGGGAGGGTGTACCTTAGTGTGTACATACCACCGGAGTGCTATTGGTCTATGGTCCTGACGAATGCTGTGCGATCCTGCATTTTTACAGCAGAAACATGTTGACCTTATATCTCACTCAAGGACACAGGTCTCCAAATTCAGAACCTATTTTGTCCGCCTTTTTAATCTGGATACAGGTTGGCCCACATTGAAGATTTTGTTTGGGTTTCAACCTAGTAATTTTTAAATTCTGCACTCACTTATTTTGCAACAATTTCTTTTGAGTTAAACCACTGTCACACTCAACACCAACCCGCTCCGCTGTAAATCAGGCGTTGTAGCACGCTGGGGGGGCATTCGGCCACCCCAGCGGGGACCCTATGATGAAGCATGTCACCAACTAGTGGTGAGTGAGGGTCCTTTTAACAAAGAGGTTTACTTGTCCTTTCCAGTTATGTGTAGTTATACTACTTTTCTGGGTTGCGACCTCCTGATTGTTAGGATTGGATTTTTCCAACCTTACAGTTACGCCAACCGGGTAGGGACCATTGCATAATCTAACACACCTTGTTTTGTCTTATTTTGTTTTCATTAAGTCACTCCTTCGTTGTTTAAAATATAATTATTGGGGTACAGGAGTGTCTACTCGCGCCCTATCTCTCTTGTTGATTTTGTTGGTTCTTAGAGCAGCGTGCAGCTGTGAGAGACTTACTGATTTATTATTAGCAGAGACTTATTAATAACGAGACCATCAATCTACCATGGAAGAACAGGGCCCCTCCTTTTCAAAAGAAGAGGTGGTTGCTTTGCTTGGTGACAACATGCCTTATTTCTCGACCCTTTTCTAGCGCATACCATATCCCAGACAGGTGACTGGGTGGATCAAGGTGAACCAAGAATATAACCGCACTAGAGCCATTTCATATGGCATCATGATCTAAGCATATTTTAATAATAATACAGTACTAAAGGGGCCATTAGTTATCAATGCCCCAGAAGATTCTATGACAATGCATTATTTCGGAAGGTATGGGCGCAGACAAATTGGCTGCCTACCATATAGTATCAAGGCGTAGCCTCCCACTCAGGACTGGCTCGTTTTAATCGACGCACGTCTTTGCCTTAATCGTTATCGTTATGAATATTAATCACATTTTTTGGAGAGAACTACTGTTCCTCAAAATTAACATCTTATTCCCCTCAACTTGTTGGTTCACCAACGAGGCGGAACGGGGATTCGAACCGCATTACCTGTAGGGTGACCAAAGGGGCTTTGTCCCTTTAAGGCTTCTCCGCCTCGCCCTTTGTGACGCCCCGTGTCACGCCCCCCTTTTCATGTCCGGGCACGCCAGTCACGTGGCCGGAACAACTATGTTATTTAAAAGAGCTCACATGGGTTTCTCTACTACCTCCGGGCAGACGGCAGTCCTGTAGCATAGGTTTTGGACGGGGAGTCGCGAGTGGAAAAGTAAGTTTTTAAACTGCTTGTCTACCGTGCAGCTGCTTTCTGCCTCAAAGACTGTCGAACTACGGAGGGTTTGGTAACATCTTGTTTTCCTCCTTACACGCTAGATTTTACACCGCGTGAACAATTCCCGTGCTGTCTTGACCCATGAAGAGAATTTCCCTCCTTCTAGCTGTAAGTGCTTTGAGCTCCTTGCTGACACGCTATTGAACCTTGCAGATTAATGCATGTTGTCGCTCTGGTTTCCACATTGTGAGGCCCCCCCTTTTGCCGTTTTATGAGTCTCCAAAATAATATATTTTGTCTGCTTTAATTATTTATTATATACCCGGCTTAAGTATAAACTATGGAGGGGTAAGAAATCCTTAGCCTTTCTAAAACTTTAGCCCAAAATACGCTGATTTAAATAAATCTACTGCGTTTCAGGAACCTCCCTCTTTGGTTCCACTATTCTAATATGAATAATTTTTGTTTAGAAGTCTGTAACTAGACATCCCTCTATATCGAATTCATGATCATGAGGGTACTTTATCCTACCACTCTAATAGGGTGTTAAGGAAACAGAGGTGATGTGATAATTCTCACGTTACCTTGCTACATGTTGTAAAAATGGATAACATGTTGATTTGTGTGTCTATGTGTTAGTGTGTCCCTCTCCTCTCTCTACAGGTAACTCGGGCTGCTGTGAATCACAGTGTGCCGACACGGGCAATATCCGTGAGTAATTACATCATACTCTTTCAATTTTTTACATCAAGTGCCTCACGGGAGGGTGTACCTTAGTGTGTACATACCACCGGAGTGCTATTGGTCTATGGTCCTGACGAATGCTGTGCGATCCTGCATTTTTACAGCAGAAACATGTTGACCTTATATCTCACTCAAGGACACAGGTCTCCAAATTCAGAACCTATTTTGTCCGCCTTTTTAATCTGGATACAGGTTGGCCCACATTGAAGATTTTGTTTGGGTTTCAACCTAGTAATTTTTAAATTCTGCACTCACTTATTTTGCAACAATTTCTTTTGAGTTAAACCACTGTCACACTCAACACCAACCCGCTCCGCTGTAAATCAGGCGTTGTAGCACGCTGGGGGGGCATTCGGCCACCCCAGCGGGGACCCTATGATGAAGCATGTCACCAACTAGTGGTGAGTGAGGGTCCTTTTAACAAAGAGGTTTACTTGTCCTTTCCAGTTATGTGTAGTTATACTACTTTTCTGGGTTGCGACCTCCTGATTGTTAGGATTGGATTTTTCCAACCTTACAGTTACGCCAACCGGGTAGGGACCATTGCATAATCTAACACACCTTGTTTTGTCTTATTTTGTTTTCATTAAGTCACTCCTTCGTTGTTTAAAATATGTTTTGTTATAACCACATAAGGGCATGAATCGGGGATATCTTATTAGGGTCCTAGATAGATTCACAACACCACAAGATGAGCTTGGTCCATTTCAAAGCAATCTTTTACAGACACAAACACTGTGAGTTTGGGAATCTCAGAGTTTCGTGACCACAAAAGTGTTCTGTGGATTGAGTCCTAAATCATGTTATCAAGGTCAGATCTCAGTAAAACATTGATATATGACTCTAATGCTTTTCCTCTTTCTAATGCCCCTCGTAGCTCTCGCTCTGCACTTATTTCGGAATTAAACATGGCAACAGCAAAGTTAATCAGGCTAAATAATAAAGCATGTTTTGCAATAAAGATGTGTAGACCCTAACCAAGGAGGATGTTGGATTTGGTTTTCATGATAAATTTGCCTACCATAGAGCATCCTAATTTATGGTTATGGTAGATAATGTCAGAGAAAGTCTAAGAATGCAACAGGCATTTTTAAAGGCTGTATCATCTTTACTTAGAGTTATGAATATTCTCTGGGTAACACTACAAGAGAAACAAAATTCACATGGGACATTTGGAGGGCTCTTTCTCATTGGACAGAGTGGAATTGTTTTCCTGGCCTTTCTCATGCAGTTTCTAGTGGAGTTTGAGATTACAGCTTCACAACTTGAATCCAATCAGAATTCAGGTCTGGATATGCACAACATATGTTATTTTGCAGATTTATATAGCGCGAACTCGACCAGAAAATATTGGAGCACTTTACATGGGGATATTAAGTGATTTGCCCAGAATCACAGGAAGCTGAGCCAATGCCAAGGATAAAACCTGGTTCCATAGTTCCAAAATCGGCAGCTCTAGCTGTAAGGCCAAAACCTCTCCCCAAAGGGGAGTTTGCTTCTCATGTTTTAGAAGGAAATGAGGACAGTGAGTGTTATGGTATTAACCAATTTGCTTAATATCATGGACAAGATAGATGAGAGATTTAAGTAGTGTGGTCATGCAAATGTCATGACCTAAGCCTGAAGGCTTACTATTTCTATGTAACTTAAAAAATGCCTGAAGCTCAGCAGGCTGAATATAAGTGTAACTGTGAGTATGACTGTGTTTGAGGCTAGACCAGAGGGGAAGTGTGCTTCTTATTGGAACAGAACACTTACACCTGGATGATCCAACATGTAAAATTATCACTAACCTCATTTCTGATTTGGCAGCATTAAACATTAATTTACATAATTCTGGCCCCACGCATGCGGCGGGCCACTTACTGGATCGTATTTTCTCCAGTCTATCTCCCCCAGCACTCCCTTTATGCTGGTCTGACCATTTTATAACTAGGTTCTGTCTCGAACCTCTAGATAATTCTGTACCTACTATTCCCACCTTAAGGACATTAACTAGAGATTGGAAACAACTAGACACAACTGCTTTTAACAATATTTTGTGTTCTCATGTGCCCATCTCTAAACAAATGGTGAATACGCTCTCGGTTTCTGTGCAAAAATGGCTTCTCAATGCCATAGATACCTGTTTCCCTCTTTCCCAATAAAGGGTTAATAATCATCGCCCTCCAGCACCCTGGTTTACTGAAACACTGAAAACAGAGAATGCCAAATGTAAGGCAATGGGACGAAGGTGGAGAAGGAACTATGCTTCCAATTCTAAAACTATTTATAAAAAGGGAAAAAAAGTGTATCATAATCTCTGCAAGTCGGCCCACGCTGAATATGTATCAACTACCATCTCCGATGCTCTGAACTTTTTAGTATGGTCAAGGAGCTCGCCGGATCTAAACCCCAATCTAGGCCCCCCTCACTTAATAAATGACAATGTGAGGACCTGGCTACTTTTTTCCCCAGAAAGTTGAGAATATATACTCGGATATAGTGAGCTTGCAGTGTGATAACCCGCCTTCACTGCAACTTGCTAAATTCCTCCAATTAGTATCTGCACCACCCTCAACAGACAATATCCATTCTGATCAGGATAAGGCTCTTTGTGCACCTTCTAACTATCTGGACTCATGGCCCTTATTAAACCCAGCTTCCTTTAAAGGACTTTTAGACATTGTCAAATCAGGATCACCAGGGACCCTTTGCCTATCTCTGTGCTCGGAACGGTGATAGATTAAACCCAGATCTTTTGACTGGGGGTGAGTGTTTGATTGATTCAGATGCTCCGTTCATCACCACCCCCTTTTGTACCGCTTTTGGCCGCCATAAGTGTGGCAGGGTATGCTCAGACGGGAGTCCCTTGCTCACTTTGCCACTGGATTCAAGCAAGCAGGGCTGAAGACGGCTGGAATGCCAGAAACCGGTCCTCGGAAACTTGTTTTCGGTCCAGGGAAGACATGGCTTGGCAGTTCGGGCTGGACTGTTCCCATGAGGCACAGGGTCAGACTGATTTGCATATAGCCATGTCTGAACTGGGGTGGCAGAGTGGGCTAAAGAACGGTGATGGATTAAACCCAGATCTTTTGACTGGGTGTGAGTGTTTGATTGATTCAGATGCTCCGTCCATCCTCACCCCCTTTTGTACCGCTTTTGCCCGCCATAAGTGTGGCAGGGTATGCTCAGACGTGAGTCCCTTGCTCACTTTGCCACTGGATTCAAGCAAGCCGGGCTGAAGATGGCTGGAATGCCAGAAACCGGTCCTCGGAAGCTTGTTTCTGGTCCAGGGAAGACATGGCTTGGCAGTTCGGGCTGGACTGTTCCCATGAGGCACAGGGTCAGACTGATTTGCATATAGCCATGTCTGAACTGGGGTGGCAGAGTGGGCTAAAGAACGGTGATGGATTAAACCCAGATCTTTTGACTGGGTGTGAGTGTTTGATTGATTCAGATGCTCCGTCCATCCTCACCCCCTTTTGTACCGCTTTTGCCCGCCATAAGTGTGGCAGGGTATGCTCAGACGTGAGTCCCTTGCTCACTTTGCCACTGGATTCAAGCAAGCCGGGCTGAAGATGGCTGGAATGCCAGAAACCGGTCCTCGGAAGCTTGTTTCTGGTCCAGGGAAGACATGGCTTGGCAGTTCGGGCTGGACTGTTCCCATGAGGCACAGGGTCAGACTGATTTGCATATAGCCATGTCTGAACTGGGGTGGCAGAGTGGGCTAAAGAACGGTGATGGATTAAACCCAGATCTTTTGACTGGGTGTGAGTGTTTGATTGATTCAGATGCTCCGTCCATCCTCACCCCCTTTTGTACCACTTTTGCCCGCCATAAGTGTGGCAGGGTATGCTCAGACGTGAGTCCCTTGCTCACTTTGCCACTGGATTCAAGCAAGCCGGGCTGAAGATGGCTGGAATGCCAGAAACCGGTCCTCGGAAGCTTGTTTCCGGTCCAGGGAAGACATGGCTTGGCAGTTCGGGCTGGACTGTTCCCATGAGGCACAGGGTCAGACTGATTTGCATATAGCCATGTCTGAACTGGGGTGGCAGAGTGGGCTAATGAACGGTGATGGATTAAACCCAGATCTTTTGACTGGGTGTGAGTGTTTGATTGATTCATATGCTCCATCCATCACCACCCCCTTTTGTACCACTTTTGGCCGCCATAAGTGTGGCAGGGTATGCTCAGACATGAGCCCCTTGCTCACTTTGCCACTGGATTCAAGCAAGCCGGGCTGAAGACGGCTGGAATGCCAGAAACCAGTCCTCGGAAGCTTGTTTCCGGTCCAGGGAAGACATGGCTTGGCAGTTCGGGCTGGACTGTTCTCATGAGGCACAGGGTCAGACTGATGTGCATATAGCCATGTCTAAACTGGGGTGGCAGAGTGGGCTAAAGAACGGTGATGGATTAAACCCAGATCTTTTGACTGGGTGTGAGTGTTTGATTGATTCAGATGCTCCGTCCATCACCACCCCCTTTTGTACCGCTTTTGGCCGCCATAAGTGTGGCAGGGTATGCTCAGACGTGAGTCCCTTGCTCACTTTGCCACTGGATTCAAGCAAGCCGGGCTGAAGACGGCTGGAATGCCAGAAACCGGTCCTCGGAAGCTTGTTTCCGGTCCAGGGAAGACATGACTTGGCAGTTCGGGCTGGACTGTTCCCATGAGGCACAGGGTCAGACTGATTTGCATATAGCCATGCCTGAACTGGGGTGGCAGAGTGGGCTAAAGAACGGTGATGGATTAAACCCAGATCTTTTGACTGGGTGTGGGTGTTTGATTGATTCAGATGCTCCGTCCATCACCACCCCCTTTTGTACCGCCTATCTCTGTGCTCCAGCAGCTTGAGCCGCCATCTTTGCTGGTTATTATGGACCTTTTAAATGCCTCCTTACAGGAAGCTACAGTTCCACCAGATTGGAAGCACACCATGTTGCTCCTTCTTCTCAAAAAGGCCAACGCTGACCCCGACTTACCCCCTAACTATCGGCCCATTTCTTTGCTACTGGCCTTTTAAAAAATCTTAGAGAAACATATCCACGCTCAGCTCTCTAATTTTCTTGAAACCCAAGGGTACCTTCATCCCTCTCAATCGGGCTTAAGAGCTGATTTTTCAATGGAAGCAACTCTATTGGGGGTAATGGAAAGATTTTGTCGTCATCTGGATGCTGGAGACACAGTGGCCCTCATTTTACTTGACTTAAGCTCAGCATTTGACACGGTGTCTCACACCATGTCACCAAAAATGTTAAGATCATTAGGCATCTGTGGCTCAGCTTTAAACTGGCTCATTTCTTTACTTGCCAATAGCACTTTCCAAGTCTTTTCCCCAACAGCCAGTTCTGATATCCATTCATCACATTATGGGGTACCTCAGGGCTGCGGAAGAGGCCGGGTTGTCCCTGTTTTCTTATGCGGATGACTCCTAGATTATCGTCTGTCTTTCTATGGAGAGTGTGGCGCGGTCGTCCCCCCTCCAACTAGGTTTGAGTAAAATTATCTCAAGCTCATGGAGAGAAAACCGAGGTCTTGATTCCTGGCAAAAATAAGGATCTCTGGGGCCTACAACAATGGCCCAGTGAGATGGGTGCCCATCCTTTACCCTCCTGCCAAGTCCGTAACTTGGGTGTCACCATTGATGGCTCGCTAACTATGCATCATCAAGCTGTCAAGGTGGCCGCCACATGTTTTACCATCCTGAAGTGGCTAAAAAAGATCATCTGGATGCTACCTGAGCCCACCCAGAGAACGGTAGTCCAGGCATTAATCACCTCAAGTCAGGACTACAGTAATGTTCTCTACCTACGATCCAACAAGGAGGTGACTTGTAGGCTGCAGATGGTTCAGAACTCTGCCGCAAGACTACTTTGCCAGATTTCCTGGGCCACCTCTGTCTCTGGCCACCTACGGGACCTGCATTGGCTCAGGGTAGAGAACCGAATCAAGTTCAAAGCCCTGAGCTACATGTTCAAAAGTAAAACAGGGAGTGCCCCTCAGTACCTGCAGTCTCTGGTCTGCCCCTATTTCCCTCCCGATGTCTCCGCTCATCCACTCAAGGGAAGTTCTCTGAGCCTAGAATCAGACTTTCCCGGATGGGTGATAGATTGTTTGCATATCTTGGTCCTTTACTTTGGAATGCCTTTCCCACAGCTAATCGAAACAAAACGGTGTATACCCAATTTTGCAAATCATTGAAGACTTGGCTTTTTAACCAGTAATCCTGTATGCTGTTACACAGTCTCTGATCTGCCTTGGCCCGGGAAACCCTTTTTGGGTAGCTGCTGCGTCTTATAAATTCAATAAATAAATAAGATAAAATACATAATAAACAGAAAGATGGAGCCGTTCTATCTCATAGCAAGCGTAATTTGCATTGCATGATTACAACTGTAGATAGCTTGCAAAAACAAATTATACAGAATATTACAAAGCTGTCAATACAGTATAAAATTACTCACTCCAAACTCTAGTATGCTATGATGGTTACATTATTTAAGGTACAAGACTCCCCCTTGTCCCAAATCACATCTATTTTTAACTGCCTCTAATCCCCATAGCAGCCTCAAGAAATGATTTAACTTCAAAAAAGGTACATATCATAATAAACAATTTTTAGTCGTGATCCTACCTCGACTTGTGTTCCATGCACTTTACTAAGAAAAAAAGGGTGAGCACTCAAATAGTAGATACTGATCCATGGGAGGGGGTATAGGATTGCACATAGCCATGAGGAAAACATCTTGTAGCATTGTTGGTCTCACACAACCTAATACCAAAGAAGCAGGAGAGAAGAGTTTGTGTTGTTCTGTGAAGAACAAGTAGGTCTCTTGAGTTATTAACATCAAGAGTAAAGGGTACAATTAGATAGCTGCGCTCCTTTAAATAACAAGATGTTTGCTTGTGAACCTTGGTGATTCCAGGTGAGGGAACTATTTGCTTCTTAAACCTCTTAAGAAGCAGTGGCTATAAACCAGATATGATTGGTTATGATGAGGAGTATAAATGTATGCTAGGCGCCATACTTTCTATATAGTCCTGGCCACGAATGGGAGAAATGTCGAGATATGCAGCCAAGTGCATCATTGTAGGAATTTGCGATTCCTAAATTGCGAAAATTAAGGAATCGCAATTTAGGAATCGCAAATTCCTATGCATCAAGAAATCGCAAAAGTTTTTGTGATTTCTTGATTTTCCTTATTTGCGATTCCTTAATTGCGAATCGCAATTAAGGAATCGCTTTACATTGATTCCTATCGGCCTAGAGGCCCATAGGAATCAATGGGAAGGCTTTCTCATTTTGCGAATTCGCAATTAAGGAATCGCAAAATGAGAATGCAATTTCAAGGGAGCAGGGGGGGTCCAAAGGACACCCCCTGCACCCCTGAAATGTCACATAAGTACATTTTACTCACACACATGTCCCAAGGGCATGTGTGTGTGTAAAATATAAGTTTCAAAAATGGACTTTTGTGCATTTTTGAAACTTTTCGCAAATTACCACGAAGGTTTACTTCATGGTAATTTTCCCCTTCCTAATTGCGAATTCACAATTTAAAAAAAAATCATGCATGGCATTTAAGAAATCGCAAAATTTGCGATTTCTTAAATGCTATCGCAATGTAAGAAATCGCAAAAAATAGCGAATTCTTAAATTGCGAAAAATGAAAAAAAAATGATGCATCCCAAAAAAGGTTTTTGCATTCGGAAACGGCTGAATTTTGCGTTTCGCACCGTTTGCGAATGCAAAAAAGCTTAATGCATGTGGCTGATGGTCTTACGTGCAAGGTGAGGCTGAATGTGTTCAAGCTCTTTGGGGCGGAGGACCTCGTTAAGTATTCTTTCTTCTACGAGTAAGCATGTATCACTTCTCAAAAATCTTGAGCTCTCATCAGGCACACCTAAGATAGATGTTTCCCAATTTATTTTAACAAATGAGCTAGAGAAATAGGTTAATATTACCTTCTCTGTGCTATAGAACGTTTCGTATTATATAAAAAAAGATTTAGGGCCAGATGTAGGTCACGAAATACCGGTCGGTAACAGCCGAATTCGGCCGTTACCGACCGGTATTTAGGATTTTGCATGTAGGGGCCAACATTTTACAGAATTGGTAAATGTACCGATTCGGTAAATTTACCGATTCTGTAAAATACTGAATCGGTATTTTTACCGATTTGGTAAATCCCAGATGTAGGTGACACTCCTAAGAGTGCCACAGGCCCTTAAGAGTCTGTATTTTACCACACAATCCTATTGGGTGGTAAAATACTGAATTCAGGTGTGCATGCACATCTGTGCATGCACACCTGTGCCATGTGACACACAGGCATGGCCTTAGGGCATGTCTGTGTGCCACATGTCACACATGCCTTTACTTCGGGTGCTAGAGGGTGTCAAAGTGACACCCCCTGCACCCCTGCAACATTCGGTATTTACCGATTCTGTAAATACCGATTCGGTATTTCCCATTGATTCCTATGGGCTTCACAGCCCATAGGAATCAATAGGAAATACCGAATCGGTATTTACCGAATCGGTAAATACCGAATGTTACCGATTCAGTATTTCTATTTTGAAAATTAGCTTCATCTCCCTCCTTCTATTTTACCGATTCATAAATACCAAATTGGTAAAATTCGGTATTTATGAGTCGGTAAAATAGAATTACCTACATCTGGCCCCTAGCTGCAACATTCTTTTCAAACCAGATTTTTTAACTCAGAATAACTGATTGTACGATTTGGACTCAACAGGGACAATTTCAAGTTGAGCACATCTATTAATACATGTAATGAAAATATAATTACTAGCGACCATTCTTGAAATATAACATCTTGTTTTAAACGCCATATGGAAGGGGGTGGATGGAAAAGAAAAACAGAGAATGTGTTACATAAAGAATAAAAATGCTCTGCTTCATATAAAATGCCATATGTAGTCAGGATTTGGCAGAGAATGTCATTTAAATAGATGTAATAGGATTTTAGTTTATTGTACTTGGAAAGGAAAAACACTGCAAGGAAAATGTAACTAATGGAGACAGTTTGAATCCTCTTTTATCTTCAAAACTGTTGAAGAGTTTCTCTATTTAAAAAAGAAAGTTTTGGAAAACTATAATTTGAACTGTTAATGATTAAAAAAAAAACGAAAATCTTTAGATAAAGGTAATCAGTAGACTTCATTGTATGCAGCTGGTTTCCATGACTGAGCTGTTTTTTTTAAAGAATATATCTGCTGGCTGAACAGAACAGTGCACATAAGGCACTGTAGGGAATATTATTGTCTTGAAAGTGGAAAGTGAGTGTAGCAATCCTTCCCGGCCAGGAGCATGCAAAACAATATGCCACATGAGATCTGTAGTGTACGTCTTTATTCCTCAGCATACAATCTCACTTTGCTCTTCTATCATGTCATTATCGTTAATGACCCCACTTTAACACCTCTCAACCAGTTACGTACTTCCTCTAGTAAGTCTTCCAAGAGCTGCAAGGGACCTAGCATACATAGTCTCAGGACATCACATCGCCTCATTTGTTAAATAAAAAGTACAAACAACAGCAAAATTATATTTTTTGATGGGTCGTTGAGGCGCTTGCACTAGTTGACCAGATCGAGTTACAGGGAGTAGTGGAGATGCACTCTGTTCAGGCACCTATGGTTCAGGGTCTGATGGTTGATCTGGACTGTCAGGCAGGAAGGCCTCACAAGTAGGTGTGGGAGCTGATGATCGCAGGGGTAGGTGTTTGAATTATGATGAGTCCCATGTGATGGACTGCCCAGGCCAATGTGCAGTCACCATGTGCCCTTTACATGCCACAACCCTGAGGGGATTGACAGCAAATTGATTGTGGGTTTCTCCTTTCAGTTCTGCCTTACCAGGACTCGGTCACCTTCATTGAAGCCTGTCTCTTGTGCTCCCCAACGCTGTTCAGCGTATGTCTTCATCTTGCACTTTCAAAAAGTGTCGGTGTCATGAAACTTGTCAGCAGTCAAGGTTCGCTCTGCTGTCCATTGTGGCAGTTTGGTTCCGATGGCTCTCCCAAACAGCAAGGTGGCAGGGCTTCCACCCATTTTGGAGTGAGAAGATGAACAATAAGCACTGAGAGCTTGACAGATAGTGTGCTACAATTCAATCCCCTCAAGGGATGCTCGCTGAATAACTCTTTTGAGGGTACCCATAAAATGTTCCACGACACTATTTGTTTGAGGCCACAGAGGTGTACTATGTTGATGCTTGGCATTCAGTCTGACTGTGCACTCTCTGAAATCTTTGCTGTTGAACTTTGGACCATTGTCGGATTTGAGAATAGCAGGATGTTGCCTAGTCGCTCAATGGCCTTGCCTTGGGTTGTTGATGAAAAATCCTCTAACAAAGGGAAACGTGAATATTCATCAACGAGTTCCATGAGATGATGTCTGTTCCCTAGGGGCGCAAAATAATCAAATGCAATCCTTTCCCAAGCCTTCTTAGGAAGGTCCTTAATATTTATCTATCACCTCTTGCACATTTAGTAAAGAAAGAGGGTGCTAAGATTATTTCTAATGCTGATGACACACAACTGGTTTTTACATGTGAAAAAGGAACCAACTTTGATAGAGACTGTTAGAACTGGGGGTCTCTAGTTGGCAATGGTATTCACCTTTGACCAAATTGGGACCCTTACTTCTAAGTCAGGGAAAGGGGATTACACTACTGGATACCCCCTGCTCACACTCTTGGTAGCTTAGCACGAACAGACAGGCTTATCTCAGAGGCAGTGTGTTAAGCATTTGTGAACACATACAGTGATACAGTGAAAACACTACAGATGGACACCGCACATGTTTTATAAAAAAAAGTATTCTTTATATAGACTTATCACAAGACTACAAGCGACAAAAATCCACAATACTGTAATCAATGGTAATTCTTCAAGATGGAAGGAATAGTTCAAAAGTAGGCTATTCACTTAAAAGCAGTCTCTAGCAACAGATAACCTCAACTGGAGTTATCACAAAGTCATGTTCAAAGAAATCCCCAAGTACGGCACTGACCGCAAGGTGCGAGGCGATGGGCCCGGAGTCAAAACAGAACCACAAAGTACAGTAACTTGGAAAAGCAAAAACAAAGACAGCTCACGGCGTCGGAGAGGGGCGGCGTCGTTGGCGCATTGCGGCGTCAGTTCCTTGCTTCAGAGGAGATGCTGCTTCGGGGTCCTGGATGCTTGCACAGGCAGGGGAGTTGTTGGTTCCTGACCGGAGAGGAGGTGACATCACGGCGCCAAAACCATGGTTCCGTACGATGTTACAATGTCGATGGATTCTTGACCACCCACGTCGCCGATTGGCGCCGCGATGATGTCTGCTTCGTAGTCGATGTGTAAGGCCTACGTCGCAAGTCAGAGCAGCACTCACGGCTTCGATGCAGATGACGGCGTCGCTCGCCGGCGTCGGTGTTGCAGAATTCCTTCTGTAGCAGCTAGAACAGCAAGTTCCAGATGCAGGCAAACAGAAGGGGTAAAGTCTGGTACCCCTGAGACTTCGGTCAGGAGGCAAGCTCAAATCAAACCCTTGGAGTAATATTCTGCAAGATAATGAAAGTTCTTTGAAAGGTCCTTCTCGGCTCCTTGGCACTGGCAGGGGGGCAGTCCAACTCCTACAGCTTCCTTGGTTCTTCTCCTTGGCAATGGTTTGCCTTATTATTCCAGAAGTGATCTAACATTTTGGGGTCCCCATATTTATACTGCAAAATCCTTTGTCCTCTGAAGGCAGAGGGTCCTCTACCCAGTCAAAACCAGTTCTGTGAAGTCCTGGAGCACTTTGTTTACATGACTCCTGCTTTCCTTTGGCAGGGTGGGCCAGGGTCATCAGACACACCACTGGAGGTGGAGCCAGCATTGTGGAAGGCAGGCACAGCCCTATTCAGACCCAGGTGCTACTCCTCCCACCCATATGCATGCAGATAGGTCTATTCAGCCTTGTGATGACTCACCCTGTCTCCTGGAATCCCACAGCCCTTGTCACTCGCAAAACTAAACACACAATACACAAGCTAGCGGAGACAGGCTGGATGGTTAGGCAAGAAAATACCTACGTTATAAACTTGGTATTTTCAAACACAGAATGTTAAAATCAACTTCACTAAAAGATGTATTTTATCATTCTGACTTCAGGCATACTCTACCATGTTCCTTGGGTCAGTTAGGATTATAAGATGTTATAATCAAACTGCCCATTCTGGCCTATAGGGAACAGGTAGCCTTGCAATAGTGACATACGAAAATGGCTGTAATTCACTATTAGGACATGCCACACGCACCAGGGCATGTCCTACCTTATGCTTACAATGCACCCTGCCCTTGGGCCTACCTTGGGGTGTCCTATATGAAGAAAAGGGAAAGTTTAGGGACTGGAAAGTGGGTGCACTTACCAAGTCGACATGGCAGTACTAGACTGCACACAGGCTCTGCAATGGCAGGCCTTAGACACACTTTACAAGCTGCTTCTGTGGGTGGCCCAAGCAGTGCTGCAAGTCAACCAGCAGCATTTGATTTACAGGCCCTGGGTACACATGTGCACTGTACTAGGGTATGACAAGTAAATTGAATATCCCAATCATGCAGTCAATAATCAATACATCAATTTAACATAGGGAGCACTTGCACTGTGGCACTGAATAGCAGTGGCACAGTGCCCAAAGCATCTAAACCAGCAAAACATATCAAAAACAGAGGAGGCAATCAGTGAAAAATGGAAGGGAGACTCAAGCCAATGGTACCAGGTCCAACGGGGACAATATTAGATCCTGTCTCACAAAGGTATTTAACTGGCTCAAAATAATTCAGCTGAAGTGTAACCCAGACAAAATAGAGGTTGTGTTTTTTGGCCAACTCACTGTGCATATTGTAGTATATGATCTCCTCTCCTTTTAGCCCAAGAGAAGGCTAAAAAACTAGCAATTGTAATTTACAATGCCCTCTCTATGGGTACACAGGTTCAAACACTAATTGGTTCCTGTTTCGATACTCTCTGCATGTTAAAAAAATTCTCCCATTAATGTCATTCGACAGTAGGAAGATTGTGGTTCAAGCATTGGTGACATCAAAATTGGATTATGCTAATCGCCTATATATATATAGGCCTGCCTGATTACCTTATTCAGCGTCTGCAAGTGGTGCACAATGCTGCTGCTAGGGCAATCCTGAGACCAAAGCCCAGATCCCATATGACTCCCATTCTAAAGTCCCTACATTGGTTGCGCATGAAGGGCAGGATAACATTTTAAGCCATGGTGATTCTTTTTAAAGCACTCCACGGCATAGGCGCTAACTACTTAAACAAACGTATCAATCACTACAAGCCAACAAGGACCTTAAGATCCTCCAATGCTGATCTCATCCACACCCCCAAAATTCATTTGGCTCGTATGAGGGGCAGGTCTTTTGGGTTCCCTGGTGCAAAGCATGGAACAGTCTACCAGCTTTGCTGAGAGCCACTGCTGACCTTTCAACCTTCGGGGGAATCCTTAAAACATGGCTTTTAAGAACTAACTCCTGTTTTACCTACTTGCATAATGTCCGATCTTAGCGCCATGACACTCTAGTTTGAGTAGCTGTGCACTATACCAAATTCATTCATTCATTCATTCATGGTCAGTGGATGTTGAATCACTTTTGGGGAAAGTCCTTTGCCAAGATGGAAGTTCCCTCTCAACCTGCTCGTCTAAGAGCGGAAACCACACTCAGTCTCTTAGGGCTCTTTTCGTTGCTACAATACCACAATGTACTTCATGAGGTAGTTTGGGGACCTGTTGTCTCAGGCTCTCAGGTATGACAATTCTTTAGCCTTTCTATGCAACACCTTGTTTGGACACAGACAGTTCATCCAGTATATTTTTTAATTTTTTTAAATTCGACATTGCCAACAAGATGTTGAACACTGCTTTTCCAGGGTTGAGTCAGAATGATGCCTTTGAGAATATGAAAGTTCTTGTCAGCATTTGTAGCCTCAATAATCAGTTTGATTGATATGGCCCCTGGCGTACTAGACTGCACAGTTAAGTTGATGTATTCCTCTGCTGTCTTGGACATCGAACTGCGATGATTTAGTGGTACTCGGGGAAAATAATCAGCAGTGTTCTAGTCTTTACCCAGCTTTTATACAATTGTATAGTCATGATTTTGCAGTCTCAGACTCCAACTCTCAATGCGAGGGGACATCTCTGAACATTCAGATGACCAATCTGTTGAGCAAGGATTACCCCTTGCCCCATCGACTAAACTCCGGCATACGGCCAATCGGAGTTAGGTAAAGAAATAAAGAAATAAAACAAATTAACTTGCACGTGCTGCAACGCCAAATGCGTTGCAGTGCACGCAATTTAATTTGTTTTATTCTTAACCAAAGAAGTTGGCCAAACGGGATGCTATCCCTCAGATGTCTTGGCTGAAAACTATCATAGACCAAGAGGTAATTCTTCTCAGTTGCCTTAATGTGTGTAGTTGTTTTAGCTCCCCTCCTTGGCAAAAGATTTTGCGATCTAAGAACACCAGTTGCGGATTAGATATAGTATTAGTGAATTTTAAGAAATCAGTTTGATAGTTAAGCCAGGTAGGAATTTCTGTGCTGTTTCCTTGTTCCTGTTCCATATCACCAGCACATCATCTATGTTTCGTTTCCACAGACTGATGTGACGCAGAAAAGGGTTGTTGTCGTTGAGGACCTTATGTTTTTTGAGGTGGTGGACATGTAGTCCTGCTATACTGGGAGCAAATGTTCTCCCCATGCTGGTCCCGTGCTTCTGGAGATAGAGTGTCTCCTCGAATTGGAAAAAGTTCCTAGTCAGAGATAACTTGCAGCACTCCATTATGATATTCCTTGGTGTCTGATAATCCCAGTCTACTTCGAAAAGGACTTCTTCAATAATGTTTAGTGTTTAATTGTGAGGGAGGCTCGTGTACAAGCTCTCCACATCTAAACCAACAAGTAATTCCGTTTTAGAGTTGAAAGGCTTGTCCTGTAGGGTTCGGAGAACATCTTTAGTGTCTTGTAGGTAAGTGTCTGTTAGTTGAATTGATGGTCGCTAGAGAGAATCAGTGAATTTTTACAAAGGTTCCAGGATAAACCCTATGCCGGAGACTATGGGTCGCCCCGGTGGATGTTCCAAATTCTTGTGAATCTTAGGTATTGTGTAAAAGTATGGTATGACAGGGTCTCTTTTTAATAGGAACTCCCCTTCTTTTTGTGGGATCCAGTCATGGGCGTGGACCTCCTCCACCATGCTAGCAATCTGTATTCGTGGACATTCAGTTGGGTCTATTCTCAGTATTCCATAATTTCTTGTATCTTGTAGGAGTCTCATACATTGGTGATGGTGGGCCTCTGCTGTTTAGATAAATATCGCCCCACCTTTTTCCACAGGTTTTATCACTAGCTCTCTGTTGTTACCCAACTCCTTTATAGCTTGTTTCTGTTACTTTGTTGAGTTGTTAAACACCTTAGTCGCATTGGGATTTATGCCCTCTAGTTCTTTGAGTATCGCTTTTTCAAAAGCCACAATTTCTACTGGTAAGGTGACATTTGTGGGGGTAAAAGTGGACTTCAAAAGCAATCCTGTGTCATCTTCTGATGAAGTCTGTGGTTCCTAATTGGCAAAATAGGCTTTGAGTTTAATTTTGCTAATGAAGTTGTTCACTTCGGTACACGTCTTGAATTTATGCATCTTTGCAGTCGGTACGAAACCTAGGGGCACATGCATCAACCTATTTAGGAAGTGCAAACGGTGCGAATCGGTAAATTCGGCCGTTTGCACTTCCTAAATAAGTTTTTGGGATGCATGAAACAATTTTTCAAAATTCGCTTTTTTTTGCAGTTCCTAAAAATGCGAATGCATTTAAGGAATCGCATTTGTGCGATTCCTTAAATGCAATGCATCCATTTTTTTTAAAATGCGAATTTTGACATAGGAGGTGCAAATTAACACGAGGTTGACCCTCGTGTTAATTTGCGAAATTCTTTAAAAAAGCACAAAAATGCATTTTGGAAAGTGTCATGTTACACACACACATGTCATTAGGACATGTGTGTGTGAAACATGCACTTTAAAATACATTTCAGGGGTGCAGGGGGGGTTCTTTGGACCCCCCTCTGCACCCTTGCAATGCATCAACAAATTGCGAATTCCAAAAAAAAGAAATGCAAAACGGCATTGATTCCTATGGGCCTCTAGGCCCATAGGAATTAATGTAATGCCATTCCTTAATTGCGATTCGCAATTAAGGAATCGCAATTTCCGAAAATTAAGAAATCCTAAAAACCTTTAGGATTTCTTGATGCATAGGATTTTGCACTTCCTAAATTGCGATTCCTTAATTTTCGCAATTTAGGAAGTGCAAAATCCTACAATGATGCATGTGCCCCTAAATCCCTTCTCAAGGACCTATCTCTGCACAGTGGAAGATCCAATGGAAAGTTTGACTACGCCTTTTTGAGTTGCTTATAACTGTATTGGGATTTTAAACTACTACTTATGAGGTGGAACATAATCCCAGAATGAGACGCATGAGTTTGCATAATTTGCCTTTTCTTGCTGCATAATTTAATCAACCCTGCCACTTAATTTGGTCCCCCCTCCTCATCATTCCAATTTCCCTGAGTTATGGCTAACCTTGTCCTGTGTGTAGAGTGGACACATGCTTTATATTGTACCTTTAATGGGCAAAGCTTACTGTTAAGAGCTGTTTTAATATTTACTCATTTTATTTCAAACTGCTCTGCAAAAGAACTGATTCTCTTACGAAACATTCAAAGGAATCAAGCACGTATCTTACATATACTAATACTCATGTGTGCACTTCCAGAAGCATTATTTATTTATTTATTTATTTATGGATTTTGTAGAGCGCACGGCTACCCCCAATGGGGGTGTCCCGGCGCTAACAACTGATTGGCAGAAAAGAGAGGAAGTAGACTACACAGACACAAAAAGCCAAGTCTTCAGGCGTCTGCGGAAAATCACTTCAGATGGGGCAAATCTAAGATCAATAGGAAGACTGTTCCAGTATTTGGCTGCAAGGACGGCAAAAGCTCTGCCACCCATTCTTGTACGACGGAATCTAGGCACACACATTAGGCGCAGATTGTTAGAGCGGAGATCCCTGACCGAGTAGGACAACCTCAGTCTTTTTCTTAAATAGTCAGGGCCAGATCCATTCAACGCTCGAAAGGCGAGAATGAGCGTTTTGAACTTAATTCGGTTAGCTATAGGCAACCAATGAAGCTCTTTGCGAAACGCCGAGATCGAATGTCTGTAGGGAATGTTACCAATCAATCTTGCGGCCGCGTTCTGCACCACCTGGAGACGTTCAATTTGGTACAGAGGAGCCCCTGCATATAGACTGTTCGCGTAATCCAGGTGGGAAGTAATTAAGGCCTGGGTGACAGTTCTACGTGCATCCATAGGTAAAAAAGGGAAAATCTTCCTCATCATTTTTAATTTGCCATAGCAAATCGCCGTGACCTTATTAATTTGGGGGCTGCAAGATAGTGTATCGTCGAATATGAACCCCAGGTTACGGGCAGAGTGAACCGGGGTTGGCGGAGGGTTGAGAATCGTAGGCCACCATAAAGAAGGTGGAATGGTCAATTTTTGATTAAAGAACAAAACCTCCGTTTTATCGGTGTTTAATTGCAGATGGTTAGTGGACATCCAGGAGCAGATTTCGCCAAGACAGTGGCGAAAACTGGAGAGGCTGGAGTCAGAGTGATCGCTGAAAGAGAATATAAGCTGAGTATCATCAGCATACGAGATCACTCTGACTCCGCAAGCCTCTACTACCTTAGCCAACGGGGCAAGGTACACATTGAAGAACAGGGGGCTTAACGCTGAGCCCTGTGGGACTCCGCGGACCAGAGGTTTGCATTCTGATTCAAAAGGTCTAAGAAGAACCCTCTGCGATCGCCCTTGGAGGAAGGAACCCAGCCATGAAAAGGCAACGCCACTCACTCCAATCTGCTTCATACGGTCAAGGAGGATTTTATGGGACACCGTATCGAAAGCGGCGGACAGGTCGAGGAGGACCAACATGGCCTCCTCGCCCTTGTCCACACACTCTCGCACAGTCTCTGACACTTCAAGCAGTGCGGTCTCAGTGCTGAAACCAGCACGGAAACCGGACTGGGAATCATGCAGAAGAGAGTAAGTCTCCAGGTATTCCGCTAGTTGAAGTTGGACTGCCTTTTCCAAAACCTTAGCAGGTTTGGGAAGCAGAGAGATAGGCCGATAATTACTAAATTGTGTAGGGTCGGCATCAGCTTTCTTCAAAATGGGTACCAGCAGGGCTTCCTTCCAGGCTAAAGGGAACTGGCCTAGTTGTAAAGAGGCGTTCCAAATGGAAATAAGAGGCTCTAACAGTAAAGTGGCCAACTCACTCATGATTTTAGGGGGGACCGGGTCCAAAGGGGAACCTGATTTGCACTGTAATAATAGTTTATGTGCAAGATTAGGAGTGAGGTCCTTAAAAACAGCTAAAGTAGGAACAATGTCCTGGTTAGTTGAAACCGGGATAAGGGAGAGGTCCAGAGTACCCGCTGGAGGGAAAGAGGCAGCAATTTTATCGATTTTTTCTTGAAAAAAGTCTGATAGCCCATTACAAAGAGACTGACTAGCAGGATTAATGGGTGTCATAGCAGGGGGTTTGACAAAGTCCTTGACAATATTAAACAGTGTTTTAGCCGAATTGTCTGCGTCTTTAATTTGTGAGGTGAAAAACTCTTTCATGGCTAATTTTCTTGATTTGGTGAAATTCCTAAGGGCCATTCTATAGATAGTTTTTGCCTCAAGGTCGTACGTAAGTCTCCATTTACGTTCGAGTTTTTTACAATGGCTTTTTTCTTTACGTAAGGCATCTGAAAACCAGGGGGCAGAAGGGCGAGATCTAGCAGATGACATCGCTATACAAGGGGCAATTTCATCGATCGCCGCCAATAGAGTGGTGTTAAACTTAGTAACACAGGTATCAATATTTCCTACGCTTAACTCAAGAGGGCAACTGAATATTGGCTCTAGGGAAGTACAGGTGACCTTATGCCATTTTCTTCTCTGGCCTGGCCCTGGTTTCACCGGGATGGGAGCCTGAGGAATGGGAATGTCAAACGCAAGCAAGAAGTGATCAGACCATGTAAGGGGGAGAGAAGGGTGCGTACTAGTCCCTGGGAGGTTGGAAAAAATAAGGTCTAGCGTGTGGCCGGCTACATGCGTCGGACCATGGATGAGTTGCGTCAGGCTCAGGCTCTGAAGAGAGTCGAGAAGACGGATGGCTTGGGTACAGGTGGTGTCATCAACGTGGAGGTTAAAGTCACCCAGAACTATAAAGTGAGGGTGCTTAAGGGAAAGGTCCGTGATGATATGTACTAGTTGTAACAGGGCTGAGGGAGAGGCTTTAGGGGGGTTGTAAACTAGAATACCGGTGAGAAAAACTGCGGCAGAATCCGCAACAGAGAAATAAATGGCTTCAATCAGACCAATATTGGTGATTTTCTTTATGATAATATTCAGGTGGGTTTTAAACAGGATGGCAAGTCCACCTCCTGTCTTTCCCTCCCGGTTGGCGCCTAGATAGCGATAGTCTGGGGGGGTAGCTAGAAAAATGTCTGGATTTGAGGTATCTTTGGTCCATGATTCCGTAAGGAATAATATATCCCAACAGTAAGTAGTGAGGGTCGACCAAATTTCATTGGCATGCCGGGGCAGGGAGCGACAATTAATCAATGCTAGTTTTAACGGGCAAGCAGACAAAGCGGTGGGAAGAGGGAGGGTACGTTCGCGCCATGGGGGAATCAATAGGGAGCAATGTGAGCATTGAAAAGAGCGGCCATCTAAATCAATAGGGGAGCAGCGGTCAGATAGAGAACATGAGCCCGCTCCTAATAATATCAGCTGATCTCTGGTCCAACTGATGCCGGACTCTCTCACATCCAGGGCAGGGGGACTGGCCCTAGGCCCGGGACAGGCGCGGACGGGCGCAGACGGGCTTGCCTTAGGCGCGCCTTCGGCGCGCCATCGTCGCGCCCGCTGCGCCCGTCCGCTGCGCGGCCGGGAAATGTAATTGCTTTTACACATGACAGGAGGGTGGGAGTGGTCGCGGAGCTGTACCGCTACCCTCCCTACCTGCCTTCCCAAGATGGCGGCGTACTTCCGCGTCTACCGGCGTCAGCGCTTGCAATCGGCTGCGCCGGTAGAATGAGGCTTCTGTCAGGAGCCACGGAAGAGAAGTAAGTCTCTCCCGCAACGAGCGTAATTATCAGGAGTTTAAAAACGCACCTCATAAAATATGTACAATGTTAAGATTCGGTCCTGAATAAATACAGAAAGCACAACACAAATGATAGCAAGGAAGAGAAGAGCGCCCCCGGCTTTCCGCCTCAGGGGAAAGTACCCAATCAGTTATTACACGGGTTACACTCAGCACTCCTTAAATAAGGCGGGAGGGCGGGAGTGGTCGCGAAGCTGTACCGCTACCCTCCCTACCTGCCTTCCCAAGATGGCGGCGTACTTCCGCGTCTACCGGCGTCAGCGCTTGCAATCGGCTGCGCCGGTAGAATGAGGCTTCTGTCAGGAGCCACGGAAGAGAAGTAAGTCTCTCCCGCAACGAGCGTAATTATCAGGAGTTTAAAAACGCACCTCATAAAATATGTACAATGTTAAGATTCGGTCCTGAATAAATACAGAAAGCACAACACAAATGATAGCAAGGAAGAGAAGAGCGCCCCCGGCTTTCCGCCTCAGGGGAAAGTACCCAATCAGTTATTATTGACCTTGTTTACCGTCTGTCTTTTTTAAAATAAATATTTACTGAACTTTTCTTATTAGTTATGTGAGTTTCGTAGGCATAGAGTTTGCATGTATATCATTTAAGCCGTGCACATTCTGCATAAACATTTTACTCACATATTTGTGTTATTTTTTCATGTCCATTGTGTACCATCGTATGACCACGAGCTTTCTAAATTAAAATCAGCATAACAAGTCAAACCAATTTAGTAAATTGTGACAGTACAAAAGTCAGAATGAGACAGCCTATAAGCTATACATCACACACCTTCGCATAAAATTAAGAGAGAGTAAAGCCTGACAGTGGCCAGTGGGTGTACTTCGAAGAAAATGGGGCGTAAAATCAAATAGTAATTTGACCTCCATGAGGAAGCGGAGCTGCCCCATGCATGACGAGCTTATTGAGACCAGCTATTTACTAAGCATTACAGGACTTGTAGTCCAAATTTTTATATAATGCGCCAACTTTTAAAGACCATAAGTTCATGGATGAAAGTAAAAAAACCTGACCTGAATGCCTTGGAAACTTGAGAGTTCTGTATAAAGTCACGTCCTGTAGCTTGGCTCCAATCTACCTCTGAGCCCTGAGTGCACCTCAAACATTACCTTATTCCTCCCAGCAAGAGGTGGGGCAGCGTAGGCTTGTTTTCACCCCAAACTGTGACGAGTTCGGAAAACGGATGGGGTTGCACCGGTACACAGGGCAGTTTCGCTGATTGACAAACAGCCACAGGAAACCCACAGTTTAGGACCGATTACAATTCTGTTTGGAAACTGTCTCTAACAAATCAGGTCTGGACTAGTTTCCAAACTAATCGGGTCCTGTAAGTCCGGATGACTGATTACGATTCTTCTCAACATTGTTCGGTCGGACTCACAATAACTTCAATGGGAGCCTGGGTTCAGAACAAGAACACAGGCTCCCATTGAAGATAGGAGTGGTTGGGAAAAACCTTGTACCCTGTGGCAGACCCCCCATGGTGCCTGCTACATTGTGCAGGATGGGAAGAGGGCTCCCTTGGGTGCCCCAATGATCCCCAATCGGGTGCCTCTGGATGAAGGGGGGCCCGCAATGGGCCCCCAGCGACTGATTCCGGCAGCCGTTTTGTCTCGGGCAAACCGAATCAGAACAGCTGTCCGAATCGGTCATCGTCATTGCTCGTCCGAAAACCATGCCCATAGAGCTGTACGATTCGGCTCTGAAAGACGTGGACTCACCCAATGCCTTTTGCATCCGATTCGGAATGCTCAAATGGTTTCCGGGCATCGTAATCAGTCACTGGGAAAACTGTACTAACTACATCTTAATCGGGCCCTAAATGGTGAAGCACCCAGGCAGTATTTAGGAAACAAGGCTGCCCCACGACATAGGTGACAGTGTCCTGCTTTTGCCTGGCCTCGCACAGAACGAGGGTCAGTAGATTGACATATTTCACGACTTTCACATTTTTAAAACCAACAATTGAGGCAGGGTGAAGGAAGGGGGAGCAGCCCTTTTGTCAAGGTGAAGAAACTGCCCCTTAAGCCTGATGGGAGTCATTTAAGATTTCTATGTGTCAAACTTGTTGAAATTTGGGGGGGCTGTAATGCAGAATTAATTAAGTTAAATACCAATTCTGCATGTTATGCCTCTTTGTAAAACAAGAAATTCAAATAGGAGGTATTTGCCAAAAGTGGGAAATACCTCCCTCGGAAGTAATGGTGTTTGCCACATGTGGTAAATACCTCACCTATTCCACATAACTTGTAATGAGGGCTTTAGTGTCTATCATATCAGGAATTATGAGGTCATCTAAGAAATGTAAACCTGTGTGTATATTTATTCATGAAGGCCTTTCAGCAGACAAGGCCTCTATTATGCCTGGAATTGCATTCAGTCTTCAATCAATCAATCAATCAATCAATTAATCCATCAATACATTTGTAAAGCACACTACTCACCCGTGAAGGTCTCAAGGCGCTGGGGGCGGGGGGGGGGCTGCTACTGCTCAAATGGCCAGGCTGCTACTGCTCGAATAACCAGGTCTCTTGGAGCCTCCTGAAGGTTAGTAGGTCCTGGGTCTGCCATAGGAGGATGGGGAGGGTGTTCCAGGTCTTGGCGGCGAGGTGGAAGAACGATCTGCTGCCAGTGGTTGCTTTTCGGATGCGAGGGACGGTGGCGAGGGTGAGGTCAGCGGAGCGGAGATGTCGGTTCGGGGTGTAGAAGGTGAGTCATCTGTTGGGGTATGCCGATCTGGTGTTGTGGAGCGCCTTGTGTGCGTGGGTGAGGAGCTTGAAGGTGATCCTCTTGTTGACGGGAAGCCAGTGCAGGTCTCTCTGGTGTGGTGTGATGTGGCTGTGTCGAAGGATGTCGAGGATCAGGCGTGCAGAGGCATTCTGTATGCGTTGTAGTCGTTTCAGGAGTTTGGCGGAGGCTCCTGCGTAGAGGGCATTTCCGTAGTCCAGCCTACTGCTGACATGGGCCTGGGTCACCGTTCTTCTAGTTTCAGTGGGAATCCACCTGTAGATCTTGGGGAACATGCAGACGGTGTTGAAGCAGGAGGACAAGACGGCGTTGACTTGCTTGGTCATGGAGAGTGTTGAGTCGAGGATAAACCCCAGGTTGCGTGCATGGTCGGTGGGTGTTGGTGCTCTTCCCAGTGTGGACGGCCACCAGGAGTCATCCCAGGCTGAGGGGGTGGAGCAGAGGATGAGGACTTCTGTCTTGTCTGACGGCTTCAGACGGCTGTTCTGCATCCACTTGCTGATGGCTTTCATTCCTTTGTGGAGGTTGGCTTTGGCGGTGAGAAGGTCCTTTGTGAGGGAGAGGATCAGCTGGGTGTCATTGGTATAGGAGATGATGTTGAGGTCATGCAGTCGGGCGACATGGGTGAGTGGTGCCATGTAGATGTTGAACAATGTCAGGCTGAGAGAGGTTCCTTGGGGTACGTCGAAGATGATCTCGGAGGCTTCAAAACAGAAAGGGGGGAGGCCGACACTCTGGGTTCTGCCAGAGAGGATGGAGGTGGTCCATTCCAGAGCCTTGTCTCGGATCCCTGCATTGTGGAGGTGTGTGTGTAGGGTGCGGTGGCAGACAGTGTTGAGGGCTGCTGATAGTTCCAGGAGGATGAGGGCGGCGGTTTTGCCGTTGTCCAGCAGGGCCCTGATGTCATCAGTGGTGGCGATGAGGGCAGTCTCGGTAATGTGGTTGCGGCGGAATCCGGACTGGGACGTGTCCAGGATGTTGTTCTCCTCGAGGTAGCGGGTCAGCTGTCTGTTGATGGTCTTCTCGATTACTTTTGCCGGGAATGGGAGCAGGGAGATGGGCCGGAGGTTCTTGAGGTCCCTTCGGTCCGCCTTGGGTTTCTTGAGTAAGGCGTTGATCTCGGCGTGCTTCCAGCTCTTCGGGAAGGTCGCGGTCTTGAAGGAGATGTTGATGGACCTGCGGAGATGGGATGCGATGGGGGCGCTGGTTTTGTTGAAGATGTGGTGTGGGCCTGGGTCTGATGGGGAGCCGGAGTGGATGTTGTTCATGATTTTGATGGTGTCCTCCTTGTTTAGGTGGGTCCCGTTGAGCAGGGGGTCAATGTGGGTGGTGGCTGCAGGGAATGGGATGTCGGTGGGTGTCGGGGCGGTCAGGTTGTTGAAGCTGTTGTGGATGTCAGCAGTCTTACGATGGAAGAAGGTGGCAAGGGAGTCGCACAGGTCTTGTGATGGTGGATTGTCGTTGGTGTTGGAGCTGGGGTTGGAGAGTTCCTTTACGATGTTGAAAAGCTCTTTGCTGTTGTGCGCATTGTTGTCGAGTCGATCCTTGAAGGAGGCCCTTTTGGCAGGTCTGATGAGGAGATGGTGTCTACGGATGGCGTTCTTGTGGGCTGCGTGGTTCTCCGGTGTCTGTTCTCGGTGTCATTCTTCTCTAGTGTAAGGCAGGTTTGCTTGGAGGCCTGGAGGTCTGCGTTGAACCAGCTGGCTTTCATGTTAGTGTGTCTGTTGAAGGATTTCTTGTGCTGGACGAGGGTGTTGGTGCAGTTGTCGATCCAATGCCTAAGGTTGCAGGTGGCGGTGGCGGTGGTGGTGTTGGTGGGGTCGGCGGGTGAACCCAGGGCGAGGGTGGTGTTTAGCTGGTCTTTGGTGACTTTTGTTCCAGCTGCGGCAGGGAATCTGTTGAGTGTGGTGGTGTATTATGGGTGTCAGGAAGGTGAAGTGGATGCAGCGATGGTTGGTCCAGTGGAGTTCGGTGGTGTGGCTGAAGGGGCGTGGCTGAAGGGGCTTGCAGAGAAGATGGGATCAAGCATGGGGCCGGTGGAGTGGGTGGGTGTTGTGACGAGCTGTCTGAGTCCGAGGATGGCGAGGTTGTCAATCAGGGTGGTGGAGGTTGTGTCGATGTTGTGCTCGAGGTGGAGGAATTTTATTTTGGTTTCACTGCAGCTTGCTTCTCCAGAGGCACCACCTCTGTACTCCAGTAAGTGATGACAGTGGGGGGTGGGGATTATGCTGCGCTAATCTGGGTCATCGATTATGCTATTATCATCCTCTTTGATGCATGTATGCGTATGTGCTGTTCTGCACGTGTGCTGTTGTGAACCTCCCAGTTTGTGGGGGAGGGCACAACCAGTTAGATCTCCTTAGACCAAAGGAATAATATGTGTTGCATCCCTTTTGAAGAAAAGGAGAATGGAGTGGTGTATCTCACTCTTCTCCATGATGAGTTAGGTCACCCTGAACAAGGCTTGACATTTGAGTGGAACTGCATAAGGTCCACTGGAATCCTGAATAGATGCACCTAGTACCAGCAAAAGGAGCTTTTGGCTGCTACTATGACATCACAGTTGATAATGTTTGCATATCTATGTATGTATATATGGAGACACTCATGCTGGTCCCTGGAAATAGTAGAAGCACACAGCTGTTTGTATTTTACAGTAAATGGGTATTATTTATCAATCACCAATGAAACATCTCTATCAGAATTGTGGTATTTATTAGTAAAATGTCATCATTGATGGAGGCCTGGCTTGGAGCCCACAGAGGAAGGCGGAACCCATTTAGTCCTCAGGGAGTCAGCGCAGGATGTTAGCACTTTTACTGCTCTTCTTGCACCCTCTATCAGTTCAACTCGGGTGATGAAGCTGCAGTGATGCCTAACATCGTTTTTCCCTGCTACGCTGCTTTTTAATCTGCCGCATACCTTTCGTTCTGGGTGATGGCTCGGTTGACGCATGCGGGAATGCTTTCCCTCTGAAAGGATGAGGCGTACCTTAGGAGCCAACAGCTATTTACTCTTCTCATCACCTGCTGAAAACAAAGCTATTTGGTCTTGCTCCGCGGCAGCTCTTTCATTTTTTTGTAGCCCCTCTCGCCTCTTTCTTCAACAGTCTTCTTCACAATTTCACCATAATTGTGGCTCTTTCCTCATAATTTCCATTTGTATGGGCAGGTCTTTTATATCCTCCTCAATTACAATGCCGGAGTGCATGTTTATGCGCTGAGGTGCAGACTTTTAGTGTCACCTGGGACATCATTAATTACCATCCCATATCCCAGTATCTATTTAGGACGTTTGAAAAAAGCAAACTCCTCACTACCACCTTCAGCTCATAAGTTTAGTAAGCCCTGTTTTATCCACTACTGGGAAAGCTACTTCTAAACAACTGAAAAAGGATCCTTCCTCTCCTACAAAATCTCCACCAGCTGTTTCCATTGGGGAAACCAACTCTAAACTGCTGCATCTTACAGATAAATGGTCCCAATTGGAAGAAAGGCATAATATAGCAGAGCAGAGCATTGCCTACTTCAGTTCTCCTACCAAATAAATATATTCTCTTCAAACCCAAGTCTCCTCTTTTCAACAACAGGTTGAGAACATGGAAAACAGGAGCAGATGAAACAATCTCTGCCTTTATGGTTTGCCAGAGGGATCGGAAGGCTCTGACTCTATTATTTTTCTAAGGTCCTTTCTTCCCAAGCTTTTGAACATGTCAGAGGATGTTCATCTTAATTTTCAATATGCCCATGGGTTAGGTTACCAATCAATAGCTGTTTTCACCGCACATAGACCAAGACAAGTTATTATGTACTTTCTTGAATATACTGACCTCCCTAAAGTCCTAGCTGCAATTAATCACTGAAATCTATTTCTTGGTCAGGAAATCCATTGTTTTTCTCACAAGAGTACGCTAAGAGTATTGCTGACAGACATAAAGACTTCCTTAATCTGAGATGCTTTGGCTTATTTCACCCATACCAGTTTAAAGTTACATATAAAAACAACATTACTACACATGAAGATCCCGTTAAACTATAGAGCTTCATCAATGCCTGCAAGTTTGAAATTATGGACACTTCAAGACCATCTGTTTCCTAAGTGGTGTTCACTTATGTGACCCTGTTTGTAAGAACTTTTGGCTTAGAGCTAAAATGGTTATATAATATGTTTGGTATATTTTTATCTAATCTCTTCTACTCCATGCTGAACATTCAGGAGGCTTTTTCTCCTTTATCGTTGCTATTGTTAATATTGATCAATAATGTTTGTTTACTTTTCTTACAGGTATCTCCTTTGTGTTTGTCCTCATGGACTCTCAACATACCACCTGTTCAATGTGGCCTCACCCCCCACCCCTCCTAGGAATACCACTCTTTATAGGTATATGTTGTTCTTCATTTTTTCTGTCATCTCTGTTCTTCCTTACTCTTTATGGATTCTTTCTTCACTTTCATCATTTCTTTCTCTTATTGCAATATTGCTTCTTCTTTTTCTTTCACTCTTTTTACTCTTTAGTCTCTATCATCTATGTTTTACTCTTATCTGGTATGTACATGTCATTTTACGGTCTACATTTTTTATCTTTTTTGTTTGGTACGAATTGCTGAGTTTTTAATCTTTTGAAGTTTGGTCATGTCCTTAAAAATAATGTTTGGGAATGTCAGAGGTTTCAATTCTCCTATCCAAAGACAAAATGTCTTGGCCTATTTATCTCATCTAGGTGCCAATTTAGCCTTAATCCAAGAGATGCACTTTATAGAATAGGAGTCGCTCAAAGTGAAAAGGGGATGGTGGGTGAAGTTTTTTTTCCCCAGGGGATGGTAAAAGGAATGGGGTTATTACTTTGGGCCATAAATCGTTCTGTGCTTAGCATAATTCTCAGGAGTCTGATGATGTAGGTAGAGGGCTGTACACTAAATTATTGATTGGGAAGGTTCCAGTTTCTTTGATAAATATGTGCATCATACCCAGTCTTGTATTTACTTTTTTGTATCACACAGCATTTCACAATCTCTATGCTCTACAGATATTGGGTCAATTCTAATATCTGATCATGCCCCTTTCTCCCTTCAACTGGATCTACCTTTTTAATCTCACACTCCTCACAGATGGTGTTTTAACAACTCACTCCATTTAGATCCCAGCTTCACCTCCTCTTTTGAGTTATTTTCCCAAGTATATTTCCACATTAATCAAACACATAACATGCCTTTTCATGTTATTTTGGATTTTTGCAAATCATCAGCACGTGATTTCCTTATCACATATGCCTCTAAAAATCAGAAAGCATCACGTATTCATACAACTGATCTTTTGGCACAGATAATGAGACTGGAAAATTTCTCTTATACATCTAAATCAAAAGAATGTGTATCAGAACTTATTTGCACTAAACTCCACTTTAACAAGGGATCTACAGATAGTGCCTCAATATTTTTGTTAAAATGTAGTGCAAAGTTCTATGGAGGTTAGAATAAGTCAGGTAAATTATTAGCAAATTAACTTAAGGTTAAGAAAATCAATTCGTGATGCAACTCAGACACCTAAATTTAAAGATTCTGAAATTTTGGAGGAATTTGTTCGGTACTATGAATCTTTATATATGCCTGATAATGTGACTTCTGATGCAAACATCTCTCAATATCTTTAAAATATTCACAGACCTGTAGATAAGTACTTTGACCTTTCATTATTGGAAACTGATGTATCACAAACTGAATTACACATTGCATTGAACACACTCAAAAAGGACATCCCTTTAGGGGCACAGAACAAGGTCAACCGGGGGGACTGTGTTAAAATTAGTGAGGCCCTGCCTGTGCAGGGTGAAGGTGGCTCACCTATCATTCACGCTAGACTCTGCGACTACCAATCGAACAAGAAAAGAGATGTCACCCCCTTCGGCTGTGGGTGACCTGAAGCCACTCCAAGCCCAGCCTGCCTCAAAGCTCCTCCGGCCATCAGGAGGTCACCATCCGTAAGCAAAAACGAAACCATGAGCAAAAACGAAACCTGCTGTGGGGCGGGACTTCCATCTTCGGAAGCCCGCGCACGCGCCCACGGGGTACCTGAGAGCGGGGCTCCCATGCCCAAGGGAGAGCCCCGCGGAGGCTGCAGAGTCCGGCGATGCGGTGAGTGGGGTTAGTTGGGGGGGTCTCTCTGTATGTGTGCGTGTGTGTGTGGGTGGGGGCAGCCCTTATGGATTTACTGTGAGTTTTATTCACATTTTGCTAAATTAGTTCATCCTAAACTGCGAAATCTCATAACCTTTTTTCACTCTCCTGTTCTTCCTCTGGTACTTTTTTGGATGCATTAATTTGCTTTATCCCTCAGGAAGGTAAAGATCCTAATTTCTGCAACAATTACAGGCCTATTTCGCTAGTCAACTTAGACTATAAAAAAATCGCCGGAGCTTTAGCCCTGTGACTTAACTCTTATCCTCCTGACTTACTTGGTAGAGAGCAATCTGGATTTGTCAAAGGATGCTATCTTTCTGACAACACTCATTTGTTTAAATATAGTCTGTCTAAATCTTCTCTTAAATCTGAATATGTAGCTGCAATTGCTTTAGATGCAGAGAAATCATTTGATTGGGTTTATTAGCACTTTCATACTCTGCATTGGTTTGGCTTTGGTCCCAAAATTATCTCCCTCATCTATCTCTTGTACACTGCCCTAAGAGCGGCTATCTGTGCTAATGGCCTTGTCTCTTCTTATTTTTTTAAGGATGACATGTTCGTCAAGGCTGTCCGCTTTCCCCCTTTCTTTTTAATTTAGCACTAGAACCTTTTTCTTTCCCGGCTGCGTCAGAACCAAAAAATTCATGGATTTCACTTTGCTGATTTGCAGATTAAATTTGGAGCTTTTGCGGATCCTTTTTAGGGCTCGCACTGCGACGCAATCCCGAAGCGATTGTCGCTGTGGAGCCCTATTGTAATCAGTTTTCCTTTCAAGGACTAACAAGACTTGGGACAAGAGACTGGCACGCGCACGCAGCCTGCCAGAATCGGATCAGGTCGCGCGCGTGAACACGTGCTCCGATTCCGACAGGCTCTTCAGTCACCATGGATCACGCACGCACACAGAGACACACACACGAGCGCACACATACAGACACACACCACACCTCCCAAGCCCCCCCGCCGCCGCCCACACACACACGAGCACACACACACAGACAATCCCCCCGCCGCCGCCGCCCCCGCCCACACACACACGCACACATACAGAGAGACCCCCCCAACTAACCCCACTCATCGCATCGCCGGACTCTGCAGCCTCTGCGGGGCTCTCCCTCAGGCATGGGAGCCCCGCTCTCAGGTACTCCGTGGGCGCGTGCGCGGGCTTCCGAAGATGGAAGTCCCGCCCCACAGCAGGTTTCATTTTTGCTCATGGTTTCGTTTTTGCTTACGGATGGTGACCTCCTGATGGCCGGAGGAGCTTCGAGGCAGGCTGGGCTTGGAGTGGCTTCAGGTCACCCACAGCCGAAGGGGGTGACATCTCTTTTCTTGTTCGATTGGTAGTCGCAGAGTCTAGCGTGAATGATAGGTGAGCCACCTTCACCCTGCACAGGCAGGGCCTCCCTAATTTTAACACAGTCCCCCCGGTTGACCTTGTTCTGTGCCCCTAAAGGGATGTATAGAAGGGGCCCTGTCCCTGTGATAACCTCAGCTGCATTCATTTACAGTGAATTGTTCTCCTGGGAAACGCTTGTTGCCCAAACAAATCGGAAACGCCTCAGAGTTGCACTGGCTTGAAGCAATGGTGTCAATTGTTTCCTGTCAGTCATTCTGGAAGGAGCGCAGACATATTATCGCAAAGCCCACTGCAAAGTAAATAAAGGCAGAACCGAACCACTTCCTTTCACTAAGGCTGGGGGATCATATCTCACCTGGCACCTCCCTCATACAGAAGGGAAACTAACGCATTGAAAGTGAACGCTTTGTGCTCGGGACGAGAATAAATTACACCTCATCCGTGCTACAGTTCAATCTAAAGCCAGCTCTGGCACCGAGCGAGCAGCACAGACACCCAGCACGCCCATCGGCAGAGCTTCTCAGCTCCAAGAAAAACTAAAGAAACAAGTGTAGGTCAGTTTTTCCGAAATATTGGCTGCAAAGTCATATATTTTCAGGTTATTCTGAATGGGAACAAATGAAATATATCGAAATACTACAGCCTGCCAGCATTCAACTGTGCATGTTTCTGTGAGACAATGATCGGTCCGACACTCCACACTTTGTGCATAGCAGAGAAGAAGTAAACGAAAGACACGGCGTGCCCGTTGTGGGAACATGGAACATCCTGAGCGAGGAGCCATTACATCTGTTTAAATAGTGTTTCAGGCATGATGAGCACCCCTATTCCTAAATCAGTTAATCGTCCATCAAACTGCTGTTCCAGAAAATGAAATTATGCAAGACTTGATGACTTGTTATTCCACACTGCTGCCCACCCTTGCCCTGGAAAAACCAAAACATATATACGTTCTGGACAAATATTCCAGTGTGCGACCAACGACCTTATAGGCTTCTGGTAAAGTATTCCGGGTGCTGCCAACAATATGCTGACAACCTGTTAGTCCGGCAGGACGGGGGCTGAAATATGGCACCACTGGACTTTGTACCAGACTGAAATAGAGCGATGCCCGTGGTGCCAAAGGACTTCTAGGCGCCTCAGCCCGATTAGCAGGGTGACAAAGTAGGTATAAGTTACTGATTGTCCTGTGATTGATGAACATACAAGCACAGACATCAGACAGCACGGCTATTCAACAAATCAGATACTCCCCTAATGGTAATTGCACGTTGGCCTCGTATTTAATGTATATGTAATGTAACTTTGCAGCTTCCATGTCCATATTGCTTTTGCATCAGAGTGTAAATCACACTTTGCCATGCCAATTTTACAATTCCTGACTATGTACAGCACCTTTCACCATGCCAGTGTCCACACTGCTCTGCATGCAGGAAAGGTTTCCGCGCTGCCCTGCATGTAAAGCATATGTATTATACGTGTTTCCACAGTTCTCTGAATTTAAAGCTCTATTGCCTTTGTCATGGTGGAGATTGGGAGCCTGTATGCCATTCACTCGCCACAGTTCCCTGTATGTAAAGCACACTCTGCCCTGAGTGATTCTGAACTGGCGGTTTGTATGGCACACTCCACTGGAAATAGGGCTTTAGATTAGGCAAAGTGGTAATGTGGACTTCATGTGGTGCCCCAAAGTCCTCTATGTAAAGCCACATTCACCTGCACAGTTTCCTGTTCCTACCATTACTCGCTGCAGTGCAGCAGCACTGCCTGTACCTGAAGCACAGGTGTGAGGTTCTGTGGCCCGGAGCCCGCGCGCGCCAACTTCTGCCGGTGGTACAGTAAGGCTGTTAGTGCACGCGCACATTAGAAGCAGACATTCGGTGCTGACGTCAGCAGCTCGCTCATACACAGTGCCGGAGTCCCATGCTAACAATGTAAATGGCACCAAGGGAGCGACTGTCAATAGTGCAGCAAGTGCAATGGCCTTAAAGGCCCACAGAACCCAAACAATGGATGTACTTAACTACCTATCCGGTAGATGGCGCTGGGGTTGGT
This sequence comes from Lissotriton helveticus, assembly GCF_964261635.1. Lineage (NCBI taxonomy): Eukaryota > Metazoa > Chordata > Amphibia > Caudata > Salamandridae > Lissotriton > Lissotriton helveticus. The sequence goes on along the minus strand of NC_136071.1, from coordinate 926,304,976 downwards.
TTGTGGCCATGTCCTCACCCAGACAATCCAGTTATTGGCAGAACAATCAACTGTAAAAACAGTCATGTCCCAAGATCAGTGCTTGAAATGGAGAAATAAAAGTGCAGGTTCTCTGTACCAGAGTACCTGCTTGTTTCTGAGAAGTGCTGGTACTCTCCGGTACTCTCCCATTAAATGTATTACGTCACTCTTGAGAAGTGCCGCTACTCTTCCCAGGGCCGGACTTGGAACCAAAACTGTCCCTGGCAAAGAGCTCGGCCGCCCCCCGATTTCAGCCGATTTTGTTACAGGCGCCAATTTTGCAGCTATGCTGCAAAAACGGCCCTGTAACAAAAATGGCCCCCAGGGTCCCCAAATCGGCCCCCACCCTAGCGGCCCACCAGGAAAAGCCCGGTGCCCGCTATGGCCAGTCTGGCCCTGACTCTTCCTCTCAAAATAAAAAAGTTCTGGTACTCCGTGAAGGACAGTACGGGCCTATTTAAAGCACTGCCCAAGATGTATGCAACAAGTAGCTAATTTTTTTTAATATGTCTTTATGCTGGTGGAGGCCTGGATTCAAAGGGCATTCATGCAAAAAAGTGGCAACACTGAGCCCTCTTCCATCTCCCTTCAAGGGACTCTTAAGTTGTGCCATACAGTATGGGTTCTTCTTTTTCGCTAGATCAGAAAGATCTAAAAACCTGAACTGCAGCATGATGCGTTTTTTTTCTTTACTTAAAGGTGTGGGTAATTTGCACATTTTTTGGGGTTAAGAGACTGGTGGTGTGCTCACCCTCTGTCTTACTACCGGCCATAAAATATTTCAATAACCAGTTTTCCTAAACCTTGTAGCTGCAACCCCATCCATCACTTTACAGCAAGTCTGATTTATGTCTAAGAGCCTGATTTAGATCTTGGCGGATGGGTTACTGCGTCACCACGGTGACTGATATTCCGTCCGCCGAAATATAAATCCCATAGGATATAATGAGATTCATATTTTGGCAGACAGGAAATCTGTCAATGTTGTAACGGAGTAACACGTTCGGCAAGATCTAAATCAGTTTCTCACTGCGGAGGTCCTGCCATAAGTGCAGCCCCCTACCATGACTGCGAGGCCTGGAACACCACCACATCACTCAGGGACACCACCACATCACTCGGGGACACCACCACATCACTCAGGGACACCACCACATCACTCAGGGACACCACCACATCACTCAGGGACACCACCACATCACTCAGCGACACTACCACATCACTCAGGGACACCACCAATTCATTTGGGGACACCACCACATCACTCGGGGACACCACCACATCACTCAGGGGCACCACCACATCACTCAGGGACACCACCACATCAATCAGGGACACCACCACATCACTCAGGGACACCGCCACATCACACAGGGACACCGCCACATCACTCAGGGACACCGCCACACCACTCGGGAACACCACCACATCACTCGGGAACACCGCCACATCACTCGGGAACACCGCCACATCACTCGGGAACATCACCATATCACTCGGGGACACCACCACATCACTCTGGGACACCATCACATCACTCGGGGATACCACCACATCACTCTGGGACACCACGACATCACTCGGGGGCACCACCACATCACTCGGGACACCACCGCATCACTCAGGGGCACCACTTAGGAGCACCACCACATCACTCAGGGGCACCACTCAGGGACACCACCACATTACTCAGAGACACCACCACATCACTCAGGAACACCATCACATCACTCGGTGACACCACCACATCACTCAGGGACACCACCACCTCACTCGGGGACACCACCACATCACTCGGGGACACCACCACATCACTCGGGGACACCACCACATCACTAGGGGACACCACCACATCACTCAGGGACACCACCACATCACTCAGGGACACCACCACATCACTCGGGGAACACCACCACATCACTCGGGGACACCACCACATCACTCGGGGACACCCCCACATCACTCAGAGACACCACTCAGGGACACCACCACATCACTCGGGGTCACCACCACATCACTCGGGGACACCACCACATCACTTGGGGACACCAACACATCACTCAGGGGCACCACTCAGGGACACCATCACATCACTCCAGGACACAACCACATCTCTCTGGGACACCACCACATCACTCAGGGGCACCACTCAGGGACACCATCACATCACTCCGGGACACCACCACATCTCTCTGGGACACCACCACATCACTCGCGAACACCACCACATCACTCAGGAACACCACCACATCACTCAGGGGCACCACCACATCACTCAGGGACACCACCACATCACTCAGGGGCACCACTCAGGGACACCACCACATCACTCAGGGACACCACCACATCACTCAGGGGCACCACCACATCACTCGGGGATACCACCACATCAATCGGGGACACCACCACATCACTCGGGACACCACCACATCACTCGGGGACACCACCACATCACTTAGGGGCACCACTCAGGGGCACTACCACATCACTTAGGGACACCACCACCACATCACTCAGGGACACCACCACATCACTCAGGGACACCACCACATCACTCGGGGATACCACCACATCACTCGGGGATACCACCACATCACTCGGGGATACCACCACATCACTCGGGGACACCACCACATCACTCTGGGACACCACCACATCACTCTGGCACATCACTCGGTGACACCACCACATCACTCTGGGACACAACCACATCACTCTGGGACACCACCACATCAATCTAATATACCACCACATCACTCTAATACACCACCACATCACTCTAATACACCACCACATCACTCAGCCCAACCACATCATCACTCAGCACCACAACAGCACTGTCCTTGCTTGCTACCAACAAGCATTGCCATAGCCAATAGGACTCACATTAGGAAAGTGTAAGCTATTGGCTTTGTGAATAACAATGCTATTAATTGATATATTTTCAAAGCCAACACATATTTAAAAAAATTGTAATTTATAATACCAATAGCTCACACTTCCCTAATGCGAGACCTATTGTATTGCAAATGCTTGTTAAATGTTCCTTTCCAAACCCCTTTCATCACTGCAGAATTTTTTGCAAGAAGTGACCTCATATAGTAGGGTGTCTGGCTATAAATTGAATATTGAGAAATGTGAAATGTGAAATACTACCCCGACTAAATTTACTTTTAAAGAGGATTTCGCTATATCCAATTTAATGTGGAATCCTCAGCATATCAAATATCTAGGTTTGTAGTTTACCCCTTCTATCTCTTCTTCAATTTCTCTAAACAACGTAGAAAAATGTATATATATATAACCACTCTGATTAGTAAATGGCACCCTCTGCATCTTTCCTGGTGGGGTAGTTTGGATACTATTAAAATGATGTTGACCCCTTTTATACTGTTTACCATATCTAATCTCCCGCTGTCCATACCCCGTAAATACTTTAGGAAGATTAACTCTATTCTAGGACGGAGGCAAGATGGCCGCTACGAGGTTGTAGAGGGTAGTCGCACATCAATCCCTCTCCCGAACATAATGCTGTTGGAGCTTTAAACTGGACATGCTGTGGTTTTTGGGCGATTTCAGGGCCAGGAAACAGCAGTCAAACCCCATGAGCAGTGGCTACATTGAGCGATAAACATCACTTTGAGATCGCTGAAAACACTGAAAGGCTGCTGGAAGAATTTGTACGGCGAGACAAGTACTTACAAAGCAGCCTGGACAATGTCGCAGCGTTCAAGGCAGGTTAAAGACAAAGAGAAGCCGCTATCAACCCCATCCAGCACATCAAAGGGGTTAGGACAAAAGGATAACTCAAACACTAGTGGCAATACAAAGTTGCCCCCAATGAGCAAGCGGTCGGCTGCTCTTAATAGCGCGGCAGTAAAGGCGCTTCAGAAAAAGGCTGAGAAGGAGAAGAGAACGGAGATGAAAGTAAAGCAGCCGGAGGAGGAAACTCGCGGATTGGCGCCATTAGCAAGCACAAAAGTGCATCAGAATAACAGTGCGGCTAATAAGGATACCGCTCTCAAGCAAACCTACTTTAACGGAATCCTTTGCTGGCAAACCCCCCGGCCCCCCGGCCTCGGAATCACAGCAACACTAGCACCCAGGAAACCGGGAAATCAACCCTCCGGCGTAAATGCTGATTCAGACAACACCGTCCTCGAGGACGCAGGAATCGTGGTTGCTAGGCAACAGGACGGAGGAATGACGCGCCCGGAGGGCGCTCCACACATGGAGGATATTCAGCTTCTAGAGCAGCAAGAGGTGAGCAGGGGCATGCCGGTGGGGGCGGAGGCTGAGCAGACGGGGTCAGAGAGGCCCATCAACGCACAAATGATGGATGCGCTGCTGCAGGTCGAGGCAGGGCTTGGCAGCGCGAAGATTGCTGGCTCAGACTGGGGCAGCTTAGTAAGCCTGGCATTGCAGAAAGAGCATGGAGAGGCGGCTGGTGAGAAGAAAGGAGACAGAGGGGGAGGCTCTACCGAGGGGGACAGGTTCTTTTCGGTTAATGAGGAATCAGATTTATCACCCTCAAGTGAAGGTGAGAGTTTCACAGAGGACAACTTGGACTCAGAAGTAAGCTTTACGGGCTCGGGTGGGTAAAAACACGCAAAAGAGAAGGAAATCTGGCACCAGACGACTAGGGGGTGACTCCCCAGTGAGCATGAACAGGAAACTATTATGGGGCTATTCAGCCACCTCCAAGGTATATCAAGAAAGTAACTACACAGGAGGGGCAACAGCAGGAGGTAGTAGCGAATCCCCCCCACAGCACGCCACGTTGGACTTGTTGTTCAGCACCTTAAAGCAGATGCAGGGGGAAGCGAGAGCACAAAGTGGGAGGGCCAGACAAGCAACCAAAAAGATTTAATGCTCACTCAGGAAAATCAACAAGAAGTACGAAGTGGTGGAAGAAAGAGTGACTCAGGTGGAAGAAAGAACTGGCAGGTTGGAAGATGATGTAACCGAATGGCAGACATTTAAAGCGGATCATGAGAAGGCAGTGGAAGACCTCCAATGGAAGATGGAGGACTTTGAGAACAGCCGGAGGCGCAACAACGTTAGGCTTCTTGGTCTGGCGGAGGGGGTGGAAGGGCAGGATGCAAGAGGCTACGTCATTAAATTAATGAAGGGAGCTTTCCCCGAGGCTCAGTGGCAATGGGAAACAGAGGTTCAAAGAGCACATAGGTTTCCACTCACACTTAAGAAAGGGAGAGATGGCTATCAGGATAACCTGCCAAGGGCAATGTTGGTCTTTTTGGGGAACTTTTTGGCAAAGCAAGAAATCATGGACAAGGCCAGGCCAGACAAAAAAATAACACATGAGGGGGTCACGTTTTTTGCAAGGCCGGATTTCTGTCATGTGACAGTAGAAAGAAGGTGGAAGCTTAGGCAATTGATAGTACCCTTCCAAGGTCAAGGTTCAGAAGCGTATCTGCTGTTCCCGGCAAGACTAAAAGTCATTACTAGAGGGCACGCTAGGATGTTCTACTCAGAAATTAAGGCTACCCAGTTTCTAGAGAAACTAAAAGCTCAGGGAAGGGGGCTGAGCAGAGGGAAAGGCCCATCCCCAGGCCCATAGGGAGGATACAGCATTCATCAGGCCAATAAGGGAGAGGGGGAGAAGCGACACTACAATCTATAGCAGCCACACATAGGTCATGCCTGACCTATTTGACTGTAGTAGGGGGAGTTCCAGGGCGGGCGGGAGGGTGGGGGAGAGGGGATAGTGGTGACACGGTAGCTACAGCACAGCACATGAGAACACAGGAACACTTGCATTTATCACTAGATACAGTAGAGAAAGTAAGGGGGAAACTGGCGAACAGAAAGGAAACATCTAGCAAATACAGATGGCATTAAGGGTTGCTTCAATAAATATCTGCGGTCTCAATGATGGAGGGAAAAGGCAAAAGGTGGCAGCAATGTTGAGAAGATTAAAATTTGATTTAGTATGTCTCCAAGAGACCCACATCGAGGGGAATAATACATATATGCTGGATCAACTAGGTCTTGAGGTACTTGCTTATACAAAGCAAGGCACTAAGACAAGAGGGGTTGCCGTTCTAGCTAAGAAAGGAGTCTTTAAAGTCATAAGGAAAAAAGAGGACCAGTGGGGGAGGTGGGTAATGGTGGAGGGTGATTCAGGGGTTGGAAGATGCATAATTGTTTCTATATAGGGATCCACGGATGATGAACCAGATATATTTGAATTTCTTGACTTGGAGCTTCCGTTGTGGTCAGAACCGGTGATCTGCTGTGGGGATTTTAATATTAATAGGCTGGGTGGGCTAGGCACAATGTACGGGAGGGCTTATGGGGGCCGAAAGAAGAGGACATGCCAGGCTATATGTAATCTAGCACAACATAATGCATTAGTGGATATGTGGGCCCAGAATAACCCGGCAGGGACAGGCAGCACGTACTACTCTGCACCACATAGGACTGTGGCTAGGCTAGACTACTTCTTTATTTCAAGCCCACTGGTAAGCAGTAGTCGGTTGGAGAGGCTGCCACGGCTAATGTCAGACCACAATCCCCTCGTCTTAACGATAACACTCAGTAATGTAAGGATGAAAGTGCACTCCTGGACTTTTGAGAGGGGGCTTCTTGCATTGCATTTTTTGGGAGACTGATAGGGGAACAGCCCCTCCGGGCACTACCTGGGATGCATTTAAGGCTGGAATCAGGGGGGAAACCCTGAGTTACACTCTACATAGGGATAGGCAGGAGAAGACTTTGCTGGATTCGAAAATTAAAGACTTGGCATACTTAGAAGATCTCCTCTTTGGGGCAATAACAAAGCATGAGCCTCTGGAGGACAAATTATTAAAAATTGAAATAACCAGAGCAGAGGCTAGCGGAAACATAGCCAGAAAGGAGGCAAGTAATTACCTCTCCAAAAAAGAAAAATGTTACGAGTACAACGAGAGGGTAGGCCACCTACTAGCAATTCTAGCAAGACAAAATCTGGCTGCGGGGGAAATAAAAGAAATTAAGGATGGTTTAGGTGGGGTTCGAATAAGGTGGAAGACGTTAGGAAGGAGTTTAGGAAATGTTATGAAACCTTGTACGATCAGAGCCCCAACAACTCAGACTTAGAAATTAATGACTACTTGGCAGATATACCACATCCAGTATTAAAAGAAATGGGGAAGGTGGAGTTAGATCTCCCACTCACGCTAAAGGAAATACAAGCAGCAGTGAGCAACCTTCCCTCAGGGAAAGCTACAGGCCCGGACCAAATCCCGGAAGAATATTATAAAACATTGTGGGACACCCTAGGGAAAGATATGCACGAGACCCTTAGACAGGCACAATTAGGACACTCAGTTCCACAGTCATGGGCAGGGGCAGACATTATAGTTCTACTTAAGAAGGATAAGACCCCTCTAGAACCGTGGTCCTACAGGCCGATCACGCTGATGAAAGCAGATGCCAACATTTTTTTTAAGTCATTGGCACAAAGACTAGGTAGGGTTATAGAGAACCTGGTTAGTGCCACACAGCATGGTTTCATCCCAGGGAAAGGGACAACCCAACATACAAGACAAATGATTACCCTGCTGGATGCCGCAGGAGTTGCAGGAGACCCTGTCGCGGCCATATTTCTGGATGCGGAGAAGGCCTTCGACAGGGTCACCTGGAACTACCTGTGGAAGCTTATGGAATGGTTTGGTATTGGCGGGGGATTTATCACGGCAATACAGGCTTTGTATGTGGCCCCGTTCACTAGGGTAAGAATCAATAAAGGCTACACAAAGAGAGTGCAGATAAAACGTGGGACAAGACAGGGGTGTCCAGCTTCACCTCTCTTATTCGTCCTGTACTTGGATCCTATTTTACGAAGGTTTGCTGGTAATAATAACATCATCCCAGTCATAATGCATAATAGGGAATATAAGGTCCACGCCTACGCGGACGATGTGGCAATCATTACACCAGATCCAGGGGTAGCCATTGTGGAAATTGAACAGGAGGCTATGAACTTCGGGGCTGTCTCAGGGTACTCGATCAACAAGGGAAAAACGCAGATCGTACAAAATAGTTTTACATCATATCAGGATACTAGGGTAATACCCGCGGCACTTTACCTAGGAGTTAAAGTAACTACTGACTTAGATAGGCTGGTGGAGCTAAACATGGAGCCCTTATTAGCAAACGTAAAGAAAAAACACGGAAAGAATACACAATTTGCACTTAACTTTGATGGGCCAGATAAATGTCATCAAAATGATCACATTCCCAAAATTTTTATACATTTTTAGGGCCATACCACTTTTTTTTAATCACTTTTGGTTTAACAAGTTGGAATTGATAATCAATAGGTTTATTTGGACACAGGGTAAAACTAGGAGAGCATATCGACACATGACACTCCCCAGAGAAAAAGGGGGGTGGGGGGCCCCTGACTTTAGGCTTTATTATTGGGCAACGGCCCTGCAGTATTTTCGGGGATTGATAAGGGATGGAGGAACGGGTCAAGGGGTTAATAGTCTTGCCCTCACAAATGTATATATTGCACTGTTGGGTGGGGATGCAGAGAACGCTTTCTTAAATGATATCGATTTTAGTTATTTTAAGCACACAAGGTTCAAGACACTAAAAGCAGCGTACACAATTTGGAAGGCAGTCACAAAAAAACTAGGCTTAGGAAGATATAATAGGTATACTCGACTATATACAAACCATTTACTCCCAGGGGATATCTTTAGGGACACAGTCATGAGGGAATGGGAGAACAAGGGTATTAAGAAAGTAGGGGATGTGTGTGACCAAGGGGGCATTCTCCAGTTCCAAGAGCTACAAACAAAATGTAATCTTTGCGGCAGGAGCTTTTTTAAATATCTGCAGGTGAGAAGTTATTTCGCAAATAAACAGGGAGGTCCACTGGGATTTGTCCACTGTCGGATAATGGATTATATAGAGCGCTGTGGTCAGTGCACAATTCGACAGCTATATGCAGAATTATGTATGCTCAAAAGTGATGATAGGGATAAATTTGCCATAAAGTGGGTAGAGAAAGTAGGTGCCTCCCATGAGGGTTTACAGGTTTCTTTGGACTTGGGACGAACCGTCTTATGTTCAGCAAAGTTACAAGCACAGCATTACAAGACGGTGTACTCACTTTACCACACTCCCGCCAGAATAGCACAGTGGGGTGGTACCTCTGGAATAACTTGCCCACGCTGCGATGCAAGTAACGCAGATATTGTCCACATGTTTGCAGAACGCCCACAATTGTATTCGCTAAGAGTGACAATTGAGAAATTTATGGAAGGATCATTGGGGGTTAAAGCGGTAATGTCACCTGAATTAATAATGCTTGGGGTGATGGATGGGGCAGAGGGACACCCTAGGGAATTCCTATTCCTGGCCATGGCAGTCTATCGAATCTGTATTGCAAAGGCGTGGCTTGATAGAGCTCCGCCTACTTTTCAAATTTGGATTGCTAGGCTACTCTCTAGTTATAACCTGGAAAAAGCAATCTATGACAGGAAAGGGCGCAGAGCTAGGGCACTCGGTGGGAAAATATGGCGACCTGTAGAACGATGGAGAGAAGGGCTGGTTACAGGTGGGGCGTCTGCAGGTGAACTTATGCAGACTGTATAGTAGTAGGCATTGGGAAGCTATTAGGGGGTATAGTTATTACCATACATGTCTGAATTGGATCCGTGAGAATTGCAGGGCAAAACAACTCTGTCAATAACATTGTTTAATTTACTTTTGTATATCACTTTTTCTTTCTTATTTTAAGGATTTTAGGAAATAGTAAATGCATATGCTAAAGTAGGAATATGTAGGATTTGCAGTGTTAAAGAACGTTATGTTATATATGATTTGACTGTGCTGTAGCACTTTTATTGGAACATGTCTAATATATAAAAAAAAAAAAAAAAAATGAAGGAAGATTAACTCTATTCTCAATTAAAAATCTTGCACATCCTCACTTAAGTTAACTTGTCCGAAATCGGAGGGCGGGGATAAATTCCCGGATTTGCCTAAATATCATAAGGCATATTTAATGCGTCAATCTTCTTGGTGTTTTTCCAGTTCCTCATTGGTATGCCTATTATGGTATGAAGTGGAAAAGACTATCCTCCTCCCCTTCTATTTAATCATTCACTCGCAAGCCACAATCTCTCTCTACACCTATTATTAAGCACTCATGTAAATTAATATACTCCATTCTTCATAATACTTCCACAGACATTGTTACCTTTCTTAGTTCTACCTTTTGGCATTATAAGGCTATATTAGTTATCAATAAAACCATTTACTGGAAGTCTTGGGAGAAATAAAGGCTTAATTTGGGTATGCCAACTTTCTAAAAACAATACCTTTTTATCTGTTTCTCAAATTTGTCATCAATCTAATCTTCCCTCTTCGTTTGAGAACAAATATAGGATTTTACATAATGCTCTTTGTAGCGCTTATAAACAATGTCAACTTTCTCTTTCTTCGACATCTTCCCCCTACTAACCATTGGTCTACCCTGTTACATGCTTCTCCCAGAGCTTCTACCGTTTACTCCTACTTACTATCTTCTGACTCTGATAGAAGCAAAACAAATGATGAATAATCTTGATAGTCTGATCTGGAGGTTAATTGGTCAATTCATCTCTGGTCAAGAATTTGGACCAAAATCAGGAAATCATCTAGAGCGGAAAACACCATGCAATCCCTTTTCTTTATCTATAAAAGACTCTTATTAACCTCTGCACTTTCCCACAGAATAAATCCTGCTTCCTCTGAAACATGCTGGACTCTTTGGCACAGGTGGATTTAAAAAAAACACAGTTGATGGACAGAATGTAGAACAATGTCATACATTCACCCCAGTACAAGGATCTGGGCCTAAATCCATCTTTTTTTGCACTCCACACCACCCTGGGTTAGACACTGGCTATATGCAAATCAGCTCTGACCCTGTGCCTCATGGGAACAGTCCAGTCCGAACTACCAAGCCATGTCTTTCCCAGACATCCAAGGACCGGTTTCTGGCTATCAGCCTTCATTCAGCCTGGATAGCTTGACTCCAGTGGTGTGGAGAGCCTGGGACTCACGTCTGAGCATACCCAGCCCACTCGGGGTGAAAATTGCAAAAAACACAGTTGATGGACAGAATGTAGAACAATGTCATACATTCACCCCAGTACAAGGATCTGGGCCTAAATCCATCTTTTTTTGCACTCCACACCACCCTGGGTTAGACACTGGCTATATGCAAATCAGTTCTGACCCTGTGCCTCATGGGAACAGTCCAGTCCGAACTACCAAGCCATGTCTTTCCCAGACCGGAATCAAGCATCCAAGGACCGGTTTCTGGCTATCAGCCTTCATTCAGCCTGGATAGCTTGACTCCAGTGGTGTGGAGAGCCTGGGACTCACGTCTGAGCATACCCAACCCACACGGGGTGAAAATTGCAAAAAACACAGTTGATGGACAGAATGTAGAACAATGTCATACATTCACACCAGTACAAGGATCTGGGCCTAAATCCATCTTTTTTTGCACTCCACACCACTCTGGGTTAGACACTGGCTATATGCAAATCAGCTCTGACCCTGTGCCTCATGGGAATAGTCCAGTCCGAACTACCAAGCCATGTCTTTCCCAGACCGGAATCAAGCATCCAAGGACCGGTTTCTGGCTATCAGCCTTCATTCAGCCTGGATGGCAGTTCGGGCTGGACTGTTCCCATAAGGCACAGGGTCAGACTGATTTGCATATAGCCATGTCTGAACTGGGGTGGCTGAGTGAACTAAAGAATGGTGATGGATTAAACCCAAATCAGTTGACTGGGGTTGAGTGTTTGATTTGTTCAAACGCTCTGTCCATCATCCCCTTTTGTATCGCTTTGTTCGCCCTAAGTGTGGCAGGGTATACTCAGACGTGAGTCCCTTGTTCACTTGGCCACTGGATTCAAGATAGCCTGGCTGATGAGGATTATGAATCCGAAACCAGTCCCAAGATGCTTGTTTCCGGTCCAGGGAAGACATGGCTTGGCAGTTCGGGCTGGACTGTTCCCATAAGGCACAGGGTCAGACTGATTTGCATATAGCCATGTCTGAACTGGGGTGGCTGAGTGAACTAAAGAATGGTGATGGATTAAACCCAGATCAGTTGACTGGGGGTGAGTGTTTGATTTGTTCAAACGCTCCGTCCATCATCCCCTTTTGTATCGCTTTGTTCGCCCTAAGTGTGGCAGGGTATACTCAGACGTGAGTCCCTTGTTCACTTGGCCCCTGGATTCAAGATAGCCTGGCTGATGAGGATTATGAATCCGAAACCGGTCCCAGGATGCTTGTTTCCGGTCCAGGGAAGACATGGCTTGGCAGTTCGGGCTGGACTGTTCCCATAAGGCACAGGGTCAGACTGATTTGCATATAGCCATGTCTGAACTGGGGTGGCTGAGTGAACTAAAGAATGGTGATGGATTAAACCCAGATCAGTTGACTGGGGGTGAGTGTTTGATTTGTTCAAACGCTCCGTCCATCATCCCCTTTTGTATCGCTTTGTTCGCCCTAAGTGTGGCAGGGTATACTCAGACATGAGTCCCTTGTTCACTTGGCCACTGGATTCAAGATAGCCTGGCTGATGAGGATTATGAATCCGAAACCGGTCCCAGGATGCTTGTTTCCGGTCCAGGGAAGACATGGCTTGGCAGTTCGGGCTGGACTGTTCCCATAAGGCACAGGGTCAGACTGATTTGCATATAGCCATGTCTGAACTGGGGTGGCTGAGTGAACTAAAGAATGGTGATGGATTAAACCCAGATCAGTTGACTGGGGGAGAGTGTTTGATTTGTTCAAACGCTCCGTCCATCATCCCCTTTTGTATCACAGGTGGATTTAAAACATCTACTTTTTACTTGCCCTGCTGTGGTGTGCTTCTGGGAACAGATTTGGGCTCAGGTGAACTTATTTTTTCACACTACAGTTCCCTTACCTATCTCTAACGTCCTTTTTAGGTAGTTTATCTGAAGTTTGGCACTCACTTGCACTTGACACGTATTTTGGATTTATTGTAGTATTGTAGGCAGCTGCTTTTCAACAGATCACCAAGAATTGGAAAGACTTTTTAAAATTAACTTTTCAGGCACAGTGGTTTGTTGTTTGCTATAATCATAGATTGGACACAAGTTACATTGCTCCCTTGTCTTTAGCCGTAAAACGCCAGAGCTTGTGGTCTCCTGTTACACATGTCTTAGGTGATAGTGCACAACGCTCCTTTGCTTGTACACCCACCCAACAAAAAGTTCCTCAACCCCCTAACTTTCCTTTTATTTTCATTTAATATAATTCTATATGATCCTTGTTAACATAGTTATACATGTATGTTTATATGTAATGCACTTGTTCTTCTGCTTGTACAACCAAACTTCTCTTATTTCAGACCGTGTACAGTTTTTACTTTCATGGATGAATTGTTTAGTTACATGTTATTCTTTGCATAATTATTTGTACTATATTGTTCCATATTTGTATGCTTTATCATGTTTTCAATAAACTCACTTTACAAAAAAATAAAAAATGAAAGATTCAGCTTTGATAACTAAAGCAAGAGTCATCCAATGGAAAGGCCCAAACATGTCTATTCCTATTAGTTCCTATCAATTATTCAAAAATATAACTTGACTATATTGCATATCTAAATTACAGCATGCAGAGCCATACTTGTTTTCCGCACATACCTTACTTCACTGCTGGACCAGTAGTCAGAATACAATCTATTCAGCAGTCCACTTTGGCATCCGGTCAATGTATCTTACTCCTCCTTTTTCAGGTTGTTTTTATATCCTTGCTTCCAATGATTTCTTAGGTAGAGGGCACTCCTTCTCAACACATTTGCTGCTACGTCTTACATGAACAGTCCCATGCAGAAGTGCACAGAAGGCAGTGATGTAGCAATGTAGCAATGTAGCAATGTTACTTCCTTATAAAACTAATTTTCTACAAGGCGAGATGGCCTTGTAGCTGCAAGCGCCACAAAGCAAAAGGAAAATTCAAAGCAGCATTTAAAAAAAATATGGCAGTTGTGCACACATTTGTTAGCATTACCATTCCAAAAGTTACCTTGAAAGGCCTTAAACCTAATAAAAACATCCTCTAATAATGTATTAGTGTGACCATATTGTTGTGCACTCCTGCCTGACTTGTAAGTAACACGCATGTATTTCTAGGAAGTCCCTGCAATACACAACACAATATAGTGATCCTGCCTCGTAGTGAGCCAGCTGCTTCAATTAAGCTCACTCTACTGCACATGCCTGGTGCACGCAATAGCATTTTTCTATACATACACAAGGGCTTGCCTGTGGGCTGAATTGGCTTTTGGGTTGGTGAACTAGGACCAGAGTCAGTGGGGGAGAGCAGCTGTTTGGAAATGCTGAATACATGTGCATGTAAGACTTGGTGCAGGATTCCAGAGCAGATGGTGAATGTCTGGGAGTACTAATGAGTCTATGGGATGACACCAGCAATCAGAGCTATTTGAGCATATGATGTGGGGATTAGTAATCTATGAGGCAGAGGCGTTGGTGGACTGCAAGAGGTCACAGGGCAAGGTTTTAGAAAATTAAATTAATGGACAGCCTTAGCCATTAATGCTCCACCAGTCTTTGACTAATCTAATTAGGAAAAGCACCAATTGTTTCAGTATTGTCTCCAGGGAAAGTATAATGTACCATAAAATAATTACACAGCGTGTAGAGAGTAGTTTGGTTAGAGAGTTTAGTTGCCAGTCATCCACAGATGTGTGACTGCTGCCTTTCCACTTTTGGTAAATACTCTTGACAGCCAAAACAGCCTCTTGGAGTCAGACCGGTAAGAGTACATTGTTTAATATTATCGCATACATTGCTGAAAAAAACATTTTTTGTTCAGAGCTAAGATTATTTTTGCTCACAATCAGGCTAACTTTTTACATCACCACATTCCAAAACGCTAACATTATATGACTATCACATTATATGTCTTGTAAATTCAAACACAGTTTTTGCATTTCAAACAAAGTAGGAAGATGGCGGTACTGTCATTCAAGATTTGGCAATTGGAGAATGGGATGGCAATAAGGCATAGTCTGCTTAGTCAAATTTGTCTCTATTTTTCTTCGGAAATAAGTAACAAGAGAAAGCCAATTTCAATATTAAATGCTTACCTAATATTTGTTTCTTAAATCATCATCATCATCATGATTTATTCTTTATTTCGGTTAACAACCTTATAAGAAACAGTTTAAAATGATACATTACATTTCTCACATACTCTAGTACAATATTTAACAATATTTGACCGCCCGAGGAAAATTATAGTTAAGGAGGAATCGCTATCAGCAACAGTACCTCAAAGTAAGATTAACATCCATGAATCGAGGAACAGTTAATAATAAAATTAAATAATGTAATAAGTTTCTTAAATCAAGTTATATGTAAGTCATGCCAGCTAATATTACTTAGAATAAAATAATGTGCTTTACTAAAAAAAGACCCAGGAACTGAGCCATGATGTGTTTTGCAGTTAACAGTCCTGAAATCACTTCTGACAATGACTCAGTGATATATCCTGTTGATGCCCTAAGGGTAAAGCAGAATAGAGTCAACAAGGCCAAAAGGGAGCAAGGAGACATAGGGCTCAATAAAAAAGTAGAGGATTTTATTTGTTTGGGAATGTGTCCCATCCTGTTTAGGCATTTTGGTGTCCTAGCACTTTGCACCTGCAATCTCAAAGCCTCCCAGTGGTGCAGTATAGCTAACCACATAACTGGATGATGGTGAACATGACATGCTAGTGAACTGTACCTGCAGATACCAGTTGCTGCCTGAACACTGAAGCCTGGCTTCCTCCAGGAAGTATGACAATCATTCAGCACTAGGTTTCATACAAAAGCTTTGGACTTCCACCTCCTGCATCTTGTTATGCTTTTTTTCCCTTGACAGATTATCTAAGGTTTACGTTTGTTAAAATGTTCAAATATTAAGGCTGATACATGTCATAATTTGGGCCTTTTTGTTGTTCTAATTCTCTTTTTGCACTATATATTACCGTGTCTCATTCATTTCTCGATATTATGCGTTTAAATATAATGTTACATAAATACTACAAAACAAATTTGAATGGAAAATATTAACTTACTCTGGGCTTGTAGATACGTTTATAGGAGCCATTAGCTGTATTTTCAGCCAACCACTGAAAATATAACAAATGGCAAAATCTAGCCACTCCTTACCCCCCCATACTTTGCGTTCAAGCAACTGATCTCTCTTTATAGTTCCCAGAGTTAGACGCACCCAGATTGGTGGCTGCTCTTTTTCATCTGGGGCCTCCAAGTTATGGAGCGCTCTCCCTGAGTCTCTGAGATGTTGCACCTCTTTATTCACCCTCCGCAAAGAGCTGAAAACCCGGTTATTTTAAGTCTCCTTCCTAGGCTGTGTTGCCTGTCTTCTAAGTACTGGGAAATGCATAGAAAACCATCAATTGTTTACTTGAAAGATAAAATAAAAAAATGAACAATTGTAACATGTTTGTTGTCTCATTATTTTTGTACTTTTGTAGAAATCCCACTTATACTGTTGTAACCTAGAATCATAAAATCTGTATTTACAGTATTAGCCTAGTTTATCTGAAACATATGCTATCCAATATAATGTGTACAATGCTTCAATGGTGATGTTGTAAAACGCTTATATATACTCCCCGAGTACAGCAACACACCTCTAAATAGGTTCAATGGACTGACTGAACTTCAGTCACAGTTATTTCTTAATTTTGACATGGTATTTTAATCTGTCATAGTTATTTTAAAAAGTTTGCCAAAGATAATTTAATCTGTAGTTTCAAAATATCTTACTTCAAGAGCTTGAGGCTAGATCTGCTTGTGGAGAATGGCATGCTGCTTGCTTCGGATCTGACTTTGGTAAATTTATATACTTATTAGGAAACATTTTAGAAGCTCATATAATGTATTTAAGAAATCGGTAATTACCACCAACTTTAAGTTGGTGGTAATTACCGAATTACTGTAAAAAAGCACTTTCTTGCTTTTTTTGAAGTGCCATGTGGCACACATCCATGCCCTTAGGGCATGCATGTGTGCCACATGTGCACCCATGCACATTTCAGGGGTGCAACAGGGTGTCCTTTGGACACCCTGGCACCCTTGAAATACCTCCGGCTATTATCGATTCGGTAATACCGAATCGGTAATACCGAATGTCTTCACATTCATTCCTATTGGCCTCCAAGCCCATAGGCATGAATGGGTAGGTATTTGTTATTACCGAATCTCAATTACCGATTCAGTAATAATAAATATTGAGGATTCAGTATTTTTTACCGAATTCTTACCTACATCTGAAATACCGATTTCGAAATACTGAATCGGTAAAATTCTGTAATTCGAATTTGGTATTTCACTATTACCTACATCGGGCCCTTAGTTAAATGCCTCTTTCACACCGACCCGTGGTAATGAGCCCTTTTTTGTAGGTTTGAGGTAGTTCATGCATAGACCTTTGCAACCTTTTTGTTCATAAATTATATCCATGCCTAATATGCATCCTTTTGATTCTAAAGATGAGGACGCTGTGTGCTGGGGGGGGGGGGGGCTTTGTTTTTTTCCTCTTCTGAGGACTACATTATCCAGGCATCCCTTGGGCCAAGGAGGAAGGGTCCAACACCAGCCACCTCCCGCAAGTGCCCCTGCGCTATAAAGTTCCTTGCAGTTTCCTGCGGTGTGGGATATGTGCAGGCCGTGCCCGTCATCCGCCTGTCCTCGACAGGAAGAGGCAGGGCTCTCCCTTGGCCCGACTATTGCTGGAGGTTTATTGATTGAACTTCA
This sequence comes from Lissotriton helveticus, assembly GCF_964261635.1. Classification (NCBI taxonomy): domain Eukaryota; kingdom Metazoa; phylum Chordata; class Amphibia; order Caudata; family Salamandridae; genus Lissotriton; species Lissotriton helveticus. The sequence continues at coordinate 926,287,113 of NC_136071.1, read as the reverse complement.
CTCCCGGTGTTTCAAGGTACTGTAATCAACAAGGAGAGGTTGGGCTGAATTTTGCGCTGATTGTGCTCACTTTCTATTTATCTCTGGACAGCAGAAGGAAACAAGAGCGATCTTACCCAATCTGCCATTGTGTGTCATAAAGACTCTCCAAACATACTCTTCGTCATTTCTCCTGACCCTTGGGGAGGTGTAACAGAGTGTTTTGCTCATACAGGCTCTGTGTGAGAGGAGGAAAGTGTTGACCAATTCCCACCTGCTTGCAAATCACTTATTGGCAGGCTTTGAAAACCCTTTCCCCTTTATATTGCAATTGTTGTGACTAGTACCTGCGGAAGAGGACTATTAAGAAGATTGATTATTATAGTACCTCTTTGTCATTCACTTATAATTTTGGTATTTTGAAATGGGCAAGCGTAAGGCTGTGGAGGGTGCTTCAAGGGCTTCAAAAGGAAAAAATTCACAAACTTTGGTAGAGGACAATGAGGTAATAGATAGTATTGATAACTTATTGTTGGAATGCGCAGAACGTGTACATTTGAACTTTCAATCGGAAGATCCCAGTACAAAATGCCCTGGATTTGAGCCAATTGAGCTAGTGCTTAACATGTTTGAAAAATCCCATTTGAGCCCCCATTTGAGCACACCTTGGGGAACACAAGAGTCACAAATTGTTGTTTGTCCTGTCAAATTGTTAACGGTTCAAAGTACACTGGTTGTTGAGTGCGACAACTGCTTCCCAATTCTCTCCACAGATGATAACGCAAGAAAGAGTTTACAGGCAGGAAGTCATTTCTGCTTGACTTCAGGGCTTTTCTCAATGCTACAGAACATGATGGGGATAATTAGGGACTTAAGAGACCAGGTCAAAGTATTCCTCAAGGTGGTGGAGAACCTTGATGGGAGTAAATTAATTAAACAGATAGTAGACCTGGTGGATATATATGGTGGGTTTCTCTCTTAAGATTGGGGAGCCCAATGCTCCACTTACCACAGGAGTTGTACACCGGCCAATGGCAAAAAATCCCTCTCAGCCCGCTTCTGTCCTGCCTGTAGCCCAAACCTGCTTTGGTATAGATACTGAGAGAGTGTGAACACAATCTTCCTCTCCCAGGTCAAGATCACCTGAGTGAGAACCAATCACAAAACCATGGTGGGAATGGGGTTCTTTATGTGTATGTGCCACTCGCCCTGTTGGCTACAGGGGTCCTTGGATAAGAGGGTAAGTCCAGAATGGTATTTATGCCCCAAGCAAGGCAGGGGATCTTCCAGCAATGGTCGATCTTTTTTGGGTCTCCAAGCTGGCCACTGGGTAAAGGGAAAACAAGGACTCCCTAATCAATAAAATATTATACTGGTTTATTGAGACAAGACAGTGCTATTCAATTATTAGAAGTGATTCATTAGGGCCTGTAAGGATTAAAACTCCTGATTGCTTCTATGAAAAAGTGCAGGTTTCCCGTGCCCATTGATATCTGGTGGAGGGCCTCACAGTGGTCAAAGCCCCTACTATTTCCAGTGCAAATATTAACATGCAGCTTAAATTTCATGACTCGACTTTGCTTTAGGGTTCGCAGTGTGAGGAGGCCCAAAAGGGGTCAAAAGAAGCCAGCAATGGGATCAATGGTGTTTCTCCCTAACTGGAGTTTGAATTTGAATTTAAAATATTTATAGAGCGCAGCGTTCACCAGACAGTTTCTTGGCGCTTTAGAGGCACAGTAAACAGGAGCGAGTAGGCAGGAGCGAAGCATAGAGTGGGTTAGTGCGGGAAGGCCTGATTGAACAAGAAAGTTTTCAAGCCTTTACGGAAGAGGGAGTAGTGTTCGGTCGACCGCAGGTGGTAGGGGAAGGAATTCCAGAAGGTGGGTGCCAAAAAATAAAAATTGGCCCCTCCCCACTTTTTCCGCTTATAGCGTGGTACCTGTAACAGGGATTGAGAGGAAGAGCGAAGCTCTCTAGCAGGAACATATTCCTTTATCAAAGAGATGGTAAAGGCAGGGGCTGTTCCCTGGCGTGCCTGAAACGCCATGCAGCCAGTTTTAAAAAGGGAACGTTCCCTGACAGGCAACCAGTGGAGCGCCTTCAATAGCGGAGTTGAGTGGTGGGATCGGGGGAGGCCGTACACTAGCCGGGCTGCCTGGTTTTGCACCAGCTGGAGCTTACGTAAGCTGTAGGCTGGAATGCCGTTGTATAGGGCATTGGCATAATACAGCCGAGAGATCACTAAGGCAGACATAATCAACTTAAGTGCCAGGGGGGAAAAAAAGCGGGAAACTGTGCGAATAGTACGAAGAGAAAAGAAGCAAGAAGAAACAACAGAACTAATTTGTTAGTGAAGGGTGAGGTGATTATTCATTTTGATGCCTAAAGTCTTAACTGTAAGGGAGGGGGTGGGAGGGGAACCCAAAGAAAAAGGCCAAAATGAAGAGTTCCAGGGACTGGAAGAGCCACCAGTGAGAACCAACTCGGTTTTATCCGGGTTCAACTTCAGATGGTTGTGGCTCATCCAGTCGCTGATGAAAATCATAATAGTCTGAAAGTTGGAAATAGAATGGGGAGAAGAAGAAAGGTTAAAGACAAGCTGGAGGTCATCCGCGTAATTGTATACGGTGACCTCCAGCTGCTGGAGTGCGAACATCAGAGGATAGATATAAAGATTGAACAAAAGAGGGGAAAGAGAGGAGCCCTGGGGAACACCGCAAATAATCTTAAGTGGAGTTGCCGTGAAATCCCCCAACCTGACAGCCTGGGTGCGATCCCTCAGGAAGGACGATAGCCAAACCAGGGCTGTGCCCCCGATTTCCGCCGCTCTGATACGTGAGAGGAGGATGGAGTGGTCCACCGTATCAAAAGCGGCGGAGAGATCGAGGAGCACCAGGGCCTGGTGTTTGTTTTGGTCCATGCCCTCCCTGAGGTTGTCCAGGACCGACACCACTACGGACTCAGTAGAGTGCCTAGGCCGGACGCCCGCTTGACAGGACGCCAGGCCCCCCGCTGCTTCCACGTGGGCACTGAGTATCGAAGCAACATGGCGCTCGAGCACTTTACCCAAGTAGGGCAACAGGGAGATGGGGCGATAATTGACTGGGGCTGATGGATCTGCGCCTGGCTTCTTCAGGATAGGCACTATTGTAGCCGCTTTAAAAACTGGAATCACAACCCGTTGCGCAAGGGAGCTATTAAGAAAAGTAATCGGGGGCTGAGTGCAAACAGAATAAATCTGTTGAAGAATGCGGGCTGGGCAGATATCGGCCGGGGAGCCTGACTTTACTTTAGGAAGAATTTCCAAGAATGCTTCTTCAGTGAGGGGGGGGATTGAGGACAGGTGACTCTGGACTATGGGAGGAGAGGGATCGATAAAAGTAGAAGAAGGGGGAGGGATATTAGTCTTAATATTGGTGATTTTTGTCCAGAAAATAATAATTCAGTAAGTCGCATAAGGGCTGGGTAGGAGGGAGTTTGGGGGTGGTCCTCTCAGAGAAGGCTAAATCATGTACGATGGTAAAAATCTCCCTAGATTTATTCTCTGCCGCCAGGATTTTTTATGAAAAATAGGCCGTTTTGGCTCCTAGAATAGCTTTTTTATAGTCCTGTAATAGTGAAAGGTACTGGTTTTTCAATAGGGGACAATAGTCCCTTCTCCATTGCCTCTCGGCTCGCCGGAGGATCAGCTTTTTATCCTTTAAGTCTTCGCTGAACCACCGATAGACTCCTTAGGTCTTTTGGTTGAGATCCGACGTAAAGGAGCTACTAAATCGCAACCTCCGGCGAGCCAGGTATCGATGGCAGTGGCTTGCAGTGAAGAAGATAAGCCCCCCAGGTTAGGTGAAGAATTCAGGAGAGAAGAAGATAATGAGGGGAGGTCAACACGGTTCCAGTTCCGTGCCCAGATGTTTTTTGCAAGCGGAACCTTAGTGACAGGGTTAAGGTGAAGACAAAAAGAGATAAGAGCATGGTCAGACCATGGGCATGGAGACACAGATATGGATGAAATGGAATAATTAAGAGACCAAACTTGGTCTAACACATGTCCGTGTCTGTGTGTTGGGACTTGAATGTGGGGGATAAAGTTCAAGGATTGAAGTGACTCTGTGAACTGCTTGGAGGATGTGCATTCATGGGGATCAGTGGGCCAATAGTTAAAATCGCCTAAGACTAAGACTGAGGCATGGTTGACCGCTAGCGTGGCCAATATGTCCTGAAAGGCTGGTAAAAACAATGGAGTATACTGAGGCGGGCGATACATTAACAAGCAAGTAAGCGGGGGTGAGAAGGTAGATGAGCGCACCACTAAATGCTCGGCGGGGGCCATAGGGGGGGAGGGGAGAAGTTGGAAATTGTACTCAGACCGGGCAATTAGCGCCACACCACCCCCTATCTTACCAGCCGGGCGGTCGGCACGAAGGGCCACATAAGCAGGGGGAAGGGCAGCCAAAAGGAGAGGTAGAGAGGACTCACAGAACCAGGTTTCGGTTAGGCACAGTATGTCGGGCTTATGGGAATCCAGTAACACAAACAGTTCTTGATGGTGTTTTACCTCTGACCTGGTGTTGAGCAAAATAATAGACAGGGAAGGGGAAGAGGAAGAAGAGCTGGCGCCAGAAGGAGGCAGCAACAAGGGTGCCTGTGGGGGAGGGGGTACAAGGGTAATGAGGGTGCGAGCCCGAGGGAGGATATGATACCGTGGGTGGAGTTCGGTAGAGGCCAATTACCCTGTAGAGATTTCAGAACCTCAGAGGAGTAGGAGATGGAAGGGGCATAAGGACATGCCCCTAGCCCCGTCCAACCGCGGACGGGCGCAGACGGGCTTGACTTAGGCGCGGCTTCGGCGCGCATTCGTCGCGCCCGCTGCGCTCATCCGCTGCGCGCACTGGGACACATCGCAATTTATGCAGATCACCCCCGAGCAACTGGACCGCTAACTGCGGTCTAGGCAGCCTTCAGGCTACACCCAAAATGGCGCCCGCCCTCCACACAATCGGCACGAAGAGCCGTGATGGACCGGGGCGGGGAGGCCACACACGAGGTAGGAAGTGCACAGTGCAATGATTTTTTAAAACGAAGTTAAAATAAACAAATTGGCAGTGAATTAATAGAAAAGGAAAAGTTGGTTGCCTGCATCCAAATCATGCAGGAACACCGCTTAACGTCAGTTTAAAACTGTAATAGTAGTCATTACAGCCTCACGCTATTGCTGTGCCCCCAGTGAGGAACAGGAGCTGCCACCACCTGCTTTCTCACAGCGAGCCCTCAGAATCTTGTCAATTTATGCAGATCACCCCCGAGCAACTGGACCGCTAACTTTAGATCCCCTCCTGCAGTGTTAACAATGTTAGAGCTTCTAGGGAGGGTTTGCTGTCATATTGCATCTCATCCCAAGTGTAGGTTTGCCCACCCCCTTTAGTAGGTGGAAGAATCAAGAAGCCATTGGGGATGGCCCCTTGGGCCAGACATTGTGTTCGGCATCTGGGTCCCCCGCTGTCAATCATGGCAAAAGTACCACTGTTGAGTTGACCCTCCCTGTTTTTGATGGTGTTAAATTGTCCTCTGAGGCCTCCATTATAATGATGTCATGGAATGTGGCAGGAATATCAAACCTAGTGTCCAAAGTTCAGTGGGGTCAGTTCATTGAACTGTATGACATTTGTCTTTTCCAGGATATGTGGTGCATATCCTCTTTTCAAAGGTGTGGGTACACATTGTTTTCTGTGAAGGCAACCAAAACTGTAAAGGCAGGCCTTCAGGAGGGCTGGGCATTTGGGTTAAAACAACACTTCAGTGCAAAATACCATTAGTGCCGATTGCATCCGTGATATATTAGAAGTTAGGCTATGGTTTCCATCTGGCCTGTCCCTAAAAATGTATAATGTCTACAATAAAGTAGACATCAGCAATGAGTAGATCAGGGTAATCTATAAACTAGAGCAAGCTCTTCTGGAGAATATTGGACAGGACATGATTTTGGTAGCTACTTTTGAACCAATGGTTGCTACTCCTCTTGATCTTATCCAGGAACTGGACAATTAGTGGGGTATACCATAGATTGATCTCCCCACAGCAAGATGGACAGCTAAAGCTGGCCATTTGTTGGCTCTAACATTAAATGTGATGTACGAGCCACAAATGGTAGATGCACCTCGGATCGACAGGGTAAAATGACATATAATAGGCTGGCTCATCGTAGTAGAATAAATTCTTTTTTGGCAGATGTTAAATTCTGGCAATCTATTCAGGATATGGAAAGAGTTGATTGCATGTATAGCGACGACAACACCGTTATCTGGTTACTTCTTGACAAAGTAGCTCCAGTTTATGTGTCCCATGGCAATGGAGATATAGGTGCTCTTTCGTAAACTTTCAACTTTAGAATCAATAGGTGGGATTGGATGATGAGAAATTTTATAGCCCTTGACATTGTTAATGATAGTGTAATCCCAGATTATGAGTATCTGTCAAAACTCTCTCCCGCATCTAGGATTGAGGAAATTGCTACGAGTCACAGAAGTTATTTGCCCATATTAGTGAGGTACTGGGAAAGGACAGGCGTAAAGGGAAACCTGTGTCAATTCCTGATAACTTGTACAATGGGGAGTGTAAATCAGCCAAGAGTCAGCTTCTTGTGTCAATCAAGTCTAAATCCCAGCCAGAAATAACCAAATGCTGGTCTTGCTATCGGCAAGTGCTAAGTAAAGCACAAAGGGAATGGGAAAGTTCACTTTAATCAAATCTGCCTGAAGCACTCTCCATTAAGGATAATAATCCAGTTGTGGTATGTTTACATGGTTGTAAATCAACACTTGATTTCTGCATCCAACCCCATGAATGAGTGATGCAATTTGGCAGCTTTATTCTTCTAAGTGTGACACCACCAGGGGTGATGAAATGGCTTCTTAGAACAGTTCTTTATCAAATTTTAAAAGCTTGTCATTTTCAAAGAGTGACATTTTAAAATCCATCAATTCTTGCGGCCCTGATCATGCCACGTATCAAGTTAGATTGCCTAACGATATATATAGGGAGAACCTGGAAATCTGGGGGCCATATCTTAAACTGCTTTCTAACACCATTTTAGCTGGAGATTCCCCTTCATGGAAACCAGCTGAAATTATTACTATTATCAAGAAGGGAGAAAGGGCAAACCCGAGCAACTATATGCCCATAAGCCTGATTGATTCCTTACAAAAAAATATTTTGTAAACAGGTTTTGGCCTGTATCCAAGACTGGAAAAGTAAGGAGAGAGCGCTATTGGACTGGCAGATGGGTTTCTGATCAAATGTGAGCACCATTGATCAGATGTTATGCTTTGCTTGCAATTATTGGGGGGGGTGGTGATTATTGGCAAAAGCAAACTCTAAGTTGCATTTGTCGATCTTCTTTCAGCTTTTGATTTGGTTCCCCGAGCCAAGCTTTGTAGGCTGCTTGAGGAGATGGGTGCACCCGCCTCCCTACTGGATATTTTAGTGGACAGCAAACAATTGATGGACAGAATTCTGACAATGCAAACATTCTCCCCAGTCAAAAGATCTGGGTTAAATCCATTTTTCTTTTGCCCACTACGCCACCCCAATTTGGACTCAGTCATATGCAAATCAGTCTTGACCCCTATGCCCCATAGGAACAGTGTAGACCGAACTGCCAGGCCAGGTCCTCCCTGGACCGGAAACAAGCATCCAGGGACCAGTTTCAGGGTATGCAACCCTTCTTCAGCCAGGCTAGCTTGAATCCAGGGGAAAAGTGAGCAAGGGACCCACATCTGGGCATACCCATCCCACTTAGGGCAAAAAAGTATTACAGCAAACAGATGATGGACGGAATGCTGACAATGCAAACATTCTCCTCCAGTCAAAAGATCTGGGTTAACTCCATTGTTCTTTTGCCCACTACGCCACCCCAGTTTGGACCCAGCCATATACAAATCAGTCTTGAACCTGTGGCCCATGGGAACAATCCAGACCGAACTGCCAGGACAGGTCCTCCCTCGACCGGAAACAAGCATCCTGGGACCAGTTTCAGAGTATGTCACCCTTCTTCAGCTAGGCTAGTTTCAATATTTTAGTGGGACTACATGCTGACACCCTTGCCCAGTTGAGGTGGGGAAAGGATGGGACCCTGACCGGCAACATTCTCATTGATCAGGGGGGTCAGGCAAGGGTGTGATCCGGTGCCTACTTTATTCATGTTATACAATAATGGTATAATTGATTTTTTCATATAGGGGTGGTTGCGACGCACTCAAAATAGGGGTAGGAGGGTCCCTGCACTCCTTTCTGCAAACAATATTATACTAATATCTAAGTCACTGCAGGGATGCAACAACTCTTGAACTCTTTTCAGTTGCTCTATGCTGAGTGGGTCCTTGTCCTTGAAATTCACAAAGAATCTATGTTGGGTATCACAGGTGGAAATAGCTCACCGGTCCTTGATTCAACACGCCTCATACATAGGGAAAATATACAGTAAAACCACATCCAGAAAAGTTGTTCTGGCACTAGAACCCAACAATGTAAATACCCTAGGAACACTTTTATATGGTGCAGAGATCTGGGGTAGTTCACAAATCCAGAGACTTTTCAAAGTGGATCCCAGGTTTTTATGGTCTTTATTGAACTTCATTGGCTCCACTTTACTTGGCCCAAAAGAAAATCACCCACAAGATTAAGTGGAGACTCCTCATCTATTGGCACCAGCTATGGAGTACACTCGCCCTAGAGTTTTATCAGGTGGGCATCAGAGATGTTTTGGTTCCGCAGTACACAAGGAACATTCCGTGGACCTGTACCATTAATCCCTTACTACAAAGGCTGAACTTGGACACATACTGGGTCTCTCCTAAGTTCATGTATTCAATTTCTAAAGCTAGCATTAAAGCATTTTTTGGGGAGAGTGCTGGAATTCATAATATTATGCATTGTAAGGGTTATCTATCCATGACCTTTACTGAGCACAAACCAGTGGCTTTTTATGAAAGTACCATTGATGAAATTGTTCCCCCTTTCACTCGGAAACTCTACCTACAATTTATGTATTGATATCTACTGTGAAATCATTTATTAGCAAATGGCAACATGATACTAATGATGATCCTTGTGTAGGTTGCCAAGGGGTTACATTCTCTCTTACTACTGTTTTGTTTTTTTGCCCACTTTATAAACAGTTCTGTTCAAAGTGGATTGTTCCCCTTTGTAAAATCCTGGGCATTACGGAATATCAGGAGGCATTCTGATTACTGCTGTCCGATACTAGCAGGATTGTGGTCTTCTGCCTGGCCAAGTTTCTAATAGCCATTTGGATAAGGTGTTTGAAATATGTACAATCAGTTTTTAATGCATGAAATTCATTATCTGATGCCTAGTGTGCACCTCTGTGCTAGAATGTGCTGCTGCAGGCCTCAATCTTTCCTATACTGCTATCTTCTATGTATTACTTTTATATTGTTTTTTAAATCATAGTTTAAATGTGCTTTCGGCACTTCTATAAAAACATATTGATTATTATTTAGAATTGCGTTTTAATGTATATGTGCGATTTCTTTTTGTTGTCCACACTTTTATGATCTAAAGTGATCAAAGTAAAGTCTTTGAAGATGATACAGGCAACCAGGATTTGCAGATTCCCCTGGAAAGATCTGAAAAAATAGCTCAAATACATAGATTTTTTTTTGTTGGTGGGGGGAATGGTAAAATGTTGTGTGCAAGAAAACATATGATTTGTTCTAAAAATGACATCAATGAAAAGTTTGCTGTGTTAGGATCTAGATGTAGAGTCAGCTTCCAATTTAAGAAACAAGCAGATTTATTTGGATTTTGCTACAGGACAATCCAATTTTCTTATTTTTTTGTGGTTTCAACATATTTGTAGTTTGTGGTGGAAAAAGGTGTGAAACCATGCTTGAGTTTCTTCCCCAGTACATGTCTGAAACATAAAGAAAATTCAGAATTCAGCAAAGGGTCATTTGTTTAGATCCCTCTCAGTTCTCCTACAGAAACTATTTGTTGAAATTAGAAAACATAATGAAAATTAGTAGGAAAAAGAGACAGTTGTGACAGCATTTGTATTTGTAATTATTTGTCAAGATGGCTGATTTAGAAAAACAATATATAATTTTGTCTGATAGACCCTTCTGTTTGCAGATATTTGTAGGGTTTGTATGTTCTTCAGAAACACTTGATACCCAGTGTCAGAATCATCACAGGTATACACTATCTGCCCTTCATGCATACAGAAATAAACTACAATTACCGGCATGCAAAGCGAGTCACGTATCATGTGACTCTGATGTCGCGCCAGGAAAAAATAAAGATGGAAGCTGCCTGGAAACGCTGCCGATTATTCTTCCGGTATTCACAGAATCGGACTCCTCAGGCTACTCTTTGGATTACAGGGCGGTAAGAGTGCTCGTGCACTTCTCTTCGGCTGCGAGTTTTGCTTTTGAATGGTGGTGAGTTCACTGTGCTTTCCTCTACTGACTCCCCTGTTGGTTGAGACACGCAGGATTCGCGGTCTCTTGCAGGGGAGCTTAAGTGAGTTCTCTCACTCACTCCAGTCTTGTGGCCCATCACAGCAGTTACGCGGTGGTGAGTACACCGTGCTTTTCTTAGACTCCCCTGTTGGATGAGACTCGCGTGTACAGCAGTCTCTTGCAGGGGAGTTTAGGGGCCTAGACAGGCACTTGGGTTGCTTTTGTGCCAGTTGGTGAAACCTTGAAGCTCCTCCGGTTTCGTGCAGGGAAATGTATGCACTCGCGATATCCCCGCTATGTCTTAATAGCTTGGGAGTAAGTGACACTTTGCTTTGTATAGTTTGTTCACATTTTTAAGACCTTGTACAGGATTAATTCAGGTTGTGAAAACTTGCTGCTTGGACTTCCTTAACTAACATACCTGGGCGCTTTGCACAAAAGGTTAAGGATTCAAGATACTGTGATTATAGGGTCCAGAATAACCCTTTAATTAAGTTTAATGTGGTTGTTCTTTCTTTAGTGTCGTCAGGAGAGAGATCGTTTGGAGAGGGTAGAACCTGGCTATATAGTACCTAGGACATACAGCCTGGCCTAGAAGGTGTTCTGAATATGCCATCCCCCTCCGCTCTCTTCTGATGTTGCGACTCCTTTTCTCCTTATTTCAGATCTCCCTCCCTGCAGTTCCTACCCTTTCCTTCCCCCGCTCAATTACCTCAACAATCTGTGTACGTATCTCTATTCCAGACTTGAGGTAGTTCAGAGGTGGGCCCCCTTTGAGCATCAGCACGACCCCGAGGAATTGGACGGAGGATTGCGACATCCAGACACACCAACTGAGCTGACGCTTTCAATAATTTTTGATTGCGCACTTACCACTTGCCATGCAGCAAATCATAAGGTATAATATAATGAATGAAAAATGGGGAAAAGAGAAATCTATGTATTTCTAAAATGTGCATAAGATACTGAGTCTAGGAACAGTGGATATTTGTACACCTCTAAATTTTGGGGTTTGAAAATTATTTATTGCTCACTGGCTTACATTGGGAGGTTGAAAGTGCATTGAAATCCAACCAGTAATATCAAATGTTATACTATTCTGTTTTTCCACACATCTCCCGGTAAAAACTGTGCTGCACTTGGCAGCCCAAAACACAACCTGAAGGTATTATATTTCAGCAAACAAAATCAAGGATTTGTCACAATGGGGTTGCAGTGGAATTTGGATTGTAGCCTAGCCAGCACCAGGCAAACCCAACCATTTCAGATAAATGAACACCCAGAGATGATCCGGATAGTGTGACTTGCATAAATACCTGGATTTTAATTTACCCAGAAACCCTTACAAATCTCAAATATTACCTAAAAATTGTCCTCATATTTCTGTGAGCCAAAGTTCTAGAAACTGTGGTTATCCTCACATTTCCAACCATCTTCTGATATAAATGATACCCTAATTGAATAGGTGAGACCATCATTTGTGTAATAGGACAGTCCTCAAAACTTAACATGGACAGATCAAATGTTTCTACTCAAAAGAAACACTTTGGATTTTTAACCTGATATCATCCACCATGTTGGAAACCTACCAATATTAGATACTTTTGAAAACTAGACACTGGGGGGTTCCAGGCAGTGTGACTGTGTGGATCTCAGAATATTTTCTTACTCAGAAGCTCCTGCAAACATAAAACCTTAGCAAAGATTTCAATGTCTTTAATTATCTCTGAGCTAAAGTTCCCGAATCTGCAGGGAGCCAATCATTACCTATTACCCAGAGTGTCAACACATCTCCCAATAAAAATGGTACCTCTTTGGTTGGGTGGACTGAAAACTTAAGAAAGGCTTCAAAATGCAATAAGGCCAGGTCACATTTTTCCCCTAAAAACCAACACATCTTTTGCTATGTGGATAGCTTTGGATTTTTGGCTTCTGCTCGGCCACTGCCCACAGAAATCAACCAAGCCCAGACATGTCTGAGGTTAGTGTGACTTGAAGTCATGATGTTTTCTTACCCAAAAGCCCTTGAAAACCTCAATCTTTCGCTAAAAGCACACATTTTCCTCACATTTCTGTGAGGGAAAGTTCAAGAATCTGAGGAAGTTGAAGTCTCAGGATCAAGCTGGGTACCATTTTTATTGGCACAAGTGTGTGGGAACACTGGTCTGGGTTGTAGGAATTTTGTGAATCTCTGCAGATTCGTGACATTTTCATCACAGAAATGCAAGCAAAATACCCGATTTTATGCTAAGTTTTAGATTTGTAGGGAATTCTGGGTATGGGAATGTTGTAGAATTCATGCAAGGAACACCATGCTACACTTCTCCAGGTGTCTAGTTTTAACAAATGCCTGGGTTAATAGGTTTTCCTGGGTGGTGGCTAAGCCCAGGTGTAAATACTGTACCAACACCTAATTCTGGGGTCCCCACGTTGTGTTTTGTGGCCTTTTGTGTAGCGGGCACTGGGCCGAGGCATACACATGGGATGGTGTTTTTATCAGAAGAATAGAAATACTGAGAGGTAGGAGTTCTATGGATCCCTGCAGATTCTTGAACTTGAAAGTAAGCCAGGTAAATGGATGGGTGGCACCACAATTGCTATCTTGGTCTACCCATCATAAAGAGAGAAAAAGAAGCAACAACAACCCATTACTCAATCACACCATAACTCCATGGTTATGGTGTGATTGAGTAATTGTGTGTTGTTGATTGTTTTTCTCTTTTTATGTGCAACCCATCCATTTACCTGGCTTACTGATTTGAGGCCGGTATTTTTCACTTTATATCACTTGAGTGACACAATACATTTTGGTCCTGAGGAATGCCCTAGAACTGAATTCAGACACATATGGGCAGAAACATGTCGAACGTGTGATAAGTAAACTGTTTTCTTCAATCCCAGGTTTTTTTCTGTTTTTAACCCTATCCCATGGGCGCGTCAAAATAAAATAAGGAATTTTCCTACCGGGAGAAAGTTTTAATTATCACTTACATTCTTATGCACTCTGCCCTCACTTAGGGCCTGACTACGTGTCTGACGGACATACGACTGCCAGACTTGTGGCGGCACAGGAGTGGAGGTCCACCATTTTGCCGGCTATGACTTTGTAAATCGTATTGGCGGTGGATCACCTGCTGCGCCAGAAGGCAGTTGTTCCCTGGCGGTGACGGAGGTGTGCCACAATGAATTATGCAGTCAAGCTCAGCATACTTTGAGTTCCTAGACTGCCAGCCTTTTCATGGTAGAGCACCACCATGAAAAGGCTGGTGTTGCAGGAACAAAGGGGGCTCTATGGGGTCTCCATATCCCCGCCATGAGGATATATTCCGTTTGGCACAAGATTGGCCCCCCCTGTCTGTATTCCCCCCCAGTTCCAGCACGGCATGGACGTCACCCTCCATGTTGTGCTGGAACTTTTTGGCAGTTCCCATTGCGGTGCCTGTTTTCAAGGCACCGTCATGGGAAAAGTCAAAGGACCACCAATCATATTACGAGTTGTACCTATACAACTCGTAATAAGGCTGGCAGACCATAATTGGGTTTGGTGCAGCAGAGTCGGCGTTGAGCTGGCGCAGTTGCACCAAACTCATAATCAGGCTCTTAGATCCTTCACATAGCTTATCTTGAGGAAAATACCTCTGCTCCTCCCCAGCTGGGGAATTGTAGCCCACAACAGGCACCTTGTGGTTCTGTTGTAGGAGGGAATCCAATGATGAAGCATGCCATCTTCGGTTGAGTGAGGGTTCTTGTCCTTAAAGCCACATGCTTTGTTTTTTACACCTTCTACCTTTCATTCATTCTTTTATTCACAAACAACAATTACCATTGATTGAGTTCTGAAAATACTGCTGCTCGGGGCCTGGCTAAGCTACCGATGGAGTGAGATGTGTTTTGCTGTGTCTCCGCTCCTCCACAGCCTACCAAAGCAGATCGTTCAGCATCAGGGCCTGCAATCTCACCACCGTGGCTGCCCGAGTACCATACCACTGACTGCTGTTGGGGTAATAAGCCAGATGCCCTCCACTACTGCTTGATGGACCGATTGATTGCTGCCGGGGAGACTTGCACGGCATTGGGTAGGTTAGCTGGGTCTGCTTCTTGCCTCCTGAGAACCCTACAGTCTGCCTCCCTCTGCTGTGGAGGTGATGGGCTGAGCACCTACAACTTTCTCTTGGCTCCTCCTACGACCACAGCTGCATGAACCTCGACTGGTCCGGCCCACCATCTTGCGGCCTGCAACACCACCACCTTGCCTCTTGGCCACTGTGGGATGGGCCATCCAGTGCCGTGGTGCACGGTTGTGGCCTCTTATCAGTGAAGGAGAGACAGAGAGAACTGTAGCTCTACTGGGGATTAGCAGCCTCTTCGATTCTTGCTGGGCACCCGAGCTGCATATGTCGCTGACTTGAGGTCTGCAGCAGCGCCACTGATCACCCTTGGGGGAGCCCCGTGGGGCTTCCCTTCTGCAGCCCAGAGTTCTGTCAGTGGCTATCTCCCCTCTGCTGCAGGGCTTCCAAAGCCTACCGCAGTCTACCAGTGACTTTTAAGATCACAGCGGAATGCATTCTGATGTATCCAGCCTGCCCCTTTGCGACCTGCAATGCCATTATTAGCCATGACCAGTGGACACTGGGGGGCCTGAACTCTGCTCTCTGGCCCCAATGGGACTGTCCGCCCACCATTACAGCACACCTGAGTGGCCTACACACAGCAGAGAGGGGGTGACTAAGACTGTGCGCCTTGACTGGCAATGGAACCGCTGATGGGGAATGAACCTGTGGCCCGGATTTGAGCAGGCTGTCTCTGCTGTACCAGCTCTAGCGAGGACCCCTGAGCCGGTCTGGCCCTCCATGACACTGTGTCTCCACACCAGAGGTAAGGGGAGATTGGCTTTGATATTGCACAGCGGGCTTCTCCCCCTGCCTTCTCCTCTGGGTCACTGCCCTGGTCCTGCCTATGTAACCCCATTACATCCCTGGATTTCAAATAGCTCTGTCTGATGTCCATCCCGGCAGACCTCCTCAGGCCTATCACCTACCTTGTTGGTATGCCATCTGACTCCACAGTCCACCAGCTGCACCTCTGGGCCCCACTGATCCTTGGCCTTGGCTCTGACCTAATGCTGTCAAGAGACATTTACTCACCACTGACTCTCCTGCTGACCCCATTGCAGTGTTCATGGCCTGACTTTGGGGCTTATCCTGAGATCCATAGGTGAAGACATTCTTCTTGGGGGGACCAGTGTGCTTGAGCAAACCCCTGGTCGTACTGGGTTCTCTACACAGTAGCCTGTGCCCCATTGGTGTCGGGGGCACCTGGGATGCCCTGCCTCATGGATGGCAGCTTTACATAACTGGTGTTGGCTCTGAAGCTACACTACATCCTCTCCTAGACCCCCAGGACGTTTTGCCTGGTGGCGAAGGACTGAGTCTTGCCCCAGGGGATCTTTAACTAACCCAGGGTTTGCACTACATGAGCCCTCGACTGAGGCTACGCTCATCCTGGCATAGCCACCGACCCCATCACAGCATTCCCCCACGTCACTCATGGGACACTTGCAATTGGAGGTATCTTCTCCTGATCGTGCCATTCAACAAACCTGGCAAAGGCATTCCAGCCAGCCTTCCTAGTGATAACATGGTTTCCTCCATGTGGCTCAAATCAGGCCCCCTTTCCCGGCTCTTGCTGATCCCCCCAGGCAACTGCGGTCGGCAATCCCACAACCACCCCCCTTATACAGACCTATAGGAAAAATTTCCTCCATAAATAAAATCTGAAATTGGTCCCTCAAAATTAAATTCAAGGCCTGTCTTCATGACCTTAGATTGGGTGGGCAGGTCGATGACGTGGAACGTTCGGTGGATGCATGCTTGGAGGATCAGGAGAACCTGAGGCGCAGTATGTCCACTACCGAGGAGCAGCACATTAACGTCCAGCTGAAAAGGGAGGATTTGGAAGACAGGAGCAGGATAAACAGTCTCTGAATTAGAGGGGTACCTAAAGGGGCTGAAGGCTCAGATATCATGCAGTTCACAGCAAACTTAAGCCAGACAATTAGAGGCAACAAGGACACCTCTCTACTGGTCTTAGACAGAGCCCACTGAGCTGCCATGGCCCTGGGCCATCTGGATATACTCCAGGTGTCCCTGATATACTCACACAAGTGCACTTCTTCACTGAAAAGGAAGCTAATCTGCAGTCCTCACAATGCAAGGTTGAATTGGTCTATAAGGGACACATTATTAAAATATTTCAAGACACCGCTCTGGTGACGCTACGGCTTTGCAGAGATTTCAAGCCTGTTACGGACAAACGTGACCTCAACATTAAATACCAGTGGGGTCACCCGTTTTGTTTTGTAAACCTTTATTTGACTATCAAACCAGCCAGAAAAGTGCATATAGAAAAACACAGTTAAAACAATTAAAGATCTTGTGGTGGGTCCCCCCTTTGCTTTGCTCTTTACTTGGGAGGGCAGAGGCTGGGTGCTCAACTCCTTACAGGATGCTAAACAACTTTTGCATTTTTCAGTATCCTACAGAGAGACTAGACCATCTCCTACTCCTATATCATTCTGAGAAGCCATACGCACTGAGAGTTCCACGGTGTCCCCTGCTAAACAAAGAGCCCATGATAAGGAACAGTCCTCCTCTCAAGCCAAACAAGATATCATACAACACCTATGCTCCATGGACGCTGTAAACGCCCCAGCCTGATATAATGCGGCCTCTGAGTGAATACTGTTGTTCCTCCCCTAGCTGGGGCCCTGTCTGTTTACTTGGTGTTACTATGCTCCAGCTGCTGCTGCTGGCACAATGCTACCCTGGATCCTACGTACATGGCAGGGCCATACTGATGAGACATGCACCCAGGGACTGTTGGCTTCATGTTATAATACTCTCCCCAGCTTGTTCCTCTACTGCTTGCCACTTTGATCCCCACAGTGGAGCACTCCTGGGGCCCTTTCATCATTGACTCCGGCCTTACAGTGGGGTAACCCCTTAACTGGATGACCACTGGCTACAAAGATTCACTGATTTCTTCCACGCCCTTCTGCTCAATTCATCCCCTTGGAGAGTGACTTCTCCAGAATGCCACATGCCCAGACTACTGGACCATTCCATGATTTGAATAGAGTTCTTTGGCCTGGTTGGCCTTTTATTGTTTATTTTGTTTCCTTGCTACCTTCCCTTCTCTGTATCCTATCCTTGGGTGATCTTAGGTTGGAGGTGGGGACTTTTTGGGCTACTTCCTATATCAACAACATACGATAGAAAGTGGGTCCTAGGGCATATTTGTAGACCTGCAAAACGACAGAGCCCCCAAACAGAAACATAAATCAACAAAAGGTGCCTACTTCCTATATCTGCACAGCTCTATGGTCGGGTTGTTATCCACTTCAAACTCGGACATTGCCTCTCAACCTTGCCTTTCATCACTTTCTTTTCCCCCCCTCTGGCATGGGTGGCAATCTCTTGTATCACCACCAATGCCCAATGAGGTTCTTGGAACTGGGCCCTTCAACACCCGGGGTGGACACCCTTCCCTACTCGCCCTGATATAGCAACTGACCCTCTTGCTCTAGACAATGGTTGATACACCCTACATCAAATTTTTTTCTCTCCATGTGTTGGAACTTAATGCTCCTAACAAGAGACATCAAATCTGGCGCTACCTTCTTATACAAGACCCAGATGTCATTTTGTTACCAGGAGCTCACCTTTTACAATCTGATATATTGTCCTTCTCCAACCAAGACGGCGAGGGCTGCAGTCTTATGTAAGGCAGGATTCTGCTCTAAGGGTTCACGAGTGGTACGGGACAGGGAAGGTTGTTTTTTAAATATTGTGGTCCAACACAGTGCACAGCCTCTCCTTGTTTACCCATCTAAACAGTCACAGGACGCATACCTCAGAACCTTGATTATGGGAGGGGATTTCAATTTAGTTGGGGACCCTGACCTGGACCGCAGTGCTGCTTCCTTCCAGGGCACAGGGCGGTGTCTGCTGAGCTGAAGAGGAATTTCACAGACTTGTGCCACACAGATGCCTGGCGTTACAGGTTCCCAGACACTCATTCCTTTTATTCACATGTTCACAGCTCATATTCATGCGCTTATTTTGCTTTCTCTCATACTCGCTAACTCAGGACCTGGAGCCGGCCCTCATCTCAAACATCTCCATCTCTGACCATGCTCATCTGGAGATGATGCTGCGATGCCGCAGTGCTACATCATGATCCTGCCCCTGCAGGTGACTTCCGCCATATCTACATGACCCGGTTAATGTAGATGGGATACATGGGAAATCTCATTCTACTTTGAATCAAATGATGTACCCAATGCTCGAAGCTTTATTTTATGGGATGCCTTTAAGTCTACAACTTGGAGTGTCATTACCTCAACTGTGATCACCCGCAGTCAGGAGGCTTGGCTACTGGAAACTTGTCTGACTAGGGACATCAAGTCCCTGGAAAGACTGGACCACTCAGCACCCTCCACACGTCACAAGAAGCAGCTTTCTCTACTTCATGGCCAAATGAGGATACACCGGCCGAACAATGCGGAACAATCACTACTGGCATTGAAACCGAGATACTATGATGGGGCGATAAAGTGGGATCTGTTCTTGCTCGTCAACTCCACCAGCGGGCAGCACAGGTCCATATCTCAAAGATCAAACACGGAGATGGTACATGGGCTACTTCAGAACGCGATAAGCAGCAAACGTTTCACTCTTTGTACACTACTTTATTAGAAGGAAAGCCTTGATGCCCCCGGGCAAAGTTGCGCAATACAAATCCCTAATTCATTCATTCATAATTCATTCCAAAGATGACAGTAATAATTTTCTGGGCCTTCTGTCCACAGACACCTATTGCTCCTCACCATTCACCTAGAGGCTCTGATTACCTTTGCAGAACTGCAACGTGCTCTTAAACATCTGCCAGTTGGTAAAACCCCTGGTCCGAATGGCCTCCTGGTCTTATTTTATTGCATGTTCTTGCCCCAGCTTCACCCCCACTATGTCCAAGGCCGAAATAGTTCTTATCCCTAAACCAGGCGAGGAGTCGAGTATGATGCTGAGGTTCCGGGCATGGCCCATGGGAGTAGGGGGGGTTGCAGAGGGCCGTGGGCAACCAGGAGTTGTCCCATGCTGAGGGGGTGGGTCCAAGGACGAGGTTTCTGTCTTCTCAGAGTTGAGCTTTAGGCAGCTGATTCTCATCCAGGATGCAACATCTTTCATTCCTTCCTGGAAGCTGAGTCTGGTGGTGTCGGGTTCCTTCGTGAGGAAGAGGATGAGCTTGGTGTCGTCGGCGTAGGTTACTATGCTGAGTCCATGTAGTCTGATGATGGCAGCAAGGGGGGCCATGTAGAGGTTGAAGAGTGTGAGGCTGAGAAATGATCCTTGGGGTACGCCGCAGTTGATCTCTGTGGGTTCAGAGAGGAAGGGTGGGAGTCTGATTCTTTGGGTTCTGCCAGTGAGGAAGAAGCAGATCCAGTGGAGGTCGGTACCCTGTATGCCGCCGTCATGGTCTCTGTTGGTGAGAGTGAGGTGGGAGATTGTGTCAAAGGCTGCAGAGAGATCAAGTAGCGTGACAGTAGCGGTGTGGCACTGATCGAGGAGGGTGCGGATGTTGTCTATAGCGGCGAGGAGGGCGGTTTCGGTGCTGTGGTTGCTGCGGAATCTGGATTGGGAAGGGTCGAGGATGGAGTTATCTTTGATGAAGTTTGTTAGCTGGATGTTGATGATCTTCTCAGTGACTTTGGCCACAAAGGGGAGGAGAGGGATGGGTTGGTAATTATTCAGGTCAGTCTGGTCAGCCGAGGGCTTCTTGAGGAAGGGCCGGATTCGAAGGTGGCATTGATGGTGCGTCATAGCTCGGGTGCTATGGCGGCGGTGGCTCTGTGGAAGATGTGCGGCGGGTAGGGGTCAATGGGGGCTCCTGAGTAGCGATGTCTTTGGTGGTGACCGGGTTCAGTCCTGATTTTCAGATGGAAGTAGGAGCTGAGTTTGTTGCACAGGTCCTGGGAGGGTGTGAAGTCTGTAGATTCATTGGGGGGGTTTTGTGAATTTCTGAATGAAGCTGAAGAGCTCCTTTGAGTTGCTGGAGTTGGCGAGGATATTGTTCTGGATGACAGTCCTCTGGGTGGATCTGATGAGTTGGTGGTATTCTGTCTTGGCATTTTTGTAGGCGGTCCAATCTTCCAAGGTTTTGCTGTTTCTCCATATCTTCTCGAGATGTCTGCAGGTACCTTTTCTCCCGCCTTACTATCGCAATCATTCTCAGCTTAGGGAGAGGGCGAGTGCCGCACAATTCAAGATCTCTTTGAGGGGATGTGCTTAAAACCTTCCATGAATGCAAGAGAGACTTCCACCTTACGGACACATCCCAACTGCAAAATTACCAACTTCGACACTGGCTGCTCTCACCACTGAACGTGCAGGGGGCAACTCGGACACTCACTCCTTTTGAGACACTGGTACGCTCTTCGATGGTATGTGGTGTTTGAACTCTCACACATACCAGGTGCTACAACACTCCACCCCTTCCCAGCTGCACACTTACTAAACACAATGGCACACAGACAGTACAGAGGAAATCTCCCCAAAACAATGGGAACAGATATGGCGCCATATCACTAAGATTTACAGGAGCATACCTCAATGTGAAACCGCCTATAAACTCATGACCAGGTGGTATTACACTCCAACACACTTACAGAAAATGTTCCCTGGATCCTCTCCTCGTTGATGTCGCTGTCAATTGGTGATTGGTGATGTCATTCACATTTGGTAGTCCTGGCCATTACTCACCTTGTAATGGAAGGAAGTCCTGAGCCACATCAAACACTGTAGGCTTCCCCCTACTGAACTCACAAACTGTGTCCATTCTGGGTGTCTGGCCCCCAACACTTACTGCCTTTGCCATTACGACTGGCACCTTATTGCGCATTTGCTGGGTGCGGCCAAACAATTACTTGCTTTCCACTGGAAGAAACCCTCCGCACTATCTATTACTCTGTGGTTCACACACCTCTGGCATGTCATGGTGATGGAACTCATCAAGCCAGGTGACACATACAGAATCCAAATTCACTCTCATCTGGCAACCACTGATAGATTACTTCTCCAAACTGGAACACTCCTGTTTCACTCCTCCCCGGCTCCGCACCCTCCAACTTTTTGAAGATGTCCTCCTAGCCCATGGAGCCGAAACTCCTCTGAGAGATGCCCAGCCCCATAACATAGAAAATTCTATACCCACCCCCTAACCTCCTGCAGAGGCCTCGCAGGGTCCAACCCAAGATACTTCATCCCCTCCTCTCTTTTCCCCTCCATCTCGTTCTCCGCCCTCTTTCTTCTTCTTTTTCTCTCTCTATTCTCTTTCTTGTCTGTTATCCTCTCTACTTCGACTCTTTCGGCTGTATCTCTAGCTGTTCTCCTCTCCCTTCCCTGTTTTCATATTCTGTTGACAAAGGCGTTGACCCCCCTTTGAGACGAGGGAGGTTTTTGTTTACCCCTGTTGCAACAGTTACCGCTTCTCTGACCTGACTCAGCTCTGCCCTTAATCCCTTTGCAGCTGGATATGTGATACAACATGACAGTTGCCTTTACTGCAAGATTCCATGCCCAAGAAATGATTAAGAATGTCAGCTGCCTGTCATATGTTTTATACTGTGGTACATGTTTATGTCCTTCAATAAAAAAAATTACTTAAAAAGCATACTGCTGCTCGAGCTCCTCGACTATTTAGACAAGTGCAAATATAACATTGTGGCAGACTTACATTATGTGATAAGTTCCTTGTACTGTTTTTCATTTTTGCATATCTTAATTTACCTTTAGGGCAAGTGAAGGATGTTTGGCTGGCATTTGTCGCTAATCGAGATTCTCAAACTATTGCTGCAGGAATGTTGCTCAGAGTGGATACTTCTGGCATATTATGTGATAACAAAGCATGAATGTCCTCTAATGCAGATTTGGCCTTGGGAAAGCGACACTTAATACAAACAATACATCACACAATAAATGCAATCTTGCATGATTTCTTTTTGTTGATGTGAGTTCAGAACTGAACATTTGTTTTAAATATGCATTTCTGAAATTCAGAGCCAAGTGTCTGATGTACAAAAAGAATGGTCTAAATAAGTTATCACAAATTGCACCCATACTTTCTGTGACCAGTCTTTAATTTTGCAATGCAACCTGTGCACTGATAAGTCAAATTGCAAAATCTGTGGTTGCAAGTGGGACACCTGATCAATATTATTTAAGCAGGTTGATATTTAGAACCCCCTGTGATTAGCTACAAATTCAGGGGTGATGGGCTGCAAGGAACATCAGAGGAACATCACTTTTTTTGCATTGCGAAAGGGGAAACTTTTTTTTTTAAGTAGCTCATGTTCCTTAAAGTTAACAAGGTTTTAAAATGGGGGTGCAGAGAGTGACCATATGGGGTACTTAGGAAGAGTTTAGGTAGGCGATTTAAACAATTTTTTCAGGTGTCGGCCAATTCACCTCTGTAATACTGACACGGGTGTGTCAAAGGCAAGCCTGTCTGCTCCTGAGCATGTACCAACTAGGCTGGAGCTCAGTAATGCGGCAGCCATTTGACCCAGATAAGCAGAAATGTTTTGCTCTTACTTCACACTGCCTTTTATTTTTTCCTGGAGTGCATTATTTTTTTTTACCACTCCCTGGCTCTCCGTCTCATTCTACCAACTCTCCCCTTGCTGATCACCATGCCTTGTCGGCCTACAATCTAATACAGCACATTTGAAACCTCTTTGTGTCTCTATTTCCCTAAGTTCAACTCTTTCGTATTTCCCTGACTCCACTTCCTTCCATGCAGCACATGTCAAATGTGCTCTTATGAATGACATACCATAGTCAAACACTCTGTAGAACTGTATAATTTAATTATTGACCTTGATTTAACTTTTATCATGAAGAGTTGACTGAAAACAGATGAAATCCAAGACAATGAATTTGCCACTTCTAAAATACATTTTAAAACGTTTGAACATCTATGGCCATGCTCTTACAACAGTGAGGTCAAATCTGTATGCGCATTAGCTAATTAACCATCTACTAAAACCTCCTAAATACCACAGGAGCATCCTAATACCAAAAGTGCCCGACATCATTCAAAAATGCGGCAAAATAAATCTTTGCTCTACACAATAGTCAGTTGCAACCTGCCTCCGGTCCTTCTGCAGTACTTGTTTCTCAAGAGTTGTGTAAACAGCTATCTATTCTTTCCACAATATAACTATTAAGACCCGTAAAGCTTTTTCTTGAAACACCCTCACTGGCCTCAGCTTGCACCTGTCTTTTTGCATAGACTCTACCAATAGTTTGCGACTTCTATTGGTGTCATTCACCCCATTCAGTCAGGAAGCAATTCTACCTATACTACATTGTATGAGTTCTGGCTCTCCTCTCAACTCCTGCAATGCCAAAGATGCAAAGCCACAACACCTTCCTTAGCTCCTTTTCTCATTGTGCTCCAGAACTCATCTATAATCAGGCATAGAACCTGACTTATGGAAACAAGCACCCCCTTTGAAAGGCCAACAAAAGATCTGCACAGTGCAAGGTTTTTTTTTTATAGTGTCCTGAGTTTAGACTAATTCATATGGTGAAATATGTAGAGTAAAAAATGGACATCAAGCAAACCTGTTTATTTCTGAAATGGGCACAAGATATGACGTTTAGGAGCAGTTGTTATTTGTACTTCTCTAATATTGTGGGTACCTGTACTACCATATGATTGAAAAGGTATTTTTCAAAATTTCTTCTTTCTTACTGGCTGGCTTACATTTGGAAGTCACAAATGCAGCTATATCCAATTGACAATATCAAATGTTTTACTATTGTATGCATTTACATGTCTTCTGATAAAAATGGTACCTCACTTGTGTGGGTTGCCCTAGTGTCTCCGACAGAAAACAGGCCAAAAGGCAGCATGGAATCATCACATTTCTCCTCTAAAAACTGACCCTTTGGGCCCTAGCTCACCTGACACCTAGGGAAACCCAGCAACCCTGAACCTTTTTGAAAACTAGATACCTAGGAGAATCTAGAGTGGGATGACTTGCATGGCTCTCACCAGATTGATTTTTACCCAGAATCATTTGAAAACCTCAAACTTTGACCAATAAAACATATTTTCCTCACATTTCCGTGGTGGGAGTTTTGGAAATCTGTGGGGAGCCACAAATTCCTTCCACCGAACATTCCCCCAAGTCTCATGATAAAAATGGTACCTCATTTGTGTGGGTAGGCCTAGTGTCTGTGAGAGGAAACAGCCCAGAAAGCAACATGGACTCATAGCATTTTTCCACTGATAAAATATCTGTTTTTTTGCAATGGTGGGTAGCTGTCAACTCAGTCAAAGGCTTTTGCAGCATCCCTTGGAAACCTTAAACATTGACACTAAAACACATTATTTTCACATGTCTGTGATGGAAAGTTGTGGAATACATGGGGAGCCATAAACCTCCTTCCACCTAGCATACCCATGACAGTGAGGAGCCTAAAACGCAAATTAGACACATCACATTTTTCCACTGAAAACTGACACTTTTTTTGCAATGTGGGTACCTGGGTCCTATTTCAGCGGACATCTAGGGAAACCTCACTAACCTGCATATTTTGTTTAATTTAGTCACCTAGGGGAATCCAGGGTGGGGTGAGGTGCCTGGCTCTCATCAGTTTTGTTTACCAAGATTTACTTGCAAACCTCAAACTTTGACTGAAAAACACATTTTGCTCAAATTTCTTTGATGGAAAGTTCTGGAACTTTTGGGGAACCACAAACTTCCATACCCCTAGCATTTCACCAATTCTCTTGAAAACAATCGTACCTTACTTTTGTGGGTAGGCCCATTCCTTACAACAGGAAATGGGCTAAAACACAACATGGACAGACCACTTTTTTCCACAGAACACTGTCTAGAAAGTGGATAGCTGTAGCTTCTGGACCCTAGGTCAGCCAGAATCTAGAGAAACCTAACAAATCTGCACATTTGTTAAAACTAAACACCTGGGGGAATATAGGGTGGGATGCCATGTGTGACTTCCACCAGGTTATCTCACCCAGACTCCTTTGCAAATCTCAAAACACACATCTTCCTCATATTTCTGTGATGAAATGTTCTGGAATCTGTGAAGAGGCACAAACTTCCTATGACCTAGAATTTCCCCCAGTCTCCCAATAAAGACCTCACTTGTGTGGGTAGGCCTAGTGTCTGTGACAGGAAATGGCCCAGAAGGCAACATGGACTCATCACATTTTTCTACAGAGAACTAACCTTTTTTTGCAAAGTGAGTAGCTGTAGATTTTGGTACCTAGGTCAACTGGCACCTGTGAAACCTACAAAACCTGCACATTTTTTAAAACTAGACACCTACCAGGAATACATGGTGGGGTGGCTTGCATGGTTCTCCTTGGTGTTCTTACCAATAATCCCTTTGCAAACCTCAAACTTTGACTTAAAACACACATTTTCTACACATTTCGGTGAGGAAAACTTCTGAAATCTGCAGGGAATTACACATTTCCTTCCACCCAGCAATTCGTCATCTCTTCCAAGAAAAATTGTACCTCACTTGTGTGGGTAGGCCTAGCACCTGCAACAGGAAACGGTCCAAAACGCAACATGGACAAATAACATATTCCACTGACAATTGACTGTTTATTTGGAATGTGGGTAGCTGTGGATTTTAGGGCCTAGATCAGGAAAACCAAGTAAATTTGTTCTTTTTTTTAAACTACACACCAAGAGGAGTCCAAGATGGGATGACTTGTGAACTCCCACCAGCTTTTTCTACCCATAATCCCTATTAACCTCAAACTTTGACTAAAAAACACATTTTCTTTGATGGACAGTTCTGGAATGTGCAGGAAGCCACACACTTCCTTCCACCTAGCATTCCCCCAGTCTCCCAAAACAAATGGTACCTTACTTGTGTGGATAGGACTAGTGCCTGTGACAGGAAATGGTCCAAAACTGACTTTTTTTCTTTGCAGTCAGTAGCTGTGGATTGTGGGCCCTTGCTCAGCTGGCACCTAGGTAAGCCTAGCAAACCAGTACATTTCTGAAAAGTAGACAGCCAATGGAGTCCAGGGATGCATGACTTGTGTGGCTCTCACTAGGTATTTTTGCCCAAAAACCTTTGCACATATAAAACTTTGGTAAGAACCAAACATTTTCCTCATATTTCTGTGACTGAAGTGTATGGAATCTGTGGGGAGCCACCAATTTCCTACCTTCCTGAGTTCCCACACATCTTCTGATAAGAATGGTATGTGTGGGTGGGTCAAGACACCAGGACACAAAAATCGCTATGCTGAGAGCTAAGCCATAGTTGCAGTATTTGGGGCCATGCTGAGGTGCCAACTATGAAAACCTATGAACCATAGACATTTTGAAACTACACAACCCGGGGAGTCCAGGGTGGTGGCATGGATTCCATGAGGTTTTCTTGCGCACAAAGTCTTGTAAACCTCAAGCCTTGCCTGAAATAATGCATTTTCCTTCCATTGTTGCGATGGAATCCACAGATATCCACAAAATCCCTTCCACTCAGCATTTCCCCACTCATCCTGAATACAAATCTGCCCCTGTGTGTGGCTGGGCCTGGTGTCCATGACAAAAAGAATCAAATCAAGGGCATTGGGAATCCCCTAGTGACCTGTTAATGATTGGTGCATCAACAACCTTCACAATCGCAAGATAATTAGACTACATTTTTACTACCTGTCAAGTATCAATCTCAGTTGACATTCTGAGCATTACTGAACTGGTGCACCTTTACTAACAGCTACCATGACAGTTACATGAGGCTCAGAAAGGCATATCATCCATAAGCCTTTAATGCACTTACTGTGCTCAAACCAACACTTTCCATTTCGTGGATGCAAGTTGGCGGGGTCCGAGACTTCCATGCAAGGCCCACAGTCCACAAACTGAGTGATCATGTCTTCCTTAGAAACTAAGGCAAATGTTCTGGGGAAGACCGCCTACGTTCCCTAAAGAGCACTTCAAAACCTATTTAATACTTTGCATTTTTGCCACACAGGGTACTCTGTGACAACATGGCTTATGTTCCATCCACCAATATGTGCAGTGTGGGATTACACTTGCCATTCGGGAACACATTGCACATTCTGACGGTGGATAAAAGTGTCAATCAGCCAATAAGCAAGCCCATGGTTGCCCATGGTTGCCTCAAGTATAGAAAAACAATTCTACGACTGTCTATTGAAGCAGTGACCCATTTAAGGTAGGTATCCATGCACAGCCATTGAAACGTTTATATCACGGCAGCTCCACATTTTGTATGGTACAACATATAGTAACTAAAAAAACACAGGGCCTGTCCTGCCTCTTTCCATACTTAGAGGGGACCCTACAGGGACAATACGGTTGAGTCTTTTTTATCTGTCAGTAATGTGGTCTGCAAAGTGTCAGTCGTGCAGCCTTGTCATCTCCTCCAGAGTATTTGAAGTGGAGGCTGCTGCTTCTGTAGCACTAACATTTTTAATGATGGTCAACTAAGAGCTAAAGAAAGATATGAGTCTTCCCAAGGTGGTCTGACAATGTTAGAAATGAGGGTATCTAGTTGGCAGAGGTAGGTATCTTTGTCCATCTAGGGACCCTTCTTCCTAGTCAGGATAAGGGAGTTACACTCCTAAAATAACCTTGGTAGCTTGGCATGAGCAGTCAGGCGTATCTTAAAAGCAGTGTGTAAAGCATTTGCACATAACCAACAGTAATACAAGTGTAAGCACTACAAGAGTACACCACACCAGTTTAGAAAAATATCCAATGTTTTTATATACTTAAGACAATACCAAAAATGATAAAAATCCACAATATAGTACTTAGAAATCTTCAGTTATCACAATAACCTTGAAAAACTGTTCCTTGAAGTCGATAGCTCCATCTGGGGCTATCACGGTGTCGTGAACAAACAAATCCAAACAGTTCCGGCATCACAGGGCAGCTACGGTGTCGGGAAGACCCGCAAAACAGTACCTTTAGAAATGCAGGGCGTCGGCGACCGCTCGTTGAGCTTTCAAAAGTACGGCGTCAGCAGGCATTGGTTCTGGAGTTCGGTGCAAGAGTCGTCAGGCCCTCGAAGTCACACACTTTGCAGGTCAAACTCCTTGCAGTTGAAGTCAAGAGCACTGGTGTCGGCAGGCATTGGGTGCTGCGGTACAAAGTGCAGTGGTGTGGCGCGCGATACCCTCAGGTCATGGTGCAATCAGCGGCCCGGTGGTAACGTCAGATGGCGTCATCTGTGAGACCAGGGTCGTGGTGTGAAGTGGCAGGTCACAGATGCAGGCAGCGACATCGTCATTGCTGAAGCGCTGTCATCGGCTGATGAACAGGAGTCAAGGGCACCGGCGTCGGTAGGCCATGGCTGCAGTGTGGGATGAGGGTGGTGTGTCGTGTAACTTTACGAGCAATGCCCTCGAACCACAGTGCAAGCAGCGGCGTCGATTTCAGTGTGGAGCAGCGTCATCGGGGATACCAAGGCGGCGTTGTGAAGCGAGGCAGTGCAAAGTGCGGTGCCCACTGGTCGCGGTGCGAGCTGCAGCTTGGTGGCGGCATCAGCAGGCATTGTCAGTGAGACCAGGGTCACAGTGTGGTGTTGTGACGGTGCCCTCTGCGGTGCCTTCAGGACACTGAGTCGGCAACGGTGGTTGCTTTTTCTTCTGTTGCATCACAAAACACACAGTCCCCAGTGCAGAGGGCAGAAGAACTTGAAGTATTTGCTGTTCCTGACACTTCTTGAACAGGGGGCAAGGTCCTTTCACTGCCCAAGAAGAAGCAGCCACTGCAGACCAACACAGCAAAACACTCAGCAAAGTGGTAGTTCCTCTTCACAGCTTCTCCAACTCTTCTTCTTGGCAGTCTTCTTGGTCCAAAAGAGTTCTAAAGTTCAGGGGGTTGGGCCCCATTTATTATAGCCCAAATCCTTTGTCTTCTCGGGCAGAGAGTGTGCCCAGCCAGAACAAGTTCTGCCCTCTCTGGTGTGGCCTTCTGGCAGGAGGTGGAGACTGCATTGTCAGAGGCAGACCAGGACCATTCAGGTGAAAGGAAATCTCCTCCCCCTACTCTACATGCAACCCAGGTCTTTTCAGCCCTTTCCTGACCCACCTAGACTATCCGGATCCACGGCTCCCCTCCAGCCCCTGTCATCCAAAACCCAGACAGTCAATCCACAACCCCAGCAGGGGCCTACTGGATGACTGAGCAAGAAAATACTTACTTACTAAAAGTGGTATTTTCAAACACAGAATATAAAAATCACCTTCACTAAAAGATGCATCTTTAGATTCTGAATTCGGGCATACTAAACTTAAATTTTTCTACCTAGTTCCCAGGGCCAATTACATTTATAAGATGTTATAAACAAACTTCCCATTCTGTCATATGGGAAAAGGTAGCCTTGCAATAGTGAAAAATGAAATTGGTAGTAATTCACTCACATGCCACACACACCAAAGCATGTCCTACCTTTCACACACGCTGCACCCTGTCCACAGGGGTACCTTGGGCTTACCTTAGTGGTGACTAACATGCAGAAAAATAAAGGATTAGGGCCTGGCAAGTGGGTGCCCTTGCCAGGTTGACATGGTAGTTAAAAACTGCGCGCAGACTCGGCGGTGGCAGGTCTGGGTTTACCTTTTTACTGGCTATCTCTGTTGGTGGCACAACCCCTGCTGTGAGCCCACCAGTAGCATTGGATTTACTTGCCCCTGCACACTCAGTGGACTTTACTAGGGACTTACCAGTAAATCCAATGTGCCAATCATGGAACCACCAATACATATCAAAATTTACAACACTTTAACACTGAACAGCAGTGAGAAAGTATGCAGAGACACTAAACCAGCAAAAACAGAGTCAAATCCATGAGGTCAAAAAGCAAAAAGACTGGGGAAACACGCCAAAAAATGTCAAGTCTAATAGAGAATAAACAACATACGCATTGTAGGTTGCCATCTGGATCGGGTGGGTAATCAGATTCTTATACCAAGTGCCGGTTTATTGACTTACGTTGTATGGAGAACCTGGTCATTCTTGTCCACTCTGATCAGGTGCTCTCATCATGAATTGTAGTAAGCAATCCATCAGAGAACTTGACTGCGAGCAGTTCATTGGAATGTAATGCAGTCTCTGGGATTTTTGGAGCTTCTTACAAAAAAGTATATATATATATATATATATATATATATATATATATATATATATATATATATATATATATATATATATATATATATATATATATATATATATATATATATATATACTAAACACTTTTTGGGACTCAGACCTGCACATTTCTACGAACATAACAAGGCAATATTAAGCCTAATAGAATGGAGTTTATGCAATATTTTTTTGCCTTTGAAAAGGATGTTTGGCGTCAAGTGAGAGGTGTAGCAATGGGGGCCTGCTTCTCACCCAGCTACGCATGTTTACACGTCGGCTGGTGGGAGGAGCAGGTCCTCAACAGGATACATAAGACATGGGTGGATGAAAAAATTATCAAATTCCTCAGATACATTGACGATGTATTCATTGTGTGGCAAGGTGAAATTGATGAAGCGATTAACTTTGTTAAGGAAATTAATAATAATCATCTAAATCTGAAATTCACATCCCACAACAGTAAAAAGGAGGTTGAGTTCCTAGATGTTAAAGTGTACATAGATAATGATAACAGGATTCAAACAACACTTTATAGGAAACCAACCGCCGGGAATACCACCCTACACGCCTCAAGTCTCCATCCCAAACACACCATCCATAGCATCCCTTATGGAGAGATCCTTAGATTGAAAAGAATTTGTAGCACCAAGGAGGATTTTACTAACTGTGTGAAGGACTTGGAAACTAGATTAAAGGAACGAGGCTACTCCAAGAAGATCTTTGACCAGGCTTTGAAAAAAGCTAGTCTTAGAACCCGAGAGAGCCTTTTTCCGATCAATGACAACATGGAAGAGAATTCCTCTTCAAATGTTGACATCGACAATGAGACATGCCCCAGGTTCATCACAGCATTTAGTGACCAGGGGAACACAATCAGGAAAATTATCACCAAAAATTGGCCCATCATAATGACAGATTCGGTCCTAGGAGCACTGTTACCACCTAAACCCACGATTACTTTTCGTAGGGCACGGAGTATGGGAGCTATTTTGGACCAACCAAGTCCTGAACTTAAACAAAAAAGGAATTGGATGCAGACCGCAGGTGGCTTTCGCAAATGCTCCACCTGCAGGGCATGTAAATTTGGTGTTACTAAGACTCACTACCATACCCCATTCAGTGAGACCGCAATCCCAATTGTAGGTCAATACACGTGCAAAACTGAATTTGCAGTATATGTCCTGACGTGCACTTAATTACATCGGCAGTACCAGCAAACAAGTGCACGTCAGGATCCTACAACATCTACGGGCAATTTTACACAATGACTCAAACTACCCAGTGGCACGCCACTTTGAGTCTACCCACAATAGAGATGTAAATTGTTTGTCTTATTATGTAGTGGGAGCAATACCAAACTAAGAAGAGGTGGTAATAGGGATTTGAAATTAAGGCAGTTGGAATCCAACATGATATTGGAATTCGACAGTAAAAGCCCTAATGCCCTTAATAATACAGAGGATCTACATACCTTCCTCTAATATCCCTCAGCACTTTATTCTAGAATTCTGTAATTCTCTTCAAGTGGTCTATTTGTTATAATCAAATTTGGATTTTTTGCTCTCAGGCAGTCAGGTTCCCTGTTGCCTGGAGTAAGCTTTAGCTGTTTGTACATATAACAACGATTTTTCTAAATATTTCATCAAATTTCCGTTCCGTCTAGTCAGGTTCCCTGTTAGGCGGAAACTAAGGTATCCTCTTAAATTATTCCCTATTTTGTAAATATATGTAATTTATTACTTGTATTTATTTTGAATTTTTACAAATTTTTTTATACACAGGGTGTTTTAATAAGAGTTATCTATTTATGATTATACTTGCTTGGATTATCAAATGCTTTTATCATGAATTTTAATTTAAGCAAAATGTGGTTTTAACCCAATTGTTGAAAATATGGAGATAAGGCAAATTTGTTTACAAGTTGGTTTTTCATGCACATTGTCACTTTTTCTTCCTCTGGACAAAACATAGGTCATAATTAATCTTTTGCACTTTTAGGACATGCATTGTTTGCACTTTAAAAATAGCACTTTAAGATCTGACCCACC
The DNA here is from genome assembly GCF_964261635.1 of Lissotriton helveticus. Taxonomy (NCBI): domain Eukaryota; kingdom Metazoa; phylum Chordata; class Amphibia; order Caudata; family Salamandridae; genus Lissotriton; species Lissotriton helveticus. The sequence continues at coordinate 926,254,369 of NC_136071.1, read as the reverse complement.
CATCAGTTTGATCTCATTGAACAATCTATAAATTCTAACTATTTAAAGATGGAAACTTTTTTAACATACTTCCCCCCCCCCCTTTTTTCTTGTTCCCCTCTAGATACAAATATTTGATGGATTTATCCAGAGACTGCAGATGAAAACTTGTATATTCAAGTGATCCTATTTCTGATGCAAATGTATTTATACGGACATATAGACATTTTAGTTATACTTTGAATGTGTCTTTTATTTCCATGATCATGTGACACATGGAGGGGGTGGTGAAGGCTGGATGTAATGTGCACTATAAAAATAGAAAATGTACAAACAAAAATTGCATGTGAACAAGGGCTCTGGGAGCCCGAAACGCGTTATGCACTCTCGCACAACTTGAGCAAATAAAAGAAGAAACTTAACATCTGGTCCTGTGGTCTGTTTCCTGGTTTTTCGTGTCTGGATGCAAGGAGTTTTTTCGTGGATATATATATATATATATATATATCCACACGATTCTCGTTTTTTAGCACCACTGCTGTCACAAAAATGAGGTCCAGGCCAACTTTCTTTCGAAAACGCTGTTTATTAGCAGCAACCTCCCCAACGCGTTTCGGAGCCCAAGTTTCCTTGATCACGGGTACGGGTAACAGGCTCAGTGAAGTTTTAAATAAACAACATCATGTGACACATCACCATAGAAATTAAATAAACGACAGACTCTCACCAAGTAGAAGGAGCTGAACGACAGATTCGTGGCTGCATATTACGGTCTGGTGAAAAGCATGGCTGACGAACAATTAATAAAGTTTCAATGACAATTCTTTCATGTTGTCGGAACAACTGAATCATATCAAAGCAGTGCTTCTGTTGCATAAACACTCACATTAAATATATTTGAACCTTAGAAAAATGCAATAAAGGGTTGGCCCTGCAGTCTGTTAATAAAACAGCAGTGAACATAGAAATACTGGATCACGCCCCAGTGGGCTAAATACAGCTATGGCATTGATAACAAAGCACCCTGCTTTTGTTATCAGAGGGCAAAGATGATCAAAATCAATAATTACAGTTTAAAGGTCCATTAGATCTATACCAAACTCGATACCATTGTTACTGTTAATTCCAAGTGAGCTAAATAATATTGGTTGATTCACCACAGTCCTACCCATGTGGGCCAATGTCTCCAGGCACACGCTAGTTACATATAATGCTTCATTCAGTCTTCCACCAAAGTGAGAATATCATTCCATGCTGTGTCTTAAACTCTCCAATATAGCTTCAAGTGGGACCTTCAATATAGTGAAAGAAATAAACAAAGTGAGTGACAGTTCCATCCTTACGTGATTCATAACTCATACCAATTACCTAAACATTTAAAATTAAAAATTAAGGGGGGTGAAGCATTCAAATTGATAAATCAGTTAATGCAGGCTGCAGGGGCTCAACAAAGCTAGCCTAAATGTACAGATAAAGCTTTGTCACAGTTATGGCCTTCAGGCTGTAATTTGTGGTATTTAATGATCAAGCGGGACTCTAACCTTCTAAGCTCCTGTAGGCGGTTGCCCCCTCTCTCTCTCTTAGGTACATGATCTAGCACACAGAAGGATATGAGGCTATTGTTGCTGTTATGGTAGCTGGCAAAATGCCTAGCAACTGGATATTGCTTGTCAAGATTTTTGATTGCCCGAAGGTGTTGAAGAACCCTCTTCTTGGGAGGGTGAATGGTGCTCCCTATATAGAACTTATTACAGGGGCATTTAAGTGCATATACTGCATATTCAGTTGAACAGGAGAAATGCCTCAGAATTTTAAACGGTTTGCAGTGCATTGACAACTTCACTTCTTTGACATTACAACTGTACCTGCATGCTTTGCATTTACCGCAGACGAAAAATCCTAGTACAGGGTTAAATCTCTGAGGAGTAGGGATAGCGTACTGCATAACATATCCCTAAGTGATCTATTCCTACGGTAAGTAATTTGTGGATGGTCAAGGATGCCTTTAGAAACATCTTTATCAATCTTAAGCACGTTCCAAAATTTGCACATCGCCTTTCTGACCTCTGTAATGTGAAGGTTAAAGTCTGTGATAAACCTCGATGTCATGCCTGCTACTTCGTCATTGGTTTGATCAACGATCAGGTCTTCTCTCTCTCTTTTTTTAACTGTTACTTATATATATATACCCATACTAATATTATATAGAGAGAGCCCAGACCTGTGAGGCGGGTAATCTCAGTAACCACAGCACCAATCACAACACCTAATACAGCGTTGGAAAGGGCAGTTGCAGCAGAAGGACATAGGCTATGCAGACGGAAAAAAAAATGTATAAAAAAAATTGCAAAAAACTACATCATCCAGAAGGCCGAGGCCCAAAATAACATCAAACAGGAAATGATGTAATAATGTGACTCACTATATTGAGACTGAGAGCCTGGAGCCAAATTGATCGTGAACAAGGGATATGCTATCCACCCGAAAGGCGTAGATTTGTGCCTGCCTGCTTGAGAAACTTCAGCTGTGAGGATTAAATAAAAAAGCAAAAAAGTGAAGACAAACGCGAGTGCGGCCTGTTTTTATCCCAGCTGGGGGAATTGGTTGTGGATTTAAATGCGGCGTGGTTCTGACACGGGGATTTACAAACCGGCGAGAGAGCGCTGCAAATTCTGGCGAAAAGGAACCGAGGGGTATCAATATATATATATATATATTCACTGAAAAAACCATAGGTTATAGACCATATATAGTTAGGAATTAGCATTTACAAAACCTTGAAAATTCACTGAAAAAACCATAGGTTATAGACCATATATAGTTAGGAATTAGCATTTAAAAAACCTTATTTTACTCACACAAAACCATTGAAATTCCATATATAGTTAGTTGCACTAACTATATATCGCGCACCCGCAATCCACTGCTGATGATGTCACATATTACATCATTCATGACATGGTCAGTGACATCACTGATGACATCACTGATGACATCTCAAATGACATCACGGATGACATCACTGATGACAACATCCAGTGACTGTGTGTTTCTGTAAAGTTAAAATATGTCTTACATATTGAAGAATGAGTGGAAGTATAAGTGTCTGGACGAAGGATTTAGTAGGTGCATGACTGAATGTATGAGTGAGTGATTAAATGTGTCTCACTGAGTGCATGGGTTAGTGACTAAACTGTCTTAATTTGTGCATCATTATGTCTGTTGTTCTGTAAACTGCAGCATGTGTTGATCAGTAGCTATATGAGTAACTATATGGGTTATTGATTGATTGCCCAAGTATTTGCATGGGAGACTGAGTGTGTGTGTGGCTGGCTGGGAGGTGTGTGACTCTGTGCAGATCAATGTGTACTTGTATCAATGATTGTATAAGAGACTAAGTATGTGTTAGTATATGGTTGAAAACGTAAGGTGCTCTATGTTTAACTGTATAGATTAGAAAATGGAAGTGTGATTGATTCTTTACAGGACTGACTAGGTGTGTGAGTAACTCCATGGATGAGTGGCAGAGTGTGAGTGTCTGTATAGGTGTATGAGTGCATATGATAGTGTTGTAAAGATGATTGATTGTATGTATGAATGATTGTATGGGTGAATGAGTGAATGTGTGTGTAGACGTAGGAATCAGTGAGTGCGTATGTAGTAACTAGTATTGGTGTGTCAATGGTTTCAAAAATTATACTCTGTATTTAACACTGAGTGTAACAGAGGTTATATTAAAATGTGAGGAGATGCATTGTATTGTTACATGAATGATATCATCAGTGATGTCGTCATTGATGTCAAATGAGATGTCATCAGTGATGTCATCCGTGATGTCATTTGAGATGTCATCAGTGATGTCATCAGTGATGTCACTGACCATGTCATGAATGATGTAATATGTGACATCATCAGCAGTGGATTGCGGGTGCGCGATATATAGTTAGTGCAACTAACTATATATGGAATTTCAATGGTTTTGTGTGAGTAAAATAAGGTTTTTTAAATGCTAATTCCTAACTATATATGGTCTATAACCTATGGTTTTTTCAGTGAATTTTCAAGGTTTTGTAAATGCTAATTCCTAACTATATATGGTCTATAACCTATGGTTTTTTCAGTGAATTTCATTGGTTTTTTAAAAGCTAATATCTGTAGCTGTAAAATGTATTCTTCTTTAAATCCAAAAATATATTTTATATGTTTATTAATACTTTTTTTTTAAATATTTTTTTTGTTTCGCTCCCAGTTCGCGAACCGGGAAGCTTTCCGTTAGCTCAATTTGATGCTGCGACCCGGTCCGCGAACCGGTAAACGTTCCGTTAGCTCAACTGCCGCGTTAGAAATCAACATCGTGACGCGTCGCGGAAGCGCGACGTATCACGTTGTCGCGTAATGCGTCTTATGCCTCGCTGCGTTAGCGCACCCGGAAGTGCTCCGGGGCGCGAACCGAGGCGCGAAGCGCAGCTCCCCGGAAGCGATCCGCGGCGCGTCGCGAAAGCGCGACGTATCGCATTGCCGCGTAATGCGTCTTATGACGCACCGCGTTAGCGCACCCGGAAGTGCTCCGGTGCGCGAACCGAGGCGCGAAGCGCAGCGACCCGGAAGCGATCCGGGGCGCGTTCCGCAGCGCGTAACATAAGCGTGAGAGGTCATGTGACTTGTTAATAAAACTTTTCATTGGTTCATTTAACTTTTGGTTTCATAATCATGTAAGGCTAGGTCAGGTGACCTAAAAATAACACTTTTCATTGGTTTAGAACTATTGTTTTTCCCAAATGATGAAAACCCCTCCTTCTTTCCTCACTCTGACTTTCATCATTGTGAGAGGAAGACCTTTATTCATAATAGAGCAATGGCTTCAGTACTTGCTTCAGCTGGTGCACCCCCACCACCACCTCCACCTCCTCATGGGAAAAGAGGACCACCTCCCCAGGTCATCACCAACACAGAGGAGGAAGAGGAAGAAATAGAGGAAGAGGAGAGAGAAGGACCACAGTTCTTGGAAGAGGTGCCCCGGGTTTCCCATAGGAAAGCCAGTTTCATTTGGCAGTTTTTTTCAATCCCTCCAGGGCAGAAGAAAGTGAATGCGAGGTATGTCACCTACCTCATTTGCAAAGAGAAATTATCAAGAGGGACTGATAAAAAGTATAGCTATGGGAACTATACCATGCATAGGCACATGAGCAGGTGGCATCCACTCAATTACAGCCGGGCGGAAATTCGTGACATGGAACAAAACCCAACAGCAACTCCTGTGGCCAGGTCCACCTCGTTAATATCATTGACAGCAGCAGAGGCACGGGAAACCGTGCCAAACATCCAGGATAATTTTGGGCATATGAAATTTACTTGTCTGCACTGCGGTGCATTGATATCATGTGGCAACATGAGTATTAATTCCATCAACCTGGCTTATAACAATCATAATTGCCCTAACCGCTCCACACAGTAATTTTTTTTTTGCTCCTGTTGAGCCCTTTTCAATGCCTGTTTTTTGTTGTTTCCCCCCCCCAAAAAAAAAAAATATATAAAATTGTTCAAAAAAAAAAAATAAAAAAAAAAAAATATTAAACAACAAAAACATTAAAAAAAAAGTTCTTTTCAGAACTACCTCCCCTTTCAAAAAAAATTGCTAGAATGTTTAGAACTCTAGCAAGCTCTATTTCTTTTAGTTCGCTTCCCAGTTCGCTTCCCGGTTCGCGAACCGGGAGCGAACCAAAAAAAAAAAAAAAAAAAAAAAAGAAGAGTAAGTATAAGGAACGTAAACAGAGAGTGATGTTAAAAGAAAGACAGCTATAGGGAGTAAACCAGAGATACTGTTTAATAGATCTATTTACCGAAGAAAAGACGGAAGAGGGTATAATTGTGGAAAACAAAATAGATAAGGAAGTGAAAGAAAAAAAAAGAGAGTAGAACAATAACAAAGAAGAGTTTCTTGGAGAATGTGAGTGAATGTTCAAAATAAGATTAAAACATGGGGAATAACAGAGAGAAAAAATAGAAAACAGAAAACAAAAAATAACAGAAAAAGATTAATTGAAACAGCAAAGAAATGTAAATAACATAGAGCCATATCATCAACATAGGCAATAAAAGTTTTGCAGCTTTTATCGGCAGAAATATGTCACCAAAGCCGCTTTTGCAGCAGAAAACTGCCGCTAAAACCACTTTTGCACCAGTTTTCTGCCAATAAAAACAGCAATAATTTTATTGGCTGTGTTCATAATATGCCCCTTAGTGTGCTTCAACTACACAGAGAAAGCATTATGAACAAGTAGTGAAAAAGTGATCAGTCAAAGACACTAAGAGTAATAGAGACGGAGTGAGTGAACAAGAGTGAGGAACTATGAGAAGAGAGGGACTGAGAAAAAGAGTGGAAGGAGTTGAGTAAGTAGGTAAAAGAGAAAGGAATGAGGAAAGTAGCAAAGGCAGGAAACTGAGGGTTAAAGAAATAAAGCTGTGGAACTAATAGTAGGTGAATGTGATAGAAATGTAACGAAAAGAATACAAAACATTTACCTTATAATTGTCGTTAAATTACTCACTTTTTGTTTTTATACTTTCAATCTGTGAAAGAGAGAACAGACATTTGAAAAATATTAAAACATGTATTTAAAAATTACAAAAGACAAGGGAAAAGATTGAAGGACAAACAGTTTTTCAACAACTTTGACACTGACAGAAGCTTCTGCGTCTCCAGGCCCCCTACACAGTCCTAAAGATATACATTTTAAACTAACAGTATCTTGATGCAGATGAAGTGAGGCCTATCTTAAAACATGGTGCATCTTTTGCACTGCTGTTGTCTCAGAAAAGTGTCGCAAGACACTAACATTTTAAATGATTGCTTCAGGATGCCAATAAGATGTGTCCTATCCAGAGGTTTGTTTGAGGTGAGACCTACTCAGGGTTCCAAATGAAATTTCGAGTTGTTTGAAGAGAACAGAGGACATAATACATGTGGAGGCCTCCCAACGAAGTGATTAATGTCCACTGCACTCTTGAACAAATGTCAGACCTCCTCTGTCTCCAGGAACAGGCCTAAACCTCATCTACACAATGTGGTGTGTAATGTTAGGAAACACAGGTAATATAATTGAAAAACATGCAAATTTTTTTGCTCATTCCACAATCATATGACCTGTGTTTCCTTTGCTTAGGTATCTCATTGTGGAAATGTAGTCTATCATATGAAAGACTACGTAGAATATGAGCACTGTATGCAAGAACTTTGACACTTACAGAAGCCTCTCCTTCTCCATGCCTCCTACACAGTTCTAAATGTACATCATAAATGGAAACAGTACAGAATTAATTATACATGTTAAATGGTTTATTTTTGCTGTTCTCAGAATGTATCAAATTTCACTAAAAACAGTGACTTGAAGGTATTCATCATATAACAGCGGGGGAAAAAAAACACAATCAAAATGATTGTGTTTAAAAAACCCATACAACATAACAAATCAGAATTCAGAACTCTTTAAAGTTAACTTACTTTCCATGACGTCAAAGGATGTCCTATGAACAGCTTACACTCTGTTGTGCTGTTATTACTTTCAGCCCGCCACTTTCTGAAAGAAAACCTCCATCGTTTTGAAAAACATGTTACATACAATAAATGACTTCTTGCTCTCTACCACAAGTTTCCACAAGGCCAAATCTTGTCAGAGCCATTTATAACTCTTGGATTTCTTGTAAGCCAATCCCGTCATTTGGCATCTCAGCAACTTTCAGAATTAAAATGTTGAAGATCCTTTTCACAATCCTGGACTAGTAATATCTTCCCCTTCTTCCTCAGTCATGTTCTACATTTCCTATGACACTGATACTGCTTACTATGAAGCAGACTTACACTACCTCTATGACTACTACAATTATTTAATTCTCTACATCACTTTTAATCACAAAGCAATGTAAAACAGTAGACAGCATTGCAGACTTACATTCCCTCTACTCTATGTTTTGATTGGCTGCTTCAATTAGCTTATAAAAAGAAATAGTTTTTCTGAACTCATTCAAAGTGCACTTATTTCTCCATGACGTCCAGTCTTATGGTTAGAAGTTATGTCTCTGAACTACACTTATCCTCAAGGCCAAATCATGTAGGAGCCATTAGAACTTCTTGAAATTCCTCAGAGCACATCCCGAGATTCTTTCCCTAAAATTTTGGTTTTAAAAACACCAGGTAAGAGTTTTTAAGGTCATACAGCAATTTTTTTTTGAAAATTAAAACAGAATCATTGCAGAATGACCAGCCATTTCTAGACTTTAAATAAGCTGTGTAATGTCCTGATGTTATTGAAGGACCGTCATGATATATAATTGCTGCAGTTACAAAAGTCCTTCCTGATATTGACAACTGCGAAGCCACAAAATTTTTAATTAAAGTTGTCAATTTTGTTCCATCAGGCCTACATCGTTGGAACATTAAAATGACATACTGGCCATATGTTCGTTTAAATAATGTGGACATCATTTCAGATTTACATTGGCTACACTCCATGTTGTGATCAGCTGCTTTTACTAGCTTATTAAAGGAGACTGATTTACTGTCTGGCAAAGTTAAATATATAAATCTTTCTGAGTCTACACTAGTAGTACTTGATACCATACAGTTCTCGCAGTCATGCTGCCATTGATAAGAAAGCCCAAACAGCTGATCTACATCTACACCTTCAGCATGCAATACATCAAGCATATACATTAAAAACTCCTGACAATCTTGCTGAATATTTTGAGAGAATTGTGTTTGGCCTGAACATCTGTCTAACAGATTTCGAATTTCAGACACACTTTCTATGTTTGTTCTATCAGTGCTACATTTTTCTAAGACAGAATTTAACAAACTGCAAAATCTTTGATCAGAATTGACCACAATCTCTTCTTTTACATTTTCTAGAGAAAACAAAACATTAACCACTATATTAGCATAGCAGTTGACACCAGAACTGTTTTCAAATTGAAAACCAACAACATCTTCAACAGAATCCTTTTTATTTCTGCTTATAATTTCAGGTTCATCGACTTTTCGTCTTTTTGCTACAACCTCCCCAGTATTGGTCACATTTCTTCGTTTCCGGCCTACCACACGTTTCTCAAACAAAGGATATTGAGGCAAATGTGGCGCATACTCTCTTCTTAACCTATTGTATTCCTTAACACAATCTAGATCCGCACAAATGCTTGTGACATCACACTCAATCAAGTACAATCCCGATAAAGTTCTAACTCGTGACAATGCCACATATGCCATACCCTCCTTGAACACAGAACTGCCAATATTCACCAATGCACTGTCTACACTTAAACCTTGCGATTTATGGATTGTCACCGCATATGCTAAGCAAACAGGAAACTGCTTACGGCGAACATATAAGTCTTTTACAAGCAAAAATCTAGCAGAACAACAACCAATTAGCTGTACTTCCTCAATGCCATCAAATTTAATTTTTAAAAATTCAATCCCATCTCTATTTCTGTATTTTACAAAATCAACAACATTACCCATTGATCCATTTACCAGACCTCTTTCAACATGTAAATTCCTTCTTAAAATTATACGGCAGTTCAAGCACACATTCAGAGTCTTTTCAAAACCTGCAGTTTTAGATATACTCTTCTCTAATGAATCCAATTTTGTTTTCAGATTCTCAGACAAAATAATTGTTGATCCCATATGCTCTACTCTGTCAATAGCTTCCAGTTTCACAATCTCTTGCTTTTCTAAATGCAACATTTTGTTGTTGAATTTGGCACATTCTGCAAGAGTTGGCATCAAACATATTCCAGATTTCTTCTCAGTAATTTTCTGAAAAATATTCTCAGGCACAACATCTTGTTCTGGATATAAATTTGACAGTAATCGTGCATGTAAAGCTTCTTTCCCATGCTCGGTCACTTTTCCAATTCTAACATCTTGTAGAATAGTCTTGTAAACTTCATCCTTCGCCTGACGCATATTTTCATGCAGTTCAGCATAATTGAAGTTTAACCATATATTGACGTTGCCAATGCTGCCTAGGCACTTCCTGGTATCTTCATGCGTGAGCATTTTGAACACAGGTTGCCCTTTCACTGGTGTCAGCTGCAGAAGATCTCCGAAAACAATGATGTGTTTGCCACCAAATAACACATCATACTCTGTTTTGAGAACTTCTTGCATTCTCAAATGCACAAAGGCAAGCATGACATTGGAAACCATGCTTACTTCGTCAATGATAAGAAGTTTCATTTTCCTCAAGATTCTTGAAACTTCAAAACAAGCATCTCCAGATAGCTTGTGATATTGTAATTTGTTGTCATGCTCCACTGGCAGCATCAGTAAACGATGTAAAGTAATCCCTTTAATGTTATGTGCTGCCAGTCCAGTTGGAGCGGTGACAACACAAGACAGCGATGACTCTGTCCTTTCCTGCAAATAACATGAAATTGCTTTAATAAGGAAACTTTTTCCAGTTCCCGCTTCTCCACTCACGTACAGTCGGACAGGCTTCAACGACGTACATGAGCACTCTTTCTTGTCATGACTTAATCCATGATCAATTTGCATGGTAACTTCGTCATATATTTTCCTCTGCTCAACGTTGAGTTGTCTTTCCAACTCTTCTAAGTTAACCGCATCCTCCTGAGCATGTGCCATGGCTCTTTCCACTTCATTCATAGCAGTGGCAGCTTCATTTTCGATAACAGGTCCTCCTAGTGGATCCTGACTCAATGAAGCAGAACTCTGACTGTCCTGAGAACTGTCTCTGGCAATCTCGGCTGCAATCATTGCTTCCTGCTCAATTTCCGCATTCAACATTTCTACATATTTGGGAAAAGCAGGACATTCTATGGTCTCCTTGGCGGCATTGAAAGAGTCTTCGTAACAGAGAAAATCTCCAAGCAGTTCCTCTTCTGCACGCCAAGGCTTGAAAAGTTGCAAAAGTGCTAAATAGAAAAACTCCTTTTTTTCAGGAGATTCGCCACTCAATTTTCGATGGTTTACCAAGTGGCATTTTCTTTGCTTGACCAGACATCCCTCACTTCCTATTACAGCATACACTCCTTTCTCAGTATCTTCTTTGATGTTCCTCTTGAATATGTAATTTTGAAGAACCTCATATAAACAAACATTCTCGAGGTGAATGCTTCGATTTGGATAATATGTATCCAACATGTTGGTCTTCAAAATGTCGGTACTGTTTGGCTCCTTTTCCGCCAAATACTCAATTTCCCGCACAGGTTTGAGAACTCGATTACGCGTTGCAGCAAGACCAAGTCTCGCCCAAACGATACTCCTTGACTTGGCATAGAGACTTGCTGAAGACAACCGGTCAGAACATTCGTACGCTCCAATTTCTCGATGCGACAACATCTTCAGACTGAAACTGTACAACTTCTTGCTGAGGCTCTTTTCATGGGAAATGTCCTCCCACATATCCTTCAATTCTGTCTTCTCATTTTTGGTGATGTAAGACGTCACATACCGAGCCACAGCCATACAGTTATCAGCCACAAACTGTATATCCATGTTAGCATTCCACATGGACAAAATCACCGGGTTGTAGTCGTTGATGTACTTGGACTCTTCGTTCCTCTTCAAATTGTATGTGTTTTTAGGTGATTTCTTCATCACATTATGTCGCAGCGAAGACATCCAACTGTTTACTCTTCCTTTAGAAATCACCGGTCGTGGAAAGCCGAAACGACATTTGGTGTAGAACTTGTCCTTGTTTCGGAATTTACGACGACAGTACTTTCCACATCGATGGCTTTGGAAACGCAGAACTTTTTCTCTTAGGCTTTTCTTCTCCTTTGCGTTTGGAACAGCACACGTAAAATACTGTTGTATAAAACTCATCACTGAGTCTTCTGGATCCGTTCCAAATTTAGGTGCATCCTTGATCCACAGCAACATATGTATATGAGGAGCACCTCTTGCTTGGTACTCCTTTCTCCAGAAGAAATCCAACACCTCTCCAAGAGGTGGATTCTTCTTATTCATGATGAAAGACATCATAGCTTCAAATCTATGATTGAAGTACCTACATACATTCACTGGATCCAAAGAGCACAGTTCTCCGGGTGTCTTGAATTCGATGTTTTCTACGTTAGCATTTGCCTCTCGTAGAAATTCAAGTAAGTCTTCCCAGCCATACTCGGCACAGCTCAGAGTGAGGAACCATGTGGGAGTTCCTAAGTTCCTCAGCATACATTTTAAATCACCATGACGACGGTACCAGTACTCATTAGTACCACGCTGACACGCCATGAGATTAATCAGGTGAGAATCCAAAATACTGTCTTGGACATTGACTTTATCCATAAAGTCACTTGCCGAGATGTTTTGCATGTGTATACCACTTTTCAAGATGTGGTTCACTGCATATGACAGTCCAGACAGATCGCTTTCAAACAGGAGATGAAACAAATAAGGAATGCATTGTCGAAACCTAGCATCTCCTGCATACAATCGCAAAGTCCGGTATTCAGAAGCAGGAATTTGATGAGGTCGCTCATCATATCTTCCTCCCTCACCTGTTGGAAAAAGCTGTGGGAAACACCGAGCTTCCAAACTTTCCTCCCAAACACTAATGGGACTCCCTTTGGCTTGTTTCATTTGAAACAACTCAATAGCATTCCCCATGACTTCCTTGGAATGCAAAGGATGAACACTATAATGTTCATATATTTCTTCACTAGTAGAGGGTTCTACTTTCTCAATTTGACCAGCACACAAATCGCTATCCTCTTCCTCACTTACTTCCTCTTCTGCAACATATACATTCTTATAGTATTTATTATTTTTTTTCAAATACAATGTTGCCTTTTTAACTTTCCTAACATCCACTAAATCTTGCCATATTTTCTTATTCTTTGTCGGAACCCCATTAACTAAGATAACCAGAGGTTCCTCTTCCACTTTTTCTACTCCAATTGTGTTAATGTTTTTCTTCAAATCTAGAGGTAAATAAACAACTCTTCCCTTTAATCCTCTCTGTAAATCTGATGGAGGCAATTTCCCTGTCTTTGGCTCCATTCTTACAATAGCCTGAAAGGGATGGATACTTTGAATCAAAATAGATTCATAAATATTTAAATCCTTCAATTCAGAAGGAATCTCAACCAATTCCAGATTATTATGAACTGCTCTAGCAGGCATCTGGTTTTGATTTAATTTGTTACAACAATAAGTACACACACGTTGATCCAATCCCAAATCAAAACAATTTTCTACCATCAAGTATGTTGTGAAATCCTTCCATTCACTATTATTTTCCCTTTCACTTTTTGCATATAAATCCACTAACTTAGTCTGATTCTTATAATAAGTGCGTCGACAACACACACAAGTGAAATTTGGCCTCTCACTTGATTTGACCTGAAACGTCGCAATTTCCCTCTGGAAATTATCTGTACTGGAAACCTGTACACTATCTTCCACATTACCCGCTTCTTCTTGGTCAATTTCAACATTCTCCTCTTTACTTCCAAAGTAACAAAACTCAATTTCTTCACATATATTCTTCACATCTATTTTAGAACCATGCAAAAGAGCAGCGCATAATTGTTTAAGCATAATTGCTGGACTCTTAGCATAATACAACATTCTAACTAATTTCCTCACTTTATTATGATGCACTGCTAGCATCCTGAAATGATGAAAAACACTCTGGCATACTCTCCTGGAAAGACAAGCCAGTGAATGACCATGCAAACCTGTCACTTCTCTCACTCTGAAAGGATCTAATTCTTGCAACAACCTCATTTTCTGCTTCAAACTTTTCTTATTAAATGACCGTACAAAATCACAAAGCAAATTGATGGAATCCTGTCGCACACTGCAAATACTACTACACTTCCAGGTGTACACAGGACCCTTAGCACATCTTCCTAAAACCTCATTACCTAACACCTCTTCTGCCTCTGTTGTCACAAGTTTTTCTTTTTCAACTGGACAACCATCTTTCACTTCATAAGCACGACCACTGGTGTCAACTGCATGCACCAAATCATTATCCTGGAAATAACTCTCCTCATTAAAAAATGCCTCACAGCTTGAACTATGCATCCATTCTCCAGAAAAAACTTCACAACAATTACTACGATTAACTATTCTCTTCCATCTACTAATTCTTTTGAAATCATAAATTGCCTTGTTTAGCTTCCTAATTCTATTGATTATCAAAATAAATAACTTACGTTTAATTTCAAATGCCTGATCAATAACTTTCTCAACTTTTTTTTTTCTCTTATAAAAAAGCACTTTCTGTTGACCTTTCTTAATATTTTTTAACAAATTGCCAATTATCCTGTTGCGGAACATTCGTTTACGAATGTCCCTAAACTGTTGTTTCCTTCTACTATCATGCACAGAGTTATCTCTTGCTCTAGCAGTAACATTTTTGATTGGCCTTTCCTTTCCGTTTGAATTACTTCTCTTTTTCTGGACTGAAACATTTTCTGTAGTAATATTTTTTTTACTACAAATATTTCTTATGAATGTTTTTGTACTCTTACCCGGTGCTTTCTTGGTGACTTTACAAATCTTTTTGTTAGAGGACTGCTGCTTTTTTTCATTCACCTGCTGTCTTTGACGTTTTGCAGCCTTTCTCAGTCTTTCTTTCGTTGGCATGGTGAAATGTTGAAATGATCTGCAGTTGAATCTGTGGTAAAATATATTACAAAATGTTATTAACCACTATTACCCAACAGTACATCAATAACAGTAATCAAAAACTTAAAACACTACTTGACATTTTTACATAGAAGATTTTTTAGTGCTTGGCAAATTTAGAATACAAAAATAGCAGAAAAGAAATGGAATTTATATTCATGTTACCTGTGCTATTTTATATGTGAATCTGATCTAATTTTATGAGCATATTTTAATATTTTATTGAAGACACTACACATAACCTGTTTTTGAAGGTGTCTTTATTTTTAAATTAAACGGTTTACATTTTTACTTTTTATTTATTATAAATTTTAAAAATAAATGTTTATAGTTCCATAGGCTCAAGCAGGTCAGCTTCCCACCCTATGTCATATAATTCGGACAAATCTGCATCCTCATCACGTTCTTCTTCATCCTCAGGATTTAAATCATCCAAGGGATCAACATCCACTGATGTTTCAATTACGAGTTAAATGATGAGGTCAAAATCAACTGATTGCTGATTGTCGCTCATGTTGATGTTGTCTTTATCTTTAAAGAAAGATAACAACAATGAGATGTTGCAGAGTAAGAGACAAATCTCAGAGATTATAATAGTAAAATTGTTTTACAAGAGTAACATTTTGCAGCTATTATTTAGCCATGTCCAGCGATGCTGAGCAGGTGAAGCCTATGTCTAATTTTTCAGTGAACAGGACTCATCTCTTCTTAACCTTGGATAAGCCTCACCGACTCTGTGTCCCCTGCACATACTTCAATGTAAAGGGGCAGATTTATGTTAAATGGCACATCCCCAGGCATGCACCAGTTAACGTGCACCACTGCTCTGCCACCCATGGTGTGCCGCATTTACAATCAGATAGGACAAAGCTGCGTCAAAACCCTGCGCCTGCTTGAAGCAGGCATAGGTCTTGACGCAACATTGTGGAGATGGGGCACCCCTGAGCCTTGCTGGAGCTGCATCGCACTTGCGATACAACTCCAGCAATGCACCACCTTTACGGCACAGATGCGTCACGCATCTGTGCCGTTTTTGCCCCATGGTGCGCCGCATTGTAAATGCAGCACACCATGGGTGGCGGAACAGCGGCGCAGGATGACTGGCACATCCCTGGTGATGCGCCAGTCATCATAAATCTATCCCTAAGCTTCTTATCTTGTTAGAGATGAACCGCCTTATGTATCATCAAACTATTTTGCATTTCCTAAATAGCGAATTTTAAGGAATAAATAGCGATTCTTTACCATTCCTAATTTGCGATGAGCAAATTGCTAATTTCAAATTACCCATTCATTTCCATGGGCCAGGAGGCCCATAGGAATGAAGGTGCAATTTGCGATTAGCAATTAGCTCATTGCAAATTAGGAATTTTTCCAAGGGTGCAGGGGTGTCTCAAGAACACCCTGCTGTACCCCTGAAAAAGAAATTTGGGGGCATATGGCGCACATACATGCCCTAAGGGCATATATGGGCGTCATATGGCACCTTTTGTTTTTTGGAAAAAAAGCTTTTTGAAAAGAATTCGCAAATTACCACCAACTAGAAGTTGGTGGTAGTTTGCAAATCCTTAATGGCATTTTTTGCATATTTTTTGTTTGATACATTGCATTTAAGGAATCGCAAAATTTGCAAATCCTTCAGTGCAATCGCAAAATAAGGAATAGCAAATTTTGCTATTCCTTATTTTGCATCAAACTTGTTTGATACATACCATTTGTCTAATTAGCATTCGCAAAGGCCGAAATTCGCAGAATTTTGACCTTTGCGAATGGTAATTAGCTTGATACATATGGCCCCAAGTGAGGCCTGTCTTGCAACATGGTGCATCTTTTGCATCACTGCTGCATCGGTTTCATGTGGCACGTTTTTTTTACACCATGACACATCTGCCTAAATGCATCAATTTGTAATTTTGTCGCCTCATAGCAAATCTTTTGCACCACCGCTGCATCACAAAAGTGACGCACAGTGGCGCAAAAGAGGCATACACCTATCATAAATCTGTCCCTAGCATTTTAAATTATTAATTCAGCATGACGATAAGGTGTGGCCTATCCAGAGGTTTGTTTAAGGTGAGGCCTACTCAGGATTGCAGATTAAAGTTACGCTTGATGAAGAATACAGAGGAGATAATACATGTAAAGGCCTACCAATGAAGTAAGTAATGTCCACTTTATTGCGCCAGTCATCATAAATGTATCCCTAAGCTTCTTATCTTGTTACAGATGAACCGCCATATGTATCATCAAACTATTTTGCATTTCCTAAATAGCGAATTTTAAGGAATAAATAGCGATTCTTTACCATTCCTAATTTGCAATGAGCAAATTGCTAATTGCAAATTACTCATTCATTTCCATGGGCCAGGAGGCCCATAGGAATGAAGGTGCAATTTGCGATTAGCAATTAGCTCATCGCAAATTAGGAATTTTTCCAAGGGTGCATCGGTGTCTCAAGAACACCCTGCTGCACCCCCTGAAAAAGAAATTTGGGGGCATATGGCGCACATACATGCCCTAAGGGCATGTATGGGCGTCATATGGCACCTTTTGTTTTTTGGAAAAAAAGCTTTTTGAAAAGAATTCGCAAATTACCACCAACTAGAAGTTGGTGGTAATTTGCAAATCCTTAATGGCATTTTTTGCATATTTTTTGTTTGATACATTGCATTTAAGAAATCACAAAATTTGCAAATCCTTCAGTGCAATCGCAAAATAAAGAATAGCAAATGTTGCTATTCCTTATTTTGCATCAAACTTGTTTGATACATACCATTTGTCTAATTAGCATTCGCAAAGGCCAAAATTCACAGAACTTCGACCTTTGCAAATGCTAATTAGCTTCATACATATGGCCCCAAGTGAGGCCTGTCTTGCAACATGGTGCATCTTTTGCATCACTGCAGCATCAGTTTCATGTGGCACGGTGTTTTTTACACCATGACACATCTGCCTAAATGCATCAATTTGTAATTTTGTCGCCTCATAGCAAATCTTTTGCACCGCCGCTGCATCACAAAAGTGACGCACAGTGGCGCAAAAGAGGCATACACCTATCATAAATCTGTCCCTAGCATTTTAAATGATTAATTCAGGATGACGATAAGGTGTGCCCTATCCAGAGGTTTGTTTAAGGTGAGGCCTACTCAGGATTGCAGATTAAAGTTACGCTTGATGAAGAATACAGAGGAGATAATACATGTAAAGGCCTACCAATGAAGTAAGTAATGTCCACTTTATTGCGCCAGTCATCATAAATGTATCCCTAAGCTTCTTATCTTGTTAGAGATAAACCGCCATATGTATCATCAAACTATTTTGCATTTCCAAAATAGCAAATTTTAAGGAATAAATAGCGATTCTTTACCATTCCTAATTTGCGATGAGCAAATTGCTAATTGCAAATTACCCATTCATGTCCATGGGCCAGGAGGCCCATAGGAATGAAGGTGCAATTTGCGATTAGCAATTAGCTCATCGCAAATTAGGAATTTTTCCAAAGGTGCAGGGGTGTCTCAATAACACCCTGCTGCACCCCTGAAAAAGAAATTTGGGGGCATATGGCGCACATAAATTTTAACAACATTCCTTTACGTCAAAAACGATTTTCAAGTCATAATTTGAAAACACTGCACCCGGGGGGAAATGACTTAAAATGTCCTTAAGACACATGAAAGTGTTTTTTTAAAGCCTTTGCAAGTTTTTGGGTCACTTTTAACATGGCTATGTAACTCAAACAGTCAAAATCTAAATTTACCATGCACAGGTGGGACCATATTTACAAGGAATGTGCCCCACGGGGAAAGGTCTTTTAATGTAATATGGGAAAAATGACATCAGAGACACTGAAATGCCTTATAAAGAAGCATACACCATTATATCCTTGTCATAAATTTACAAACCATTCCTTTTCCCCAAAAACGATTTTCAAATCATAATTTGAAAACACTGCACATAGGGAAATGACTTACAATGTCCTTAAGACACATGAAAGCGTTTTTTGATTGCCTTTCCAGCATGGTTGGGTCACTTTTAACATAGCTATGTAACACAAACATTCAAAATCTAAATTTGCCATGCACAGGTGGGAGCATATTTACAAGGAATGTGCCCCACGGGGAAAGGTCTTTTAATGTAATATGGGAAAAATGACATCAGAGACACTGAAATGCCTTATAAAGAAGCATACACCATTATATCCTTGTCATAAATTTACAAACCATTCCTTTTCCCCAAAAAAGATTTTCAAATCATAATTTGAAAACACTGCACATAGGGAAATGACTTAAAATGTCCTTAAGACACATAAAAGCGTTTTTTGATTGCCTTTGCAGCATGGTTGGGTCACTTTTAACATAGCTATGTAACACAAACATTCAAAATCTAAATTTGCCATGCACAGGTGGGAGCATATTTACAAGCAATTTGCTCCACAGAGAAAGGTCTTACATTAAAATGGGAAAAATAACATCAGAGACACTCAATTGCCTTATAATGAAGCATACACCATTATGTCCTTGTCATAAATATTATAACCATTCATTTTCCTCAAAAACGATTTTCAAATCATAATTTGAAAAGACTCCACAGCTCCTATGCACAATAACACCCTGTCAGTACTAATACTTCACATTTTCTCCAATTACATTTTCTCAAAAAAACAAAATCTATTTGTAAAACACTTGAGACAAAGCAACATTTGAAGAACACAACTTTCTTCATAATTTTCTCCTTAAAGCACACTATTCTCTATCTAAATTAAAGAAATCTTTTCTCACCTTAGCAAATACTTTGAGTTTCAAAACAGTCTCAGAAACACACCAATTTGTCTTCAGCAGAGCAAAAGGTATACACTCCAGAGTCTGCAGCTATCAAAAGCACAGAAATGCTGTAATTCTTCACACATATCTCTCATGTCACCCAATCAAAACTCTTCCCTCACTTTTTTTCAAATGAAAACCCTTCCCCCCTCTGCCATTTCATGCCTTTTCTGCATGGCAACCACCTCTTGGAAGACTTCTTGTGTTTGCAAGTTCACACAACAATGTTGCAATTGAACTCTGAACTCTCAGTGCACCTTATATCCAGTGCATTCTTTCATTTAATGATTTTTTCTTGACCACTCAAAATACATCTTTCAAACAACTCATCCATGCACCCTAACTTTCTGTTTTCAGCAATCAAAATCCACCAATCACTGTTACTGCTTCATTAACACAGAAACTCCACAGTTCTTTTCATTTTAAACTCTTATTTTTTCAACTGCCATTTCATTGCCACACTTCATCTGACTGCAGGAGAACCTTCTCTCACCATGTTTTCTGTCTGGATTGTTGGACATAGTTACATCTATTGGGCTCAGAGGTATGCTGAGAACAGGAATTTACCTAACCTCAATTTACAAGATGTGGAAATTAAGTGGTTTGGCCACAGAGGATTAAAATGTCACCAATTGATACCATTGGTGAAAACCTTTATGCATTTGCCAAAACCTGACCTGTTAATTGTGCACTGTGGAGGTAATGATTTGGGCACTTTGACTGGGGTAGGTCTGGAAATGCTTTTAAAGGACACCTTTGAGCAATTGATGGCACTTTTTCCTCAGACTGCCTTGGTATATTCAAATATATGCCAAAGACAGAAATGGAGGTGGTCAAACCAATTTTGTCCACAAATTGAGAAGTCGAGGAAGCATGTAAACAAATCTGTTTCAGCTTACATGAGAAACCATGGAATGGGCTCCCTGTACAACAATAACTTGCGTTACTACATGCAAGATATCTACAGAGGAGATGG
Source organism: Lissotriton helveticus (assembly GCF_964261635.1). Classification (NCBI taxonomy): domain Eukaryota; kingdom Metazoa; phylum Chordata; class Amphibia; order Caudata; family Salamandridae; genus Lissotriton; species Lissotriton helveticus. The sequence continues at coordinate 926,233,929 of NC_136071.1, read as the reverse complement.
AGTTCACTTCTCAGATGAGGGCAACAGAATTTTCATTCTGAATTTAAGACTGTGCATTGGTACCTACTTATAAGTACCTAAATGTACCATAAACCCAAAAGCTCTTCTCAGAGCTACCCTACATCTGATCACTCACAATTATTATTTTACTCTAACATTTTTCACTAATTTTCAACAAAGTACGCTCCCTGGGGCGCTACCCGGTACGCGAACCGGGAGCTAACCTCGCTAAATTTTTTAAAAAATGTTTTTTTTCGCACATATGGGCCTCCTCAGCCACCCTCAGAAAACCTAGGGGGTCAAGATAAGTCTACCGTGCCCCCTTCTACCCATTCTGAACATTATTTGCCCTCAATCTTGTATCTTAATTCGACCGAAACACAAAATGGTGGACTCCCGTAACGCTTAAGGTTCGCGAACCGGGGCGCTCGCCAGTTCGCGTACCGGGTCGCTCCCTGGGAAGCGCACCATCAAAAAAGGTGGGAAAGTAGTTTACAGAAAAGCGACTGGAGACAATTTCACCAAATATAGATTAGCTCATACTACATACCAATGCCTATCATTTTCACAAATTTGATTGAAATTCCATTTAACCATTTAGCCTGCAGACCTCTCTAAATACCCTGAGGTAAATTACTTCACAAAACACATCTGAAGTGTTGGAATTCACAACCAATTAAAATATTACTTTCATTTTCTACTTTTTTTACCTGACATTTGATTGGTTACCTACCTGAATATATATAAAGGAAGAGAGAGAAACACAGCCATTTTGACTACTACTTCCTGAACTACATTGCAAGATCATTTTCACTCACAACTTAAACTTCTTTTTAGAAGGTGAGATATTATTTTATAAATTTGAAAACATTTTCAGATAGTTATATACTATCCCTCTGTAAGAGTTAGACATTGAGAAAGGCTTCTTTATTATAATTATGGATTGATTTAGGTTTCTGTGGTATAATTATGAATTTACTTAGGCTTCTTCACAGGCACTTTTTAATAGTACTACTTCACGCCTGAAACCATACAGTGCCCATAGATTACTTCTCTGTTATAAACTCACAAGTACCTGTCTGAACTTAAACCCAACAGTGCCCTATCTCTACTGATATATTTATTTTTATGCAAATTACAGCAATAAAATGGAAGGTGAGCAGAATGTTTCCTTCGAAATTGTTCTGGAGAACAACACAGAAAAAGATATTGAGGACAATGATGACTCAGATTTCATGGATGAATCACGGGACCATGAATTAGTTCAATGTGTAGAATCTGTGGATCATTTACTTCATTATGATGACGGTCAAATGTGGGAACTTATGTTCACTCAACAAGAGGACATATCGGACAGTCAAATGCTAGACGTTCTATTAAATTTTGAAAAACAATCCGAAAAATAAAATTGTATGTAATATTAAAAAATTGTTTGAGTCTTTAATCATTTTTATATGTAATTCATAAACTAGTTAAATGTTAGAAATGTTATTAAATTTTCAAACACAATCACAATAATAAATAATTGCTTAAAAAATAAAAAAATAAAAAAAATAATCAACAAAACCAACAATCAATTAACATACAGTATTTGAAAAGTCTATCATTCTTTTTTCCTTATAGTACGCTGCCCAGAACGCTTCCCGGTTCGCGAACCGGGCGCTACCCACGCAAAAAAAACAAAAAACAAAATTTTTTTTTTTTGCCCCGCGGGGCCCTTTTAAAGCCTCCACATTAAACCTAGGGGGTCAGGGAGGATCTACTATGCCCCCTTATGGTCATTTCCCCCTTTGTTTTGGCCTCCTCTTGTCTCTCAATCCTACCGAGAGACAAGATGGCGGCCGCTCCGGACTGTTTAGAATGTTGACAGACACCGGAGAGCCAATCAGCTTCGCTACGCGAAGTTCCGTTACGCGTAAAGTACGCGAACCGGAGCGCTGCCCGGTCCGCTGTTACAGATATATATCTTTTTTTTAACGTTAATTTCTCAAAATCCACTGGAGCACATATATTGAGACCTAGCAAAGGCACATCGGGCTACCAGTCCCTACAATTTTGCCAAGTTTCGTGGAAATCCATTCAGCCGTTCGGGCTAAAAGTGAGGCCAACCGCCCTATGGAAAACTCAATGTTAAAAACACGTTTTGGGACCCCCCTTTTTTCTCGGCCCCCCCTTGACGAACCCCCCCCAAATTTCCAGGGGCTGCTCAGAAACAAAATGTTCCATTTTCCAGAAAATTTCAGCCAATTCCGTCCACAAACGCCAAAGTTATTAGACATAGAATTTTCAAAAATCCCATTGGAAAAAAATCCTAACTATATATACCTACTGGCGACCGCCAGTAGGTAATATATATATATATATATATATATATATATATATATATATATATATATATATATATATATATATATATATATATATATCAAAGCTCTAGGGTGCCCTCAGGCGAGGCAGCACTGCAGCAGCGGCTTTCGGCGGGTAAAGCACGCCTCAACACTCCAGTAATTGTCTTCAGCTCTCAAGTCAGGGATTCTTCAGCCTGACGCGTTTCTGAGCCTATCGCTCGTCATCAGAGGCTCGACATAAGTGCATCCGTTCTGACACTCCCACTATTTATAGTTAATGGCCCTCAGATGGGCGCGCAATGTCTTGTGGGATTTGCAGTCCGTATTTATTCCCTGAATGGGTGCTTGAATTTACAGCTCATACAATGCAAAAGCCCTGGATGGGTCCCAGGATGTGAAGCGCCCATTGATCCCTTTAGCCGCTGCTTCACATGTGGGCTCGGCAGCATTCGGACCCGTGACCTCCGTTATGGGGTGGTGCATGCCTCCGCGGCTGGGCTGCCGCGTAAATTATCAGAGCTCTAGGGTGCCCTCAGGCGAGGCAGCACTGCAGCAGCGGCTTTCGGCGGGTAAAGCACGCCTCAACACTCCGGTAATTGTCTTCAGCTCTCAAGTCGGGGGTTCTTCAGCCTGACGCGTTTCTGAGCCTATCGCTCGTCATCAGAGGCTCGACATAAGTGCATCCATTCTGACACTCCCACTATTTATAGTTAATGGCCCTCAGATGGGCGCGCAATGTCTTGTGGGATTTGCAGTCCGTATTTATTCCCTGAATGGGTGCTTTAATTTACAGCTGATTCAATGCAAAAGCCCTGGATGGGTCCCAGGATGTGAAGCGTCCATTGATCCCTTTAGCCGCTGCTTCATATGTGGGCTCCGCAGCATTCGGACCCGTGACCTCCGTTATGGGGTGGTGCATGCCTCCGCGGCTGGGCTGCCGCGTAAATTATCAAAGCTCTAGGGTGCCCTCAGGCGAGGCAGCACTGCAGCAGCGGCTTTCGGCGGGTAACGCACACCTCAACACTCCGGTAATTGTCTTCAGCTCTCAAGTCGGGGGTTCTTCAGCCTGACGCGTTTCTGAGCCTATCGCTCGTCATCAGAGGCTCGACATAAGTGCATCCGTTCTGACACTCCCACTATTTATAGTTAATGGCCCTCAGATGGGCGCGCAATGTCTTGTGGGATTTGCAGTCCGTATTTATTCCGTGAATGGGTGCTTGAATTTACAGCTGATACAATGCAAAAGCCCTGGATGGGTCCCAGGATGTGAAGCGTCCATTGATCCCTTTAGCCGCTGCTTCACATGTGGGCTCGTCAGCATTCGGACCCGTCTGAGGGCCATTGAGTATAAATGGTGGGAGTGTCAGAACGGATGCACTCATGTCGAGCCTCTGATGACGAGCGATAGGCTCAGAAACGCGTCAGGCTGAAGAAACCCAGACTTGAGAGCTGAAGACAATTACCGGAATGCTGAGGTGTGCTTTACCCGCCGAAAGCCGCTGCTGCAGTGCTGCTTCGCCAAAGGGCACCTAGAGCTTGAATAATTACGCGGCAGCCCAGCCGCGGAGGCTTGCACCACCCCATAATGGAGGTCACGGGTTCGAATGCTACCGAGCCCTCATGTGAATCAGCGGCTAAAGGGATCAATGGACGCTTCACATCCTGGGGCCCATCCGGGGCTTTCATATTGTATCAGCTGTAAATTAAAGCACCCATCCAGGGAATAAATACGGACTGCAAATCCCACAAGACATTGCGCGCCCATCTGAGGGCCATTGAGTATAAATGGTGGGAGTGTCAGAACGGATGCACTCATGTCGAGCCTCTGATGACGAGCGATAGGCTCAGAAACGCGTCAGGCTGAAGAACCCCAGACTTGAGAGCTGAAGACAATTACCGGAATGCTGAGGTGTGCGTTACCCGCCGAAAGCCGCTGCTGCAGTGCTGCCTCGCCTAAGGGCACCCTAGAGCTTGAATATATATATATATATATCCAGACTAATATTATAAAGAGAGAGCCCAAACCTTTGAGGCGGGTAATCTCAGTAACCACAGCACCAATCACAACACCAAATACAGCGTTGGAAAGGGCATTTGCAGCAGAAGGACATAGGCTATGTGGGCGTGTCTGCGTTCTGCTGTGGGCATGTGCTGGGGGCGGGACAAAAGCGGGGGGCGTGTGGTACATTCACCCTTCATGCCATGTGAGTCGTAATTGCGCCGCATCAAGGGGCGCGCTGGGGGCGTGACACGCTGGGGCTGTGACAAACGCTGTGGGCGTGTGTCGCGCTATGGGCGTGTGTCCGCCCTTCATGCCATGTGAAGCACAAATTATGCAATTGCGCCGAATCAAGGGGCACGCTGGGGTCGTGACAAACGCTGGGGGCGTGTGCTACGTTCCACACTTCATGCCATCTGGGTCGTACATTAATCAGATCGTCTGCTGTGGCCGTGTGCTGGGGGGCGTCACAAAGGCGTTCGCGTCGAAGCGTGATAAGTAACCATTTGCAAGACTCCCTTGGGGGACTGCCCGTTGTTTCACACATACTGGGGGTGCTGAATGCAGTGTGTGCCTTGGCCTAGGTGCGTCTGAAAGGGCAGAACGCAGTGTGTGGCTTGGCCTGGGTGCGTCTAAAAAGCACTCGGGCCGAAGAGCGTCGGTGTGGTTCATAAAAAAAATAAGAACAGGGCTGTAACAATCATACAAGACTCACACAATTCTAATTGTTAGACGGTCGCCGCTGGCCCTCAAGTGGGGGCACACGCGACTGAGCGTGTCTGCCGGGACAATTACTGCAGCCTCTCATGCGCGCTGTTACTGAACTATCACATTAAACCAAATTACACGCGCCTGCTAACATCAGCCAGGGCTGTAGCCGGGCTCAGGCGGCGGATCACTACACTAATTACATGCACCTGCTAACATGAACCAGGGCTGCAGCTGAGCCTCAAGCAGGGGGACATGCGCCTGATAACATCAACCAGGGCTGCAGCTGGGCCACAAGCGGGGAACACACGAATGACCGTATCTGAATACACACATTACACATATTCTATTTCATACCCGGACAACGTCGCGACGGGCTGTTAATATATGGCGCTGGGGCGGGGAGAGGCAACAGCCTCCCGCCGGTGAGCGAACCGGAGGGTAGAGTAGCCGGGAGTGTCAATGGGAGGCTAGCGGTTAGAGGGGAACGGAGAGAAACTCACCGCCTGAATAGTCCATTGCCCATGAAATCGACACCACGGTGCTACGCACGGTTAGTGCAGTAAACTAACCACAACCCGGAAAGGGACTGGGAAGAGAAAACAACGACCGTAACAAACCAGAATTCCTTAAAGGGACAGAGCAGCATATCGGGAATCGAACGACACAGAGTGTCTAATAGGAGCAACAGGTACATTGGGAGTCAGTGGACATCGGGAAAACGAGGAAACTGACCCCAGAATTCAGTGAATTGGCACACCAGGCGAAAATAAAGCAACATCAATAAGATTAACTACAAGTCAACCCTGCACAGCGAAAAATGGCGGATAAGTCCAGAAATCGCCAAATGAGGGCGAGCGAGCTTCTGAATGATGACAACCCACCCACTATAACTGTAAGATCTAAAGGAGATGGTGGAGAAATAACGAAGGACAGAACGGTCTTGATGATAGTAAGGGAGTTGCAATACCAACGCATCCAAGAAATTAACAAATGGTGGGAGAAGACCACTTTGGAAAAGTATATTGAATACAAAAGAGTACCAAGAGGATTGAGAATCCTGATAATGCCCACCTTAAATGATCTAGATGTGGATCTCATCAAATCATGGCAGACCGACACAAACGAGTGTTCCTTCAAGTTAATGAGAACTTTAATTATTCATGCCGAAAGGAAACTTGAAAAAATCTTGAGTACAATAACGGCATTAGAGAATGAACTCGCGGACATCCCCACATCAGAAGAAAGTAAGGCAATCATGGAGAACATGGAAAAGAAGATATCGAAACACAAAATGGAGGAGGAAAAACGGAAGGCGAACAAGTTCACTAGAGACCGGTTGGACTACATGAATGGGCGAATATATATGTTCGCACGAAAATATGACACCTTGAGGAGTCATGTGGCCATGGACAGAAGTACAGCTATGACACCAGAACCCACTGAAGAAGTGGATAGTTCGGAAGTGAGCTCAATAGAAGGAGAATCCGCTGGCACACCCCTGGATTTTCGGGGGGAGATACAGTTGGCACACATGGTCACGCGACAAAGAGGGAGAGGCAGAACAAATGCGTGGGGAAGAACACAGAAACCACCAAAGAAACCCCCAGCAAACCAAGAACCAGAAGGGGTGGAAAAAGGAACCAAACCAAAAAGATACAAAGGGAAGCAAAGATAGCAATGAAGAAAACGATGACATCTGACAACATAGTAATAAATCTCTCAAGTAAGGAATTATCAGATGCTCAACTCAAACTGTTAAATAAAGGACTTTCATTTTGCCCTACGAAGAACATAAATGTTCCTAACGCACGCATTGACTTGTATAAATTTTGCCGTAAAGTAAAATTTAAAAAATATTTTGCCGAAAAAGATCATAAGAAAACAAGTATCCCCAAGACAAACACATCGATGTCCACTGTATTGCAGAAGGACCTACCAGCCATGATAACCCTAGCATCTATTAAAGAAAGTCCCTCAGCCAGTCAAAAGGACAACACCATATCACCACAAATGGAGGTTGAATTTTGTGAAACACTGGGTATACCAACAAATCTAGGAGGTGAAAGTGGCTTGAAAAGAAGCTGAAGATTCTGTCCACAACTACCACCGGGCAACAAAGTGGACCTGTTCCATGAAATAATGGTAGAGGAAATAACTAAAATTTCGGATAACTCTGTCAAGAAAAAAAAAACAAAATCTCTCACCACAAGAATATGCAGCAATATCCGAATTAAAAAATGATACATCTATCATAATAAAATCATCTGATAAAGGTGGCAATCTAGTGGTACAAGATGTCTCATCTTATGTCGAAGAGGCAAATAGGCAACTCAGCAACAATGAACATTACGAACTATTGACAACAAATCCAATGGAAGAATGGACAAATGAATACCATTCCTTATTGTTGGGTTGGAAAGAAAGGGGCCTACTCGATTTCGATGAGTATTGTTATCTGAGAACAGAGAATCCAATTGTGGCTACAATATATTTCCTGCCTAAGGTTCATAAGTCCCTCGTACGTCCCCCAGGAAGACCAATTGTTAGTTCAATAGGATCATTGTTAGAATCGACATCAAGATTCATTGACATCTTTTTGATGAACTATGTGACTGAACTACCCTCTTTTCTAAGGGACACTATGGACTTCCTAAAAAAAAATTCGGAAAGTGAATGGAGACCAACCTATCTGATGGCAACCATTGATGTTGCCTCTCTTTATACATCAATACGCCATGAAGATGGCTTAAAAGCCATAAGGAATGCACTAGGAATTCGTTCAGTGAACCTTCTGGAACACACAGCGATGCTAATGGACATGCTTCACTACTGTCTGACACATAACATCTTTCTGTTTCTGGGGAAAATGTATCTCCAAAAGCAGGGAACCGCAATGGGGACTTCATTTGCGCCCACCTATGCCAACCTCCTGATGGGGACATGGGAAAGTGAGGTGGTGAAGAAAGAAGAGGAAAATCCAAATGGTTCTAGAATCAAACTTTGGTGTCGTTTTATAGACGACTTGTTCGTCATTTGGGAAGGCGACAACAGATCCTTAGAACAATTTATTGAATCTCTAGAGGTCAATGACTACAATCTACACTTCACTTCAGATATCAGCCCCACTCGACTCATTTTCTTGGATGTGGAAATATTTGTAAAGGAAGGTAAACTGTGCTCTAGAATACATAGGAAACCTACTGCGTGTAATAGCATCCTTCACGCAAACAGCGGACATCCTGTCAAATTGAAGTGGAGTATTCCCTACGGCCAAATGCTTCGAGCCAGAAGAAACTGTTCCGAACAAATAGACCTAGATGAGGAAATATCGAAAATGAGTCACCGTTTCCTTGAAAGGGGATATCCGGAAGAAGTAATATCCGCCGCAAAATCAAGGATGATAACAAAGAACAGAGGAGAACTGCTCATACCTAACAATCAAAGGTTTGAAAATAACTTTAGCAGGGAAAGCAATCAGGATACGGAAGTGACAAGATTAATCATGGACTTTGACAACCAAAGTAAAGAAATGAAAAAGACACTACGAAAGCACTGGGAAGTTTTGCTTCTAGACAAGACGCTGAAAGAGAAGTTAACACCCGTTCCCATTATTACCTATCGGAAAACCTCTTCTTTAAGAGATATTCTAACCCAAAGTCATCTGGAATTGAAGGGACCTGGAAAACAAACCTGGCTAACAGCTCCTGGGTTTTGGAAGTGTTATAAGTGTAAAGCCTGTGAACATGGCGTGAATATCAAGGAGTACAAATTGAAAAATGGCCAAATGGAGAAAATAAGGGAACACATTACGTGTGAATCCAAATGTGTGGTCTACAAACTACAGTGTCCATGTGATAAGTCCTATATCGGGAGCACGATTAACAAACTGAAATTAAGAATACTACAACATCTAAGAGCTATTAAAAACAAGGACACAAGCTACCCGATGGCCACACATTTTGCAAAATATCATCAGAGCAACCAAGCCCTATTCAAATACTCAGGGATCAAACTAAGTAGAATTTCAGAGAGAGGAGGAGATCGAACTCTTCAACTCCGAAAACTGGAATCAAGAATGATCTTGGGCATGGGAACTGAGGTTCCATTTGGTCACAATCTGGATGCGGAACTTTTTATACATCTTTGATAATATACATATATTTTTTGTTGAGGATTAAGAACTCATATTCACAGAACATGTATAGAATAATGTAAATAGTAGAAATGAGTGTGAGGGAAATTGGACATTGGAAGGAGGTAACATTCAGAAATTGTCATATTAATGAAGAATGATTTAAACTTTTTTGTCAGGGGCATTTCTTTCAAGGAATAATCTTTCTTGGTGTACTGTAGAGCTCTTACTGAAATATCTTGAACTTCTTGTTACTCAAGGAAAGGAGTATTTATAATGGGTGACCACGATGGGATCGAATAAATTAATGTTTTGTACTTTACATGAATCCTGAAAGGTCGAAAACATCACCCGATCTGAAATCGCCATAAGATTAATAATTAGAAAGGAATAAGTATGTACACAATTGTAGAAAAACCGTCCTATATAGAATGTAAAATAGTGTAAATAGTGTACATATATACATATGAACAGACTTGGAGAAAAGAGCCCGCAAGAAGGTATCAAACTATGATTTACTTCGGGAATATTTTTCTTTGAAATGTACTTTACAAAATATACATAGTAACAACTTTCTGATTAGTTGTAAGACCCAATGCACACTGATCCTGAAAGGAAAAAAAAAACCAAAAAATCGCCAAAGGGAAAAAAGGTGTATCTAAGAATACTGTAAATTTATAAATATCATCATTTGATTTTGTGACAAAATCTGAGAAAGACATACAGTACTTTACAATGATATGAACTACCAATAATGACAGTGTAAATATGCCGTCAATTAACTGTGCAGGGCTGGCGGTCTAGATGACCAAGGAAAGGGAAAAGGGTACTTAGCACTGAGCACTTTAAAAATGGGGTCTAGACCACAGGACTCTATGGTCCAGTAGAAGGCTAGGAGTAGCCAAAACGCGTAGACCGTTAATTGATGCACTTTAATTTTCACATGGTGTGTGAATAAAATATCTTTAAAACTAACCTGTTGCAGTGCCGTGACTCCGTCCATGAAGACTTGTGGTGAGGAGAGACAAAGGGAATATATATATATATATATATATATATATATATATATATATATATATATATATATATATATATTCACTGAAAAAACCATAGGTTATAGACCATATATAGTTAGGAATTAGCATTTAAAAAAACCTTATTTTACTCACACAAAACCATTGAAATTCCATATATAGTTAGTTGCACTAACTATATATTGCGCACCCGCAATCCACTGCTGATGATGTCACATATTACATCATTCATGACATGGTCAGTGACATCACTGATGACATCTCAAATGACATCACTGATGACATCACTGATGACAACATCCAGTGACTATGTTTCTGTAAAGTTAAAATATGTCTTACATATTGAAGAATGAGTGGATGTATAAGTGTCTGGACGAAGGATTTAGTAGGTGCATGACTGAATGTATGAGTGAGTGATTAAATGTGTCTCACTGAGTGCATGGGTTAGTGACTAAACTGTCTTAATTTGTGCATCATTATGTCTGTTGTTCTGTAAACTGCTGCATGTGTTGATCAGTAGCTATATGAGTAACTATATGGGTTATTGATTGATTGCCCAAGTATTTGCATGGGAGACTGAGTGTGTGTGTGGCTGGCTGGGAGGTGTGTGACTCTGTACAGATCAATGTGTACTTGTATCAATGATTGTATAAGAGAGTAAGTATGTGTTAGTATATGGTTGAAAACGTAAGGTGCTCTATGTTTAACTGTATAGAGTAGAAAATGGAAGTGTGACTGATTCTTTACAGGACTGACTAGGTGTGTGAGTAACTCCATGGATGAGTGGCAGAGTGTGAGTGTCTGTATAGGTGTATGAGTGCATATGATAGTGTTCTAAACATGAGTGATTCTATGTATGAATGATTGTATGGGTGAATGAGTGAATGTGTGTGTAGACGTAGGAATCAGTGAGTACGTATGTAGTAACTAGTATTGGTGTGTCAATGGTTTCAAAAATTATACTCTGTTTTTAACACTGGGTGAAACAGAGGTTATATTAAAATGTGAGGAGATGCATTGTATTGTCACATGAATGATATCATCAGTGATGTGGTCATTGATGTCAAATGAGATGTCATCAGTGATGTCATCAGTGATGTCATTTGAGATGTCATCAGTGATGTCATCAGTGATGTCACTGACCATGTCATGAATGATGTAATATGTGACATCATCAGCAGTGGATTGCGGGTGCGCAATATATAGTTAGTGCAACTAACTATATATGGAATTTCAATGGTTTTGTGTGAGTAAAATAAGGTTTTTTAAATGCTAATTCCTAACTATATATGGTCTATAACCTATGGTTTTTTCAGTAAATTTTCAAGGTTTTGTAAATGCTAATTCCTAACTATATATGGTCTATAACCTATGGTTTTTTCAGTGAATTTCAATGGTTTTTTAATAGCAAATATCATAAGCTGTCGAATGTCAAGTACGTGGTAAGTGAAAACATTTTCGTGTTTATGCACACTGATCTGCTTTGAATGGTGCCCCCCCCCCTCATTTCTATTACGAGTACTCTCTCTTTGCAGATAGTGAAAGGTAGTTAACGCAGGCCTTTGCCCCCGTTGTAATCCGTCGTGCCTGCTTCTCTCTCCATTTGATTGATTGTTATCCAAGTATTTACTGTTTTAGAATTAGTTCTCTTTGGTTCATTCTCTATTTACAAACAAACACAGAGTCGCAATACTCTGTTTAGTCTTTGCAGATAACGAAAAATCGTGTAAAAAAAAAGAAAAGGAATCGAGTAAAATCAGTAGGCCACTAATGGGATCTCTTTTTGACCTCGCTAAAATAGAAACAAATACCAACCTTGGGACACGTTTCAACGGCATGGCAAGAATAAGAGCTCTTTTGTCTCAGAGAGAGGTGGCCTTGAGTTCGGCCCGTGAAACTTTCGTGCTTCACATAGCGAACACCCGTACAGAGGTGCACACCCTTTTCAATTAAGATTTGCCTTTCAATTTCAGCAACATGTTTCCGACTATCTTTAACGCATCCTCCACAAAGTCCCTGGCGCACTTTTTTAAAGTTGTTACCAGTGGTCTCGTGACTTCATTTGAGAAAATCTTTGGAGTCATCCCTGCTTCCTTTCATTCCATTTTCTCCACTCTGGTTCGTGGATTGGCATTTTTACTTGCATTACCAGCGGACGCTCTTGTGCTTTTTTACATTTTTAAATATGGATGTCCCTCCTATGCAACCTCACACCCTGCAGCTGCTGACACTGTTCCGCAATCGCATGCTAGAATATTATGGCACAATGCCGTTGGCGATATTAAGCACGGCATATGGATTATCTTTTCGATTCTCCTACTTCACCTGTGTCCAGCCTGTATTTCACTGCCTGACCTGTGATTTCGATTGGGCCATTGATTTGTGTCTCTGCGGACCGGTTTCTCCTGACGTCGACTTTAATCAGCTGATGACTCCTATCATTACTCACGAGTTGGTTTGTCCTGGCGAAAGGATTATGGCTGTGGCATTGATGCATGGACTACTTGGTCCCTGGAATTTACTGGCGGCAGCACAGTCTTTCTTGGAACAGAGCTTTCTTGAAAACCCACCGAGCTGTCCTCTGATGGTGATAGAGGATCCGGTGCTGGGAGAGCACGTATGTTCTTTTCCGCTTTTAAATTGGATGGCTGAACTGTTTTCGGATGAAGACGGTGACTTCCTATTGGAGGCTGTTGCAGCTTATTTTGCATACACAGTTATGTCATAGACCTTTTTCATGTTTGATATGCTGAGTACTAGCATTTCATTGACAATTCATTGACTTATTTGTCAAGTTTTTATTATTTACCTTGCCTATTGGCTTAAGACTCGATAAAGTACTTGGCTGTTTTATTTTTCTTTAGCATTAAATTTTCCTAGTTTTTAATGCTTTACCTTGCGGACCGTCCACATATAAACTTGCAATCTGCTCTCATGAGATGGCACTTCTATTATCTTATTCAGTTCGTTTCCGGATCATGGGGAGGTGTCATCTAGGTCCTGGATATCTTTACACCGTGTTAAGTTAGCATGGGCTCATTACCGGTTTAAACGCCATTTTTCCTTTTTTGCAACTTCTGCACAAGACACTTAGTTGTTGCTTTAGCTTTCCACCTAGTAGTTCATCGTGGTTTACATGAGAATAATATGTTATTGGTCTACTATCTGCTTTACTTGTTAAACTATATCTGTACAGCGAGTGCTAAAGTTTCAAGAACAACACGATACAGAATTGTTATGAGGTCTGATCTCCACAACTTCATACTCATAACATAAGTGCAACTTCTGCCAATTCTGGGCATGAGGCGGGTTTTATATTGCTTTGCCGAACACACATACACAACAGTTGATGCGGTTCACATGAAGAGAGAGCTGGTGTATGCTGATGTGATTCCTTCAAATCTAAGACACTAAAGTATGGGCACGCCCTAAACCAACACAAAGAGACCTTCTTAGCAAATAATATAATATGTGTATTAGGGAGGGTGAGATATAAGCAGCCGCGGGCCGTGGAGGGAGTTACGATGGGGCAGGGAGGCGGGGAGGGGGAGAAGCAGGGTGGAGCCCTCTCTACCTTGCCCCTCCCCCTCCCCGCCTCCCTGCCCCACCGTAACTCCCTCCACGGCCCGCGGCTGCTTATAAGTGTTGCTAACTCTTATTCATTTACAGCATGTTAACATACTGTCACCATTCGCTTTTTATGTACTAGTAACTATGCTGGTAATTTTGCTACTGATAATATGTGTACTTTTATTATCTAAGGTACTACGCCTGAGAAGACGGCATTAGTAAATAAACATTTCAAATACACATCTGTTCTTCTTAACTCCATGTTCTGGTTTCTAAGAAATCTATAACGACCGACTGTTCATGAGTTCCACGTATCCTGAGGTACTATAAGTTCATATTCTGGATTGTCTAAACATTGAGAGTTTGTTATATCCAATGTGACACTGTACCTAGCTTGCTAAGGAGTTTTTGATTACTAACGTGAGTTTTGGGACACCCTAATTCGCCGAAGTTCCAATCCTCTGTCCACAGTTCTGTGTGAGAACAGAAACCCTGCGACAGGGGCACCCCCGACCCTTGCTGGAGCTTCATCACACTTGCGATACAACTCCAGCAATGCATTCGCCGAGGTTCCAATCCTCTGCCCACAGTTCTGTGTGAGAACAGAAACCCTGCGACAGGGGCACCCCCGACCCTTGCTGTAGCTTCATCACACTTGCGATACAACTCCAGCAATGCGCCACCTTTACGGCACAGATACATCACGCATCTGTGCTGTTTTTGCCCCATGATGCGCCGCATTGTAAATGCAGCACACCATAGGTGACGGAACAGCGGCACAGAATGACTAACACATCCCTGGTGATGCGCCAGTCATCATAAATGTATCCCTATGCTTCTTATCTTGTTAGAGATGAACCGCCATATGTATCATCAAAGTTTTTTGCATTTCCTAAATAGCGAACTTTAAGGAATAAATAGCGATTCTTTACCATTCCTAGTTTGCGATGAGCTATTTGCTAATTAGCCGAATGTAGCCCAATGAAGCCCAATGTAGCCCAATGTAGCCCAAAGATGGCCGCCAGACACACAAAAAAACAAATGTAGCCCAAATATCAGCCAGATGTAGCCCAACTATAGCCCAGTGACAGAATGACCAATCAGCTTCGCAAACCTCCGTTACGCGAAGCGGAGCGCTGTTACAGATATATATCTTTTTTTGAACGTTAATTTCTCAAAATCCACTGGAGCACATATATTGAGACCTAGCAAAGGCACATCGGGCTACCAGTCCCTAATATTTTGCCAAGTTTCGTGCAAATCCATTCAGCCGTTCGATTATTATTATTATTATTTTTTTTTGCCCCGCGGGGCCCTTTTAAAACCTCCACATCAAACCTAGGGGGTCAGCGAGGATCTACTATGCCCCCTTATAGTTATTTCCCCCTTTGTTTTGACCTCCTCTTGTCTCTCGATCCTACCGAGAGACAAGATGGCGGCCGCTACGGACTGTTTGGAATGTTGACAGACGCCGGAGAACCAATCAGCTTCGCTTCACAAAGCTCCGTTGCGCGAAAAGTCCGCGTCCTGGGCCGCTGCCCAGTCCGCTGTTACAGATATATATCTTTTTTTAAACGTTAATTTCTCAAAATCCACTGCAGCACATATATTGAGACCTACAAAAGGCACATCGGGCTACCAGTCCCTACAATTTTGCCAAGTTTCGTGCAAATCCATTCAGCCGTTCGGGCTAAAAGTGAGGCCAACCGCCCTATGGAAATTAACATGGGAAAAACGCGTTTTGGGACCCCCCTTTTTTCTCGGCCCCCCCTTGACAAACCCCCCCAAAATTTTCAGGGGCTGCTCAGAAACAAAATGTGCCATTTTCCTGAAAATTTCAGCCAATTCCGTCCACAAACGCCAAAGTTATTAGACATAGAATTTTCAAAAAACCCATAGAGAAAAAATCCTAACTATATATACCTACTGGCGACCGCCAGTAGGTAATATATATATATACATATATATATCGAGTTGACATGCCTTGTTTCAAAGCCCCTTCTTGTCGAGGATAAGCAGGCACGGACCACAGAGAAAGTGCTAAGTTGCTTTATTCTCTGTCGGCCATAACGCGTTTTGGTCCAGCCGGACCTTGATCACATGACAACGCTCTTAGTTACTTACACCCCTTTTAAAGTGACATGTGCAACATTCAGTCCCTGATTGGCAATAGACATAAAAGAAATACACAATCAAGCATATAATCTTAAAGTTGAATAAATAAGTAAATAAATAAATAGGGTTTAGTATATTGGCTGCTCCTATAGCTAATACATAATTTATAACTTCATGATAAATGTTTTTTTCAATAAATAATGTATAAAAATGTTATGTTGTCATGCCTGAGTAAAACAGTGTCAATAAAAATGCATTTAAAAACACTTGATCCTCAAATATTTCAATAGAATAAATACATAAATATATAACTATTCATTTAAAAAGATCATTATTGGTTCATTCCTATGATTTTTTTTTATATGTCCATATAGGTCAGCAGACTCTTTTTTTTCAATCAAAATTGAAGCAAGAATGCATAATTTTCACGCAATGTAAACAATTTCCTATTTTAACTTGTTATGTATACATAAGTCAAAGCCCCATATTGGCTTTGCCCACTGTTGTCTGTTGTCATCTCTCCAGAATGACTGATTAAAGTGCAAATGCCACATGAAATTGATAAGTGAAAGTTCACATCCCATACCCATATTGTGAAAATTATATGATAAAACCTTGTTTATTTGATTTTTCTGTTTATAAACTTTCTTTTTGGAGTTGTGATTTAAAAAACCACTATATCCGTGGGTTTGGTTGGTTAGCAGCCTCATTGGGTTCAGTACATCAGTTTATCTAAACCTTTATAACAATTCAAATCCCCCTTGCTATCAAAATATAAAATATATCTGGTTTCCAGTTTTCTCAACTGCCCCTCTCTGTCTCCTCCTCTCCTATTCAGGGGAATAGCATCAATCAAGTAGTACGAGAAATCATTCAAGTTATTTTGATATATTTCTTTAAAGTGTCTTGCAACTGGATAAGTATGATCGTTGTTATTGATCGCCCTAATATGTTGCAGATTTCTCTTATGGGCTGGGAGTTTAGTGCTGCCCACATATTTCAAATTGTAAAAGGAACACTCTAAAAAGTAAATGACATATTCAGTTTTGCAATTCAGTGGTGTATTGATCTTTAGAATTTTCTCACTTAAATACTGACTTATATGTTTTGGTGTTGACTCCGTACTGGCATGCCTTACAGCTTTTACATTTAATAAAGCCATTTTGTAGCCACAATTTTCTTTGCTCCCTTACTTCTGGGTTGCTACTCACTAAGCTTTTATGGATTGGCATACTCTGACCAATTATTGGGTTGCTTTTCACAATTGGCCAGGTACGTTGCATGATTTTCTTTATTTCTCGTTGTTGGGCATGGTAAGCTAGAATCAACCTAACCTCTAGTGCCGGTTGCTCCACATTTTCCTCTCTTGTCTTTTTAGTTTGCAATAGGAGGGATCTATCTTGATCAATGGATTTTTTAATGACTGCCTCTATTGTCTTCCTGGAATATCCCCTTTCAAGAAACCTCTTTTTACATTCTAGTTGGGCGGCTGTTAAGTCAAGCTGATTACTGCATATTCTCTTTATTCTGATCATTTCTCCGTAAGGAATACTCTCAATTAGGTGTCGGGGATGGAACCTAGTGAAATGCAACATTGAGTTGCCTGCTGTCTCTTTTCTAAACATTCTTGTTTCAATAGTATTATCTGTTATATACATTTCTACATCCAAAAAGTGGATATTCTTTTCATTTATGGTTGCAGTAAATTGTAAATTGATATCATTTGTGTTGATAACTGCCAAAAATTGTTTCGCTTTTTCCACTGTTCCTTCCCAAACAATAAACAAATCATCAATAAAACGAAAATATGCATTTAACATTCTTCGCCATGTATTCCTTGTGTGTTATCCCCAAGACCAGCTTCTCCCACCAGCCCATAAACAAACAGGCATAACTGGGAAGCTGGCTCCCATTGCTACTCCACGCATTTGTTGATAATACGTTTTGTCAAATAAAAATACATTGTTATTGAGGCAAAAACTAATCATGCTTATCAACATTGCGTCATGTGGGGTAAAAAATTTCTAATTGGTTCTTAAATAAAATTCCAGGGCACACAGTCCATCTTTGTGGTTGATACATGTGTATAATGATACCACATCAAGAGTCATTAACAGATAATTCCCATTCCACACAAAATCTTTAATTTTTGGGATAAAATCACTAGTATCTCCTATGTAGGATGGTAGTTTTTTAACGTAATCTTGTAAAAAGTAATTCACATCAATTGAGGCATTTTCTAACAAACTATTCTGTGCCGATATAATCAACCTTGCTGGTGGTTTTTGGGCATATTTATGGATTTTTGGATTGAAATAAATATTTGGTACCTCAGGGTTGTCATTTCTGATAAACTTGTATTCATCCTTTGTTAATAGCCCCTCACTTTTCCAGGCTACCAATTTACCATAAAATTCACCATATATTCCCCTAAGTGCCAGGAAGTTGCTGGTGCGATAACAGTCCCTGTCATTTAATTGTGACAGTGCCTCATCCAAATACTCTTGTCTTTTCCATAAGACCACATTTCTGTCTTTGTCTGAGCCTCGAATAATCATGTTGTCATTCTTTAGTAGGTTGGATATTAATTGACGATATTGTATATTTTTGTTGTTTTCTTTCTTTCTGTGATTTTGTATTTTAAAATTAAATTTCTTAATATCCAGTATTACATGTTTGTTAAAAATATCTAGCCCATCCCTGATCATAACTGGTGTGAACGTGGATTTCTTCTTGAACAAGGTTTGTTTCATTCTCCAGTCCCTTGATATAAGTACCATATTGGGCCAGAACTTTCATTTTTCTCCATTTCCTCCTGTAGAGCAACCAAGGTTTCTAAGAGAGTTGATTCAGTGGTCTTTTCTCTTACTGTCATCAAAGTTGAATCTACTGGGGCATTTTTACTGAGTTTAAAGTCTTGTGATAACGCATAGTGTTTCTTTAGGTTGAGCTTCCGAATGAATCTGTATATGTCCATTCTAGTATTAGCATAATCAAAATTAGACTCTGGACAGTATGATAGGCCAAATGTTAAGATCTGCTTCTCCACTTTATTTAGATTAATATCTGTGAGATTTATCACGGGTTTTTCTATATCCTCTTCTGTGATTACTTGCAGTTCCACCAGCCGCGACCCTGTTTTTTGTTTGTTTGGTGTCGGCTTTCCATCCTACCTTTCGGTCTGCAGACTCATTTTCGTGATCAAAATTGAAGCATAAATGCATAATTTTCACGCAGTGTAAACAATTTCCTATTTTAACTTTTTATGTAGACATAAGTCAAAGCCCCATATTGGCTTTGCCCACCGCTGTCTGTTGTCATCTCTCCAGAATGACTGATTAAAGTGCAAATGCCACATGAAATTAATAAGTGAAAGGGCACATCCCCTACCCAAATTGTGAAAATTATTTGATAAAACCTTGTTTATTTGATTTCTCTTTTTATAAACTTTCTTTTTGGAGTTGTAATTTAAAAAAAACACTAACTCCGTGGTTATGGTTGGTTAGGCAGCCTCATTGGGTTCAGTACATCAGTTTATCTAAATCTCCATAACAATTCAAAATGTATTTGTTTAATTTCAACCTTCATCCGATTCCTCATTTAATACATAGACATGTATACATATATATATATCAAGGGCGCCTGAGCCCGAAACGCGTCATCTGTTGAATGCTGCTGAAAAGGTTGAAATAAAACATCTTGCCTGACAAAGAAGTGGTTCGCTTCTCCTTCTTCGCCGCCGAGGTTTTGGTGGAAGTGGACGGAGTTACATACTTGCGATATATATATATATATATATATATATATATATATATATCAATGCTCGAAGGTGTCCACCTTTGAGTAGCACGCGAACAGCAGCTTGGTTTATGTATAGGTGAGGACGGGGATCCACTCGTAGACGCCGCTCCGTACGGGATCTGCCCGACGCGTTTCGAAGCTCCATATGCTTCTCTTCAGGGGCTTTAACGGAAGCGGTGTGCGCAACCGCCGACCCACTTCCACATTTTATACATAGCACACCCACCGATGGGAGGCTCAAATGAGACTGTGCATTCTGGGAAGTGTGGTCCGGGAAGCACACAATCAAGTCCTGTATGGACTCCACAAGTGGGCCCGTCCTCGATTCCAAGTACGACTGCTGCTTCACTTTCGTGACCCCCAGGGTACCGGAGTGGTGCATACTCCGCGGCTGGACGGCCGCGTATAAATCAATGCTCGAAGGTGTCCACCTTTGAGTAGCACGCGAACAGCAGCTTGGTTTATGTATAGGTGAGGACGGGGATCCACTCGTAGACGCCGCTCCGTACGGGATCTGCCCGACGCGTTTCGAAGCTCCATATGCTTCTCTTCAGGGGATTTAACGGAAGCGGTGTGCGCAACCGCCGACCCACTTCCACATTTTATACATAGCACACCCACCGATGGGAGGCTCAAATGAGACTGTGCATTCTGGGAAGTGGGGTACCGCGGTGGTGCATACTCCCATCGGTGGGTGTGTTATATATAAAATGGGGAAGTGGGTCGGCGGTTGCGCACACCGCTTCCGTTAAAGCCCCTGAAGAGAAGCATATGGAGCTTCGAAACGCGTCGGGCAGATCCCGTACGGAGCGGCGTCTACGAGTGGATCCCCGTCCTCACCTATACATAAACCAAGCTGCTGTTCGCGTGCTACTCAAAGGTGGACACCTTCGAGAATTGATATATATATATATATATATATATATATATATATATATATATATATATATATTCACTTAAAAAACATAGGTTTCAGGCCTTATATAGTTAGGAATTAGCATTTAAAAACCATTGAAATTGCTCCTATATAGTTAGTTGTACTAACTATATTTGACGCACCCGCAATCCACTGCTGATGATGTCACATATTACATCATTCATGACATGGTCAGTGACATCACTGATGACATCTCTGATGACATCTCAAATGACATCACTGATGACATCACTGATGGCATCTCAATTGACATCACTGATGACATCACTGATGACATCATCCAGTGACTGTGTGTTTCTGTAAAGTTTAAATATGTTTTACATATTGAAGAATGAGTGGATGTATAAGTGTCTGGATGAAGGATTTAGTAGGTGCGTGACTGACTGTATGAGTGAGTGATTAAATGTGTCTTACTAAATGCATGGGTTAGTGACTAAACTGTCTGAAAGTGTGCATCAGTATGTCTGTTGTTGTGTAAGCTGCTGCATGTGTTGATCAGTAGCTATATGAGTGGCTATATGGGTTATTGATTGGTTGCCCAAGTATTTGAATGGGAGACTGAGTGTGTGTGTGGGTGGCTGGGAGGTGTGTGACTCTGTGCATAGATGTGTGAGCAGTTGATTCACTAGGTGTATGAGTTCAAGAGTGCATGTGGGAACAGCTATATGGGCGGTTGACTGTGTGCATGGGTGTGTTGGTGAGTGAATGGATATCTCAGTGCTACATGTCCAAGTAAGCACATATGTAAAACACAGTGAATGTGAGAGTTGGCATATATAAATGACTATACATGAGAGCCAGTGAATGTGCGAGTGGCTGTATGGATCATTGTGTACTTGTATCAGTGATTGTATAAGAGAGTAAGTATGTGTTGGTATATGTTTGAATAAGTAAGGTGTTGTGTGTATAACTGTATAGTTGAGGAAATCGAAGTGTGATTGATTCCTTGCATGACTGACTAGGTGTGTGAGTAACTCCATGGATGAGTGGCAGTGTGTGTGTCTGTATAGGTGTATGAGTGCATATGATAGTGTTGTATTGATGAGTGACTGTATGTATGAGTGATTCTATGGGTGAATGAGTGAATGTGTGTGTAGACCTAGGAATAAGGGAGTGTGTATGTAGTAACTGGTATTGGTGTGTCAATGGTTTCAAGAATGGTAGTCTGTATTTAACACTGGGTGTATCAAAGGTTATATTAGAGTGTGAGGAGGTGCATCGTATTATCACATGAATGATATCATCAGTGATGTGATCAGTGATGTCAAATGAGATGTCATCAGTGATGTCATCAGTGATGTCATTTGAGATGTCATCAGTGATGTCATCAGTGATGTCACTGACCATGTCATGAATGATGTAATATGTGACAGTGGATTGCGGGTGCGCGAAATATAGTTAGTACAACTAACTATATAGGAGCAATTTCAATGGTTTTTTAAATGCTAATTCCTAACTATATAAGGCCTGAAACCTATGTTTTTTTAAGTGAATTTGCAAGGTTTTTAAAATGCTAATTCCTAACTATATAAGGCCTAAAACCTATGGTTTTTTAAGTGAATTTGCAAGGTTTTTTAAATGCTAATTCCTAACTATATAAGGCCTGAAACCTATGGTTTTTAAGTGAATTTGCAAGGTTTTTTAAATGCTAATTCCTAACTATATAAGGCTTGAAACCTATGGTTTTTTCAGTGAATTTGCAAGGTTTTTTAAATGCTAATTCCTAACTATATCAGGCGTGAAACCTAAATTTTTTTCAATAAATTTCAAAGGTTTTGTAAATGCTAATTCTATTAGCGGATAACGTTTATGTATGTTATTATCCTTCTGGGACCACCTGAGCAGCATCTTGTTTCTCAGGAGAAGTGAGGCACAAGAGAGCACAAAACAAGAGTGGAAAACGCGAAAAGGGGGCAGCGTTGAGACCCCCTGACCCCCTAGCCCTTCTCAGGGGGTCCCAGAAGGACCACTAAGTGCAAAAAAATTATTATTTTTTTTTTAAATCGTGGGGTACGGTGCGCGTACCCCGCGATTTTTTTGATTTTGTTTTTTTGGGTTTTTTTTTTGCCCTTGAGGGTCCTTTTGGGACCCCCTGAGAAGGGCTAGAGGGTTGGGGGGTCTCTGCCCTGCCCCCTTTTTGTGTTTTCCACACTTGTTTTGGGCTCTCTTGTGCCTCAGTTCTCCTGAAAAACAAGATGGTGGCCAACACTTCCTGGTTTGGACAGTTTGGAATGTTGACAGTCAGCCAATCAGAAACTCACTAGCGCACGTAAGGGTACCCGCACGTACGCATACGGTGCGCGTACGGTGAGCGCATATTGATATATAATTTGCTCAAATTCAATTTTCTCAAGAACTACTGGAGGGATTTTCACCAAACATAGCAAAGGCACATCTGCATACCAGGCCCTACCATTTTGCCAAGTTTGGTGTTATTCCATTCAGCTGTTCGGGCTGTAGCCGTGTCTAAAGATCCCTATGGAAATTAACATGGGGAAAACACATTTTGGGACCTCCCTTTCGGCCCCCGCTTGATGAATCCCCCCGAAACTTTCAGGGAAGGAGCGGAGCGGAGCTGGCCAAAATTCTGGAAAATTACACAGAGATTCCTCAATCGGCGCCAAAGGTATTTCCAATAGAATGTATTATTATTATTATTATGAGTTTTGTATAGCGCCTGGTTACCAATAGGCATCCCAGCGCTTACCAGAACATAACACTACTAAGAAGATGCAGGGATTAAACGGAAAACAAAGAAGTTTTTAAAAGCTTACGGAAACGAAGAAGACTAGCTTCCGAGCGCAGATGTAAGGGCAATGAGTTCCACAAGGAAGCCACATTTATTGAGAACCTTCTGCCACCAGTTCTCGCCTTTTTCACCCTGCCAACCTGAAGGAGATGTTGGTGGTCAGAGCGAAGTGAACGAGAGGCCTTGTAGGGCTGGACCATCTCATCCAGAATGGGTGGACCGACTCCGTGCAGAACTTTGTGGGCAATGCAGAGTGACTTAAATTTCACCCTGTCCCTCACAGGGAGCCAGTGCAATGCCCTCAACGCGGGACGGGCAGATTGACGCCTAGGGAGACCCGTCAGGAGCCTGGCAGCCGCGTTCTGCACCTGCTGCAGTCTGTTCAGGGTAGATTCGGGTGCGCCCAGGAATAGCGCATTGCAGAAATCCAGCCGCGAGATGATAAGTCCCTGGATGAGGAGCCTTCGGGTGGCCACTGGGAGCAAGGGCAAGATCTTCTGGGCTGAGCGGAGCAGGCCAAAGCACACGCCAGCGGTCTTTTTGGCGTGGGTTTTAAACGATAGGTCCTGCTCCAGCCATACCCCCAAGCTCTTGATCTCCTGCTTGGGGGGAGGCATCGGACCCAGACAGTCTGGCCAGCTGCTGGGGGACAAAGATGGAGTTGAGTGCATATTGATATATAATTTGCTCAAATTCAAATTCTCAACAACTACTGGAGAGATTTTCACCAAATATAGAAAAGGCACTACTGCATACCTGTCCCTACCATTTTGCCAAGTTTGGTGTAATTCCACCCAGCCGTTCGGGCTGTAGCCGTGCCTAAAGGTCACATAGAAAATGCCATTTGAAAAATTTCAAATTCAATTTTCTCAAGAACTACTGGAGGGATTTACACCAAACATACAAAAGGCACTGCTGCATATCAGTCCCTACCATTTTGCCAAATCTGGTGTAATTCCGTTCAGCCATTCGAGCTGTAGCCTTGTCAGAATGTCCCTATGGAAATTAACATGGGGAAAACATGTTTTGGGACCCCCTTTTTTCTCGGCCCCCGCTTGACGAATCCCCCCGAAACTTTCAGGGAAGGAGCGGAGCGAGGCAAATTTAAGGAAAATTACAGGCAGATCCCTCAATCGGCGCCAAAGTTATTCCCAATAGAATGTTCGGAATTTCCTATGGTAACTAGGTCCTAACTATATATACCTACTGGCGACCGCCAGTAGGTAATACATACATATATATATATATATATCTAACAAAGAAGCTCCTTCCAGACTGTCCAGTACCCAAGGAGAGTGGCGCACACACAGGCGGAGCACACCGGTCCTTAAATCACCAAATAAGTCGCAACAGTTCAGCACGCTCTCAGGAATGAAAAACTCTGAATCGATAAGGTTCCACTGCTTTATTTATTCTGCAACGCTTTTCAATTTCCACAGAAATCTTGATCACGTGAACAAGATGTCTGTGGAAATCAAAACGCGTTGTGGAATAAACACAGCAGTGGAACCTTTATCGATTCTGAGGTTTTCATTCCTGAGAGCATGCGGAAGTGTTGCGACTTATTGGTGAATATATATATATTCACTGAAAAAACCATAGGTTATAGACCATATATAGTTAGGAATTAGCATTTACAAAACCTTAAAAATTCACTGACAAAAACCATAGGTTATACACCATATATAGTTAGGAATTAGCATTTAAAAAACCTTATTTTACTCACACAAAACCAATGAAATTCCATATATAGTTAGTTGTACTAACTATATATCACGCACCCGCAATCCACTGCTGATGATGTCACATATTACATCATTCATGACATGGTCAGTGACATCACTGATGACATCACTGATGACATCTCAAATGACATCACTGATGACATCACTGATGACAAAATCCAGTGACTGTATTTTTCTGTAAAGTTAAAATATGTCTTACATATTTATGAATGAGTCGATGTATAAGTGTCTGGACGAAGGATTTAGTAGGTGCATGACTGAATGTATGAGTGAGTGATTAAATGTGTCTCACTGAGTGCATGGGTTAGTGACTAAACTGTCTTAATTTGTGCATCATTATGTCTGTTGTTCTGTAAACTGCTGCATGTGTTGATCAGTAGCTATATGAGTAACTATATAGGTTATTGATTGGTTGCACAAGCATTTGTATGGGAGACTGAGTGTGTGTGTGGGTGGCTGGGAAGTGTATGACTCTGTGCATAGATGTATGGATTCAAAAGTGCATGTTGGAAACAGCTGTATGGGCGGTTGACTGTGTGCATGACTGTATTGGTGAGTGAATAGATATCTCAGTGCTACATGTCAAATTAAGTACATATGTAAAATACAGTACATGTGAGAGTTGACATATATAAATAACTGTGCATAAGAGCCAGTGAATGTGTGAGTGGCTGTATGGATCATTGTGAACTTGTATCCAGGATTGTATAAGTGAGTAAATATGTTTTAGTATATGTTTGAATAAGTAAGGTGTGTTTAACTGTATAGTTAAGGAAACGGAGGTGTGATTGATTGTTTGCATGACTGTCTAGGTGTGTGTGTAACTTCATGGATGAGTGACAATCTGTGAGTCTGTGTTTACACTGAGTGTATCTAAGGTTATATTAGAGTCTGAAGAGGTTCATCGTATTATCACATGAATGATTTTATCAGTGATGTCATCAGTAATGTCATTTGAGATGTCATCAGTGATGTCATCAGTGATGTCATTTGAGATGTCATCAGTGATGTCATCAGTGATGTCACTGACCATGTCATGAATGATGTAATATGTGACATCATCAGCAGTGGATTGCGGGTGCGTGATATATAGTTAGTACAACTAACTATATATGGAATTTCATTGGTTTTGTGTGAGTAAAATAAGGTTTTTTAAATGCTAATTCCTAACTATATATGGTGTATAACCTATGGTTTTTGTCATTGAATTTTTAAGGTTTTGTAAATGCTAATTCCTAACTATATATGGTCTATAACCTATGGTTTTTTCAGTGAATTTCATTGGTTTTTTAATAGCTAATATCAAAACCTTTACAATGTATTATTCTTTAAAAAGAAAAATATTTTTTACATGTTTTTTATACAATTTTTTTTTTATTTTTTTTGTTTCGCTCCCAGTACGCGTACCGGTTAGCTTCCCGTTAGCTCAATCCGGAGGCGCGACCCGGTACGCGAACTGGTAAACGTTCCTTTTGCGCACCTCTCGCGTTACAAAACAACATCGTGACGCTTCGCGTCAGCATGACGTTTCGCGTTCTCGCGTAATACGTCATATTACGTGCTACGTTCGCGTACCCGGAAGCGCAGCGGTACGCGAACCGGAAGCGATCCGCGGCGCGGCGCCGACCGCGTAATGTAAACATAGCAGGTCATGTGACTCGGTAATAACACTTTTCATTGGTTCATTTCACTTTTGGTTTCCTAATGATGTAATACAAGGTCATGTGATCTAAAATGGACACTTTTCATTGGTTTAGAACTTTTGTTTTTCCCAAATGATGAAAACCCCTCCTTCTTTCATCACTCTGACTTTCATCTTGGTGAGAGAAAGACCCTTTATTGAGACTTTGAGATGGCTTCATTAGTAGCTTCAGCTGGTGCTAGCCCACCACCTCCACCAAATCCAAGAAAGAGAGGACCACCTGCAGAAGTAATTTTGCAAGAAGAGGAAGAACAGGAAGAGGAGGAAGAGGAGGAAGAGCATGAGTTTTTGCCAGAGGAGCCCAGGAGGTACAATCGAAAGGAGAATTACATCTGGCAATTCTACAGAATTCCTGAGGGGCAAAAGAAAGTGAATGCACGTTACGTGTTTTGCCGCATATGCGGTGATAGATTGTCAAGGGGCACTGATAAAAAATACAGTTATGGCAATCATACTATGCATCGGCATATGAGTAGGTGGCACCCAAATAATTATAGTGCTGCCCAGCTACGTGACGAACAACAAAATCCCCTCCCAATGGCAAGAAGATCGGTGGTTCCAGAGGTGTCGGGACCAGAGGCGAGGGAGATGATCGCAAACATCCAAATGTTGTTTGGGCACGTAAAGCAAGTGTGCGTGGAATGTGGCACTTTCATCTGCTACAGAGAAAGTAGCATCACTTTGATTTTGCGAGCAATTCAAAATCATATTAATGTTTGTACGAAACGCACCAAAAAATAAATTCTTTTTTTTTTTTTTGCTCCTGTTGAGCCCTTTATAATGGATCGTTTTTGTTTCCCCCCCCCCCCAAAAAAACCAAAAAAAAATTAAAAACGTTCAGAAAATACAAAAAAAGTAAAAAAATGTTCAAAAAATACTAAAAAAAATATAAAACAACAAAAACATAAAAAAAAAAGTTCTTTTCAGAACTAACTCCCCATTATAAAAAAATTGGTAGAATATTTGGAACTCTGCCAACCTCTATTTCTCTTAGTTCGCTCCCGGAGCGCTACCCGGTACGCGTACCGGAAGCTAACCAAAAAAAATATTTTTTAAAAAAAAGAACAGTAAGTATAAGGTAAGCAAACAGACAGTTATGTTAAAAGAAAGACAGCTCTAGGGAGTAAACTAAGGATACTGTTACCTACAATCCACTGCTGATGATGTCACATATTACATCATTCATGACATGGTCAGTAACATCAACAGCAGTGGATTGTAGGTAACAGTATCCTTAGTTTACTCCCTATAGCTGTCTTTCTTTTAACATAACTGTCTATTTCCTTCCCTTATAGTTACTGTTCTTTTTTAAAAAACATTTTTTTGATCAGTCATAAACAGTGACATTAATAGAAACAGAGAGAGTGAACAAGAGTGAAGAACTATGGTCCTCCTCAGCCACCCTCAGAAAACCAAGGGGGTCAAGATACATCTACCGTGCCCCCTTCTACCCATTCTGAACATTATTTGCCCTCCATCTTGTATCTTGATTCGACCGAAACACAAAATGGTGGACTGCCATAACGCTGCTGGTTTGCGAACCGGGCAACTTCCCGGGAAGCGGTCCAAAAAAAAAAAAGTTGGGAAAGTAATTCACAGACACTAAGAGTAATAGAGATGGAGTGAGTGAACAAGACTGAGGAACTATGAGAACAGAGGGACTGAGAAAAAGAGTGGAAGGAGTTGAGTAAATAGGTAATAGAGAAAGGAATGAGGAAAGTAGCAAAGGCAGGAAACTGAGGATTAAAGAAGTGAAGCAGTGGATCTAATAGTAGGTGAATGTGATAGAAATGTAACGAAAAGAGTACAACTATTTACCTTGTAATTGCCGTTAAATTAATCACATTTTATTTCTATACTTTCAATCTGTGAAAGAGAGAACCAACATTTGAAAAAAATTAAA
Source organism: Lissotriton helveticus (assembly GCF_964261635.1). Classification (NCBI taxonomy): domain Eukaryota; kingdom Metazoa; phylum Chordata; class Amphibia; order Caudata; family Salamandridae; genus Lissotriton; species Lissotriton helveticus. Next base: position 926,205,183 of record NC_136071.1, on the reverse strand, counting down.
ATATGTATTTAAAAATTACAAAAGACAAGGGAAAATATTGAAGGACAAATTGTTTTTCAACAACTTTGACACTGACAGAAGCTTCTGCTTCTCCAGGTCCTCTACACAATCCTAAAGATATACATTTTAAACTAACAGTATCTTGATGCAGATGAAGTGAGGCCTATCTTAAAACATGGTGCATCTTTTGCATTGCTCTTGTTTCAGAAAAGTGTCGCTTCAGTATGCAAATAACATGTCTCCTATCCAGAGATTTGTTTGAGGTGAGGCCTACTCAGAGTTCAAGATGAGATTTACACTTGTTGAAGTGTACAGAGGAGATAATATCTGTGAAAGTCTACTAATGAAGTGAGTCATGTCCACTGCACTCTTCAACAAAGTAGAAACCTCCTATGTTTCCCTGGACAGACCTAAACTTGATCTGCACAATGTGATTCGTAATGATAGGAAACACAGGTGATGTAATTGAAATATGTGCAATTTATTTTGCTCATTTCACAATCACATCACTTGTGTTTCCTTTGCTTAGGTATCTCATTGTGCAGATGTAGTCCAGCATATGAAAGAATACGTAGAAGTGCAGCACTGCATACAATAAATTTAACACTTACAGAAAACTCACCTTCTCCATGCCTCCTACACAGTTCTACATATACATCATAAATGCAAACAGTACAGAATTAATTATACATGTTAAATGGTTTATTTTTGCTGTTCTCAGAATGTATCAAAATTCACTAAAAACAGTGACTTGAAGGTATTCATCATGTAACAGCGGGGAAAAAAAAACACAATCAAAATGATTGTGTTTAAAAAACCCATACAACATCAGAAATTAAAATTCAGAACTCCTTAAAGTTAACTTACTTTCCATGACGTCCAAGGATGTCCTATGAACAGCTTACACTCTTTTGTGCTGTTATTACTTTCAGCCCGCCACTTTCTGAAAGAAAACCTCCATCGTTTTTAAAAACACGTTACATGCAATAAATGACTTCTTGCTCTCTACCACTATTTTCCACAAGGCCAAATCTAGTCAGAGATATTTATAACTCTTGGATTTCTTGTAAGCCAATCCCATCATTTGGCATTTCCGCAACTTTCAGAATTAAAATGTTGAAGATCATTTTCACAATCCTGGAATAGTAATATCTTCCCCTTCTTGCTCAGTCATGTTCTACATTTCCTATGACACTGATACTGCTTAATATGAAGCAGACTTACACTACCTCTATGAGTACTACAATTATTTAATTCTCTACATCACTTTTAATCACAAAGCAATGTAAAACAGTAGACAGCATTGCAGACTTACATTCCCTCTACTCCATGTTTTGATTGGCTGCTTCAATTAGCTTATGAAAAGAAACAGTTTTTCTGAACTCATTTAAAGTGCACATACATCTCCATGATGTCCAATCCTATGATTAGAAGTTATGTCTCTGAACTACACTTATCCTCAAGGCCAAATTGTGTAGGAGCCATTAGAACTTCTTGAAATTCCACAGATCATATCCCGAGATTATTTTCCTAAAATTTTGGTTTTAAAAACACCAGGTAAGAGTTTTTAAGGTCATACGGCAATTTTTTTTTGAAAATTAAAACAGAATCATTGCAGAATGACCAGCCATTTCTAGACTTTAAATAAGCTGTGTAATGTCCTGATGATATTGAAGGGCCGTCATGATATATAATTGCTGTAGTTACAAAAGTCCTTCCTGATATTGACAACTGCGAAGCTACAAATTTTTTTATTAAAGTTGTCAATTTTGTTCCATCAGGCCTACATCGTTGGAACATTAAAATGACGTACTGGCCATATGTTCGTATAAATAATGTGGACATCATTTCAGATTTACATTGGCTACACTCCATGTTGTGATTAGCAGCTTTTACTAGCTTATTAAAGGAGACTGATTTACTGTCTGGCAAAGTTAAATATATAAATCTTTCTGAGTCTACACTAGTAGTACTTGATACCATACAGTTCTCGCAGTCATGCTGCCATTGATAAGAAAGCCCAAACAGCTGATCTACATCTACACCTTCAGCATGTAATACATCAAGCATATACATTAAAAACTCCTGACAATCTTGCTGAATATTTTGAGAGAATTGTGTTTGGCTTGAACATCTATCTAACAGATTTCTAATTTCAGACACACTTTCTATGTTTCTTCTATCAGTGGTACATTTCTCTAACACAGAATTTAACAAACTGCAAAATCTTTGATCAGAATTGACCACAATCTCTTCTTTTACATTTTTTTAGAGAAAACAAAACATTAATTACTACATTAGCATAGCAGTTGACACCAGAACTGTTTTCAAACTGAAAACCAACAACATCTTCAACAGAATCCTCTTTGTTTCTGCTTGTAATTTTAGGTTCATTCACTTTTTGTCTTTTTGCTACAACCTCCCCAGTATTGTTCTCATTTCTTCGTTTCCGGCCTACCAGACGTTTCTCAAACAAAGGAAACTGAGGCAAATGTGGCGCATACTCTCTTCTTAACCTATTGTATTCCTTAACACAATCTAGATCTGCACAAATGTTTCTGACATCACACTCAATCAAGTACAATCCCGATAAAGTTCTAACTCGTGACAATGCCACATATGCCATACCCTCCTTGAACACAGAACTGCCAATATTCACCAATGCAGTGTCTACACTTAAACCTTGCGATTTATGAATTGTCACCGCATATGCCAAGCAAACAGGGAACTGCTTACGGCGAACATATAAGTCTTTTACAAGCAAAAATCTAGCAGAACAACGAGCAATTAGCTGTACTTCCTCAATGCCATCAAATTTAATTTTTAAAAATTCAATTCCATCTCTATTTCTGTATTTCACAAAATCAACAACATTACCCATTGATCCATTTACCAGACCTCTTTCAACATGTAAATTCCTTCTTAAAATTATACGGCAGTTCAAGCACACATTCAGAGTCTTTTCAAAACCTGCAGTTTTAGATATACTCTTCTCTAATGAATCCAATTTTGTTTTCAGATTCTCAGACAAAATAATTGTTGATCCCATATGCTCTACTCTATCAATAGCTTCCACTTTCACAATCTCTTGCTTTTCTAAATGCAACATTTTGTTGTTAAATTTGGCACATTCTGCAAGAGTTGGCATCAAACATATTCCAGATTTCTTATCAGTAATTTTCTGAAAAATATTCTCAGGCACAACATCTTGTTCTGGATATAAATTTGACAGTAATCGTGCATGTAAAGCTTCTTTCCCATGCTCGGTCACTTTTCCAATTCTAACATCTTGTAGAATAGTCTTGTAAACTTCATCCTTTGCCTGACGCATATTTTCATGCAGTTCAGCATAATTGAAGTTTAACCATATATTGACGTTGCCAATGCTGCCTAGGCACTTCCTGGTATCTTCATGCGTGAGCATTTTGAACACAGGTTGCCCTTTCACTGGTGTCAGCTGCAGAAGATCTCCGAAAACAATGATGTGTTTGCCACCAAATAACACATCATACTCTGTTTTGAGAACTTCTTGCATCCTCAAATGCACAAAGGCAAGCATGACATTGGAAACCATGCTTACTTCGTCAATGATAAGAAGTTTCATTTTCCTCAAGATTCTTGAAACTTCAAAACAAGCATCTCCAGATAGCTTGTGATATTCTAATTTGTTGTCATGCTCCACTGGCAGCATCAGTAAACGATGTAAAGTAATCCCTTTAATATTATGTGCTGCCAGTCCAGTTGGAGCAGTGACAACACAAGACAGCGATGACTCTGTCCTTTCCTGCAAATAGCATGAAATTGCTTTAATGAGGAAACTTTTTCCAGTTCCCGCTTCTCCACTCACGTACAGTCGGACAGGCTTCAACGACGTACATGAGCACTCTTTCTTATCATGACTTAATCCATGATCAATTTGCATGGTAACTTCGTCATATATTTTCCTCTGCTCAACGTTGAGTTGCCTTTCCAACTCTTCTAAGTTAACCGCATCCTCTTGAGCATGTGCCATGGCTCTTTCCACCTCATTCATAGCAGTGGCAGCTTCATTTTCAATAAGAGGTCCTCCTAGTGGATCCTGACTCAATGAAGCAGAACTCTGACTGTCCTGAGAACTGTCTCTGGCAATCTCGGCTGCAATCGTTGCTTCCTGCTCAATTTCCGCATTCAACATTTCTACATATTTGGGAAAAGCAGGACATTCTATGGTCTCCTTGGCGGCATTGAAAGAGTCTTCGTAACAGAGGAAATCTCCAAGCAGTTCCTCTTCTGCACGCCAAGGCTTGAAAAGTTGCAAAAGTGCTAAATAGAAAAACTCCTTTTTTTCAGGAGATTCGCCACTCAATTTTCGATGGTTTATCAAGTGGCATTTTCTTTGCTTGACCAGACATCCCTCACTTCCTATTACAGCATACACTCCTTTCTCAGTATCTTCTTTGATGTTCCTCTTGAACATGTAATTTTGCAGAACCTCATACAGACAAACATTCTCTAGGTGACTGCTTCGATTTGGATAATATGTATCCAACATGTTTGTCTTCAAAATGTCGGTACTGTTTGGCTCCTTTTCCGCCAAATACTCAATTTCCCGCACAGGTTTGAGAACTCGATTACGCGTTGCAGCAAGACCAAGACTCGCCCAAACGATACTCCTGGACTTGGCATAGAGACTTGCTGAAGACAACCGGTCAGAACATTCGTACGCTCCGATTTCTCGATGCGACAACATCTTCAGACTGAAACTGTACAACTTCTTGCTGAGGCTCTTTTCATGGGAAATGTCCTCCCACATATCCTTCAATTCTGTCTTCTCTTTTTTGGTGATGTAAGACGTCACATACCGAGCCACAGCCATACAGTTATCAGCCACAAACTGTATATCCATGTTAGCATTCCACATGGACAAAATCACCGGGTTGTAGTCGTTGATGTACTTGGACTCTTCGTTCCTCTTCAAATTGTAAGTGTTTTTAGGTGATTTCTTCATCACATTATGTCGCAGCGAAGACATCAAACTGTTTACTCTTCCTTTAGAAATCACCGGTCGTGGAAAGCCGAAACGACATTTGGTGTAGAACTTGTCTTTGTTTCGGAATTTACGACGGCAGTACTTTCCACATCGATGGCTTTGGAAACGCAGAACTTTTTCTCTTAGGCTTTTCTTCTCCTTTGCGTTTGGAACAGCACACGTAGAATACTGTTGGATGAAACTCATCACTGAGTCTTCTGGATCCGTTCCAAATTTAGGTGCATCCTTGATCCACAGCAACATATGTATATGAGGAGCACCTCTTGCTTGGTACTCCTTTCTCCAGAAGAAATCCAACACCTCTCCAAGAGGTGGATTCTTCTTATTCATGATGAAAGACATCATAGCTTCAAATCTATGATTGAAGTACCTACATACATTGACTGGATCCAAAGAGCACAGTTCTCCGGGTGTCTTGAATTCGATGTTTTCTACGTTAGCATTTGCCTCTCGTAGAAATTGAAGTAAGTCTTCCCAGCCATACTCGGCACAACTCAGAGTGAGGAACCATGTGGGAGTACCTAAGTTCCTCAGCATACATTTTAAATCACCATGACGACGGTACCAGTACTCATTAGTACCACGCTGACACGCCATGAGATTAATCAGGTGAGAATCCAAAATACTATCTTGGACATTCACTTTATCCATAAAATCACTTGCCGAGATGTTTTGCATGTGTATACCACTTTTCAAGATGTGGTTCACTGCATATGACAGTCCAGACAGATCGCTTTCAAACAGGAGATGAAACAAATAAGGAATGCATTGTCGAAACCTAGCATCTCCTGCATACAATCGCAAAGTCCGGTATTCAGAAGCAGGAATTTGATGAGGTCGCTCATCATATCTTCCTCCCTGACCTGTTGGAAAAAGCTGTGGGAAACACCGAGCTTCCAAACTTTCCTCCCAAACACTAATGGGACTCCCTTTGGCTTGTTTCATTTGAAACAACTCAATAGCATTCCCCATGACTTCCTTTGAATGCAAAGGATGAACACTATAATGTTCATATATTTCCTCACTAGTAGAGGGTTCTACTTTCTCAATTTGACCAGCACACAAATCGCTATCCTCTTCCTCACTTACTTCCTCTTCTGCAACATATACATTCTTATAGTATTTATTATTTTTTTTCAAATACAATGTTGCCTTTTTAACTTTCCTAACATCTACTAAATCTTGCCATATTTTCTTATTCTTTGTCGGAACCCCATTAACTAAGATAACCAGAGGTTCCTCTTCCACTTTTTCTACTCCAATTGTGTTAATGTTTTTCTTGAAATCTAGAGGCAAATAAACAACTCTTCCCTTTAATCCTCTCTGTAAATCTGATGGAGGCAATTTCCCTGTCTTTGGCTCCATTCTTACAATAGCCTGAAAGGGATGGATACTTTGAATCAAAATAGATTCATAAGTATTTAAGTCCTTCAATTCAGAAGGAATCTCAACCAATTCCAGATTATTATGAACTGCTCTAGCAGGCATCTGGTTTTGTTTTAATTTGTTACAACAATAAGTACACACACGTTGATCCAATCCCAAATCAAAACAATTTTCTACCATCAAGTATGTTGCAAAATCCTTCCATTCACTATTATTTTCCCTTTCACTTTTTGCATATAAATCCACTAACTTAGTCTGATTCTTATAATAAGTGCGTCTACAACACACACAAGTGAAATTAGGCCTCTCACTTGATTTCATGTCAAACGTCGCAATTTCCCTCTGGAAATTATCTGTACTGGAAACATGTACACTATCTTCCAAATGACCCTCTACTTCTTGCTCAATTTCAACATTCTCCTCTTTACTTCCAAAGTAACAAAACTCAATTTCTTCACATATATTCTTCACATCTATTTCAGAACCATGCAAAAGAGCAGCGCATAATTGTTTCAGCATAATTGCTGGACTCTTAGCATAATACAACAGTCTAACTAACTTCCTCACTTTGTTATGATGCACTGCTAGCATCCTGAAATGATGAAAAACACTCTGGCATACTCTCCTGGAAAGACAAGCCAGTGAATGACCATGCAAACCTGTCACTTCTCTCACTCTGCAAGGATCTAATTCTTGCAACAACCTTATTTTCTGCTTCAAACTTTTCTTGTTAAATGTCCGTACAAAATCACAAAGCAAATTGATGGAATCCTGTCGCACAGTGCAAATACTACTACACTTCCAGGTGTACACAGGACCCTTAGCACGTCTTCCTAAAACCTCATTACCTAACAACTCTTCTGCCTCTGTTGTCACAAGTTTTTCTTTTTCAACTGGACAACCATCTTTCACTTCATAAGCACGACCACTGATGTCAACTGCATGCACCAAATCATTATCCTGGAAATAACTCTCTTCATTAAAAAATGCCTCACAGCTTGAACTATGTATCCATTCTCCAGAAAAAACTTCACAAAAATTACTACGATTAACTATTCTCTTCCATCTACTATTTCTTTTGAAATCAAAAATTGCCTTGTTTAGCTTCCTAATTCTATTGATTATCAAAATAAATAACTTACGTTTAATTTCAAAAGCCTGATCAATAACTTTCTCAACTTTTTTTTTTCTCCTATAAAAAACTAATTTCTGTTGACCTTTCTTAATATTTTTTAACAAATTGCCAATTATCCTGTTACGGAACATTCGTTTACGAATCTCCCTAAACTGTTGTTTCCTTCTACTATCATGCACAGATTTATCTCTTGCTCTAGCAGTAACATTTTCATTTGTCCTTTTCTTTCCATTTGATTTACTTCTCATGTTATGGATTGAAACATTTTCTGTACTAATATTTTTTTTATTAGAAATATTTCTTATGAAATATTTAGAGCTCTTACCCGGTGCTTTCTTCATGGCTTGAGAAATCTTTTTGTTAGAGGACTGCTGCGTTTTTTTTTTCTCCTGCTGTCTTTGACGTTTTGCAGCCTTTATCTCTCTTATTTTTGTAGGCATATTTAAATTTTGAAATGATCTGCAGTTGAATCTGAGGAAAAATATAATAAAAAATGTTATTAAACATTATTACCAAACAGTAAAACAATAACAGTGATCAAAAACTTAACACACTACTTGACATTTTAAATAGAAGATTTTTTAGTCCTTGCAAATTTACAATACAGAAATACCAGAAAAGAAATGACATTTATATTTATGTTACCTATGCTATTTTATATGTGAATCTGATCTAATTTTATGAGCATATTTTAATATTTTATTGAAGACACTACACATAACCTGTTTTTGAAGGTGTCTTTATTTTTAAATTAAACGGTTTACCTTTTTACTTTTTATTGATTATAAATTTTAAAAATAAATGTTTATAATTCCAAAGGCTCAAGCAGGTCAGCTTCCCATCCTATATCATATAATTCGGACAAATCTGCATCCTCATCACGCTCTTCTTCATCCTCAGGATTTAAATCATCCAATGGATCAACATCCACTGATGTTTCAATTACAAGTTCAATGATGAGGTCAAAATCAACTGATTGCAGATTGTCGCTCATGTTGAGGTTGTCTTTATCTTTAAAGAAAGACAACAACAATGAGATGTTGCAGAGTAAGAGACAAATCTCACAGATTATAATAGTAAAATTATTTAACAAGAGTAACATTTTGCAGCTATTATTTAGCCATGTCCAGCGATGCTGAGCAGGTGAAGCCTATGTCTAATTTTTCACTGAACAGGACTCATCTGTTCTTAACCTTGGATAAGCCTCAACGACTCTGTGTCCCCTGCACATACTCAAATGTTAAAGTGCAGATTTATATTAAATGGCACATCCCCAGGCATGCACCAGTTAATGTGCACCACTGCTTTACCACCCATGGTGTGCCGCATTTACAATCAGATAGGAGAAAGCTGCTTCAAAACCCTGCGCCTGCTTGAAGCTGGCATAGGTCTTGACGCAGCATTGTATAGATGGGGCACCCCTGAGCCTTGCTGGAGCTGCATCGCACTTACGATACAACTCCAGCAATGCGCCACCTTTACGGCACAGATGCGTCACGCATCTGTGCCGTTTTTGCCCCATGCTGCGCCGCATTGTAAATGCAGCACAACATGGGTGGCGGAACAGTGGCGCAGGATGACTGTCACATCCCTGGTGATGCGCCACTCATCATAAATCTATCCCTAAGCTTCTTATCTTGTTACAGATGAACTGCCATATGTATCATCAAAATATTTTACATATTATAAATAGCAAATTTTAAGGAATAAATAGCGATTCTTTACTATTCCTAATTTGCAATGAGCAAATTGCTAATTGCAAATTACCCATTCATTTCCATAGGCTAGGAGGCTCATAGGAATTAATGTTGCAAGTTGTGATTAGCAATTAGCTCATCACAAAATAGGATTTTTTTCAAGCGTGCAGGGGTATCTCAAGAACACCCTGCTGCACCCCTGAAAAAGAAATTTGGGAGCACATGGCACACCTACATGCCCTAATGGCATGTATGGGCGTCATATGGGACCTTTTTTTTTTTTTTTTTTTAAATGCTTTTTGAAAAGAATTCGCAAATTACCACAAACTAGAAGTTGGTGGTAGTTTCCAAATCCTTAATATCATTTTTTACATATTTTTTTTTGATACATTGCATTTAAGGAATCACAAATTTTGAATTATTGACATTTTAAGTAATTTCCACATGTGCAGTGTTTTCAAAATATAATTTGAAAATCGTTTTTGGGGAAAAGTAATGGTTTGCAAATTTATGACAAGGACATAATGGTGTATGCTTCTCTATAAGGCATTTCAGTATCTCTAATGTCATTTTTCCCATATTACATTATAAGACCTTTCCCCATGAAGCACATTCCTTGTAAATATGCTCCCACCTGTGCATTGCAAATTTAGATTTTGACTGTTTCAGACACATAGCCATGTTGAAAGTGACCCAAAAAAATTGCAAACGTTTTAAAAAAAAAACATTCATGTGTCTTAATGACATTTTAAGTCATTTCCCCATGGACAATGTTTTCTAAGTGGCACAAAAGAGGTATACACCTATCATAAATCTGTCCCTAGCATTATAAATGATTAAATCAGGATGACAATAAGATGTGGCCTATCCAGAGGTTTGTTTAAGGTGAGGCCTACTCAGGATTGCAGATTAAAGTTACGCTTGATGAAGAATACAGAGGAGATAATTTATTGTAAAGGCCTACCAATGAAGTAAGTGATTTCTACTTCATTGCACCAGTCATCATAAATGTATCCATAAGCTTCTTATCTTGTTAGACATCAACCGCCATATGTATCATATAACTATTTTGCATTATCAAAAAAGCGAATTTTAAGGAATAAATAGCGATTCTTTACCATTCCAAATTTGTTTGAGAAAATTGCTAATTGCAAATTACCCATTCATTTCCATGGGCTAGGAGGCTCATATAAATGAAGGTGCAATTTGCGATTAACAATTTGCTCATCACAAATTAGGAATTTATTCCAAAGGTGCAGGGGTGTCTCAAGAACACCCTGCTGCAACCCTGAAAAAGAAATTTGGGGGCATATGGCGAACATAAATTTTAACAACATTCCTTTACCTCAAAAACGATTTTCAAATCATAACTTCAAAACACTACACATGGGAAAATTACTTAAATTGTCCTTAAGACACATAAAAGCGTTTTTTGATTGGCTTTCCTGCATGGTAGGGTCACTTTTAACATGGCTATGTAACATAAACATTCAAAATCAAAATTTTCCATGTACAGGTGGGAGCATATTTACAAGCAATTTGCGCCACAAAGAAAGGTCTGACATTAAAATGGGAAAAATAACATCAGGGACAGTCAATTGCCTTATAAAGAACCATACACCATTATGTCCTTCTCATGAATTTAAAAACAATTCCTTTTTCCCAAAAACGATTTTCAAATCATAATTTCAAAAAACTGCACATGAGAAAATGACTTAAAATGTCATTGAAACACATGAAAGCGTTTTTTGATTGGCTTTCCTGCATGGTTGGTTCACTTTTATCATGGCTATGTAACACAAACATTGATAATTAAAATTTTCATGCACATGTAAGAGCATATTTACAAGCAATTTGCGCCACAGAGAAAGGTCTTACACTAAAATGAGAAAAATAACATCAGGAACAGTCAATTGCCTTATAAAGAACCATACACCATTATGACCTTGTCATGATTTTATAAACAATTCCTTTTCCCCAAAAACGATTTTAAAATCATAATTTCTAAACACTGCACATGGGAAAATGACTTAAAATGTCATTAAAACACATGAAAGCGTTTTTTGATTGCCTTCCCAGCATGGTTTGGTCACTTTTAACATGGCTATTTAACGCAAACATTCAAAATCTAAATTTTCCATGCACATGTGAGAGCATATTTACAAGCAATTTGCGCCACAGAGAAAGGTCTTACACTAAAATGAGAAAAATAACATCAAGGACAGTCAATTGCCTTATAAAGAACCATACACCATTATATCCTTGTCATGAATTGAAAAACAATTCCTTTTCCACAAAAACGATTTTCAAATCATAATTTCTAAACACTGCACATCAGAAAATGACTTAAAATGTCATTAAAACACATGAAATCATTTTTTGATTGGCTTTCCAGCATGGTTGCGTCACTTTTAACATGGCTATGTCACACAAACATTCAAAATCAAAATTTTCCATGCACATGTGAGAGCATATTTACAAGCAATTTGCGCCACATAAATCATAATTTTCTCCTTAAAGCACACTATTCTCTATCTAAAGTAAAGAAATATTTTCACACCTTAGCAAATACTTTGAGTTTGAAAACAGTCTAAGAAACACACCAATTTGTCTTCAGCAGAGCAAAAGGTATGCACTCCAGAGTCTGCAGCTATCAAAAGCACAGAAATGGTGTAATTCTTCACACATATTTCTCATGTCACCCAATCAAAACTCTTCCCTCACTTTTTTTCAAATGAAAACCCTTCCCCCTCTGCCCTTTCTGCCTATTTTCCATAGCAACCACCTCTTGGAGAAACTCTGGTGTTTGCAAATTCACACAACAATGTTGCAATTGAACTCTGAACTCTCAGTGCACCTGCATATCCAGTGCTTTCTTTCATTTAATGATTTTTTATTGACCACTCAAAATACATCTTTCAAACAACACATCTGTACACCCTAACTTTCTGTTTTCATCAATCAAAATCCACCAATCACTGTTACTACTTCATGAACACAGAAACTCCACAGTTTTTTTCATTTCAAACTCACATTTTTTCAACTGCCATTTCATTGCCACACTTCATCTGACTGCAGGAGAACCTTCTCTCACCATGTTTTCTGTCTGGATTGTTGGTCATAGTTATATTCACTGGGCTCAAAGGTACGTTGAAAGCAGGAATTTACCTAACCTCAATTTACAAGATGTGGAAATTAAGTGGTTTGGCCACAGAGGATTAAAATGTCACCAATTGATACCATTGGTGAAAACCTTTATGCATTTGCCAAAACCTGACCTGTTAATTGTGCACTGTGGAGGTAATGACTTGGGCACTTTGACTGGTGTAGGTCTGGAAATGCTTTTAAAGGACACCTTTGAGCAATTAATGGCACTTTTTCCTCAGACTGCCTTGGTATATTCAAATATATGCCAAAGACAGAAATGGAGGTGGTCAAACCAATTTTGTCCACAAATTGAGAAGTCGAGGAAGCATGTAAACAAATCTGTTTCAGCTTACATGAGAGACCATGGAATGGGCTCCCTGTACAACAATAACTTGCGTTACTACATGCAAGATATCTACAGAGGAGATGGAGTTCACTTCTCAGATGAGGGCAACAGAGTTTTCACTCTGAATTTAAAAATGTGCATTGGTACCTACTTATAAGTACCAAAATGTACCATAAACCCAAAAGCTCTTCTCAGAGCTACCCTACATCTAATCACTCACAATTATTATTTTACTCTAACTTTTTTCACTAATTTTCAACAAAGTACACTCCCTGGGGCGCTACCCGGTACGCGTACCGGGAGCTAACCTCGCGAAATTTTAAAAAAAAATGTTTTTTTTTCGCACATATGGGCCTCCTCAGCCACCCTCACAAAACCTAGGGGGTCAAGATAAGTCTACCGTGCCCCCTTCTACCTATTCTGAACATTATTTGCCCTCCATCTTGTATCATAATTCGACCGAAACACAAAATGGTGGACTCCCGTTACGCTTAAGGTTCGCGTACCAGGGCGCTCACCGGTTCGCGTACCGGGTCGCTTCCTGGGAAGCGCACCATCGAAAAAGGTGGGAAAGTAGTTCACACAAAAGCCACTTGAGACAATTTCACCAAATATAGATTAGCTCATACTACATACCAATCCCTACCATTTTCACAAATTTGATTGGAATTCCATTTAGCCATTTAGCCTGTAGACCTCTCTAAATACCGTGAGGTAAATTACTTCACAAAACACATCTGAAGTGTTGGAATTGACAACCAATTAAAATGTTACTTTCATTTTCTACTTTTTTTACCTGACATTTGATTGGTTATGTACCCGAATATATATAAAGGAAGAGAAGGAAACACAGCCATTTTGACTACTACTTCCTGGTGTACATTTCAATAGGATTTTCATTAATAACTTCAACTTCTTTTTAAAGGTAAGTTGTTATTTTTAAAACTGAAGTATATTGTGCACTTTAAGTTAATATGGCAAACTTTTTCTGTTAGTTATATACTATCCCTCTGTAGTACTTATAAATTTAGATACACTTTTTTATATTCCTACTTCCACTCTGATACTATACACTGCCCAAAGATAAATTCTCTGTTAAAAACTGCCTATCTAAAATTAATCCCAACAGTGCCCTACCTCTACTAATATATATTTTTTTTATGCAAATTTCAGGAAAAATGGAAAGTGAACAAAACATTTCATTTGAAATTGTCCTTCCAGAGTCCAACACAGAAATCATTGATCCAAATGAGATTGAATTTATGGATGAAACTTGGGACCAAGAACTACTGCAATGTGTACAAGCAGTAGATAACCTCCTTGCAAATGAGGACATTTTACAACCTCAGAGACTACAATCTATATTCCATGATTTTTATGAAATTTCTGACAATGAAATGTTAAAAAGTTTAATAAATTATGAAACACAATAAAAAAAGCTTAAAAAAAAAAAATAAAAAATAATCAACAAAACCAACAATCAATTAACATACAGCATTTGAAAAGTCTATCATTCATTTTTCATTGTGATACGCTCCCCAGAACGCTTCCCGGTTCGCGTACCGGGCGCTAACCACGAAAAAAAACAAAAAAAAATTTTTTTTTTTTGCTTAGCGGGGCCCCTTTAAAGCCTCCACATCAAACCTAGGGGGTCAAGGAGGATCTACTATGCCCCCTTATGGTCATTTCCCCCTTTGTTTTGTCCTCCTCTTGTCACTCGATCCTACCGAGAGACAAGATGGCGGCCGCTCCGGACTGTTTAGAATGTTGACAGACACCCGAGAGCCAATCAACTTCGCTACGCGAAGTTCCGTTACGCGTCAAGTACGCGTACCGGGGCGCTGCCTGGTCCGCGCTTACAGATATATATCTTTTTTTGAACGTTATTTTCTCAAAATCCACTGCAGCACATATATTGAGACCTACAAAAGGCACATCGGGCTACCAGTCCCTACAATTTTGCCAAGTTTCGAGCAAATCCATTCAGCCGTTCGGGCTAAAAGTGAGGCTAACCGCCCTATGGAAAACTCAATGTTAAAAACACGTTTTGGGACCCCCCTTTTTTCTCGGCCCCCCCTGGACCAACTCCCCCCAAATTTCCAGTGGCTGCTCAGAAACAAAATGTTCCATTTTGCTGAAAATTTCAGCCAATTCCGTCCACAAACGCCAAAGTTATTAGACATAGAATTTTCAAAAAACCCATAGAGAAAAAATCCTAACTATATATACCTACTGGCGACCGCCAGTAGGTAATATATATATATATATATATATATATATTACCTACTGGCGGTCGCCAGTAGGTATATATAGTTAGGATTTTTTCTCTATGGGTTTCTTGAAAATTCTATGTCTAATAACTTTGGCGTTTGTGGACGGAATTGGCTGAAATTTTCAGGAAAATGGCACATTTTGTTTCTGAGCAGCCCCTGAAAATTGGGGGGGGGTTCGTCCAGGGGGGGTCGAGAAAAAAGGGGGGTCCCAAAACGTGTTTTTAACATTGAGTTTTCCATAGGGCGGTTGGCCTCACTTTTAGCCCGAACGGCTGAATGGATTTGCACGAAACTTGGCAAAATTGTAGGGACTGGTAGCCCGATGTGCCTTTTGTAGGTCTCAATATATGTGCTACAGTGGATTTTGAGAAATTAACGTTTAAAAAAAGATATATATCTGTAACAGCGGACCGGGCAGCGCTCCGGTTCGTGGACTTTTCGCGCAACGGAGCTTTGTGAAGCGAAGCTGATTGGTTCTCCGGCGTTTGTCAACATTCCTAACAGTCCGTAGCGGCCGCCATCTTGTCTCTCGGTAGGATCGAGAGACAAGAGGAGGCCAAAGCGAAGGGGCAAATGACCATAAGGGGGCATAGTAGATCCTCGCTGACCCCCTAGGTTTGATGTGGAGGTTTTAAAAGGGCCCCGCGGGGCAAAAAAAAAAAATAATAATAATAATCGAACGGCTGAATGGATTTGCACGAAACTTGGTAAAATATTAGGGACTGGTAGCCCGATGTGCCTTTGCTAGGTCTCAATATGTGTGCTCCAGTGGATTTTGAGAAATTAACGTTCAAAAAAAGATATATATCTGTAACAGCGCTCCGCTTCGCGTACTTTTCGCGTTACGGAGCTTTGCGAAGCTGATTGGTTCTCCGGCGTCTGTCAACATTCCAAACAGTCCGTAGCGGCCGCCATCTTGTCTCTCGGTAGGATTGAGAGACAAGAGGAGGCCAAAGCGAAGGGGGAAATGACCATAAGGGGGCATAGTAGATCCTTCCTGACCTCTTAGGTTTGATGTACCATTTTGCCAAGTTTGGTGTAATTCCGTTCAGCCATTCAGGCTGTAGACGTATGTAAATGTCCTATGGAAAATTGCATGGGGAAAACACATTTGAAAGTGTTGAAATTTAGAACCAATTAAAATGTTACTTTGGTTTTGTATTTGTGTGTGATGAAAGTTAATTGGTTATGTATATATGTCAAATGAGAGGAAACCACAGCCATTTTGTGATACTACTGTCTGAGGTACATTTGTGAGGAATTTTTGGTGGTGAATTTCTGGTGTTTGATTTACACAGTACCAACACTTCTCCTACTTTTAAAAAGGTGAGTTGTTAATTTGTAAGGGGAACTATGTTGTACACTTGAAGATAATTTGAAAAATGTTTTCTGTTATTTATTTGCAGTCCTTCTGTTATACTAAATACTTGATAAAGTTAGTTTTATATTATGTATTACTAAAAACGATAAATGAAAGTGATTATTTTTTTCTGCAATTTACAGCAAGCAATTTCAAAATAAAATGGCTCACAATGAAGAGACCGTGGCAATTTCTTTTGAATTGTCCACTACATTGATTGAAATTGAGAGCACCAATAATGAAATATTGTCACAAGGAGGAGATGACTTGTATGATTCCATTAGATTGATTGAAATGGACAGCACCAATAATGAAATATTGTCACAAGGAGATGACTTGAATGATTCCACTACATTGATTGAAATTGAGAGCACCAATAATGAAATATTGTCACAAGGAGGAGATGGCTTGTATGATTCCATTAGATTGATTGAAATGGACAGCACCAATAATGAAATATTGTCACAAGGAGGAGATGACTTGAATGATTCCACTACATTGATTGAAATTGAGAGCACCAATAATGAAATATTGTCACGAGGAGATGACTTGAATGATTCCACTACATTGATTGAAATTGACAGCACCAATAATGAAATATTGTCACAAGGAGGAGATGACTTGAATGATTTTTTTTGATCAATCTGTTGATGGCGAATTTATCGAATGTTTGGAGACCATAGAGTTACAAGAATCATCATTGCAGACTTTTCATGAGGAAATTGCTGATGAGGACATGTTACTAGTTCTTTCAAATTTAGAAAATTCTGAAGAATAAATTTATATTTAGAAATCAAAAATTGTTTTTATTAATTTTTATTTTTAATTTATGAGGTTGTAGCGAAGTGATTGTAGTATAAAATGAGAGTTATAGTATAGAGTGCAACATTTTTATGTTACATGGTAAGTTTACTCATATTTACTTCCCTTCTGCCACTATATTATCTCCAATGTGTATTTGACATCTCTTCTTCATCTCCGGCCTCCTTTCTCTCACTGTGTGTCTCCGATGCATCTTATCGCTGCTATTTTGTGTAATTGCAGAAGAGAGTAAAATAAAATAGTTCGGAACGTGAAAAGGGGGCAAAGTAGAGTACCCCTCACCCCCTAGGCCTTTTTAGGCGGTCCCAAAAGGATCAGTTTCTGCTTTCCTGAGAGATTATGGTATGAGTTCCATATACCACAATAATTTGCATTACAACATGCAAGATATCTATCTCCTATTACCAACTTTGAGATATTCGCGCTAAGCGCGAATATCTCCAAAAAGTAACACCTGCCCTGAGCAGTTCTTAGCCATGTTATCCAATGGGAGGTGGATAACATGGCTAAGAGCATTAGCTCGGTAATGCATGAATATCGCTGACTTTTTAGCGATATTCATGCATTGCGGCCGTTTATTATCGCATTTGCGATAAACCTTGATAATAGCAAGGTTTATCTTCGATAATTTCTGACGATGCTTAGCGGTAAAAAATTCGTTGGTAAGCATCGTTAGCGATAAATATCGCTTAACTTTGGTAATATGCACCAACGTCTGTTAACGTTCGATTCGAAGGAAATGAGGAAGTGTTGAAAAACATTGTCTGCGCCATCTTGCCTTTTTTGAAATGCCACACTTTTGTCGTGCACGGCAGCCATTTTAGATGCCTTGACCAGACCCACTCTCTGCACGCTGTCGATTCGTAGCATGGCTCCCCACCCTCGCAAGCATCTTCCCCAGGCACTGGTCACCCCCGCTCTCTGTCTTATGCATCGGCAATAAACCTCCCCCCATCTGCGCTGCTCTTCCCTGAAAATCACACTCTGTGCCCGCCCGACACCTCCCTTTCGCCCTATTCACTACCGCACCCTCTGACACTCCTCTTCCTCTGTGTCCGATTGTCCAGGCTATCACCTAGCCCTGCAGATGTAGTTTATGGTCCCAGCTGTAAAGAATCACCCCTCTTCAAAGGAGTTATAGTAGATCAAGGCCCACACCCGATGAGATCCGTCACACCACACGTGTTCCTACTATCTGAAAACCATCCTGTATTGTGATTGGGGAGGGGACCGAGCCTGAAGCGGAAGATTCCAGGAATGACTCTTTGTACATCAAAGTTTTTACAATTATGTGTCACATTAAAAATATATAGCACTCCAACAAAGTAGTAGGAATATAAAACTTTAATAACATATAAATATATACAACAAAACAAAAACAGTAAAAACATTTAAACAGCGAAGAGACCGTGGCAATTTCTTTTGAATTCCTGATGAGGACATGTTACTAGTTCTTTCAAATTATGAAAATTCAGAAGATGTTGCCTGGGGGTGGGTCGTCAGTAGCAGTCTGTTGTGCGAATAGTTCCAAGGCAGCAGAACGCGCTGAAATCTAGATGGCACGAAAGTGATGTCTAGTAAGTTGCCGCCCAGCAAATAACGGCGTGGGGCGCCGCGGGGGTGAGTGAGTCCAGTAGGCACCACAGCTATTCTTACCGGCATTGCAGAATTACTGCTGGGGACAATGCCTGTGCTGTAGCAGGGTCACAGCAGAAACAAAAAGGATTCTGTTGAAGATGTTGTTGGTTTTCAATTTGAATACAGTTCTGGTGTCAACTGCTATGCTAATGTAGTGGTTAATGTTTTGTTTTCTCTAGAAAATGTAAAAGAGGGGGAGGCAGTCCAAAGTTCCGTTAAAAGGGCAAAGGAAAGGATCGGTGGTTTGAACTATCAGTCAAAAAGGGGAGGGGGTGCAACAATTTTTCCTACCGGGTCACACTGTGCTTTCACCGGAACTGAGGTCTGCAGGATTCTAGTAATTCAAAGTGAGGCTGGCGCCAGCATGGGAGCGCCGACGTCCCGCGGATACAGTTTCGTCACTCCACGGGCGATCATGGCAGTCATTCCCCATCGGGGGTCGGAGACTCCCGCGGCTCCTCTAGAATCTTCAAGGTCGTGGAGGACTACGGTGGTGGAGTCAACCAGTGACCGGGCCATTTCTTTATGCTGGGCCCGCTCTTGCCAGGTCGACCGCCATTTTGAGAGTTCGGTAGCTACTGGCGATCGCGGGGTCAAATGAGCGGACGGGCTCCACCCTGCCGGGCGAGACGTTGCAGCATGGCCACAGTGGAAGAACCCTTTTCCGGGCGCCTGGAGCGCTGAGGGTGCAGCTGGGAAGCCTCCACCTGGGGAGGTGGGAGAGGCCTGTTCGCACCGTCTCTCCCTCCCAGTGCACCCCACGGCGTCTCGCTTGAGATTTGTTATGGCCGGACCAGGCGATGAGGACGAGGGGGGGGGGTCGGAGGCATGTGCAAGACATCCCCCCCCAGTGTTGTCGCAGCCATTATTCAAGAAAGAAGAAGTGTCCCGTCCGTCTTCGGGCCGGGCTTCCGGTAGATGTCGGCCGGACGCCCCTGGCTCTGGCCCCATGAACGGGTTTCTTGGTTTATCGGCTGCAGCCGGATCCCGTCGGCCTCGGCCCCCCGACCGTTGGTGGCGAGGCCGGAAGAGCATGTGGCGGGACTACCTGAAACTGTCAAGGGCCACCGCGGCCAGACTGGGAGAGAGAGGGGAGGGTCGAGGAGACATTCCCCCCCCCTGCAACTGTTCAGCATTGTAAAGGCAATCCCCTGGCCGGGTCCCGCTAGCCTCGGCCTCTCCTCCGGCTACACCCTACGTTAGGATCTCCTGGCCGAGGCGTGGCAGCAGGACCCGCCTTATATGGGCTGCTCCCGGCTGGGCGTAGCCGCAACCCTGCCCCACCTTGGAAGTTTCCAGAGTGGGGGCGGATGTTCTACTGACTTGCATTTTCCCTACTCTATCGATTTTTTTGGCGTGGCAGGCGGTGGGACAGCGAGGGGTGATTTGGTTTCTCTTACTGTTTTTCTGGTCTCTCACCACTGGCATATTTTAACGTTTTCTTGTTTCTAGGACATTAATAGGTTTTATCATTACGTTATGTTATCGTTTCTTTGTTCGTTGTTTAATAAAAGTTCATGTTCATCAGTGGCCTACTGTTTTTCGTTTTCGTATTCTTTTCTTTCCAGGTTGTTTCATGCTAAAGTTTCTGTTAACAGGATACAGTGATCACTTCGTTATTATTGCATATGTCCTTTTCACTAGGGGTGCTCTCTGGTCGGGCCAGATGACGTATCTCTAGTAAATGGTCCGGGTGAAACAGGTGCATCAATCAGTGGGGAGTAGATAGGCATGACAGATTACAACGGGGGAGAAAGGTCCGCATTACGTACCCTTTCACTATTTGCAAAGATTTTCCTACGTATATTTGCAAACAGGGAATACCTCCAAAAAGAACCAATTCCCAAACAGTCAATGTTTGGGGAAACAATCAATCAATGAGGAACGAAATAGGCACGACGTGTTAAAGGTTTGCGTTACCTACCCTTCACTATCTGCAAAGGGAGAGAGAATATTCCTATTCTTCCTCGTTTGCAGGCAGGGAAGATTCTTAAGAGAATCAACTTCGAACAATTCAATGCTCGATTCAAACAATCAACAAGGGGTACTGTGAACACAAATGAACGCCGCTTATGTACATACACATTGGTATTATCAACAGGTTGTTCCTAATGTTTCTATTTTAGGGAGGTCAAAAAGAGATCCCATTAGTGGCCTACTGATTTTGCTCGATTCCTTTTGTTTTTTTACACGATTTTTCGCTATCTGCAAAGACTAAACAGAGTATTGCGACTCTGTGCTTGTTTGTAAATAGAGAATGAACCAAAGAGAACAATCAATCAAATGGAGGGAGAAGCAGGCACGACGGATTACAACGGGGGCAACGGGGCAAAGGCCTGCGTTAACTACCCTTCACTATCTGCAAAGAGAGAGTACTCCTAATAGAAATGAGGGGTGGGGGGCAGCATTCAAAGCAGATCAGTGTGCATAAACACGAAAATGTTTTTACTTACCACGTACTTGACATTCGACAGCTTATGATATTTGCTATTAAAAAACCATTGAAATTCACTGAAAAAACCATAGGTTATAGACCATATATAGTTAGGAATTAGCATTTAAAAAACCTTATTTTATTCACACAAAACCATTGAAATTCCATATATAGTTAGTTGCACTAACTATATATCGCGCACCCGCAATCCACTGCTGATCATGTCACATATTACATCATTCATGACATGGTCAGTGACATCACTGATGACATCACTGATGACATCTCAAATGACATCACTGATGACATCACTGATGACATCTCATTTGACATCATTCTTGTGCTAATACGATAAACCTCTTCAGACTCTAATATAACCTTAGATACACTCAGTGTATACAGACACTCACACACTGCCACTCATCCATGGAGTTACTCACACACCCAGTCAGTCATGCAAAGAAACAATCTCACCTCCATTTCTTCAACTATACAGTTAACACACCTTACTTATTGAAACATATACTAACACATATTTACTCTCTTATACAATCCCTGATACAAGTTCACAATGATCGATACAACCACTCACTCATTCAGTGGCTCTCATGCACAGTTATTTATATATGCCAACTCTCACATGTACTGTGTTTAACATATGTACTTACTATGACATGTAGCATTGAGATATCCATTCACTCATCAATACACTCATGCACACAGTCAACTGCCCATGTAGCTGTTTCCACATGCAGTCTTGAACTCATACACCTAGTGAATAAACTGCTCACACATCTATGCATAGAGTCACACACCTTCCAGCCACCCCCACACAAACTCAATCTCCCATAGAAATACTTGGGCAACCAATTAATAACACATATAGCCTCTCGTATAGCTAATGATC
Source organism: Lissotriton helveticus (assembly GCF_964261635.1). Taxonomy (NCBI): domain Eukaryota; kingdom Metazoa; phylum Chordata; class Amphibia; order Caudata; family Salamandridae; genus Lissotriton; species Lissotriton helveticus. Next base: position 926,183,009 of record NC_136071.1, on the reverse strand, counting down.
AACACATGCAGCAGTTTACATCACAACAGACATAATGATGCACAAATTAAGACAGTTTAGTCACTAACCCATGCATTCAGTGAGACACATTTAATCACTCACTCATACAGTCAGTCACGCACCTACTAAATCCTTCATCCAGACACTTATACATCCACTCATTCTTCAATATGTAAGACATATTTTAACTTTACAGAAACATACAGTCACTGGATGTTGTCATCAGTGATGTCATCAGTGATGTCATTTGAGATGTCATCAGTGATGTCATCAGTGATGTCACTGACCATGTCATGAATGATGTAATATGTGACATGATCAGCAGTGGATTGCGGGTGCGCGATATATAGTTAGTGCAACTAACTATATATGGAATTTCAATGGTTTTGTGTGAGTAAAATAAGGTTTTTTAAATGCTAATTCCTAACTATATATGGTCTATAACCTATGGTTTTTTCAGTGAATATATATATATATATATATATATATATATATATATATATATATATATATTCCAGCTCCAACCGTCCCTTGCTCCAGGAAAACGATAACGCACTCACGGGGGTATTTTTACTCAAGCTTTTAATATTACGGCTTTTCAGACAAAGCAAACAAACAAACAGACGCGTTTCAGACTTAGAGTCCTTCGTCAGTGTTGGTATGTGCTGCGTTACCCTGCACCATATGTACACATTTCACTTCCTGTCACATGAAATGGAAAACGGACACCATGTAATTCTTTGCACAAGGGGCAGCCATTTCTAAGTGAGTCAGTTGTTACACGTAATTATAATTATACAATGTATATTGACTCTTATGTTATACTGGTTCCTTGTTCACTACATTGCAGTGAATATTGTTAATCTTGCTGTGGATCAGCAGATCATGGAATCTCAACAGCCCTATTTACAAAGTATTTACATTATATACAATCAAACCATATCAAATTAAAGGTCATCCTCCCATTGCACTAGGGGTTACGTATTTACCATCATTGTTATAATCACATTTGATGCAAACCCAAGTCGGTTAAAAAACAAAATGTCGCCGTGTATCGGCATGTCACCGACTATGGCAAACCGGCAAAGTCATAATCAAAACAAAATTCATTATTTACAAGATCAATTCCTCAAGATCACCACTGCATATCATTCCTATCCAGATTCATCAGATATTGAATAGGTTAAGAGAATCCACATGGAATCAAATCTATTTACATTTTACTTTATAGATATACCAAGTGAAACTATAGTCCATGAGCCTCTGCAGGTGGTCAACGTTCTACTGTAATATTGAGAAAGGAACAAAAGAAGGAAAAGGAGAGGTAAGAGGGAAAGGAAGAAAGTGGTAGGGATGGGAAAGGGGAAAGGGGGGGTGGGGGGGTGGAAAAGGGAAAAGGGAAAAAGGTGGGAGAGGTAAAGCAAAGGGAGAAAGACAGCAAGCACAAAGGAAGAAAATACAAAGCAAACAGAATGGGTCCCACTTTAACTGAAAGGATGCATGTATCAGGAAGGCAATACAGAGCAAACATAATGGCAATAATATCCGCAGGTTCTATAGTTCACAGTTCATACAATTATACCCGCATGGATACTTCAGGCCAGGCTCTGTTCAAAAGGGACTACGCCCAGATCACTGATTATTTCCCCAGATGAACACCCAGTTCCTCTCCAATATTTAATCCACCAGGCTGTTTCGTCTGCATATCAATTATATGGCGCGATTCTAGCCTACGTAGACGTGTTAGTCTGTCACCTCCCCTAGGATTTAAAGGGACATGATCCATGCCAAAATATTGGAGAAGCTCACGATTGCTCTGATGAACTTGAGCAAAATGCTTGGCCACAGGGTACGTTGTGTCTTTATTCATAATGGCCCGTTGATGTTCTAAGATACGCATTTTTACCCCATTAATTGTACTGCCTATGTATTTGCACCCGCAGGGACATGTAAGACAATACACCACATATGGTGTTGTACAGGTAATAAAATGCTTGATCTTTTTTGATTGAGTCAGGCCTGGAACAGAATAAGAAAGCACCCTTCGACTGTTCTCACATGCGCGGCATTTCCCACAAGGAAAAAATCCCGCCATATCTCTCAAAGTACCCTGTCCGGTAATCTTCATGGGTGTGAGATGACTCTGGACCACCATATCCTTGATGGAACGTGATTTCCGGAAAGTGATAAGTGGTCTCTCTGGAACATCACAGCCAATCACTGGATCGGTGCGTAGTATGTGCCAACTTCTAGTTAACATGCCTCTAAGGGCATTCGCCCCCTCTGAGAACGTAGTAATCATTCTAAACTTGTTGATCTTTCACTGTCTTCCATTCTTTTTGGTTTACATGTTAGAAGCTGTCGCCTGGGGATCCTTGACACTTTTCTAAAGGTTCGGTCTAATAGTTCTTGCTCATACCCTCTCATGTGAAACCTCCGCATGCTCTCATTCGCTGCTGTCATAAAATCCTCATCTTGGGAACAGTTTAGTCTCAGCCTCAGCAATTCACCGTAAGGAATGCTTTTTACCAGGCTGGGTGGGTGACTACTCTTAGCGTGGAGGATACTATTCCCTGCTGTGGGTTTTCTGTAAAGGGCAGTTTGCAACTTCTCCTCCTTTACAAAAACTCTTAGATCTAGGTAGTGGACTTCCTCCCTACTAACATCGGCAGTGAATATCAAATGCAGATCATTATTGTTCAGATCCCTGATAAAATTGTTTGCATCTGTGGAGGAGCCCCTCCACACCACAAACAAGTCGTCAATATAACGACGCCACATCACAATGTTATCTGCCCATTTGCTGTTTCCACCGGCAAGAGCCACCTGCTCCTCCCACCAGCCCACGAATAAATTCGCGTAGCTGGGGGGCGAAGCAGGTTCCCATCGCCGTCCCCGAGGTTTGTTTAAACAGGGTATTCTGAAACAAAAAAAATTTATTCTGTAAACAGAATTCCAGCATCTCTATTAGCATGACACCATGCTCCCTATATTTCCCAGGTCTCATATCAAGGAAATACTTAACTGCCTCAACGCCCATATCATGCCTTGTGCCCCTCAAGGGAAAACACACATTTAAAAAATAAGTATATATATATATATATATATATATATATATATATATATATATATATATTCACTGAAAAAACCATAGGTTATAGACCATATATAGTTAGGAATTAGCATTTACAAAACCTTGAAAATTCACTGAAAAAACCATAGGTTATAGACCATATATAGTTAGGAATTAGCATTTAAAAAACCTTATTTTACTCACACAAAACCATTGAAATTCCATATATAGTTAGTTGCACTAACTATATATCGCGCACCCGCAATCCACTGCTGATGATGTCACATATTACATCATTCATGACATGGTCAGTGACATCACTGATGACATCACTGATGACATCTCAAATGACATCACTGATGACATCTTACTTGACATCAATGATCACATCACTGATGATATCATTCATGTGATGATACAATGCATCTCCTCACACTCTAATATAACCTCCGTTACACCCAGTGTTAAATAGAGAGTATCATTTTTGAAACCATTGACACACCAATACTAGTTACTACATACGCACTCACTGATTCCTATGTCTACACACACATTCACTCATACAATCATTCATACATACAATCACTCATCTTTACAACACTATCATATGCACTCATACACCTATACAGACACTCACACTCTGCCACTCATCCATGGAGTTACTCACACACCTAGTCAGTCCTGAAAAGAATCAATCACACTTCCATTTTCTCATCTATACAGTTAAACACAGAACACCTTACATTTTTGAAACATATACTAACACATAGTTACTCTCTTATAGAATCACTGATACAAGTACACATTGATCTGCACAGAGTCACACACCTCCCAGCCAGCCATACACACACTCAGTCTCCCATACAAATACTTGTGCAACCAATCAATAACCCATATAGCTACTTATATAGCTACTGATCAACACATGCAGCAGCTTGCACAACAACAGACATACTGATGCACACTTTTAGACAGTTTAGTCACTAACCCGTGCATTCAGTAAGACGCATTTAATCACTCACTCATACAGTCAATCACGCACCTACTAAAACCTTCATTCAGACACTTATACATCCACTCATTCTTCAATATGTAAAACATATTTAAACTTTACAGAAACACATAATCACTGGATGTTGTCATCAGTGATGTCATCAGTGATGTCACTGACCATGTCATGAATGATGTAATATGTGACATCATCAGCAGTGGATTGCGGGTGCGCGATATATAGTTAGTGCAACTAACTATATATGGAATTTCAATGGTTTTGTGTGAGTAAAATAAGGTTTTTTAAATGCTAATTCCTAACTATATATGGTCTATAACCTATGGTTTTTTCAGTGAATTTTCAAGGTTTTGTAAATGCTAATTCCTAACTATATATGGTCTATAACCTATGGTTTTTTCAGTGAATATATATATATATACATATACATATATATATCTACATATATATATATATATATATATATATATATATATATATATATATTCACTGAAAAAAAACATAGGTTATAGACCATATATAGTTAGGAATTAGCATTTACAAAACCTTGAAAATTCACTGAAAAAACCGTAGGTTATAGACCATATATAGTTAGGAATTAGCATTTAAAAAACCCTCTTTTACTCACACAAAACCATTGAAATTCCATATATAGTTAGTTGCACTAACTATATATCGCGCACCCGCAATCCACTGCTGATCATGTCACATATTACATCATTCATGACATGGTCAGTGACATCACTGATGACATCACTGATGACATCTCAAATGACATCACTGATGACATCATCCAGTGACTGTGTGTTTCTGTAAAGTTTAAATATGTTTTACATATTGAAGAATGAGTGGATGTATAAGTGTCTGAATAAAGGTTTTAGTAGGTGCGTGATTGACTGTATGAGTGAGTGATTAAATGCGTCTTACTGAATGCACGGGTTAGTGACTAAACTGTCTAAAAGTGTGCATCAGTATGTCTGTTGTTGTGCAAGCTGCTGCACGTGTTAATCAGTAGCTATATAAGTAGCTATATGGGTTATTGATTGGTTGCACAAGTATTTGTATGGGAGACTGAGTGTGTGTATGGCTGGCTGGGAGGTGTGTGACTCTGTGCAGATCAATGTGTACTTGTATCAGTGATTCTATAAGAGAGTAACTATGTGTTAGTATATGTTTCAAAAATGTAAGGTGTTCTGTGTTTAACTGTATAGATGAGAAAATGGAAGTGTGATTGATTCTTTTCAGGACTGACTAGGTGTGTGAGTAACTCCATGGATGAGTGGCAGAGTGTGACTGTCTGCATAGGTGTATGAGTGCATATGATAGTGTTGTAATAATGAGTGACTGTATGTATGAGTGATTGTATGGGTGAATGTGTGTGTAGACATAGGAATCAGTGAGTGCGTATGTAGTAACTAGTATTGGTGTGTCAATGGTTTCAAAAATGATACTCTCTATTTAACACTGGGTGTAACGGAGGTTATATTAGAGTGTGAGGAGATGCATTGTATTATCACATGAATGATATCATCAGTGATGTGATCATTGATGTCAAGTGAGATGTCATCAGTGATGTCATTTGAGATGTCATCAGTGATGTCATCAGTGATGTCACTGACCATGTCATGAATGATGTAATATGTGACATGATCAGCAGTGGATTGCGGGTGCGCGATATATAGTTAGTGCAACTAACTATATATGGAATTTCAATGGTTTTGTGTGAGTAAAATAAGGTTTTTTAAATGCTAATTCCTAACTATATATGGTCTATAACCTACGGTTTTTTCAGTGAATTTTCAAGGTTTTGTAAATGCTAATTCCTAACTATATATGGTCTATAACCTATGGTTTTTTCAGTGAATTTCATTGGTTTTTTAACAGCTAATATCTGTAGCTGTAAAATGTATTCTTCTTTAAATCCAAAAATATATTGTATATGTTTATTAATAACTTTTTTTTTTAATATTTTTTTTTCTTCGTTCCCGCTTCGCGAATCGGGAAGCTCCCCGTTAGCTGACCTTGATGCCGCGAAATAGACCGCGAGCCGGTAAACGTTTCTTTACCGCAACTGCCGCGTTAGAAAACAACATCGTGACGCCTCCCGTCCGCATGACGTTTCGCGTTGTCGCGTGATACGTCATATGACGTGCTACGTTAGCGAACTCGTACGCTTACCGAGTCGCAAAGCACAGGTTTCTGGAAGCAAACCGGGAGGCCCTGCAAAGCGCGTAACATACACACAGCAGGTCATGTGACTTGGTAATAACACTTTTCATTGGTTCATTTCACTTTCGGTTTCCTAATGATGTAAGACTAGGTCATATGATCTAAAATGAACACTTTTCATTGGTTGAGAACTATTTTTTTTCCCAAATGGTGAAAATCCCTCCTTCTTTCCTCACTCTGACTTTCATCATTGTGAGAGAAAGACCCTTTGTTACCAGTGAGCAATGGCTTCTTTACCAGCTTCAGCTGGTGCTTCCCCACCACCTCCACCACATCCAAGGAAGAGTGGACCACCTGCTAAAGTTATAATTCAGCAAGAAGACGAAGAAGAGGAACAGGACGACCTAGATAATCTCCCTATTATGGCCAGAAGATCTATTGTACCGGAAGTAACGGGACCAGAGGGCAGGGAGATGGTGCCAAATATACAAACGAGATTTCGTGAAGTAAAACAAGTCTGCGTACATTGCAGTGGATTCATTTGCTACGGAGAAAGTAGCATCACTCTGATCAACAGAGCTATTGACAATCATGCTCATGTTTGTCCGAAACTCCCCAAACAATAAATTCTTTTTTTTTGTTTTCTTGCTCCTGTTGAGCCCTTTACAATGAATCGTTTTCGTTGCCCCCTCCGAAAAAAAAACACAAAAAATATAAAACTGTTCAGAAAAATTCAAAAAAAGTAAAAAAATGTTCCGAAAAATAATAGAAAAAATATAAAACAACAAAAACAATAAAAAAAAGTTCTTTTCAGAACTACCTCCCCGTTATTAAAAAATTGGTACAATATTTGCAACTGTGCCAACCTCTATTTCTCTTAGTTCGCTTCCCAGTTCGCTCCCCGGTACGCGAACCGGAAGCGAACCAAAATTTTTTTTTTTTAAAAAGAACAGTAAGTATAAGGGAAGGAAACAGACAGTTATGTTAAAAGAAAGACAGCTATAGGGGAGTAAACTAGAGATACTATTACCCGTAATCCACTGCTGATGATGTCACATATTACATCATTCATGACATGCTCAGTGACATCATCAGCAGAGGATTGCGGGTAACAGTATCCCTAGTTTATTCCCTATAGCTGTGTTTCTTTTAACATAACTGTCTGTTTCCTTCCCTTATACTTACTGTTCTTTTTAAAAATTTTTTTTTAGATCAGTCAGAAACAGTGAAAGTAATGAAATATAAAAGACTACGTAGAATATGAGCACTGTATGCAACAACTTTGACACTTACAGAAGACTCACCTTCTCCATGCCTCCTACACAGTTCTACATGTACATCATAAATGCAAACAGAACTGAATTAATTATACATGTTAAATGGTTTATTTTTGCTGTTCTCAGAATGTATCAAATTTCACTAAAACAGTGACTTGAAGGTATTCATCATATAACAGCGGGGAAAAAAAAACACAATCAAAATGATTGTGTTTAAAAAACCCAAAAAACATTACAAATCAGAATTCAGAACTCCTTAAAGTTAACTTACTTTCCATGACGGCCAAGGATGTCCTATGAACAGCTTACACTCTGTTGTGCTGTTATTACTTTCAACCCGCCACTTTCTGAAAGAAAACCTCCATCGTTTTCAAAAACATGTTACATACAATAAATGACTTCGTGCTCTCTACCACAATTTTCCATAAGGCCAAATCTTGTCAGAGCCATGTATAACTCTTGGATTTCTTGTTAGCCAATCCCGTCTTTTCGCATTTCCGCAACTTTCAGAATTAAAATGTTGAAGATCATTTACACAATCCTGGACTAGTAATATCTTCCCCTTCTTGCTCAATCATGTTCTACATTTCCTATCACACTGATACTGCTTACTATGAAGCAGACTTACACTACCTTTATGACTAGTACAATTATTTAATTCTCTACATCACTTTTAATCACAAAGCAATGTAAAACAGTAGACAGCATTGCAGACTTACATTCCCTCTACTCCATGTTTTGATTGGCTGCTTCAATTAGCTTATAAAAAGAAACAGTTTTTCTGAACTCATTCAAAGTGCACGTATTTCTCCATAAAGTCCAGTGTTATGGTAAGAAGTTATGTCTCTGTACTACACTTATCCTCAAGGCCAAATCGTGTAGGAGCCATGAGAACTTCTTGAAATTCCTCAGAGCACATCCCGAGATTCTTTCCCTAAAATTTTGGTTTTAAAAACACCAGGTAAGAGTTTTTAAGGTCAAACGGCAATTTTTTTTTGAAAATTAAAACAGAATCATTGCAGAATGACCAGCCATTTCTACACTTTAAATAAGCTGTATAATGTCCTGATGTTATTGAAGGACCATCATGATATATAATTGCTACAGTTACAAAAGTCCTTCCTGATATTGACAACTGTGAAGCCACAAAATTTTTAATTAAAGTTGTCAATTTTGTTCCATCAGGCCTACATCGTTGGAACATTAAAATGACATACTGGCCATATGTTCGTATAAATAATGTGGACATCATTTCAGATTTACATTGGCTACACTCCATGTTGTGATCAGCTGCTTTTACTAGCTTATTAAAAGAGACTGATTTACTGTCTGGCAAAGTTAAATATATAAATCTTTCTGAGTCTACACTAGTAGTACTTGATACCCTACAGTTCTCGCAGTCATGCTGCCATTGATAAGAAAGCCCAAACAGGTGATCTACATCTACACCTTCATCATGCAATACATCAAGCATGTACATTAAAAACTCCTGACAATCTTGCTGACTATTTTGAGAGAATTGTGTTTGGCCTGAACATCTGTCTAACAGATTTCGAATTTCAGACACACTTTCTATGTTTGTTCTATCAGTGCTACATTTCTCTAACACAGAATTTAACAAACTGCAAAATCTTTGATCAGAATTGACCACAATCTCTTCTTTTACATTTTCTAGAGAAAACAAAACATTAACTACTACATTAGCATAGCAGTTGACACCAGAACTGTTTTCAAATTGAAAACCAACAACATCTTCAACAGAATCCTTTTTGTTTCTGCTTATAATTTCAGGTTCATCGACTTTTCGTCTTTTTGCTACAACCTCCCCAGTATTGGTCACATTTCTTCGTTTCCGGCCTACCACACGTTTCTCAAACAAAGGATACTGAGGCAAATGTGGCGCATACTCTCTTCTCAACCTATTGTATTCCTTAACACAATCTAGATCCGCACAAATGTTTGTGACATCACACTCAATCAAGTACAATCCCGATAAAGTCCTAACTCGTGACAATGCCACATATGCCATACCCTCCTTGAACACAGAACTGCCAATATTCACCAATGCACAGTCTACACTTAAACCTTGCGATTTATGAATTGTCACCGCATATGCCAAGCAAACAGGAAACTGCTTACGACGAACATATAAGTCTTTTACAAGCAAAAATCTAGCAGAACAACGAGCAATTAGCTGTACTTCCTCAATGCCATCAAATTTAATTTTTAAAAATTCAATTCCATCTCTATTTCTGTATTTCACAAAATCAACAACATTACCCATTGATCCATTTACCAGACCTCTTTCAACATGTAAATTCCTTCTTAAAATTATACGGCAGTTCAAGCACACATTCAGAGTCTTTTCAAAACCCGCAGTTTTAGATATACTCTTCTCTAATGAATCCAATGTTGTTTTCAGATTCTCAGACAAAATAATTGTTGATCCCATATGCTCTACTCTGTCAATAGCTTCCAATTTCACAATCTCTTGCTTTTCTAAATGCAACATTTTGTTGTTGAATTTGGCACATTCTGCAAGAGTTGGCATCAAACATATTCCAGATTTTTTCTCAGTAACTTTCTGAAAAATATTCTCAGGCACAACATCTTCGTCTGGATATAAATTTGTCAGTAATCGTGCATGTAAAGCTTCTTTCCCATGCTCGGTCACTTTTCCAATTCTAACATCTTGTAGAATAGTCTTGTAAACTTCATCCTTTGCCTGACGCATATTTTCATGCAGTTCAGCATAATTGAAGTTTAACCATATATTGACGTTGCCAATACTCCCTAAGCACTTCCTGGTATCTTCATGCGTGAGCATTTTGAACACAGGTTGCCCTTTCACTGGTGTCAGCTGCAGAAGATCTCCGAAAACAATGATGTGTTTGCCACCAAATAACACATCATACTCTGTTTTGAGAACTTCTTGCATTCTCAAATGCACAAAGGCAAGCATGACATTGGAAACCATGCTTACTTCGTCAATGATAAGAAGTTTCATTTTCCTCAAGACTCTTCAAACTTCAAAACAAGCATCTCCAGATAGCTTGTGATATTCTAATTTGTTGTCATGCTCCACTGGCAGCATCAGTAAACGATGTAAAGTAATCCCTTTAATGTTATGTGCTGCCAGTCCAGTTGGAGCGGTGACAACACAAGACAGCGATGACTCTGTCCTTTCCTGCAAATAACATGAAATTGCTTTAATAAGGAAACTTTTTCCAGTTCCCGCTTCTCCACTCACGTACAGTCGGACAGGCTTCAACGACGTACATGAGCACTCTTTCTTGTCATGACTTAATCCATGATCAATTTGCATGGTAAGTTCGTCATATATTTTCCTCTGCTCAACGTTGAGTTGTCTTTCCAACTCTTCTAAGTTAACCGCATCCTCCTGAGCATGTGCCATGGCTCTTTCCACTTCATTCATAGCAGTGGCAGCTTCATTTTCGATAAGAGGTCCTCCTAGTGGATCCTGACTCAATGAAGCAGAACTCTGACTGTCCTGAGAACTGTCTCTGGCAATCTCGGCTGCAATCGTTGCTTCCTGCTCAATTTCCACATTCAACATTTCTACATATTTGGGAAAAGCAGGACATTCTATGGTCTCCTTGGCAGCATTGAATGAGTCTTCGTAACAAAGGAAATCTCCAAGCAGTTCCTCTTCTGCACGCCAAGGCTTAAAAAGTTGCAAAAGTGCTAAATAGAAAAACTCCTTTTTTTCAGGAGATTCGCCACTCAATTTTCGATGGTTTATCAAGTGGCATTTTCTTTGCTTGACCAGACATCCCTCACTTCCTATTACAGCATACACTCCTTTCTCAGTATCTTCTTTGATGTTCCTCTTGAATATGTAATTTTGCAGAACCTCATACAGACAAACATTCTCGAGGTGACTGCTTCGATTTGGATAATATGTATCCAACATGTTGCTCTTCAAAATGTCGGTACTGTTTGGCTCCTTTTCCGCCAAATACTCAATTTCCCGCACAGGTTTCAGAACTCGATTTCGCGTTGCAGCAAGACCAACACTCGCCCAAACGATACTCCTGGACTTGGCATAGAGACTTGCTGAAGACAACCGGTCAGAACATTCGTAAGCTCCGATTTCTCGATGCGACAACATCTTCAGACTGAAACTGTACAACTTCTTGCTGAGGCTCTTTTCATGGGAAATGTCCTCCCACATATCCTTCAATTCTGTCTTCTCTTTTTTGGTGATGTAAGATGTCACATACCGAGCCACAGCCATACAGTTATCAGCCACAAACTGTATATCCATGTTAGCATTCCACATGGACAAAATCACCGGGTTGTAGTCGTTAATGTACTTAGACTCTTCGTTCCTCTTCAAATTGTATGTGTTTTTAGGTGATTTCTTCATCACATTATGTCGCAGCGAAGACATCAAACTATTCACTCTTCCTTTAGAAATCACCGGTCGTGGAAAGCCGAAATGACATTTGGTGTAGAACTTGTCTTTGTTCCGGAATTTACGACGACAGTACTTTCCACATCGATGGCTTTGGAAACGTAGAACTTTTTCTCGTAGGCTTTTTTTCTCCTTTGCGTTTGGAACAGCACACGTAGAATACTGTTCTATGAAACTCATCACTGAGTCTTCTGCATCCGTTCCAAATTTAGGTGCATCCTTGATCCACAGCAACATATGTATATGAGGAGCACCTCTTGCTTGGTACTCCTTCCTCCAGAAGAAATCCAACACCTCTCCAAGAGGTGGATTCTTCTTATTCATGATGAAAGACATCATACCTTCAAATCTATGATTGAAGTACCTACATACATTGACTGGATCCAAAGAGCACAGTTCTCCGGGTGTCTTGAATTCGATGTTTTCTACGTTAGCATTTGCCTCTCGTAGAAATTCAAGTAAGTCTTCCCAGCCATACTCAGCACAGCTCAAAGTGAGGAACCATGTGGGAGTTCCTAAGTTCCTTAGCATACATTTTAAATCACCATGACGACGGTACCAGTACTCATTAGTACCACGCTGACACGCCATGAGATTAATCAGGTGAGAATCCAAAATACTGTCTTGGACATTGACTTTATCCATAAAGTCACTTGCCGAGATGTTTTGCATGTGTATACCACTTTTCAAGATGTGGTTCACTGCATATGACAGTCCAGACAGATCGCTTTCAAACAGGAGATGAAACAAATAAGGAATGCATTGTCGAAACCTAGGATCTCCTGCATACAATCGCAAAGTCCGGTATTCAGAAGCAGGAATTTGATGAGGTCGCTCATCATATCTTCCTCCCTGACCTGTTGGAAAAAGCTGTGGGAAACACCGAGCTTCCAAACTTTCCTCCCAAACACTAATGGGACTCCCTTTCGCTTGTTTCATTTGAAACAACTCAATAGCATTCCCCATGACTTCCTTGGAATGCAAAGGATGAACACTATAATGTTCATATATTTCTTCACTAGTACAGGGTTCTACTTTCTCAATTTGACCAGCACACAAATCGTTATCCTCTTCCTCACTTACTTCCTCTTCTGCAACATATAAATTTTTATAGTACTTATTATATTTTTTCAAATACAATGTTGCCCTTTTGACTTTCCTAACATCTACTAAATCTTGCCATATTTTCTTATTCTTTGTCGGAACCCCATTAACTAAGATAACAAGAGGTTCCTCTTCCACTTTTTCTACTCCAATCGTGTTAATGTTTTTCTTCAAATCTAGAGGCAAATAAACAACTCTTCCCTTTAATCCTCTCTGTAAATCTGATGGAGGCAATTTCCCTGTCTTTGGCTCCATTCTTACAATAGCCTGAAAGGGATGGATACTTTGAATCAAAATAGATTCATAAGTATTTAAATCCTTCAATTCAGAAGGAATCTCAACCAATTCCAGATTATTATGAACTGCTCTAGCAGGCATCTGGTTTTGATTTAATTTGTTACAACAATAAGTACACACACGTTGATCCAATCCCAAATCAAAACAATTTTCTACCATCAAGTATGTTGTAAAATCCTTCCATTCACTATTATTTTCCCTTTCACTTTTTCCATATAAATCCACTAACTTAGTCTGATTCTTATAATAAGTGCGTCGACAACACACACAAGTGAAATTTGGCCTCTCACTTGATTTCACCTCAAACGTCGCAATTTCCCTCTGGAAATTATCTGTACTGGAAACCTGTACACTATCTTCCACATTACTCTCTTCTTCTTGGTCAATTTCAACATTCTCCTCTTTACTTCCAAAGTAACAAAACTCAATTTCTTCACATATATTCTTCACATCTATTTCAGAACCATGCAAAAGAGCAGCGCATAATTGTTTAAGCATAATTGCTGGACTCTTAGCATAATACAACATTCTAACTAATTTCCTCACTTTATTATGATGCACTGCTAGCATCCTGAAATGATGAAAAACACTCTGGCATACTCTCCTGGAAAGACAAGCCAGTGAATGACCATGCAAACCTATCACTTCTCTCACTCTGCAAGGATCTAATTCTTGCAACAACTTCATTTTCTGCTTCAAACTGTTCTTACTAAATGACCGTATAAAATCACAAAGCAAATTGATGGAATCCTGTCGTACACTGCAAATACTACTACACTTCCAGGTGTACACAGGACCCTTAGGACGTCTCCCTAAAACCTCATTACCTAACACCTCTTCTATCTCTGTTGTCACAAGTTTTTCTTTTTCAACTGGACAACCATCTTTCACTTCATAAGCTCGACCACTGGTGTCAACTGCATGCACCAAATCATTATCCTGGAAATAACTCTCCTCATTAAAAAATGCCTCAGAGCTTGAACTATGCATCCATTCTCCAGAAAAAACTTCACAAAAATTACTACGATTAACTATTCTCTTCCATCTACTATTTCTTTTGAAATCATAAATTACCTTGTTTAGCTTCCGAATTCTATTGATTGTCAAAATAAATAACTTACGTTTAATTTCAAATGCCTGATCAATAACTTTCTCAACAATTTTTTTTCTCTTATAAAAAACCACTTTCTGCTGACCTTTCTTAATATTTTTTAACAAATTCCCAATTATCCTGTTGCGGAACATTCGTTTACGAATATCCCTAAACTCTTGTTTCCTTCTACTTTCATGCATAGAGTTATCTCTTACTCTAGCAGTAACATTTCTCATTGGCCTTTCCTTACCATTTGAATTCTGTCTCCTTTTCTGGACTGAAACATTTTCTGTAGTAATATTTTTTTTACTACACATATTTCTTATGACTGTTTTTCGACTCTTACCCGGTGCTTTCTTGGTGACTTGACAAATCTTTTTGTTAGAGGACTGCTGCATTCTTCCATGGTCCTGCTGTCTTTGACGTTTTGCAGCCTTTCTTACTCTTTCTTTGCTAGGCATCCTAAAATCTTGAAATAATCTGCAGTTGAATCTGTGGTAAAATATAATAAAAAATGTTATTAACCACTATTACCCAACAGTAAATTAATAACAGTCATCAAAAACTTAACACACTACTTAAGTATATAATATACTAAAGCCTATCTCCAATTTTTCACTGAACAGGACTCATCTCTTCTTAACCTTGGATAAACCTCACCTACTCTGTGTCCCCTGCACATAATTAAATGTAAAGGGGCAGATTTATATTAACTAGCACATCCCCAGGGATGCACCAGTTAACGTGCACCGCTGCTCTGCCACCCACGGTGTGCCGCATTTACAATCAGATAGGACAAAGCTACATCAAAACCCTGCGCCTGCTTGAAGCAGGCATAGATCTTGACGCAGGTAGGATGAAAGCTAAAGCAACAACTAAGTATCGTGTGCAGAAGTTACAAAAAAGGAAAAATGGCGTTTAAACCAGTAATGAGCCCATGCTAACGTAACACAGTGTAAAAATATCCAGGATCTACATCAGTTTGGGGTTCACGAACCTGGCAGGTACAAGGCACTGAGGCTTTCCACCGTGCATGTCTCATCCCAAATCATATGTTGTTTGTGAATGAAACAATTTCCCAGACCAAATGCTTTGGATTGGCTACTTCTAAAAAATTAAACACCCCTACTATCCCGGAGTTGGAGGAATATGATGGTTGGAGTAATTTTACTCGTTGTCCATTAAAGAATTACAGGCCCTACTCCGTAATTCTTCCTTTAACATTTCCAGTATAAATCCAAAAGGTTCACTGCTTTGGCAACGTGCCTTATCCACGGTTTAATAACGCTGCCTTTTGCTTTATATAAGTTTTCAAATTGTATGAAATATATACCAATAGGTCGTTATTAACCTTTAGGTAGTGGTTTTCTTCATGAGGTCTGGTCGCTTCCATACACATACAGATTTTCAAAGATGATCAAGACCTTTATCTGAATGGAGAGGAATGCACTGAGACGCCAGATCATTCACTAATGTGTAGGCACATACAGTTACACGGTTCATGCAACAAACACCGACCAAATATGGCTTGCGTGTTGCAAGGCACGCCAGTTCCTGCTATCATCCCCACGTTCAAGTTCTTGGAAAATGGTAGTTATTTGATGCTCAATAATGAAGATTGTTCTGGGTTAATTAAAAGTATTCATTTTATCGTAACAGTAAATGAACGGGTTATTTGCTGCAGAAATGTTCTATTTCCTCCCACACATGAACATAGGGAGTTTTCAATCTGGCCACAAATACCAACCTTGGGAGCACATTTCAACAGCATGGCAAGAATAAGAGCTCTTTTGTCTCAGAGAGAGGTGGCCTTGAGTTCGGCCCGTGAAACTTTCGTGCTTCACATAGCGAACACCCGTACAGAGCTGCAGACCCTTTTAAATACAGATTCGACTTTGCATTTCAGCAAGATTACCCATTCATTTCCATGCAGCAGGAGGCCCATAGGAATGAAGGTGCAATTTGCGATTAGCAATTACCTCATCGCAAATTACGAATTTTTCCGACGGTGCAGGGGTGTCTCAAGAACACCCTGCTGCACCCCTGAAAAAAAAATTTGGGGTCATATGGCGCACATAAATTTTGAAAACATTCCTTTACCTCAAAAACGATTTTCAACTCATAATTTGAAAACACTGCATATGGGGAAATGACTTAAAATGTCCTTAAGACACATAAAAGCATTTTTTGATTGCCTTTGCAGCATGTTTCAGTCACCTTTAACATGCCTATGTAACGGAAACATTCAAAATCTAAATTTGCCATGCACAGGTGGGAGCATATTTACAAGCAATTTGCTCCACAGACAAACTTCTTACATTGAAATGGGAAAAATAACATCAGAGACTCTCAATTACCTTATAAAGAAGCAGACACCATTATGTCCTTCTCATCAATGTTAAAACCATTGCTTTTTCGATTTACAAGTCATAATTTGAAAACACTCCACAGCTCCTATGCACATAAAAGCCCTGTCAGTACTAATACTTCACATTTTCTCCAATTACAATTTCTCAAAGAAACAAAATCTATTTGTGAAACACTTGAGACAAAGCAACATTTGAAAAACACAACTTTCTTCATAATTTTCTCCTTAAAGCACACTATTTTCTATCTAAATTAAAGAAATTTTTTCTCACCTTAGCAAATACTTTGAGTTTCAAAACAGTCTCAGAAACACACCAATTTGTCTTCAGCAGAGCAAAAGGTATGCACTCCAGAGTCTGCAGCTATCAAAAGCACAGAAATGCTGTAATTCCTCACACAGATCTCTCATGTCACCCAATCAAAACTCTTCCCTCACTTTTTTTCAAAGCAAAACCCTTCCCCCCTCTGCCCCCTCTCTGCTTTTTCTGCATAGCAACCACCTCTTGCAAGACCTCTTACACAACAATGTTGCAATTGAACTCTGAACTCTCAGTGCACCTGCATATCCAAAGCATTCTTTCATTTAATGATTTTTTCTTCGCCACTCAAAATACATCTTTCAACGAACTCATCCATGCACACTAACTTTCTGTTTTCAACAATCAAAATCCACCAATCACTCTTACTGCTTCATTAACACAGAAACTCCTCAGTTTTTTTCATTTTACACTCTCATTTTTTCAACTGCCATTTCATTGCCACACTTCATCTGACTGCAGGAGAACCTTCTCTCGCCATGTTTTCTGTCTGGATTGTTGGACATAGCTACATCTATTGGGCTCAAAGGTACGCTGAAAACAGGAATTTACCTAACCTCAATTTACAAGATGTGGAAATTAAGTGGTTTGGCCACAGAGGATTAAAATGTCACCAATTGATACCATTGGTGAAAACCTTTATGCATTTGCCAAAACCTGACCTGTTAATTGTGCACTGTGGAGGTAATGATTTGGGCACTTTGACTGGGGTAGGTCTGGAAATGCTTTTAAAGGACACCTTTGAGCAATTGATGGCACTTTTTCCTCAGACTGCCTTGGTATATTCAAATATATGCCAAAGACAGAAATGGAGGTGGTCGAACCAATTTTGTCCACAAATTGAGAAATCGAGGAAGCATGTAAACAAATCTGTTTCAGCTTACATGAGAGACCATGGAATGGGCTCCCTGTACAACAATAACTTGCGTTACTACATGCAAGATATCTACAGAGCAGATGGAGTTCACTTCTCAGATGAGGGCAACAGAGTTTTCACTCTGAATTTAAGACTGTGCATTGGTACCTACTTATAAGTACCTAAATGTACCATAAACCCAAAAGCTCTTCTCAGAGCTACCCTACATCTGATCACTCACAATTATTATTTTACTCTAACTTTTTTCACTAATTTTCAAGAAAGTACGCTCCCCAGACCGCTTCCCGGTTCGCGAACCGGGCGCACTCCACGCAAAAAAACTAAAAAAACGGTATATATTTTTTTTGCCCTGCGAGACCCTTTCAAAGCCTCCACATCAAACCTAGGGGGTCAGGGAGGATCTACTATGCCCCCTTATGGTCATTTGCCCCTTCGCTTTGGCCTCCTCTTGTCTCTCGATCCTACCGAGAGACAAGATGGCGGCCGCTACGGACTGTTTGGAATGTTTACAGACGCCGAAAAACCAATCAGCTTCGCAAACCTCCGTAACGCGAAAAGTACGAGAAGCGGAGCGCTGTTACAGATATATATCTTTTTTTGAACGTTAATTTCTCAAAATCCACTAGAGCACATATATTGAGACCTAGCAAAGGCACATCGGGCTACCAGTCCCTACAATTTTGCCAAGTTTCGTGCAAATCCATTCAGCCGTTCGATTATTATTATTATTATTATTTTTGCCCCGCGGGACCCTTTTAAAACCTCCACATCAAACGTAGGGGGTCACCGACGATCTACTATTCCCCCTTATGGTCATTTGCCCCTTCGCTTTGGCCTCCTCTTGTCTCTTGATCCTACCGAGAGACAAGATGGCGGCCGCTACGGACTGTTTGGAATGTTTACAGACGCCGGAGAGCCAATCAGCTTCGCTTCGCAAAGCTCCGTAACGCGAAAAGTACGCGAAGCGGTGCGCTGTTACAGATATATATCTTTTTTTGAAAGTTAATTTCTCAAAATCCACTGGAGCACATATATTGAGATCTAGCAAAGGCACATCGGGCTACCAGTCCCTACAATTTTGCCAACTTTCGTGCAAATCCATTCAGCTGTTCGATTATTATTATTTTTATTTTTTTTTGCCCCGCGGGGCCCTTTTAAAACCTCCACATCAAACCTAGGGGGTGAGCGACAATGTACTATGCCCCCTTATGGTCATTTGCCCCTTCGCTTCGGCCTCCTCTTGTCTCTCGATCCTACCGAGAGACAAGATGGCGGCCGCTACGGACTGTTTGGAATGTTGACAGACGCCGGAGAACCAATCAGCTTCGCTTCACAAAGCTCCGTTGCGCGACAAGTACGCGTCCTGGGCCGCTGCCCGGTCCGCTGTTACAGATATATATCTTTTTTTAAACGTTAATTTCTCAAAATCCACTGGAGCACATATATTGAGACCTACAAAAGGCACATCGGGCTACCAGTCCCTACAATTTTGCCAAGTTTCGTGCAAATCCATTCAGCCGTTCGGGCTAAAAGTGAGGCCAACCGCCCTATGGAAAACTCAATGTTAAAAACACGTTTTGGGACCCCCCTTTTTTCTCGGCCCCCCCTTGACGAACCCCCCCCCAATTTTCAAGGGCTACTCAGAAACAAAATGTGCCATTTTCCTGAAAATTTCAGCCAATTCCGTCCTCAAACGCCAAAGTTATTCAACATAGAATTTTCAAAAATCCCATAGGAAAAAAATCCTAACTATATATACCTACTGGCGACCGCCAGTAGGTAATATATATACACAGAAATACACAGTCACTGGATGTTGTCATCAGTGATGTCATTTGAGATGTCATCAGTGAGGTCATCAGTGATGTCATTTGGGATTTCATCAGTGATGTCATCAGTGATGTCACTGACCATGTCATGAATGATGTAATATGTGACATGATCAGCAGTGGATTGCGGGTGCGCGATATATAGTTAGTACTCGGCCTCCTCTTGTCTCTCGATCCTACCGAGAGACAAGATGGCGGCCGCTACGGACTGTTTGGAATGTTGACAGACGCCGGAGAACCAATCAGCTTCGCTTCACAAAGCTCCGTTGCGCGACAAGTACGCGTCCTGGGCCGCTGCCCGGTCCGCTGTTACAGATATATATCTTTTTTTAAACGTTAATTTCTCAAAATCCACTGGAGCACATATATTGAGACCTACAAAAGGCACATCGGGCTACCAGTCCCTACAATTTTGCCAAGTTTCGTGCAAATCCATTCAGCCGTTCGGGCTAAAAGTGAGGCCAACCGCCCTATGGAAAACTCAATGTTAAAAACACGTTTTGGGACCCCCCTTTTTTCTCGGCCCCCCCTTGACGAACCCCCCCCCAAAATTTTCAAGGGCTACTCAGAAACAAAATGTGCCATTTTCCTGAAAATTTCAGCCAATTCCGTCCTCAAACGCCAAAGTTATTCAACATAGAATTTTCAAAAATCCCATAGGAAAAAAACCTAACTATATATACCTACTGGCGACCGCCAGTAGGTAATATATATACACAGAAATACACAGTCACTGGATGTTGTCATCAGTGATGTCATTTGAGATGTCATCAGTGAGGTCATCAGTGATGTCATTTGGGATTTCATCAGTGATGTCATCAGTGATGTCACTGACCATGTCATGAATGATGTAATATGTGACATGATCAGCAGTGGATTGCGGGTGCGCGATATATAGTTAGTACTACTAACTATATATGGAATTTCAATGGTTTTGTGTGAGTAAAAAAAGGTTTTTTAAATGCTAATTCCTAACTATATATGGTCTATAACCTATGGTTTTTTCAGTGAATTTTCAAGGTTTTGTAAATGCTAATTCCTAACTATATATGGTCTATAACCTATGTTTTTTTCAGTGAATTTTCAAGGTTTTGTAAATGCTAATTCCTAACTATATATGGTCTATAACCTATGGTTTTTTCAGTGAATTTCAATGGTTTTTTAATAGCAAATATCATAAGCTGTCGAATGTCAAGTACGTGGTAAGAAAAAACATTTTCGTGTTTATGCACACTGATCTGCTTTGAATGCTGCCCCCCCCCTCATTTCTATTAGGAGTACTCTCTCTTTGCAGATAGTGAAGGGTAGTTAACGCAGGCCTTTGCCCCCGTTGTAATCCGTCGTGCCTGCTTCTCTCTCCATTTGATTGATTGTTATCCAAGCATTTACTGTTTTAGAATTGGTTCTCTTTGGTTCATTCTCTATTTACAAACAAGCACAGAGTCGCAATACTCTGTTTAGTCTTTGCAGATAGCGAAAAATCGTGTAAAAAAACAAAAGGAATCGAGCAAAATCAGTAGGCCACTAATGGGATCTCTTTTTGACCTCGCTAAAATAGAAACATTAGGAACAACCCCTCATGACAAATACGAAACTAGTGAGATGAACTGAACTCCACACCATGATGGCTGCAAGACAGCTCGGCTCCGCCACCCACCCCGCCCAAAATAACGATAAACTCTATGCAAATATATACAACACACCAGCAAAGTAACAGGGTAAAACATTTTATTAAACAACTATTTACATAACTATTTTAAACTTTTTGTTGCCCGATCCGGCTAGCTCAATCGATCGAGCATGAAACTCATGCACTCTGATGATTCAAAGTTTTGAAGAGTGCTTGTAACACTGTCTGAAGCCTATTTGCACTTGCTTCATCTTCACTATTCTAAAAGTAAGTGGGGGCTGTTTGAGTACGTTACTGCATTTGTAAACAATGTGATGCGGTGCCACCCTGAACCGCTTAACGGAGGCCCCCGAGGGACGGTGTGATGGCGCGGACTCGGAGGGGGCGCTTGGCTCCGGCCCCCTCCCCAAGTCGTGTTCTCCTGGTGTGGCCTGAGATCGCCCCCGACATAGGTGGCCGGCTCCCGGGATCAAGCGGAACTTTTTGCCTTTTGGTAACTCTTCCATTCTTGACCTTGTCCCACAATCCGTTTCACCTAAAGACACGCTGTAGTGGGGCGCCCCTTTACCATTTCAGTTGCCATTCCGCCCGCTTTTGCTACACTGTGCCTCTTCCGCTATTCAGCTGTTTACCGCCCGCTCTTTCGACTACAACGTCTCGCTCACCATGTAGTTGAGTTGCTCCCGCTCTTGCGGTGCAGCGATAGGCGGCTGCCACAGGACTCTCAAAATGGCGGCCGGCTCTTCAGATTTGGGCGTGGTCCACTGAAATGGCCCTGCGACACCTTGGAACTCGGACGCTTGTCTGCTAGGGCTTGGGCTCCATTCTCGAAAGCGTCCCCTCAGCCTTGAAGATTCTACAAAAGTCTTGGGGGCCCCCGACTCCCGCAGGCTTCTGGTGGGGAGCGGCTAGCATGATTGCTCGTGGAATGGCCACGACGGAGCTACGAAATGGTGGTGCTCTCATGCTAACGCCAGCTTCAGTCTGAAACATCCAGAAACTCTGTAGACTACCAATTCGATCAGTTCCGGTAGCGCCCCAACGTGACCCGGTAGAGAAGAACTTGCCCTCCCCTCTTTGACTGATGGTTTTTGTTGCCTGTCCCTTCTGTTGTCATTTAACAGAACTATTTAGCCTGCTGAAAGGGGTTGTGTCCCGACCGCTGGTTGGTGGAGACATTTTGACTATATTCTGGACCTGCGTTGTCGCGTAATGCGTCATATGACGCACCGCGTTAGCGCATCCGGAAGTGATCCGGGGCGCGGCGCGCAGCGCGTAACGTAAGCATAACAGATCATGTAACTTGTTAATAAAACTTTTCATTGGTTCATTTTACTTTTCTTATTCTAATGATGAAAGGCTTGGTCATATGACCTAAAAATTACGCTTTTTATTACTTTCAAACATTATTTTTTTTAAACATATGTTATAATGTCCAGGCTAATGTACTTTCCCGGAAAATTTACAACTGTCCTGCAAGTAAAATATATTCCTTTTTCGAGAAAAAGGGCGTTTCTTCGTCCCATGACGGAGCCGTTGAGCAAAAGAGGGTCGGCCTGCTGTCTTAGTCGCCGATACGCCAAAATATCAGATTCTTATCGATCACTTTATGTTGCAGGAGTAGAAAACACAACAACCCTTGACCATTTATCTTTACTGCGTTCCTGCGTATTATACCTTTTACCCTTCATGTAATTCGAATGCTTTATTTCACTTGCCTTTTACTGATTCTAAAACAGTGACTATTATTAAAAACTTTACCAATGTAAATACTACTACCATGTTTTCTTTTAAAAACCTTTATTGTGAAAATGTCAGTATACAAATACGGGCCTATAACCACGTGGGCCGGCCACGGAGCAAACTGTAATCGTATATGATGAGTAGACATTTACACTGTAGAGGAACGTAACGGGCGGGCCATTAGGTTGCAAGAACTAAGGTGTCTAACAGTTGCGGAATCGGTGGACGTACATTTTATAATTAAAATACGACAGGGCCAGTTACAATAAAATTATCTAGATATACATTTGCGGGCAAGTACCATGGGTGACGTTAATTCGAACTTTCAATAGTACAGTAATCAATAACACATCAGAACTTAATATCAATAGGGATGTCGAAATATTCAATCAATTCTCGTCCCCGCCCGCCATGTGCTTCAAAACTGCATACGTATCTCGCGATTTCAAGGTTCTGCAACCAGTACACAACAACGAGTTACGAGTCCCATTTATTCCGGCGCCATTTTGGGCGAGGACGGGCAGGTCCAGGATATAGTCAAAATGTCTCTACCAACCATTGACTATGATGATGTTCATATGCTGTATTTATTAGAGTAACACTCATCTGTCCACATGAAATTAATTTGCCACAATCTAAACATGTCATTTTAATCTTTCCAAAGTTCTTCTAAATATTTGGGACCGTTTCCCTTGCCTCTGATGCTGTCAGTGCCAGTTCTTTGATGAATGTACTGGCAGGTCGGGGGTTCTCCTCCAAATCTCTCTTTTATGCAGCACTATAATTAATCGGTGCCACCTCTCCATATGACGATGCATGGTATAGTTACCATAACTATATTTTTTTTCGGTTCCTCTGGAGAGTACATCGTGGCAGATGAAGCGTGTAACGTACCGGGAATTTACCTTTTTTGCATGTAGAGGAAAGGAAAAAAAATTCGAGCGTCCGAGTTCTAAGGTGTCCCAGGGCCATTTTAGTGGACCAGGCCCAAATCCAAAGGACAGGCCGCCATTTTGAGAGTCCTGTTGCAGCCGCCTGTCGCTGTAGCATCAAGAGCGGCCGAAACTCAGCTGAATGGCAACTGAAACGGTAAAGGGGCGCCCCACTACAGCAGACGAGCCTCCACCTGGGAAGGCCCGTTCATGCCGCCTCCCCCACCCTTCGGGCACCCCACGCCGTTATTCGGAGCAGGATTGTAGGATGGCCACACCAATGCGGCAACTTGCTAGACACCACCTCGGTGCCAACCAAATCTCAGCGCCTTGTGGTGTCTTCTATTCAGAAAACATTGTTGTGCTGCCTTCGACCTATTCGCCGCAAGTGCGCACGCAACTCAGCTGCATAGCTTGCTAGACACCACCTCGGTGCCATCCGGATCTTGGCGCGTTGCGCTGCCTTTGGCCCCATTCGCACATCGGTCCGCTACTGACGCCACCTCACAGGCCAACGGGGCGCCCCACGCCCACTTTCAGCATTGTAGGATGGCCACACCAGTGCGGCAACTTGCTAGACACCACCTCGGTGCCATCCGGATCTTGGCGCGTTGTGCTGCCTTCGGCCTATTCGCACATCAGTCCGCTACTGACGCGAACTCACAGGCCAACGAGGCGCCCCACGCCGACTTTCAGCATTATAGGATGGCCACACCAGTGCGGCAACTTGCTAGACACCACCTCGGTGCCATCCGGATCTTGGCGCGTAGTGAAGCTGCAGCAGCTGCAAATAAGCTTCAGACAATGTTACAACCGCTGCTCAGAACTCTCAACTATGACACCACCTCGGTGCCATCCGGATCTTGGCGCGTTGCGCTGCCTTTGGCCCCATTCGCACATCGGTCCGCTACTGACGCCACCTCACAGGCCAACGGGGCGCCCCACGCCCACTTTCAGCATTGTACGATGGCCACACCAGTGCGGCAACTTGCTAGACACCACCTCGGTGCCATCCGGATCTTGGCGCGTTGTGCTGCCTTCGGCCTATTCGCACATCGGTCCGCTACTGACGCTGCCTCACGTGCCAACGGATTTTCTACGCTTTTTATACCCTATGCCGCATAACAGGTCATGTGACTTGTTTATAAAACTTTTCATTGGTTCATTTTACTTTTGGTTTCCTAATGATGGAAGGCTTGATCATATGACCTAAAAATAACACTTTTCAAACGATGAAAGCCTCACCTTGTTTCTGGATGTTTCAGACTGAAGCTGGCGTCAGCATGAAAGCACCACCATCTCGTGGCTCCGTCGTGGTCATTCCGCGAGCAATCATGGCAGCCGCTCCCCACCGGAAGCCTGCAGGAGTCGGGGGCCCCCAAGACTTTTGTACAATCCTCAAGGCTGAGGGAACGCTTTCGAGAATGGGGTCCAAGACCTAGCAGACTAGCGTCCGATTTCCAAGGTGTCCCAGGGCCATTTCAGTGGACCAGGCCCAAAAAGGAAAGAGCCTGCCGCCATTTTGAGAGTCCTGTGGCAGCCGCTTATCGCTGCACCGCAAGAGTGGGCGCAACTCAGCTGAATGGCGGATTTTGACACAGTGGACCAAAAGCGGACGGAATGGCAACTGAAACGGTAAAGGGGCGCCCCACTACAGCAGACGAGCCTCCACCTGGGGAGGCCCGTTCACGCCACCTCACCCCCCCCCCGGGGCGCCCCACGCCGTTATTCGGAGGGCGGCAACTTACTGGACATCACCTTGGTGCCATCGTTCTGCTGCCTTGGAACTATTCGCACAACAGACCGCTACTGATGACCCACCCCCCGCGACGCCCCACGCCGGATACCGAAATCAGTGCGGCACCCAGGCAACATCACCTGGGTGCCGTCCAGAAATCTGGACGTTGTGCTGCGTTGGGACTATTCGCACAACCGACCGCTACTTCCTTCTTTTTTCCTAAAAATGTTTAAATGTTTTTACTGTTTTTGTTTTGTTGTATATATTTATAAGTTATTAAAGTTTTATAATCCTACTACTTTGTTGGAGTGCTATATATTTTTAATGTGACACATAATTGTAAAAACTTTGATGTACAAAGAGGCATCCCTGGAATCTTCCGCTTCAGGCTCGGTCCCCTCCCCAATCACAATACAGAATGGTTTTCAGATAGTAGGAACGCGTGTGGTGTGACGGATCTCATCGGGTGTGGGCCTTGATCTACTATAACTCCTTTGAAGAGGGGTGATTCTTTACAGCTGGGGCCATAAACTACATCTGCAGGGCTAGCTGATAGCCTGGGACCGGCCTGGACAATCGGACACAGAGGAAGAGGAGTGTCAGAGGGTGCGGTAGTGAATAGGGCGAAAGGGAGGTGTCGGACAGGCACAGATTGTGATTCTCAGGGAAGAGCAGCGCAGATGGGGGGAGGTTTATTGCCCATGCGTAAGACAGAGAGCGGGGGTGACCAGTGCCTGGGGGAGATGCTTGCGAGGGTGGGGAGCCATGCTAAGGATCGACAGCGTGCAGAGAGTGGGTCTGGTCAAGGCATCTAAAATGGCTGCCGTGCACGACAAAAGTGTGGCATTTGAAAAAAGGCAAGATGGCGCAGACAATGTTTATCAACACTTCCTGATTTCCTTCGAATCGAACGTTAACAGACGTTATCTCTACCACACTACCGGTCCCCCTGGGCTTAAACGCGGAGATGGTAGGGACTGCATCCCGTGGAGATAGGCCGAGACGTCACTCAGCAGAAAAAAAAGAAAAAAAAAAGTCTATAAACATACAATAAGTTAAAAGTCAATCATTCTTGTTTCCTTGTAGTACGCTCCCCAGGCCCGCGGGGCCCTTTTAAAAACTCAACATCAAACCTAGGGGGTCAGGGAGGATCTACTATGCCCCCTTATGGTCATTTGCCCCTTCGCTTTGGCCTCCTCTTGTCTCTCGATCCTACCGAGAGATAAGATGGCGGCCGCTACGGACTGTTTGGAATGTTTACAGACGCCGGAGAACCAATCAGCTTCGCTTCACAAAGCTCCGTAACGCGAAAAGTACGCGAAGCGGAGCGCTGCCCGGTCCGCTGTCACAGATATATATCTTTTTTTGAACGTTAATTTCTCAAAATCCACTGGAGCACATATATTGAGACATAGCAAAGGCACATCGGGCTACCAGTACCTACAATTTTGCCAAGTTTCGTGCAAATCCATTCAGCCGTTCGATTATTAATATATATTTATTTTTTTTGCCCCGCGGGGCCCTTTTAAAACCTCCACATCAAACCTAGGGGGTCAGGGAGGATCTACTATGCCCCCTTATGGTAATTTGCCCCTTCGCTTTGGCCTCCTCTTGTCTCTCGATCCTACCGAGAGACAAGATGGCGGCCGCTACGGACTGTTTGGAATGTTTACAGACGCCGGAGAACCAATCAGCTTCGCTTCACAAAGCTCCGTAACGCGAAAAGTACGCGAACCGGAGCGCTGCCCGGTCCGCTGTTACAGATATATATCTTTTTTTGAACGTTAATTTCTCAAAATCCACTGGAGCACATATATTGAGACCTAGCAAAGGCACATCGGGCTACCAGTCCCTACAATTTTGCCAAGTTTCGTGCAAATCCGTTCAGCCGTTCGGGCTAAAAGTGAGGCCAACCGCCCTATGGAAATTAACATTGGAAAAACGCGTTTTGGGACCCCCCTTTTTTCTCGGCCCCCCCTTGACAAACCCCCCCCCAAATTTCCAGGGGCTGCTCAGAAACAAAATGTTCCATTTTCCTGAAAATTTCTGCCAATTCCGTCCACAAACGCCAAAGTTATTAGACATAGAATTTTCAAAAATCCTTACAATCACTTCGCTACAACCTCATAAATTAAAAATAAAAATGAATAATGTCTCAAACAATTTTTGATTTCTAAATATAAATTTATTCTTCTGAATTTTCATAATTTGAAAGAACTAGTAACATGTCCTCATCAGGAATTTCCTCTTCAATCATCTCATCAGGAATCTCCTCATGAAAAGTCTGCAATGATGATTCTTGTAACTCTATGGTCTCCAAACATTCGATAAATTCGCCGTCAAGAGATTGATCAAAAAAATCATTCAAGTCATCTCCTCCATGTGAGAATATTTCATTATTGGTGCTGTCAATTTCAATAAATGTAGTGGATAATTCAAAAGAAATTGCCACGGTCTCTTCATTGTGATCCATTTTATTTTGAAATTTCTTGCTGTAAATTGCAGAAAAAAATAATCACTTTCATTTATCGTTTTTAGTAATACATAATATAAAACTAACTTTATCAAGTATTTAGTATAACAGAAGGACTGTAAATAAATAACAGAAAACATTTTTCAAATTATCTTAAAGTGTACAACATAGTTCCCCTTACAAATTAACAACTCACCTTTTTGAAAGTAGGAGAAGCGTTAGTACTGTGTAAATCAAACACCAGAAATTGAGCACCAAAAATTCCTCACAAATGTACCTCAGACAGTAGTATCACAAAATGGCTGTGGTTTCCTCTCATTTTAGAGATATACATAACCAATTAACTTTCATCACACACAAATACAAAACCAAAGTAACATTTTAAATGGTTCTAAATTTCAACACTTTCAAATGTGTTTTCCCCATGCAATTTTCCATAGGACATTTAGATACGTCTACAGCCTGAATGGCTGAACAGAATTACACCAAACTTGGCAAAATGGTACATCAAACCTAGGGGGTCAGGGAGGATCTACTATGCCCCCTTATGGTCATTTGCCCCTTCGCTTTGGCCTCCTCTTGTCTCTCGATCCTACCGAGAGACAAGATGGCGGCCGCTACGGACTGTTTGGAATGTTTACAGACGCCGGAGAACCAATCAGCTTCGCTTCACAAAGCTCCGTAACGCGAAAAGTACGCGAAGCGGAGCGCTGCCCGGTCCGCTGTCACAGATATATATCTTTTTTTGAACATTAATTTCTCAAAATCCACTGGAGCACATATATTGAGACATAGCAAAGGCACATCGGGCTACCAGTACCTACAATTTTGCCAAGTTTCGTGCAAATCCATTCAGCCGTTCGATTATTATTATTATTTTTTTTTTTTTTGCCCCGCGGGGCCCTTTTAAAACCTCCACATCAAACCTAGGGGGTCAGGGAGGATCTACTATGCCCCCTTATGATCATTTGCCCCTTTGCTTTGGCCTCCTCTTGTCTCTCGATCCTACCGAGAGACAAGATGGCGGCCGCTACGGACTGTTTGGAATGTTTACAGACGCCGGAGAACCAATCAGCTTCGCTTCACAAAGCTCCGTAACGCGAAAAGTACGCGAACCGGAGCGCTGCCCGGTCCGCTGTTACGGATATATATCTTTTTTTGAACGTTAATTTCTCAAAATCCACTGGAGCACATATATTGAGACCTAGCAAAGGCACATCGGGCTACCAGTCCCTACAATTTTGCCAAGTTTCGTGCAAATCCATTCAGCCGTTCGGGCTAAAAGTGAGGCCAACCGCCCTATGGAAATTAACATTGGAAAAACGCGTTTTGGGACCCCCCTTTTTTCTCGGCCCCCCCTTGATGAACCCCCCCCAAATTTCCAGGGGCTGCTCAGAAACAAAATGTTCCATTTTCCTGAAAATTTCTGCCAATTCCGTCCACAAACGCCAAAGTTATTAGACATAGAATTTTCAAAAATCCCATAGAGAAAAAATCCTAACTATATATACCTACTGGCGACCGCCAGTAGGTAATATATATATATATATATATATATATATATATATATATATATATATATATATATATATATATATATATATATATATATATATATATATATATTATTTTTTAAATGTGTGTTTTCCCTTGAGGGGCACAATCTGTCCCTCTCTGGATATTGCAAAACATAAATATGGCCCTCAAAGAGGATATACCCATGTTCTGAGTGTCTACCCTTCTTCCTACATTTCTTTGTTTTTTTGGGGAAATAAGTCATTCCAACGTGATCGGCCCCCTGGGAAATTCACATTTAAAAAAAAAAAAAAATGCGGGCCTCCTGGAGGTCGGCCTTTGGTCCGTATTCAAGGAAGGCTGACCTCCTGAATATTTCCCTGTATTAAACTTTTTAACATTCCACTGGGGAGCTGATTGCACCCCCCAGTGTAAAAACACATTTTTATTAAAAATGTCCCTCTGGGGGGATCATCCAGTTGCCTCGAGGGCCGCCCCCTAACAAATAACCCTGGTGGCATAGTAGAATTCCTGGCTGTAGACATGCTTCACGGCCAGGAAACTGTTTCAGAGAAGCCACATTGCAAAGGGGAGACTATCCCCTTTCTAATAAGGCCTCCCTGAAATGTAGGGAAGACTTTTGAGGCATTTATTTTCCCACTGGAGCAGAAGAGACCATTCCCCTTGTTGCTTTCAGTACTCCAGTGGGGAATCTGTGATGTCAAAGTTCCTAATGGCATCCTGATGTCACGGATGACCGGGAGAGTGGGTGGGGGCTGACGCGGAAGCAATTCCACATCTC
The DNA here is from genome assembly GCF_964261635.1 of Lissotriton helveticus. Taxonomy (NCBI): domain Eukaryota; kingdom Metazoa; phylum Chordata; class Amphibia; order Caudata; family Salamandridae; genus Lissotriton; species Lissotriton helveticus. The sequence goes on along the minus strand of NC_136071.1, from coordinate 926,152,326 downwards.
CCCTGCACGTTTTTTTTAAAAAGAGGAAAATCTGGATCCTTTTAACCCTCCCCAGTGGGAAGGCGGAGCTGATGTCTCCCAATGGTCGACAGTCGTACCAAAGGTGTTAAAGAGCTTGTCACTTTTGAGTGGCTTGCAACCTCATTTCAACTTGCAAACCGCTAATACATACCATTCCTAATTGCTACTAGAAGGTGACACGTGTTTTAAGGAAAGGATTTGTATGGACCATTTTGTGAGCTAGAAAAGTATTTCTGACCTGCAAAGTGGGTTTATTACAAAGCCAAAGGATATTTTTTGTGGTTGCAAACTCAGGGCTTGCAAATGCAAAGTGGTTCTGTATTTTAGGTCTCTAAATATTCAAGCGCTTGCATGCCATTCCCACAGTCTGTGGACTTTGTTGGCTTTTCACTCTTTTCTTCCCACTCCAGTATGTCACATTGTCCTACTGAACATATGATTGTGATTATGTTGGAGAGCAGTCTTTTAACTGTGTCATTTCGGGGTTTTTCTGTGCACTGTGAGACGCCAGAAATTATAACATTTGCTTTAGCTGGAGATGAGCACAATGTTAGTTAAAAAATATAATTAGCATTTTTAACAAAATTGACAATGTTTCAGTATCAGCATTCTTACAGTGGGAACACTTCTGTAGTGTACATTGTGTGTGACTTGCACCCGCTAGAAATAAGCAGCACTCTGCATAGTACAGTGCCACTCAAAGTTAGGCGCGAACTTCATTAAAGCAACAAACCAACACAGGGGGGAGTAATCTGAAAAACTGTGATCAGGATGACAGTTGGTTTACACTTGCCATTTAATCACAAAATGTCTATGCCATCTGTGAGAAGCCACACAGGCAAACGTGTCATCACATCTAATAATCAAATGCGGAAACAGACAGAACATGCTGGGGAAAACAGACTGCCTAAATTACCCCCAAGCCCACAACTTGAAAATTCAGTGTGAACATATTCAGGAGGCGAGTTGTTTATGAAAATTAGAAGGTAATATTCGTGAAAAACAACGCTTAATGTCCTTGAAAAGTATCTATAGTCGTCTTGAAACTTGGCAGGACACAAAGGAGAGACAGAGCACAATTCATTCATTTTAAAGTGGTTTAACTATGATCCTCATCAGAAGGGAGCACAATTCATTCATTTTAAAGTGGTTTAACTATGATCCTCATCAGAAGGGAGCACAATTCATTCATTTTAAAGTGGTTTAACTATGATCCTCATCAGAAGTCTGGAGAGATTCGTAGTTCTGACTGCTTACCCACAGAGGAGAGATCTGGTGTACCTTGTGTTCCCAGCCAGTTCCTCTTTTTCTCCCCACTCCATCTCCAACCATGCAGAAAGTAAAACGTTTGAACCCAAATGTACAAATGCTTTGTGTTCGGTTTGGGTTACTTTTCAAATGCAAACCTGACGTAAAGTATTTAGCTGGGATTTTCATTCCTATGCACTTCATGATTTGCTCTAGATGGTTACGCAAACTCCCAGAGAAACTGCATAATGCTCTACCTTGCATTACTTTGCTTCATGAGGGCGTTCCAAGGATGGTACACGGAAGTTCTCATTTAAACACCCATGGTTTTTTTTGCATATCCCTATTTACAAAGAATTGTAGATTTGAATTTGCACAAAATATTTGGTTCCTCCTCGAGGCATGCGAAACAAGGTGAAATGTTTTAATTTCTCCGCATTTTTCCCACTTTGCATATGTGCTACACTGTACACCACACACAGTGGGAAACGTCTAAACGTATAGTCTTTGTATTGAAAAGGACTCCTTCCAGTACAAAAACTATGCTTCTGACAATGCAAACACCCTTGTACTATGGCGTAAGGGTGTCTGCATTGGTGCATGACTGTCTAAAGAGCTCCAGGTAGACAGCAGAATGTGCCACATCTTGGGAGATATGGCACTCAGGGGAATCCTCAACCCCGCACTTTAACAGCTACAGCGGGGTGGGGTTTTTAATGATCCTCTTCTATTTGCAAGTCGGCAGACAACTGCTCATAATTAACGCGAAAAGGTGGGAAGGTGACCGAGTGAAAGGATGAATGGATGGATGGATGAGTGAAAGGAAGGAAGGATGAATGGATGGAGGGATGTGTGAAAGGGTGGATGAATGGATGATAAGAGAAGAGTTGATGGATGAGCAAGTGAAAGGATGGTTGGAGTAAAAGGGTGAAGGGATTGATGGAGTGAAAAGCTTGATTTATGGACTGATTGGAAGGGTGGATGGACGAGTGAAAGGATGGATGTGTGAGTGGAAGGAGGGGTGTAAGGACATATGAGTGAGAGAATGGATAAAGGAGTGTAAGGGAGGATAGATGAATAGTTGGATGAAATGGTGCACAGATGGAGGAGGGAAGTGGTGGAATAAAATGGTGGATGGATGGATGAGATAAAAGGTGAACAGATAGATGCATGGCTGATGAAGTAAAAGGATGGATAAGTGAAAGGAAGGAAGGATAGATGGATAGATGAATGTAATTTGTACTTGGATAATTACAGAAAGGAAGGATCAATGAGTGAAAGGGTAAATTGATGGATAGATGAGTGGATGGATGGGTGGACTGAGTGAAAGGGTGGATGGCTGGATAGATGAGTGAAAGGATGGCTGTAAGGATGGATGAGTAAAATAATAGATGGATGAGGAAAAGACGGGGCAGAATGATGGCTGGATGAAAGGGTGGACAAATGAGTGAAAGAGTGGATGGATGTATGTGAGTAAAAGGATGGATGGATGTGTGAAAGGATAAATGGATGGATGGATGAGTCATAGGATGGATAGATGAGTCAAAAGATGGAGGGCTGAGTGAAAGGGTTGAGAAATGGATGAGTGTAAGGGAGGATTTATGGAGTGAAAGGATAGATGGATGAGTGAGAGTGGATGAATGAGCAAAAAGATGGATGGATGGATAAAAGAAGGGATGGATGGATGAAGTGAATGGGTAAGTGAAAGGATGGATGACTGAGTGAAAGGACGAATGTGTTTTATGGATACGTTGGAAGATAGATGGATAGGTGTGTATATGGATGGGTGGACAGATGGACGGAATGATGATAGACTGAATGCTGGATGACAGACTGAATGGATGAGAGAATATAAGGTGAAATGGTGGAAATCAGCGGGTGGATGGAAGGATGAAAACTTCAATGGATAGATACTTGGAGTGAAGAGACAAGCAAGCTCTTCTGGGGAGGGTCGCCATGGCTTGCTCCTCTTGCTTGGTGCCATAAGAATGTGGTTAAAAGTGGGAAGTATTTTAACTTTCTGGCTACTCCATGGTGTTCTACTCGCTCTCGTTCACACAGAATAACACAGCATCCTTGCCTTGTGGGGCTTCTTTATAAATATGTGCCTGAGTATTTGGATGGTGTCATGATTGATAGTGGACGGAAGGAACTAACTTTGAAATTCCTGGGGCGGGGGTTGGGGAGGGGGGGGGATGGGGAGGTAGAAGGAGCAAACTTTGACTTCTGTGACATTGCCAGAAGAGGTGTTGTTGGAAACGTCCTTACCAAAAGAGATGTCACTGGCAGTTTTCCAACCTTTAGAAGTCACTGAAAATGTACGCTTTTAGATTCAGCGTATTACTTAAATGGAATGATGGCTGCCTCAAATACCAACCCTCTGCATCAAGCAAATATTGAAGACATCGTTTCACTAAAGAGCAGGAATGGGTTGGTTGAATCACACTGGTCGTAAAGCTGTATATTTATGACCCCTCTGTCTTGCTTTGCAAATCAATACCCTGTTACAGATTTGAAAACTAAATTTGTCTATATTTAATTATGTTTAACAACAACGTGTTTTTCTACTCTTTTGGGGTACGCCATTGCTACCAAATAGCTCCATGTCATGTGTGCCAGTGCTGGCTTTTTCTCTCAACGTATATTGCATTCAGGGAAATATAGTTGTATGCTTGTCATTGCAAGTATAGAATCATATATTCTCAGGCTTAAGCCAAAGACGCCCATAGCTGAAGTGATCGGACACAGAAGCCATTCTGGTATGCATAATGTTGTACTGTGGCCCGTGTGGTCACCCGTGGTCAGGGTTGACCCAAGGCCTTGCGCAGGGGCTGGATGCGCAGCAGCGATATATGCACACCGACACCAGAGCTGTACTCGGAAGTGACGTGCTCGAGCTCAACGTCCTTCTTTTATTGACGCCGCAGGCCACGCCTGGCCTGCGGGTGTAGGGATGCGTGCGTGCGTAAGCTAGACCACTCACGGTCACTACATCCCTATCCAACCATACAATTTGTTTTCTTATAAATCAAGGAAATCAAAATTAGTCTTATAATATTTCACACCACAATGCCTGAGTACTTGCGTGTCCCTTGTTGATCGATTCAGGGTCTCAGCAGGCAGGCATAGTCTTTCAACCTCTGGCTCGGCGGTGGGTTGGGTCTCAGGTTGTATCTTCGGCCGCTTCCCCTGCCATCATCATCATTCTGATGAGTATCCCTGGCTGTAGCCGCCGATGTTTGGGATGATGCCGTGGATTCCTGATCTTCTACTTGGCATTCTGGGGGGTTTGTATTGTCTCTTCCAGGAGTCGCCGCCCCATTTGGCTGGTATCCTCTCCTGCTGTCTCCGATCGTTGCCTAGACTCCGGTTGGAGGGCTTTGAACCACGAGGTGTTTCGTGATACCTCTTCACCTTCCTTTTGGGCTGTGACCATGGTGCCTTTTGTTGCCGTCACTGTCCACGTGCCCGGCTCGTAGCGGGTTTGGAACTTCCCTCCCGGACGTCTGTTCCTAATAATCACTTGTGTGCCCAGGCTTAGGTCTCTTGGAGTGGCCCTCCTCTGCATGCTGATGCGCTGATTCCCTTGCCGTCTCCGCGCCTGGGCTTCTTCGGTGTTAGCCAGGGGTGGTGCCCAGCCTGGGGCTGTGGGGAGGAGGTCTCTCCGGGGTCCTTGGAACATGAGGGTCCATGGGCTCCTTTGGGTTATGCAGTGGGGAGTGCTCCGATATTCTCGCAGGAATTTGTGCAGTCTTTGTTCGGGGTCAGCATGTTCCACTAAAGCGATTCGGAATACTTTGTTGAGGGTCCGCATAAATCTCTCCACCTCTCCGTTCGCCTGTGGCCACTGAGGTGTGATGCGGCGGTGTTGAATTCCTCTTGTTGTGAGAAATGTGGCGAATTCAGCCCCCTGGAACGGTGGTCCGTTGTCGCTTCATATTTCCACGGGGTAGCCGAACATGGAGAAGATCCTTTCCAACGCCGGTCCTACATGCGTGAATGCAGTGGAGACTACTCTCTCCACTATCGGGTACTTGGAGTACGAGTCGATGACTACTAGTGTGTGTCCTTCCCCGGGGAAGCTTCCAATGTCTATGCTCACCTTGGTCCAGGGAGCTGTACAGGCGTCTTCCGTGATTATGGGCACAGGTCTCTCCGGGTCACTTGTTAGTTGGCAACTCATACAATTCCTCACGTACTCTTCTACCCTGGTTTCCAGGTCCGGAAACCACACCTTCTCCCTCATCCGTGCCTTCATCTTGGTCGTGCCTTGGTGTCCTCCATGGGCGAGCTGCACCGCCCGGTGTCTTAGGCTTTGGGGTATGACTAGTCGTGTTCCTCTTAGCAATATTCCGTCATCTGTGGCACTTAGCTCGTGTCGTACTCGCCAGAATTTGGTGAGTGATTCCTTGTCTTCCGCGGCCCAGGAGGTGGGTGGGCGTAAGTAATCAGCCCATGATCCATCTTGGACTGCCTGAAGCGATCTCCGGTATGTATTGCCGGTGGCGGCGGCTTCCTTAATATCTGCCAAAGTCATGCTGTTCGGGCATGAGGTGAGGGCCACCCACTGAGCGTACTCCTCGCAGTCGTCGTCCGCTGGTTCAGGGTCTTGTGGCGAGGGGTGGCGTGACAAGTAGTCCGCAGGATTTTTGGCCCCTGGGCGGTAAGTGACCTCCATCTCGTACGATTGTAGCAGGATCACCCACCGTTCGATGCGAGGTGGCGGATGGGGAGCACTTCCCTTGAAGAGGGGCACTAGTGGTTGATGGTCAGTGACCATTACAAACGGGTGGCCTTGTAGGTATAAGTGGAAGTGGCTGCAGGCCCACTTGATAGCAAGGGCTTCTCGCTTGACCTGGGCATACCTCGTCTCGGTCGGGGTTAGGTCCTTGCTGGCAAACGCTAATGCCGTCCACTGGCCAGGTACATGTTCTTGGGTCAGGACCGCGCCGAGTCCCACCGGACTGGCATCAACAACCACCTCCGTGCATTTTGTGGGGTCGAAGTAGGAGGGTGTGGCTTTCTCCAGGAGTGCATCCTTGATCCCTTGGAATGCTTCGTCTTCTCTCGAGCCCCACTGCCATGGGGCGTCGGCTTTAGTCAGTGCTCGTAGCGGCTCACTCCTGGTGGCCAGGCCCGGTATGAATCGGCCACAATAAGTGGCCATACCGAGGAAGCTTCTCACTTCTGTCAGGGACTTCGGCGCTAGAGCGTCCTTGATGGCCTTCGATTTCCTCGGGTCAATCTGGATGCCCTCCTGATTGAAGACATAACCAAAGAACTCTATCGAGGGATGAAAGAACTGACATTTCTCTTTATGGAGGGTGGCTCCGTGGGTGCTCAGTCTCTTCAGGACATCCCTCAAGTGCTTGTGGTGTTCTGAGGCAGTGGCAGAGTGTATCAGGATGTCGTCGCTGACATTTATGACTCCCGGTAGTCCCGAGAGGAGTTCTCGGATGGTGTTCTGGAACACCTCCACCGCCGAGGAGATGCAGAAGTTCAGCCGCTTATAGCGTCGGAGCCCCATGTGGGTGCTAAAGGTGGTGATGAAGCGACTTTCCTCCGCAGGGGCAGCTGATGGTGTCCGGCATTTAGGTCTATCTTTGAAAACCACTTCGACCCATTTACATCAGCGACGATGTCATCCATGGTTGGGGTCAAATGTCTCTCCCTTCGGATCGCGGTATTTGGAAGCCACATGTCGATACACAACCTGATTGCGCCTGGCTGCTTGGGTTTCTCCACAATGACCATGGGCGACTCCCATGGGGTGGGCCCTGTGACTTTTTCGATGACGCCCAGTGACTCTAGTTTCTCCAGTTCCTTCTCCACCACTGGGCGTAGGTGGAAGGGTATCCGGCGGTGGCACAAGGCAGTAGGGGTAATCGATCTGTCGATGTGCAGTTTGACAGGTGCACATTTGATGCAGCCCAAGTCTTTGAACAGTTCGGGGAAGCGGGCCAATAGCGTCTCTACTTGATGTGCCCTTATGCGGTTTGCAAAAGCTATGAGTTTCAAGTCCTCTGCTGTGTGACTGCTTATCAATGTGTCAGCCTCCCGGTTGATAATGTGGATCGTTGCCATCACTTGTGACGCATCGGCCTGGATTGGTATCGTGATTTTTCCTTTGAGAGGTAGCGGTGTGTCCGCTCCGTAGGCGAAGATTCGCATCTTGGATGGTATCACCTCAGGCCGTGGGCGTAGTTTGTTGAATTGTTGTAAGCCCATCACATTTACCGTGGCGCCGGTATCGATTATGGCCTTGACCTCGTTTCCCGCCATTTGTACAATGCATGTAGGCTGTGGCCGTCGTCGTTGTTTAAGCTCTCGTGCAAATGAGACAATGTATGCCTCCTCATCCTCCGACTCTGAGTCATCATATACTGTGGGTAGGAGTTTCTCTGCCCTGGTTGGCGGTGGGTCGTTTAGTGACAATTGGCGGACAGCTTTTGTGGGCATCCGTGACTTTCTGAATGTTTTTGGCGTGTTTCTCTTGCGACATACTGACGCAAAATGGTTTGGTATTTCACAATTTGCACACGTCTTCCCCTGTGCCGGGCAGTCCTTGGCCGTGTGGGGTTCATGCCCACAGTATCCACATCGTGTTCGAGTTGGGTCCCTTCGGTATTCCTTTTGCAGTGGGCCACGTGGTTGGGATCGTACTGCATCCGCCCGTTCTACTTTGATAGTTTCTACCTTGGTTTGTGGCTTATGTAATGCCTGTTCCATGGCGGTGGCTCTGACGCTTGAGAGTTTGTGGGATCTAGCGAGGATTAGGATGTCTTCCAGTGAAATGCCCGGTTTTCGTAGAATCGCCCCTCTCAGTGTCTTGTCTCCACACCCTTGAATTATCTGCCTTCTTATGGCTTTCGGGTGGTCTTCGTCAGTGGAGCTGGCCAGCTCCCTGACACGGGCATGGAATTGGTCCATCGTCTCGCCTTCCCTCTGGCGTGCTTGCCCCAATTTGAAGACCTCAAAGTCCACATTCAGTTGGGGGTCAAAATGGCCGTTCAGAGCGGCGACCGCTGCGTTATAGTCATTCGTGGGCCCTGTGTTGGGCAGGTGCTTGAACAGCCTAAATATTTCATCGCCTGCGTAGTGCAGCAAGAGCGACCGCTTCACTGCATTGTCTGTCTCTCTTGTCACCACAAAGTAGTTCTCTAGTCTTTCAAGCCATACTTTCCATCTTGGGGAGGCCGTAGGTGGGTCGGTCGCTTCACTGAATGGCGGGAGCACCCAGTGGCAGCATGTTGGAATGGGATGGTGATGATGGGTGCCGGCGCGTCTTCGTCCCCCATGGTGACGATGCGTTGGGGCGGTATCCGTGGGTCCCTCTTGGCTCTGTCCCTTTCCTGCGCTGGCTCTGCAACGGCCACGTGGTCGCTGTGCGGCTCACCTCCGTATCTTTGCGAAAATCCGAGGACCTCAGGGACGCCTCGTGGTGTTCACACCGTAGGCCGCGCTTCTCTCACGGCGACGTCAGTCGACAGGCAGCGTGTGGACGCCGTGCGCTGGTCCGGAGGCTTCCCCACCCCTTGACGCGGGCAGAGGGCGATCTGGGGTGCAGCAGGTACACCCCCAGCGAATTCCACAGCTCACCCTCAATGCGGGAGCCTTCAGCAGGGTGATTTACACTCTCACGCGCGATGCGTGAGAAATGGCAGGGTTCAGCGCCGTTCCGCGTCTCACGTGAGATGCGTGGGAAACGGCAAGGCGTCGCAGAACGAAAACCGGCTCCGCGCGCTCCGGCGCCGCTGTCTCCGCCAGGCCTCGTGGGAGTCGCCAGGTCACGTGGGAGTCGTCGTGGACCCAAATGGAGGGCAGAGGCCAGGCACGCAGGCCCCAACGTGGCAGGGACTGCTGAGCGGGATGTCCGCGGCAGGCACCGCGGAATGGAGCAGGACGCTCCGACAAGGCACAGGTGTGCGAGCGAGGGTTGGGCCCCCTCCGCTCGTCGCCAATGTTGTACTGTGGCCCGTGTGGTCACCCGTGGTCAGGGTTGACCCAAGGCCTTGCGCAGGGGCTGGATGCGCAGCAGCGATATATGCACACCGACACCAGAGCTGTACACGGAAGTGACGTGCTCGAGCGCAACGTCCTTCTTTTATTGACGCCGCAGGCCACGCCTGGCCTGCGGGTGTAGGGATGCGTGCGTGCGTAAGCTAGACCGCTCACGGTCACTACACATAACACGAACCTAGCATGGCGGCAGCCCTTGCGATTGGACAAGATTAAGGGAACATCCAGAGGGGACTTGAACCTGAGTCCCCAGGTTCCAAAATAAGCATCTCTAGACACTAATGCACTTAGCCTCACTATACTCATTGGGAAGAGCAGGTTACGCATCTGCGACATCAGCCGAGACCTAAAACCGAAATCTGCAAGAAAACAGGTCAGACAGCTACAAAAACATGTAAATTGAGAAAGAGTGCAATGACTGAAATGGGAGCTCAGCCCTTCCGAAAATTCTAACTTAAAAGCATCACCCTAAAATTACTTTGTGGTATTTTTTTTTACAGAGAATCAGAAGGGACCCAGTTTTTAATATGCAGAAAAAATAACAAATGGTCGAACTTTTCTACGATGTATTTATTGAAGAAAGCTATGCAACAGTTTCTCTCTGTCTGGAAAGTAACATGTAACATGACGGTGCACGGAGAACTGATGATTTTTCGTCTTCCCTGTTTGAGTAATATGTAGCGAACTGTTTTATTTATGAAATACCTTCTGTTCTTGTGCGCAGAATCTCAAGATGTTTTTCTCCTAGTGCATTCGATATAATCAGCTTTGGGTGTGCGAGGTCATAAAATGAGCACCGCGATCATCATAATGCATGCCGCTGGCTACCTCCCTACCTGCACATTGAAATGCAAGCCCTCTATGACTTTGCATTCTCAAATATCGCCCGGAGTGTGCTGACTGAATCCTTTATACACATATTTCAGACACCTGAGGTAGCTGGGGAAAGATGTGTTATTTTGGATTCAGACAGAAGCTTAATTAACAGGAAACCCTTGTGTTACACATCATGTATTTTTAAAACAATGCAAGAGCAGGCTGTCTGGTTATTGCCAAAACAAGTACAGCAATTCAGAGTATGAGAGGAGGCAGGCAACATACCAAATCCATTATTTTTAAAATTTAGACTGCACGGTTTTAACACTAAAAGAGGTCAGATGACGAGATAAAAAGTGATTTCAAAAACAGATATTTCAAGTTGGTAAGGGATCTGCAGGTATTTGTGAATTACCTTCTATATTATAGTACCTTACATATACCTTCGGGTACAGAATGAGTAAAAACTGGAGTTGTTTTGCCAATCATGCAAAAGTGGATTATAAACATGTTGGTGTATGAGATTATTGAGGGACTGCTCCTCAAACATATTAAGGAGTACCAGTAATAATAATACAGGAGTACTCTTTTACATACCTGTACATGGCTTTGTGACTAGGCCTCAAAATGTCCAAGTCCCTAGTAGTAAAACTGCAAACTGGACACAATTTTTTTAAAATTATAATAAGTTTATATCTGTGACTCGCCTCTGAACATTTCCTTTGTATTCCCATTTTACATGATGCCAATACACAAAGACAGTTAACAGTACATAGAACTGTACTAATGGAGTGCTACATTATATACCCCAAATGCCTTTCTGATTAGGCCCTTGTGGGGTCTCTTCTCAAAAGCATTTTTGAGTATGGGAAGTAGTACGTCAGTAGTACAACTTTACTAACTCACTGATGCTATTCACTAGCATCCGGTCAGAGGTCTTCGCCTATGCCAGCCCTACTTATGTGCAAATAACTTCTTGTCATCTGCGTGGAGATCTCTGTGCACAGGGTTTCTGTAGTAGATAGAGGGACAAGGGGGAGTAGATGGAGAATGGGAATATGTAGGAAGGGAAATAAGCATTACTTAATGTGTGCAGTTTAGGGAAATGCAAGGGGGAAATTGGGAAGAGACATGTAAATAATCAACAAAAAAGTAAGACATTTGCTATTGACAACTGTTACACCTAAACCCACTTCAATAGTGGCAACCAGTGGAAAGGCAGAGGGAGATAAAGGATTTCAATGGTACTGCTCATTATCCTTGATTATTGGGTGCCATTGATTGCACCCATGTGACACTCCACTAATATGTTAATTATCTTCAATGCCAGGGGATACTTCAAACAAAAGCTAAAAGAACACTTGATGGACAAAATGCAAATCAGTCTTAACCCTGTGACCCATGGGAACAGTCCAGCCCGAACTGCCAAGCCAGGTCCTCCCTGGCCTGGAAACAAGCATCCTAGGATCGGTATCGGGCTTTCAGCCCTCATCAACCAGAATAGCTTGATTCCAGTGGCACGGAGAGCACGGGACTCACGTCTGATCATACCCATTCTATTCGCGGTGACAAATCAAAAACAACAGTTGATGGACAGAATGCAGAACAATGTCATACATTCACCCCAGTACAGAGATCTGGGCCTAAATCCATAGTTTTTTCGCTCACCATGTCATTCCAGTATGAACCCAGCCATATGCAAATCAGTCTTGACCCTGTGGCCCATGGGAACAGTTCAGCCTGAACTGCCAAGCCAGGTCCTCCCTGGACTGGAAACAAGCATCCTAGGACCGGTTTCGGGCTTTCAGCCTTCATCAGCCAGGAGAGCTCGAGTCCAGTGGCATGGAGAGCACGGGACTCACGTCTGAGCATACCCGTCCCACTCAGTCCACCATCCCCGTTGGTTTTGCTTTGTTCGTCCTACCTTGGCAGGGTATGCCCAGACGTGGGTCCCTTGCTCACTTTGCTGCTGGATTCAAGCTAGCCTGGCTGATGACGGCTGATTAGCCAGAAACCGGTCCCAGGATGCTTGTTTCTGGTCCAGGGAAGACATGGCTTGGCAGTCAGGGCTGGACTGTTCCCATGAGGCACAGGGTCAGACTGATTTGCATGTGGCCATGTCTGAACTGGGGTGGCAGAGTGAGCTAAAGAATGATGATGGATTAAACCCAGATCAGTTGACTAGGTGAGTGCTGGCAATGTTCAACACTCCGTCCATCATCCCCTTTAGTTTTGCTTTGTTCACCCTAAGTTGGCAAGGTATGCTCAGACGTGGGTCCCTTGCACACTTTGCCAATGGATTCAAGCTAGCCTGGCTGATGACAGCTGATTAGCCAGAAACCGGTCCCAGAATGCCTGTTTCCGGTCCAGGGAAGACATGGCTTGACAGTTCGAGCTGGACTGTTCCCATGAGGCACAGGGTCCGACTGATTTGCATATGGCCATGTCTGAACTGGGGTGGCAAAGAAAGCTAAAGAATGATGATGGATTAAACCCAGATCAGGTAACTGGGGGTGAGTGCTTGCAATGTTCAACAGTACGTCCATCATCCCCTTTGGTTTTGCTTTGTTCGCCCTAAGTTGGCAGGGTATGCCTAGAGGTGGGTCCCTTTCCCACTTTGCCACTAGATTCAAGCTAGTCTGGCTGATGACGGTTGATTAGCCAGAAACCGGTCCCAGGATGCTTATTTCCAGTCCAGGGAAGGCATGGCTTGGCGGTTCGGGCTGGACTGTTCCCATGAGGCACAGGGCAAGACTGATTTGCATATGGCCATGTCTGAACTGGGGTGGTGGAGTGAGCCAAAGAGTGATGATGGATTAAACCCAGATCAGTTTACTGGGGGTGAGTGCTTGCAATGTTCAACACTCCGTCAATCATCCCCTTTGATTCTGTGCTGTGGCCTCTCCGAAAGCCTGATTGATGTTGACGCAGCAGTTGGAATTTCTCAAAGTGAGCACAGAGTTGAGAGTGCACACACTTCTCTAAAACGTTCGCCTACGTGGGGATGTTGGAAACAGGACAGAGGTTCTTCAGATCAGAACAGTCTGTGTTTTTTTTTTAGAATGGGGGATACTTGTGCAGCTTTTAGGCAGTCGGATATCATGCCTTGTGGTAGTGACATGTTAACAATCTTTGCCCAAATGGGAAGGATGGCAGCTTTCATTTCTTTGAATATGGGAGGAGGTAGAGGGTCATAGAAGTTGTTGGAGGGTTTGACTGCAAGAATAGTGTTGTGCATGTTGTTTTCACTAAAGGGTGTAAAGGTGTGCCAGGAAGCATTGTTCTTGGGACTAGTACTAAGGAGGATTGGTAGTTCCTGGTGGTTAGGTGGAGCAGTGCATCCTGAATTTAGGAGAAGAGCCCTTTTTGATTCTAGGACTATATTGATGCCTGATGTTTTTTTGACAAATAAGGTGGCGAATTCATCGCAAGTAGGCATGCCTTCACCAGTGTCAGTGCGGATGGACGCCTTGATCGATTGTTGATTAACAATTTTGAATATTTTCTTGGTGCTATTATTGGCTCGATTAAGTTAAGATCTGAAGATGTCGGCTTTAGCACTCTTGATTTTCTTGTTGTATGAACTCCTGATGACACTAAGGAGGGTTAGGTGTTCGGTCAAGGGTGTAGATCCCTAGGATCTTTCAGCTGACCTTACATTACGGCGTTCCAAGTTAAGTTTGTCGTTGAACCATGGTTTGGAGATTTTGGAGGAGGCATTTTTTTGTTGTAGAGGGGCTATATCATCCATGATACCGGAGATAGAGGCATTATAGAAATCCTTGAGGAAATTAACATCTTTCATCTCTGAGTGAGGAAACCAAGGCTTTTGAACTGCAGATTGCTGGCTCTTCAGTGTTAATATTTCTAAGGTTCCTTATCCATTGCTTCATTTTCTTTGGCTGAAAGCCCTTTGCTAACACCTCCCGGTTAATGAAGAAGAAGGTGTAATAGTGGGCGGAGCAGTCGCGAGGGATAATGGAGTCCAATGTGATAGTGTTACCTAGACTGCTAGCTATACCTTCCATCTTCCTGTGAGACAGCATCTGGCATCTGTTCAGGTGAAGTAAGATGAGCTCCATACTGGCTGAGGGTGCAGGCATTGCACACTGGCTGAAGCTACTGGAGGCCATTTAAAAGAGTGCAGCAGGGTTATGGGCATGCACACAATATCCAACAAGCATGGGTCTACTCACAGGTCTCCTTCTGGCTATATCAATCAAATCCTGCAGAAATGTCTTATGCTGTTGATCCTCACCTTTACAAGAATAAATTTAATTTTACATGGCTTCAGCTCCTTCACTAACATGGCTGCCAACACTACTTCCCTTGATTAATTTCTGTTGCAGCATGCACACATTTAAATCTGTGCATCTTTGTCTAACCTTCATTCATTTGGAAAGAAAGAAACAATGACTCAGTGCACACATATGGCTTGGGTGTTTGTGTTTTTATAAGAACATTAATTTAAAGATAACAATATGGAAACTGGCTGTATACTTGTAGTTTACAATATAGCTTAATTTCTCTCACAGCAGTTTTTAGCCATTTTAAAGATGTATTGCTGGGTCAAAAACTGAACAAAGATTCCTCAACCATTTAAACACTACTTTAGATGACAGAAAATACCACATTAAAAAAGATACTCATCCCAATCACGACCACTGCTGGTGGGTATGATGTAGATTAGAGAGACATCATTACATATTCAAGTAAAAATGCATATATTACATGTTTTGGTGCTTTTATGCACAAAAAAGCAGTGATATTAAATCCAAATATTTTTCAGAAGGCTGTCAAGGTTTCGTGTAAAATACAGATTTTGTCGCCACTTTACAAAGGTTTTACATAGTCTGGGCTACTAGGATTATGCAGCTTGGATGACCAAGGTTTTCGAAATAATATGACAAAAAATGCAAATTATGTGGCACTTTGTCTGGCAGTATTATTGTTATCCCTTTCAATTGGAAACACCAATTTTGGTGAAATCTGCTTATTCTGGAAATGATGTGGCAGAATCCAATGTTTGCTTGTCTGCTGGACAGTCTCTGAGCTCCAGTAGAGCTCGGTGTCTCAGGGGAATACATTGGTGAAGACAAAAGATCTGGCTTCATTGTGCTACAGCAGGAAACAACAGGCATAGACATATGCCTGTTCCATGCATTAGTGCATTTTACTCGGACCTACTGGCCTTCCAACCGTGTATTCTAATACTGACTCGGTCCACAGTGTGCAAAGTGGAGCCACACCAACACTGTTTAGCGCTAGCCTTCCCCTCCCCCCCAAAGTTCGAGTCGAGTTGTGCCACTAATTTCAACTGAAAATGGCAATGATTCAAGAAGAAGGGTAAGTTACGAAGACAAAGCACTCGAATCTAGCCAAAGGGTGCTCAAAGCAATGCAATGAAACTGGGCCTGAGCTGCACCTCTCTCTCCCCATTTGTGAAACCAAGATGGCCACAGTGGTATTGCATGGAGGAGGAGTAACTCATTGCCAAGAGAGTAGCCTAAATGTGGGGCATCTGGACAATATGGGCAATAGCCATGAGATCCTGAACACGTGCGGTGTCCTAGGTGGCTTGGGAAGGCGAGGCAGGCTCCCCGGTAGGAACATGCTCATAGGGGTGGCCTTGAGCTCGATAACCCCTTTGAGGGTGCGCGGGAGACAGAGAACAGTAAAGGAATATTGCACTTCCCCATCAAAGATAGCTCTGTAGAATACTCAGGGAGTGGAAAAACAGATGCCACTCTGACCCAAAAGTGGGAGGAGCTATAATGAAAACTAACGATATTAGCAGAGGCAACCTCTGAGTGGCATGCACCTCAATGAAAATGGGATGAGAGCTTAAGACCACCTAAGCAGCTGGGAAATCCTGGAGACGAGCAGAGGAAGAAATCCATCATTGCCTTGAATTGGGGAGGGAAATCGGATCTTCCTTGGAGAGGCAATAAGAACAGCACATTGTCCCAAGAGCTCAAAAGGAGACCAAGAGAACGGATGCCAGAAACACCACATGCTGCAACTGACCTCGAAACTTGAGAGGGGAGAGCCCCCCTATTGAACTGAATCCCCATCTCGATGCTAAAATGAGACAAAATGTAGAGGTACATGCCAAGAACATAGAACAACAGTATAAACAGTTAAAAAACGCTGCTGATAAACACAGAGAGAGGTTAGAAGCAAATAAAAATACGATTGTATTAATTTTGAGCCTATACTTTGAATAGACTACTCAAAACGCTGTAAACAGAGTGTAATGCTACATTTTTAAACGATATAAAACCAGCACAACTATATGATTAATTCAAAATCCACGAGTCCAGTACACTTTTTTTAATACATTTCTCCAGCACACTTTAGTTACTTCTTAGCTTGTACCTTCCTTTAACTGCTTTATTATCTTTGTTCTCAAGGGCCAGAGTGCTGGGTCATGGGACCCAGGCAGAGGTTCATTCTCGACAAATCTGTCATTCATTCATTCATCTTTCATTTATTCATTCAAATAAATAACCTACATTATGTACATTCGCATGGTTATTACGTATAATGTCGAATCATCTAGGGGATATTTAACTTTTTGGCAAAGTTTCATTTTCTATGTGCTACAACTTAAAATGTACCCACAGCATTATATATAAACTGGGTTATGTATTTCTACTAAACACTCTGCATCCAATATACAAATGGCGGATTTCATCAGAAGTGTTTTTGATTTTTTATCATTTTCAGGAAAGTCAATTTAAATTCTATTTACTATTTTGCCTTGTCTTATTTAGTGGTAGCTTTTGAGCCACTTCCCTATCTTATTAAAACCTTTGCGATGCACCCTGAAGCATTTATTTCAAGTACCACTGATTGTTTTGTATGAGAATTGCAGAACATTTTGACACTGTTTCCCATGTCTTGGTATAAAATGGATCGTAATTTAGAGAATTCTTGACAAAGTGTTTTTCTGTTACTGGAAGGCAATTGTTTTTACTATAAAGCCAATTTATTTCACAGCCCTATGGTCTGTGTGAAATATACTGTTGATGTATTTTAATGTCTGTTTTCATAATAACGTTTTTCACCAGCTAAATAAGACCAAAATGTTAATTAATTCAAGGGTTTTTTAAGCAGGTGTCTCGAGTGTGTGACTGTGAGATCCTAGATACAATTTTACAAAACAAACATTCCCCCTATCTCTCTTTTACTGTTTTGAATGTTTCCAAAACGTAATTATCATTGCATTTTTTTTCAGTAATGTACAGTGTCAGGTTATCTTTGGATTAGGACTTGCCTTCCAAAAAGTAAACATAAATATAAAACAGCCAAGAGAAGAACATGTACTTTCAAATAATGGTCCCTATAACAAAGCAACATATACATATTTATTGCAGTTTTATAGAGCACAAACTTGGCCCAAGGGCACTGGAGCGCTGTACGTGAGCACCAGCTACATTACACAAGGTCAGATACATTTGTGTAGTAACTGAGTCCAGACGTGTAGAGGATCTTCAGATGTTTATTTGTAGTTAGTTACAGATGAAGCAGTTAAGTCCAATACAAGACCCAACCAGGAGCAGCCAGCATGCTGCTCAGCCCTTCTCAACTGACATCTCGGGCTCCCAACATTCTGTAACACATCATCCAATGAACATTCCACTGGCAGAGCAAGAGATTACATGAATAACATCAACGCCAGGATATAACATATCCCCTTTCCTGCCATATATAAAACAATGAATGAAAACAGAGAGAACACCAAGATAGAGGAAAAACAAAGAATAAATCAGAAACATCGCAAACCAATGAGAAAGGAGAGCAACAAAAGAAAGTGCGAAGATATAAATGAGGAAAACAGAGAAGTAACAGCTGAGGAAAACAGATAACAAGAAAGGCAAAAGGTGAGAATACCATCCTCCTTTCCAACACAACAACAGGAACGAAAAGAGAAAACACCAACAACTACCTCAAGACCTACTTGCTGGCCAGGCATGTATAAAAAGAGACATGTCATAGCACAACACAATGACCAAAGGACCAAAACCAGACACTAACCAAGGGTAGGAGATGAAAACCTCCAAAGGACAAAGGAGAACAACAGTAAGAGAAAGACAGAGAAGAATAGAATGCAGAATCCACAGATGACACCAATAACATATATCGAAAGGAAAACTGAGCTATAACAGGAAATAGTGAGGCAATTAAAATAAATCACTCATACTTCCCATTAAATAAAAATCACAATATAATAAAACATGACGATGAATACCAATTGAAAGCTGTAAACAAAACACATTAAACTTGAGAAAAACACCAATTGGTATTCAGACCAAATACACCCTGTGTGAAGGTAATATTGTACTAAACATGTGGTGAATGGGTGCACACTGTGCACTGAACTGATGAGACCAAACCCATAAAACACACCACGTAAAATATTGTGCACTGTTGAGAAAAGACCTAAACCCATACAACACACCCTAAGTAGGGTAAAACATAAAATTGTTATGCACTGTTGTGAAGAGAAAGAGAATACCCAGAACGACACACCTCGTATAGAGGTCCAATGTTGTACACTGCAGTGATGGGACTGTGACCCATACTACACACCTCGAGTGGAGGTCAAATAATGGGCACTGCAGTGATGGGACTGTGAGCCATAGTGTACACCCGAGTGGAGGTAATTTGTTGTGCACTGAACAGATGGGACTGCAACCCATGTGACACATTTCCTATAGATACAAAATGAAATATTGTGCACTGTAGAGATGGGACTATAACTCATACGACACACCCCGTGTAGAGGAAAAAAATTTGTGCACCATTGATCTGGGACTGAAACCCAAACTCTACAGCGTAGAGACAGGACAGAGTCCCAAACTGTACATCTTCTGAGTTAACAAACTTGAAAACTGACGTAATGGGACAGTAACCCATCTTGTACACCCCATGTAGGGTAAGAGTACTACAGCAAAACACACAAGATGATGGACGGAATGTTGCACAATGCCAAAACATTCACCCCCAGTCACAGATCTTGGTTTAATCCATTGTTGTTTTGCTCACCAAGTCACCCCAGTTCAGACATGGCCATATGCAAATTAGTCTTGACCCTGTGCCTCATGGAAACAGTCCAGCCCGAACTGCCAAGCCATGTCTTCCCTGGACCGGAATCAAGCATCCTAGGACCAGTTTCTGGCTATCAGCTGTCATCAACCAGGATAGCTTCAGTCCAGTGGCCTAGTGAGCACGGGACCCATGTCTGGGCATACCCTTCCCACATAGGGTGAACAGCAAAACACAGAAGATGATGGATGGAATGTTGCACAATGGCAAAACATTCACCCCCAGTCACAGATCTGGGTTTAATCCATCGTTATTTTGCTCACCAAGCTACCCCAGTTCAGAGATGGCCATATGCAAATCAGTCTTGACCCTGTGCCTCATGGGAACAGTCCAGCCCGAACTGACATAACAAACATATGGGTAAGAACCCATGATGTGTCTCTAATAAAAGAGATGTGCAAATAAAAAAAACAAGACTGTACATAAATGCCATGAAAGATGAATCATATATATATATATATATATATATATAGTTGAAAAGCACAAATGGGATCAATAAACTATGACCCCCGCCGGTGAGCGACCGCTCAACCCGAGTTGTGCAATGAAAGAGACATTCTTCAATCTGAGATTGACACCTGCACCAAGGGTATCTCCATGTTGGTTTTGTCATTGGCCCCTCAAATGTGTGCATAATTTGTGGCGAACTGTGCACAAAAAGTAAATAGAACAAAGTACCTATGGTTTATTGGTGCGATGCAAAAGAACAAATCCCATGACGTGACAAGTCAAAAGAGTCTCTGGCTCCCAACAATGAACAGTCCACTAGCAGAGCAAGAGATTGCATGAGTAACATCAATGCCAGGATATAACAATTTGTTTATGCAGAAGGTGATTAAGTGATTTTCCCAGGATCACAGGATTTTTTAGCTGATGTCGAGACTCAAATCTGGTTTAAATATGGTCCAAAGCCAGCATCTCTGGCCATAAGACCACCTCCTTTCTCCGTATGTAGATCAAATAGGGCATTTATTTTACATTTATTTATAGATTAAAAACATATAAACTTTGACCTAATATGTAAAAATTTCAACATATCACAATATGAAAAACAACTTGCCTCCCCTCAACCTCAACACAGACAAGACCAAAGTAGCAATCTTCTGAAAAGACACCTCGCTCTGGGACTCTACCTGGAGGCCTGCCAAACTTGTGCCCACACTATCCAGGCACCTCAGGCAAAGTACTTTAGAATAGTAATTGACAACCAACTCACCATTACTGGCCAAGTGAATCAAATCTCCATCTCCTGCTTCCACACATTCAAGATGTTCATGAAGATCTTTACATGGCTCCTCATAAAAACTCTCAGAACCATCACCCAAGTCCTAATCATCTTCAAGCTAGACTATGGCAACACACTTTATGCCGGAATCAACACGCAACTGACCTGGTTCCAAACCATAAAAACCTCAGTGGGCAGGCTCACTCTCAATCAACCTCCCACCCTGCACTCACATCACCTTACGGCTCTATGGACTCCATTAGCTTGCAATCCTCAAATGATCACTCTTAAAACTTCTCAAACACACGTACAAAGTCTTTCAGAACATTGGTCCCACATATCTCAACAACAGTGTACACTTCCACAAACCTTCAAGGCCTCTCCACATAGACAGACTTTAATTTTCACCCCTCCCCCCGCGGTTGTACGGCATTACAACGCGGGCTTTTACCCCGCATGCCATTACAACGCAGTTTTTACAACGCAAGTCGTTACGACGACTTGCGTTGGGGGGCGCTGGATAGTGGAATAGTTTAATTTTCTATTCCAACTCTAGCCCACGTTGACAGTAGGGAAGGTGTTGGATAGAAAATTAAACTATTCCCTATCCTACAGCGCCCTCTAGCGCAAGTCGTTGTAACAACTTGCGTTGTGATAGCAGCGTTGTAATAGCAGTGCGGGCGTTGTTATGGATGTCCCCCCCCCCGCATATGCAGAACCAAATGTGGCAGTTGTGTTGTTTTTCTACCTTGCTCCTAAGCCTGGAATCAACTCCCCCGTACATCAGAGCCACCTCCTCGGTGCCTGAATTCTGCAAGTATTTGAATATCTGGCTCTTTACCTAACCCAGGCTCAGGCTCATTCTATACAGCCCCATTTCTGCACCAGGATACCCTCTGAGTTAGTTGTGCACTTTAAAAAGACCCATAACAACATTAGATTAGTAAAATAGTTGCAATAATCAAAGCAATGATCTAATGAACATGTATGATTGCATGTTTATGATACAGGAAAGTATTGATCTACAATATTTTACTTAAAACAATATCTACACTAGTTCATCATACATAGTTCAGTATCCAGCAGGAAGATGACATGGACCAAAGATTATGTGGCCAATCCATGCCAAACACCAACAACTACACTAGGGCTTGGTGAATCCATTGGTGCTTGTAGATGCACCTCTTTAGGGAACACTACCCCACCACTGATGGTCTACCCTTAACCTTTCTTAAATGTCTGTATGTTTCCAAGGACATTGCCCCATGTTCACACACTCTGTTGCTCTTGAAATATGTTTGTGCTCTACAAATACCTACAGATGTACACATATATACGTGTGCAGTTTTGGGGCAACAGTTGAATTGATGTTGGAGACAACTGACCATACAAAATATGCTCGTCAAGAAGTGAAATTAGTGGTGTTCAATTCCACCAACTCCCATGTGATCTATGTGATATGGTCTTCATTTAGACCAATACCAATGAATAGCACAACTTTCTGCTGGGGAGCCATTCATTTTGCAATATGCCTGTTTGTCTCATGTAGGCCATTTGCAATGTTTCATCCCTGCATATTAAAACATATGAACACACAGCTCAAAATAGTGACAAGAACAGATACAATGTGTCTGACAGAATGAACTATGATGGATTACCAATTGACTCCAAGTGATACATTTTTAAAGAATGCTTCAATAGTTTGCATTCTACAGCAGGCAAAAGAATATTTAAACTAAATATCCTTAGTTCTTGGGCAGCGAAACGTTTCACAAGCTGGCTGAAGAACTGAGGAGAGGCAGATGATGGCAGTGTTTTTGTAAACAGCTTAATGAGGCCTGCTACACCCTTATGGAATTGAACTTGTAAGGGCTATTTCTGCTGCAGCACTGGTGCAAAGTCACATGCATAAATTCAAGATAAAGTCAAGGGTAGTGGCAATGACATCACATATCATTTGGCCTTAATGTCATCACAGAAAGTGACATGATATGGCCCTTGACCCAGACGTTTTCCTTGACCCTAACATAACACTCACACTCTTTTACACCCACTGCACCCATTATTTTTAGAATTTAAAAGTTAAATTATTGAAGAGATATGCATTTATGTTTAGAAGAAATACAAAAGATACTCATTATACATAGAAATACAAACTGTTAAATGCAAAAAATTTAAAAAGATGAGATAAAAAGAAAAGAGAGAGATAGAGACATCGATAAACATATACCATCATCAAAAACTGATAATTATATAACAAGAATGCAAAGATCTATAAATTAATAATGGCAACAACAAATAGAACCAATAATGTACTTGATCCCGCCCAATATGGCTTCAGAGCCGATCATAGTACTGAATCAGCCCTTATCAAATCTTGTGAGGAGGTAAGGGAGGCCTTGGACAGTGGTGGGAAGGCTATACTTATAATGTTAGATCTCTCAGCAGCCTTCGACACGGTCCATCATAAAGTTTTGATGGACCGGTTGTCGGGGGCCGGGGTACGAGGGGTTGCCTGGAAACTCCTTCATTCCTTTTTATCAGAGAGAACTCAAACGGTTGATTTGGACAATAGCAAATCGCAGCCCTTTAGCATTCCTTTCCAGGTGCCACAGGGTTCGTCACTGAGCCCGACGCTCTTTAATATCTATGTGACATCCCTGGCAGCCCTGATCAGATCTTTTGGCTTTCATTTAACTTCATACGCCGACGACACTCAGATTGTTCTATCCTTCAATGACGGTCAGGTAAAAGAAACAGGAGCTCGTTTCCATGACTGCATGAAGGCGATTGCATGCTGGATGTCGGCTAACTGTTTGAAACTGAACTCCAACAAAACGAAGGTGAATGTATTCGGAAACAACCCTCATGTGTGGACTCCAGACTGGTGGCCGACAGATTTGGGAAATCATCCTACCCCAGCGCTTAAAGTGAAAAATTTAGGAATAATAGTGGACAACAAACTGACCTTCTGTTACCACATTCGTTCAGTGGTTTCTTCCTGCTTTCTGATCTTGCGAGGAAAATAAAACCTTATCTCTCGGACAGTAACTTTAGGTCGGTAGTCACTGTCCTTGTAATGGCATGTCTGGATTATTGCAACAGCATCTGTCTGAAAGCCCCAAAACAGCTGCTTAACAGGTTTCAGCTTGTTCAAAATGCTGCGGCCAGACTACTGTCCGGTTTGCCTAAATTTGTCTCAGTCTGAGGAGAACTCACGCGGCTGCATTGTCTCCTGGTGAAACAAAGGGTTCATTTCAAGGCCCTTTGTACAGCTCTTAAAGCCCTTAATGGGACCAGCCATGACCATCTGAGGCAAAGGTTTAAATGGTACACCCCCACTAGGACTTTACGATCCTTGGGGGCTAAATTTGTCCAAACACCTACTTTAAAAAAAAACGGTTGGGGAGGGAGGAGTTTTATTACCTGCACATCCAAGGCATTGAACGAGTTGCCGTACCACCTGAGGAATGCTGACAATCTTCTCGCTTTCAGAAGGGGTCTGAAGACATGGCTGTTCTCTCTTTGATCGCACTTACCATTGTTTTAGGCTAGCTCAGTGCCAGGACACCTCAGGGTATTTGCGCGCTTCTTATAAATCTCAATAACATAACATAACATAATATAACATAATGATGACAATGAATTATACCAGCATGTAAATGAGATAGCACAGTTTATCTTATGCAGTGCAGCAGGAATGATCAAGAGTCAATTATAGATAAAATAAAAAGTTTGATTGGCATTAGCTGCTCTAGAAGATTGCCTTACTTTATTCAGAATCTTAATCCAGATTGAAATTGAAAATGTAGTCATTAAATCAGTTTCCCAAGAATGTTCCACCTCTCTTTTATCTCTAATATCTGAAGGAGTTTTCATACGTTTATGTAATTGAGCTGCAGAAGGTGATGTATACAAAATCTTGTTGATACTCGATATTGGGGAAGAAGGAGTGGAAATATGAAGAAAATTATTATATGAAGATTGAATTATGGAAAGTAAGGACATGCATTTGGTTTGATATGGAAGTGGAAGAGAAAAATGAGATTGAGCTACTGAAAAAGGAATACAAACATATTTTTGAAAAAGCCGATAATTCAATTTGAGATCCTTAGTATACCATTTTCAAAAAATGGTTCTGTTATGTAGCTTAATAAAAGTATTATGCCAAATTAATGACAGTAAAACTATTTTTTAGGATTTCCATAAGAGATAAACACAGGTTGAAAAACGCTACATGTATCCTTTAAAAACAGAAGAGATAATGATGAAGTCCTAAATGTAAAAGATAAAAATTCCATAAAAGAAAAAGGATTGAATAAGGACTTTTCAAGATCAGTCCACAAGGGAGAATTTAAAGAATCGTCATCCTGTAGCAAAAAAGAAGTTTGTTTGGGGAAAAAAGCTAAATGATATGTATGGAAATCCAGAAAATTAACACCTTCCATATGTTTAGGTCTTTTGAGTTTTAAGAGACAACCAAGGTTATTTATTGTACCTTTAGAATGTAGGGGCTGATTACGAGTGCAACAGTGGCAGTCCACCATCCGCCTCATTATGACTTCAAAAATCATTGTGGCCGAGGACCACCAGCTGCATCAGGGAAGGGTCATTCTCTGGCCTTGGCGGAACTTAGTCACAATGTAACATGTTCAGCAGGACTGGTGCAGTCCCTCTGAGCATATTGTGAGTTCCTGCACTGCCACCCATTTCATAACAGGATCCCCACCATGAAAAGGCAGGTGGTAGAGGAACAAAGGTGGCCCTACAAGCCCCATATGCAACCCACCATGAGGATACATTCAGGTGGCCTCCTGTCTGTATTCCACCAAAGTTGCTGTTCCCATTGCGGAGCCTGTTTTCCAGGCACCGCCACAGGAAATGCAAAGGGCCGTCCACCTTACATGAGTTCAACTTGTAATAAGGCGGGTGGTCCTTGCGTGGCTTTGGCACAACTGTGCCAGCAGAGAGCTGGTGCAACTGTACCAAAGTCATATTAAGCCCCTTAGATAGGATAGGTTTAGTAATATAAAAGGAATGTTCTAATTGTTTAATACGTGAGGTGAGTGATTTTAAATTCATTGAGAATGATTTTAGCCTTTGGGCCACAAATAAAAATAATGAAATCTTTAGAAGTAGCTTCAAAAGTATCCCAAATACTTTGAGGGGAAATGCCAGGAGTTTCATTTTCCAGAAAAAATTTATTGGCAAATTGCTCAAAACCTTGTATTAACTTGGGATCTATAAGAAGAGAGTTATTCAATCTCCATCTTCTAGTGCATGGAATGGGTGGAATGAGATCTAAATGCATAGTGACCAGGGCATGCTCAGAGATACATATAGATCCTATATCTGAGCATATGAAGTGTTGAGCAAGTGCTTTGGAAATAAACAGATAGTCTATTCAAGATTGCGAAAAATGAGCTGGAGAAAAGAACGTATACTCTTGAAGAGTCAGATTACATAATCTCCAAGCATCAACAAGAGATCTTTGAAGTATTGTGGATTTAAACTGGGAATGCACATGTGAGGCAATAAATCAAGCTTTAGAGCATCTGTCTATATTAGGGTCAAAAACTGTGTTACAATTGCCACCTACTAAAAAATAATCATCATTATACGTCATCAATTTAAATAACAATTGAGGCCACAGGATTTATCTGAATTAGTAGGTGCATATAGGTTAACAATACTTAGGGGGATTTTACCCACAAGTAGGGAAACTGAAACCCTTCAACCCTTATTATCATTGTCATGAGCAATGGTTTATTTATCGAGGCATTTATGACATAAGATAGCAACCCCATTGCGTTTCCCTAAACCATGAGATGCAAATATAGGGCCCAACAATTGTCTTTTGAATTTAGTTACGTCTTTATCTGAGATATGAATTTTTTCAAACAAAATAATGCCACCCTTTAATATAGAAACATGCAATAAAACTCTTTGACGTTTATAGGAGAGCCTAAACATTTAACATTCCATGAAACAAATCCTAAAGCTATTTACAATACAATAATACATTCAACATGTTAAAACAAGTGATAATAACTATTAGATTGCAAAAACAGCATAAGTATAATAAGATATCACCATAAAAATGTAATGACAAAGAAAAATAGATAGTATACGAAAAAGAAAGTGGATTTGTAAAAAAAGAAGAAAGAAGAAAATTAATAAAAAAGAGGAGTAGAATACAAATGATAGAATAAAGACATACAATCGGAATGAGACTTGATGAAAGTAATAATGCTGATAAAAGAGTCCTTAGCAAAAGACAAGAGAAAAGAAAAAAGAGAATGAGCAAAAGAATAACAAAGATAAAGACACACGCCATATACAAAATAGAGAAAAATCGAAATACCAAAAGTCATACACAAATATTGAGGGTGGTTGGGCCACATAAGGGAATAACACAGCCAAATGGAGACCTCTGTGCGGAAACGGGTGGGAGGAAGCACACCATCCAGACGGATGAAGAGTTACATTGAGTAACTATGAAAAACAGCACCTCAAAAAACAAAACATATGTTATATATTGGGCTATTTTCAACTTTGACGGGCGCCATCTTGGACCGCCCTCGCGATCGTGCTGGGCCTGGAGGGCCTATTTAAGGCGATCCTACCTTCATCTCTGCCTTGACAGGTGATGCCTCCATTGCGCATGCGCTGCTGCTAGCGCTGGTCTATTTTTAACTTGCTCTGTTTATTCATATAATTTACCCATTTTTTAATCGTTTTTGCTGATTTTAGCGGGATTAGGCTGGGCTCTCCATTCTCCCCTCCCTCTCACCGCACTTAACGGAATATACATCGCCGTTTTGGCGAGTCCGGGTCCCGGGGGTTGCTTTGCCCAGGAGCCATCTTTGATTGGGCTATTTTCAACTTTGACGGGCGCCATCTTGGACCGCCCTCGCGATCGCGCTGGGCCTGGAGGGCCTATTTAAAGCTCTCCTCTACCGCGCAGCGGGACGCGCAGATGGGTCGCCCTCGCTTAGCCGGAGTCGTGCCTGAGTCCTGCCCGTCTGCGCCCGTCCGCGCTGAGGATGGGCTGCAGGACGGGCTATCTTCTGCCAACGTGACCTCAGGTACGTTAAACCGGGACAGCTATGTTTGCTATCCATCTGCAATACTTCACTCACTGAGACCCTGTACTCCCATTGACTGTGCTACATGTATCCTGCCTTGTCATAACTTTTTATGTCCCGGCTGTGGTTTTTCTACTGGCAAAATGCGGCTCTCTAAAACTCAACAGTATACCAAACATTGTAGGGGGAAAAGGAAGCCCATTAAGGGTGGTATTTCTCCTCCCTCTTTGCTCCATTTTTGGAGCTTAAATTGTAGATCGCTTCCTAAGAATAAATTAGACATTTATGATTTCATAATCGAGGAATCGCCAGACGCTTTATTCTTGACTGAGACCTGGATTCATGGTAGTTCCGGTCCAGACATCGCCGTAGCGATTCCACCTAACTATGTTATGGTACATCAGGATAGACCCTCAGGTAAAGGAGGTGGAATTGCTATTATT
Source organism: Lissotriton helveticus (assembly GCF_964261635.1). Classification (NCBI taxonomy): domain Eukaryota; kingdom Metazoa; phylum Chordata; class Amphibia; order Caudata; family Salamandridae; genus Lissotriton; species Lissotriton helveticus. The sequence continues at coordinate 926,124,355 of NC_136071.1, read as the reverse complement.
TTCAAATCCACCTACCAATGTAAACTGGAGGTGTTACATCTCCCAGGCAGTGAAGCTGCATTATTTAAACTTACGATCAATCCCCGACTGACGCTCTCTGGCCTGTTAATTTATCGGCCCCCGGGGAATGCTGCTTCTTGGATTCCCCTACTTGTTGATTGTCTATCAACTATACTTTTGAAGTCAAATAACTTCACCATACTTGGTGATTTAAATATCCATCTAGATGATGTCAACAATTCCCTCACTAAATCGTTTTTGTCTGATCTTGAGGTCTTCAACCTCAAACTTTATAATACTGGAGCCACTCATCTTGCCGGCCATTTGCTGGACCCAGTCATCTCCACTCTTCCATTTGATTGTTCTCATCTGGCACGCCCGCTGGTTTGGTCTGACCATTACGCCGTACATTTTGTGTTACCACCCGGTCTTTTTACAGCTAATGATTACGTAGAGGAAACTAAACCTTCATATCGATGGGACAGGATTGACATAGCTGCTTTTAATCTGCATTTGACTGAGACTATTCCTTCTCTCAGTAACACTGAGCTAAATCTGAATGCCCCTATTTCTAAGTGGCTAACCGATGCGGTATCTATTCATGCTCCTTGTTCTGGCAGTAAATTTCGGTCCTTGCGTCCCCCAGCACCTTGGTACTCGGATGAGTTAAAAATCCAACGTGTTAAATGTAAAGCCTTGGAGAGGAAGTGGAGAAAGTCCTATTCCACTCCCTCTAAACTGATTTACAAAGATGGGCTAAAGGCTTATCATGCCAACTGTAAACGGGCCTAGGCTGCCTACATTACCTCTACCATCACTTCAGTGCAGAATTGTCCTCTGACTCTTTTTGCCACTGTTAAAAAACTTACAGGTGCTGACACTGTTCCCGCGTTGCCGGCTCTAGATGGCATACATTGCAATAATATTGCGGACTTCTTTGTATCGAAGGTTCAGGGCATTCACCAATCCCTAGCAACTATTTCATCTTCTATGGATTCTTCCTTGCTTGGCTTTTGTTGTAACGCCCCTGCTCCTCCCACTGAGTTCTTGTACAACTGGAAATTATTTGATGATGCTTCCTTTCTATCATGCCTAAAAAGCATCAGGTCAGGCTCTCCTCGGGACCCTGTCCCCATGAAGATACTAAAGCAACTTGACCTTGAACCACGTAGATTTTTAATGAGGCTACTTAACATCTCCCTCAGTGAATCGCGTGTTGAACAGGCTTGGAAACATGCCATGGTCGTTCCCCTACAAAAAAAATCTGGTGTGGACATTACTAACCTCTCCAACTTTAGGCCTATATCCCTGCTGCCAGCTTGTTCTAAAATACTAGAACGCCATATTAACATCCAGCTAAATGAGTTTGTTCAAAATACAGGATATCTTCATCCATCCCAATCAGGCTTTCGCGCTAACTATTCCACCGAATCCGCACTTCTGGGGGTGACTGAGCGACTCCGACACTGTATTGATAGCGGTGAGACCTTTGCGCTTATCCTTTTGGATTTAAGCGCAGCTTTTGATACCGTGTCGCACTCTATCCTACTGGAGTCCCTTCACTCCCTTGGTGTTGCTGGATCTGCGCTTGCCTGGTTGGCCTCATTTCTTAATGAGCGTACATTCCAGGTTTTTTCAAACAAAGCTGAATCGGCGATCTGTCCATCTGCGTACGGCGTCCCTCAGGGGTCTATATTGAGCCCTTTGTTGTTCAATATTTACATCAGACCCCTTGCTTCTATCGTTGAGGACGCCGGTCTGTCCATATACTCATATGCTGACGACACGCAGATTGTGTTTTCCCTGTCGGGCAGCAGGGTCCAGGATACCTCTGCCCTTAAAATCGGCCTTTCCCGGGTTGCTGCCTGGATGCAGGCTAATCTGTTAAAACTTAACGGTGAAAAAACCGAGGTTATTATACTTGGCAAACATAAAGATCTGTGGGGCTCTAGACACTGGCCCAGTGACATGGGTCCACTGCCCACCCCCGTGCCAGTTGTTCGTAACCTCGGCTTTCTAATCGACGAGAAACTGTCGATGCGACAGCAGGCAACTAAGGTCGCTGCAATCTGCTTTAATACCTTACGCTGGTTGCAGAAGATCCTATGGATGTTGCCTGAGTCCACTCGTCGAATAGTTGTTCAGGCTCTTGTAATGTCCCGTATCGACTATGGAAATGTGCTCTATTTGGGAGCCGATAAAGCCACTTTAAATGTTCTCCAGGTTGTACAGAACTCAGCTGCCCGCATGTTGTGCAATGTCCCACGAAGAATGTCTGCTACGCAAGCCCTGTGTGACCTTCATTGGTTAAAAATTCCCGACCGCGTGGCTTTCAAAACTTTGTGTTTTCTGTTCAAGATTCGCCAGGGCTCTGCCCCTACTTATCTGCACAATCTTGTTCAGGCTTACCAACCTTGTCGTCCCCTCAGGTCATCCAATCAAGCCAACCTTGTAGTTCCTAGAATTCGTTTGGCAAAAATGGGAGGCCGTTCATTTGCCCATTTGGGGCCGAAGATGTGGAATGCTCTTCCGCTGGCGCTAAAAATGGAGACTAATCTTTTTGCTTTTCGCAAAAAACTGAAAACTTTGTTGTTTAACTGATCACGGCTCTGTGTATTCTTTATTCAGCATTCATCTGTCTTTTCTTCTTCAGTCTGTCCCTGGCGCCGGGAAACCCATTACGGGTAGCTGCGCGCAATATAAATTTAATAAATAATAATAATAATACCAAAATCAAAACAAAACAATATACCATACAAGCAAGAAGAATTATACTTGAAATTATGTCACATAAAATCAAACAGTAGATCTAATATCTTCACTTCCTGTCTGCAACTGCCCAGTAAACGTTGTAGTGGAGTAGGGTCCTCATAGGTTGTATTTTCATTTTTATAAGTAACTTTGAAAAGGCAAGGATATATAAGCCCAAATCCGGCAATAATATTATGAGGCACTGATCTCATGTCCAAAAATGTCTTCCTTCTATCTTCCATTGCTTTAGAATAATCTTGAGAATAGAAAAGATTGGACTCTTGCCAATACATTTTTCCTTTGCCTTTGATTGCTTGCAGTACTTTTAACAGATCCATGTACTCTAAAAAATAAAGAATAACACCTCTTGGCTTGCTAGATGAAGATGCTGTTTGAGGAGCTCTATGAATATTTAGTGCTGGTGTATCAGGAAGATCAAGAATCTTTGAAAGAAAAGACTGAAAAAGTGAGAGGATCGGGGCCTTCAAGTCAATCTCTTAATATATAAATATGCAAGTTACTGTGCCTGTATCGATTTTCAAGATTCTCAAACTGTTTCTGAAGATGTGAGATTTGTATTTGCATAAAGGAAACTTGGCTCGCAACAGATTGAAAGAGTCCAATCTACTCTCTATTTGTGTAACTTTACTCTCCATAATAGAGCTTTTATCATCCAAATTCTGATGATGTATATTAGTTTATTTTAGGGGGGTCCCTGTTCCTTCGGAGAGCGCGCTATGAAGTCATGCTTACACTCAGATAAGGTAAAGGGTAAAGTGAGAGATCCTAAAGAAGGAAGAAAAAGCTAGGTCTGTTCTTGGACCCTCCCAAAGTCAAGCAAAAGGGCGGGGGAGACACTTATTGTCTCTTGTTGCCTTCACACACCCCGGAGGATGTCATGCTTCATCATCGGGCAGTGCTCCTCGTTGAGCCGGCACTGCAATGCCCTGCGGGTTCCCCGAAGGATCGCTTTATCGGAGATCTTTGCAGAGTGCAGCCGTATGATGAGTGCGGGTATGTAGAGAGGATCCTTCTCTTGGTGATGGTGCTGGTGGGGTAGTGGATAAAAATGGCTAGGATATACAAAAAAGGGAAGCAATTTTATTAGTGATAGATGGCTTCCCCTGTCATATTAAAAAACCCAAAGGTTGTGTGTTACAATATGGGTAATAATGTACCCGGGTAACATAGAGTGTGATCAGGTCGACATGTTTCGCGCTACCATGGTCAGGTAGATCCAGTGCGCTTCATCAGGACCAGTGCAGTGCAGTATATCAAATAGTGGGTTCCCCACTATTCTTAGCAGCAGGAAAAGGCATAAAGACACTGCAGTGTATAAACATTTTTGAAAAAACACCTCTGCTGCTTATGACGAGTTTGAGTCATGTGAGGAAACGCACCGGCCTGATAAGGAGAAAATGTACTCACCGCCAATATGTAAAATAACTGTAATAGTCGTACATGAAAGCTTGCACCTTCATGGTCACATAGAGCCAAGTATAAACGGTGCCGAAGGAGAAAGTCCAGTTGGAAGGCCCCATGGAGCCTCACCTGATGGCCGCCATTCCTGTCAGCTTCAAGCCACGCCCCCTACACCCATTCTTATTTACTGTTATTAAGTCACTCTGATTCACTCTTAATATCACTACTACTCAAGCATACTTACTGATACTGAGACCCACATTTACTAAAGCTTTGTGATGCAAACTCAGAGCAAAGTGTTTGGGTGGGATTTACTATCTAAAGCAAATCCTGAATTGCATTGGATAGTATCTCAAAGTAATGAAAAATTGTGCATCCACTGGTTTGCAATATTTAACATCAAGTGAGCATTCCATGGGTGGTGCATGGGTGTTTCAAGGCAATCACAGATGGATTTTGACCCAAATCCTTGTCTACAAACATTGGATAGAGAGGAATTGATGGCAAAATCTCATGACTCCTCGAAACATGCATATAGAGGAAAACTGCTTTCATTTCTCCTCGCTTTTCCAACATTATATGTGCGCTGCATTGTACAGTACACACACAAAGTGGGAAAAGCCTTAAACAATATTTTTTTTACTGAAAAGGACTGCTTCCAGATCAAAACCAATGCTTCAGAGAATGCACACACCCTTTCACTACGGCACAGGGGGGCATGTGTTGGGAAAGGTGAGAAACAAATCACCATATTTTTGGATATTATACATTTCTACTTTAATCGCAAGGCTGTGCAGCATCTTTGTTGCAGCGTTGTTTGCAAAAAATAAATAAATATGGGCCTCAATCTCATGGAATCTCATTCACAACTTGTCACAGACACACTCACATACACTCAAATACAAATGCTTACATATACAGACATATGTAGACACATACACACACATATCTCACACGAACAAACTCTCAGCCACAAGCACACACACAACATGCATTTAAGCATTTTTTACTTTCCAGTTCCAGATCAGTGTGTTCCAATTTTTATTACACTAATAGTGAATATTAATGCATGAAAAAAACACACATACAGTTTGTGGAAACGTTTATCTTTTTTAGTAACTGAAATCCTGCCTCTAGAGTAATTTAGGCTAGGCTGTTTTTGTATCTATAATCCTAGCCACTGCTAAACAGCCCTATAAATTTGACTCTACAGATCCTAGAATATTTAGCTCCATGATCCTCATTTTCAAGGTCCTGGTTCATGACTGTTACTGCATATTATTGTACTAAATAGAAAATATATGCTTACAAATTTAAAGCACCAGGCAACCGATTGAACTAGCTGTTTCAATAATACATTTGGTTGAAGAATATCTGTGATTTGCATTCAGAGGCCAGACAAGTGGCCTGGGCTGCCTTTACCTAAATTGTTTAAGCATACAACTCCACACTTCCATAGGAGTGGTAGAGATACCATATCAGCCACTGATTGCCTACCAAGTGGCATCACAGGAAATTACATCATGAACAGTGGAGCAGCCTGGCGCTCCATCCACCAGTCACCAGCAAAATCAGGATGTATTCGACAAGTTCCATCATGAATGAAATACTACGTTTTTGTTCCATTGTAATCTTTTTTAATCCATGTTTCATTCACATAAAAGGCTGTATGTACCCAGTGAACTTCGGGCTGGACAGCCCTTCATCAGAGATAGCTACAAACCAATTTCAAAACCACTATTAGTGTTTTTTCAAATTTAGACTGCATATTTAAACAGTAACATCTTGACCCATTCTTTGAACTATAATACTTGATTGTCTAATGAAAATTAGTGCATGAACACACAACCCCACCAGCACTGACAACTCAAATAGTAAAACTCCCCCAGTGTGTATCAATCTAAACCCACACAACATGATACATTCCCCAAATTAATCAGACTCATTTGTACCTGCGCAATGTTTTTGAGCAGTGAAACTGACAACCCTCCTCTTCGTCTCATCACTAGGCAAGCACTAAAACAAACTCACTGCTGGTTCGTGACCGCGATAAAATCAATCCCCCTTGTGAACCTCCCGCCTATTCACCTGTTACTAATTGTCAGTTCAAAATTAAACCTACAAATCCCACTAACCATTGCGTGCGCCTGCTCAAATATTTTATTTTAACCCAAACCTTTACATTTAACGTTTATACATAATATCGGCAATGTTTATGAAAATACATGTGCCAGATGGCAGTTTTACATAAAAAATATACATGATGTTATTAATGTTAAACTCTTCCACACGGTCTTTTTGGTAGAAGTAAAATCGATTTCCTCTCATGAATTTTGATGATTCTCTGTGAAATCATTTAATTTCTTTTCTTCTTTTGTGGATGCATATGGCCTTTTAATGGAACGGAAAAAGCTATGAGAAAATTGTGAATAAAACATGGATTAAAAAGTATTACAATGGACTTAAACTTAATTCACAATGGAATTTGTGGAATACAGCCTTATTTTGCCATGCGACTGGTGTGTGGAGCGCCGAGGCGCTCCACTGTTTATGATGTTACACCTACATGATGCTGGGTCAGGGCACATCGCCAGTCTGCACACTGACATTACCTATGAGTTCACTGTAAAAACAGACTGTTGAACACAAAGGTGTGCATCCTGTCATATCAAATGTAAATCACAGGAAACGACACCATGTGATTTTTTGGGTCTTGAGCTAACAAATTCCACGGACCTGATAATTCTCGCCTCGGTGCCTATTCCAATCATGGAGTCCCACTCTGCAACTCTGGGCAATAGCTTGCTTAATCTCCACAATGGCCTCCACAACGCAAAGGATGCCTGGCCTCCACCTTGGAGGTGCCCAGGAGTGGACACCTCACAGGGAAAGCCAGGATGGGCTCCACAGCGGTATTCGTAAAAGCGCCTTATGATAATAATAATCCACATTTGTAAAGCGCACAATCACCCGTTAGGGTCTCTAGGCGCTGGGGGCTGTCGGGAAGATTAAGCAAGCTATTGCCCAGAGTCACATGGTGCTGGGCTAACCTGCCGCCGGAGCCGGGGATCGAACCATGATCCCAGATTCCAGCGCCAGTCGCCCTGGCCGCGGCGCAACACCTTGGAGGTGCCCAGGAGTGGACACCTCACAGGGAAAGCCAGGATGGGTTCCACAGCGGTATTCGTACAAGCGCCTTGAGACCCTTGCGGGTGAGTAGTGCGCTATACAAGTATCAATTTACAATTTTACAATTTTACAATTTCAATTTACTCTGATGACGTCAATGGGAATGACAACTTGATGTCAGCCTAATACTATCATTCAACTTTAGGTTGAGAACGTGTTTAGCATAAAGCATTCAGTTAAGGTTTCTTCATTATGAGCATATTTCTTACAGATTTTGTAGAGATGTTCATTAGTGGCTAGATCTGAGTTACTACCCCATGTTTCTTCTTTGTAAGACTCTTGTCAGTATATGCTAGTGCTTCTTTTGAAATAGTACTTAAGATATACAATTCCTGGTATGAGAGACAGGAGAATAGAAGTGTAGCTATTGATGGATTTCAATTAGACAGACATACTTGTTAGGGTAGCTGATGACTTGGGGAGACTTGAGAATAATCTATCCTTATTTTTGGATCATGGTGACCCCCAAAATTAAGTGCTGCAGCAACAAATGATGGACGGAATGCTGAATGAATCAAACATTCACCCCCAGTTAACAGATATGGGTGAAAACCATCTTCCTTTGGCTCACTACGCCACCCTAGTTTGGACCCAGTCATATGCAAATCAGTCTTGACCATGTTCCTCCTGGGAACAGTCCAGCCCGAGCTGCCAAGCCCGGTTCTCCCTGGACCTCAAAAAAGCATCCTGGGACAGGTTTTGGTGTAACACTCCTCATCAGCCAGGCTAGCTTGAACCCAGTGGCACAGCAAGCAAGGTACCCACTCCTGGGCATACCCATCCCACTTAAGGTGAAAAGTGCTGCAGCAAAAAGTAATATTCAGGAATGCTTAATGACTCAAGCATTCACTGCCAATCAAGAGATACGGGTTAAAATCATCATTTTCTTACTCATTACGCCACCCAGTTTGGGCGCACCCATATGCAAATCAGTCATGACCCTGTTTCTCATGGGTACAGTCCAGCCCGAACTGTCTTCCCTGGACCGCAAGCAAGCATCCTGGGACCAGTTTTGTTGGGCTGCTCAATGGTTGGTTTTGTGAATTACCAGATCAACCCGCTGTCTCACATGGGAGGAGTCTGGAGGACACCTGTTGGAGACTAATGGGCACTCCACAAATTTAAATCCTGAGATCCATTTCAGGATCATTTGAGAATATTTTTCATACCTTTCCTAATAACATTCCAATATGTATTTTGACATCAGAGTGTGGGCATCGTAGATATGCTGTAGTGGAGGATTCAGAGAGGAAAGTAAAGCCAATGTATTTCTTTGCCTGGAATTCAAATAGAACTTTTTAAAAATTATTTCATATGTAGAAACCTTTCTGCTCCCATCGACCCTTATAATTGCTCAGAAGTGCGTTGGTCCATTTGTATTCAGCTTTGGAGTGGACAGCACAATCACCACCGGGAACTGTCTTGTGACACTACACAGGCAGTATCAGTGAATTTTAAAACTTTGCTTATTACACAAAACTAATTTCCAATGTATAATTATTAACTGATCTGAATATGTATATTCCCTTTGTTGTGACATAAACAAAATATGATTGGCGGAATACTTAATGAAAGCCAATAGGAAATGACCAGGGCTGTTTAATGCTCACTGTGCAGTTGCAAACAGAGAACAACCATATGCAAATGGCCTGTCAATTTAGCCCAATTTGGTAGGTGATAGAATGGAGTTTGTAAAAGCCATAAACATGCTTTAGATTTTTCAGAGCAGGGTCTTCCACATCTTAATCTTCGTGTGTAATCATGAGTCCCTGCCCTTGGTTGTATGAACCTTTGCACGTCAACAAGGAGAAGATAAAAGGAGCAATCATTCATATATAAACATTTAGGCAATTAAATCATAAAATACTTTTGGTGCAGTCAATAAAGATAATTTGTATGAGTTAAAGGGCTCATAAATCAATCTTGTTAGTTTCTTTGTTTATTCAATAGATATTAATCTTTCTGGCAACAGAATTAGAAATTAATATGATCTAGTAATCAATATTTCAATAAAAGGAAAAATAAAATATTTGTCAGAATTTCAGTTAAAATTGAAATAAGACAGCAAGCTTGTTCCATAGAGGAAATTCCATAATCTAATTTTCATTAAACTGGAATAGAATAAGGTGTACGTTCAGAAACTCAATAAAGAGTTCTGATGAGGGAATAAATGCAAAAAAGTGTTAAGCCTTTGCACCTCAATTCTAAGGAAAGATAAAACTGGAAAGTATTCTCAGCTATAAGTCAGCAGACATCTTCTATTAATGAAAAGTTAAATTAAAACAAAACCTAAAGAGATGTACACTACAGTTGTTCTCAGTAAATTCCAAAGTGATAATGCTATCAAAAGCCAGAGGTTCAGGAGAAAGTGCCTCAACATACTCTAAGAACAAGCACTAATATAAACAAACAATATTCCAGATGGCAACATGTTTCTGACGATGCCCAGTCGATAAAACTCCACTGTGCTACACAGAGTTCCTTGTTTGGGCGGAGTTCGGTGGCACACCCGCTCGCATTGCGTTGGGAATGGGGAGTGCGTCTGCACGCTCCATAATTGCATGGGAACGGCGCTATGCGGTCGTCAAATGTGATTGCATTCTAAATCATGTACAAACAGCACCACTCAGTCCACATGGGTACGGCCATCTTGTTTTTCTGCTCTCTGTTATGGTGCTGGGCCTAAATATTCTCTTGTTAATATTTGTGATCCTCCTCCTCCTCCTTTATTACTTTTCTACCTCTAATTTTTCCTTTTTACAATTGTGTGCGTCCTTGTGTTTGTGTATTTTACATATTTGCTTACATTTTATGTGTGTTTTTAAAACTTTCTGACTACTTCTTTCCTTATTTCTTTTTTCTTTCCCTTCCTTTCCCATCTTAGTTTATTTTGATTTCCCCACACAGTACCATGGCGAGGGGCGGCTCCCCTGTGGGTGGCGCCGCCACCCATATGTCCAGCCTGAGTGATCTTTGGAGAGGAGGAGGTGGCAACACTAGTTTTTTGTGCAGTGCCTCCTCCTCTCTATGCTGGCAGCAGACAGCAAACCCGGTAGCAGCTACTCCCTGCGGGACCATCGGCAGCACTGCTGGACGGCGCGCCGGTGTGTGCGCCTCCACAGCGAGGTTCAGCGCACCGCCCAGCAGATGAGGCACCGCTGTGCCAACATCCTCGACAGGGAGCAGGACCTGCTCGACCTGCTAGGAGTTAAGATTCTCGGCTCAGTGAGGATTCATTATTTGTTTTGTTTGTAATCTACAATGATTAAAAAAATCAGAATAGCATGCTGCTCACACTCAGAGATAAGTTATGTGTTTAGTAGAGTTTACGCTGGTATATTATTATTGTGTGATTCAGGTTCTAGTTTCTGCTAGGCAGGTGCCGCTACCTAATTGCATTCATCATGTGCTCGCTTTGGCTGAATAATTAAAAAGCCATTGCAGACTGTTTCTTCTGTCACTATAGTCAATCAATGAGTACCGCATTCTCTTTGTTTATGTAGCTCGTACACCCCAAGGTTATTTATTTAATTGAATTCACGGCGATGTTGTAAAGTATGCAGCCATCTATGCATTGCTAAAGAGTGAGTTCACTCATCAAGGGTGTTGAGAAATAGGAATAGATTAATATCAAAGATCATTAACTACAATATGTTGTTTTTGTTAAGGAGATTGGGAATATGGATTAACGACAGTCAAAAGACTCGAGTCGGAAGAAACTATTAGTACTATAGGTGATCTGTTTTAGCTACTGCCTTTGCTTTTCACAAACATTTTGTGGAGATAATTATCAGAATCACTGATATATTTTAATTCACCTTCTTTTTTTCTTTCGTCAGCACCCAAGGGGAAGAAGAGGGACAATTCGGAGGGTCCAGGGCAAGCTGGTCAGCCGGCGCCTACCACCAGCGTCGCTGCCGAGGGCTCTTCAGATCCCAGTAAGTTATTTTATAATTGTTGTGGACTTCTTAGGGTAGAACGTACCATAGAATCTTGGGGTACATTTTGTTTATTAGAAGGTTGGTGCTATCTATTGTGAATCGTGAAGATTCAGATAGCAGGCCTAAGTAACCTAGTATTTTTCAAAATCACCATGTATATTTGTTCACAATGCTTTCCTTTTCGTGCCTAGCTCTAACACAGTTTAGTTCACAAGACAGTGGCCATTTGTTGTTACAGTACACCACCAGTTTCCAATGACAGTGCAGCAATGCTGGAAAAAAATATGGTTCACTCGCATTGCATTTGTCACCCAACCTCATAGGTTTTTGATTGAACGTTATTCCATGCCTGGCTTGTCTAACTTTGTGAATCAACCAATCAAATGCCCAAAGTGATATTTGGAAGATACATTCTAACGGACCTGTGATGCTGCATTGCTTGATTGCTGGTTTATTTGGGGTTGCATATATGGGATCTAAAGAAAACGATGTGTAATGTTTTATATTCTAGCTACACAGAACATTGGTGATGCCAGCTCCAGTGCTGTTGCAGGAGGCAACTGCTCAGATCTTGCAGGGGGAGAAGCAGCAGCAGAGACGGGCACTGGCAAGTCAGATATTTCTTGCAATTACTATGCTCACTAGCTATTGCCATGGCATTGCTCATTGTCTATTTTGTTGGATTTAATGCCCTCACACACCTTTGCAGGTGTCATGCTTCATCATTTGGGCCTGCTCCTCATTGGGTAGGCGGTGCAATACCCAACGGGCAACACCTCAAAGAGGGGCTCTTTGGCGGAGATCTTTTTCCAACAGCCGTATAGATGAAGTGCGGGTGTGGGGCCAGTAAAGATTGTAGACGTGTATAGGTGATTAAAGTAAAGCTAGGGGTACCAAGGAATGATTTATTCTGGCGGTCCACTGCTTTAATTAAAAGAGATTCTAGAAGGTGAGACTGGAGTCTTATGCTTGCAGAGACCTTCCAGAGTGTGCTAATGTCCGGTCAACATGTTTCTCGATAATGTTAATTAACAGGCGATTCTTCAGGGCCTATGGAACTATTTAGCAGGTATCTACGGAGTAACTGTCTACAGAGAGTCCCTAATGTATTATGAGTATACACTAGTATGAATTAAAACCATACACAACTGGAAAAAAGCGGGGGGGAGATAAGTCGTATCCCTATATTACCCTTCTTCCTTGAATTGCCTGTGTTAAGCTGTCATTACCTGTTAAGGAAAGAGGAGAAGCAAATCACAACAGGAATTTCAAAAAAGCATCAATTGACTACATATCACATGCCAGTGTAGTGTATCACTAGCGTGTAGGGTTTGTTGCAGGAATCGTCGACGGTGAGGGTCCACGTCATATCATCACGCACCTCAAGGGTCGCTGGACTTTGAAATACCTACTACATATAATTGGACAGTCCACGCCTATCTAAATTATGGAGTAATGAAATTCAGTTCCCCCACCGACCGCACATTTCCAAGTTTTCTTCAACACCGGGTATAAAGGTCCTAGTTGTGAAAATAGATACTTAATTATCGTTTCAGCACGTGAATCTGCGCTTCAAAAACCAACATCTCCAAAAAAAAGCCACTTTGAAGAGATAAAGTGTGTGTTAACTGCTGATACTTAGTTTTGACGTTGTGTTGTGACTCCACCGTGATTAGTGATACTGATGCTGTGAGTTGCTTTGTGTCGTACCTTTGAGTGTTCTGATACAACCACATACGAGAGGATCTCCCTTAGATGCATTATCCCCTGGTATTCGCACTATTATGATGAAAAAGGTCCTGATGAAGGTGGCCTAGAGCCGCCGAAACGCGCGTAGACCTGCTGCAAGGGCCGAAAATTACATCTTGGGGCCCTAATATTAGCATTGTTATCTTGCTTATTACAACCCAGTTCCTTTTTTCCATCTGAGTATGAGGTTTGATTGCGGTATGTCTGTTAGCACGTGAGTATGTGGACTAGTATGGTTGTTACCTAGGGGTATTTTTCTTGCTGCTTATATTTATGACTTAATTGTGCTATTTCTGATCTTTCAATATAAATGAAATTTTTTTTATCTGATTTAAAACAGTATTTATATGAATTGAAAAAAAGAAAAAGAAAATCATATATTTTTTTGAATAATTCTTGGCTAGTATAAATCTTTTCTTGTCACCTGTTTTTGATATTTATAGATGTATAGACGTAATTGAATTGTTAGGCCACTGTAGGAACAACCCCTTACATTATTTATACCCAACGGGCAACACCTCAAAGAGGGGCTCTTTGGCAGAGATCTTTTTCCAACAGCCGTATAGATGAAGTGCGGGTGTGGGGCCAGTAAAGATTGTAGACGTGTATAGGTGATTAAAGTAAAGCTAGGGGTACCAAGGAATGATTTATTCTGGCGGTCCACTGCTTTAATTAAAAAGATATTCTAGAAGGTGAGACTGGAGTCTTATGCTTGCAGAGACCTTCCAGAGTGTGCTAATGTCCGGTCAACATGTTTCTCGATAATGTTAATTAACAGGCGATTCTTCAGGACCTATGGAACTATTTAGCAGGTATCTACGGAGTAACTGTCTACAGAGAGTCCCTAATGTATTATGAGTATACACTAGTATGAATTAAAACCATACACAACTGGAAAAAAGCGGGGGGGAGATAAGTCGTATCCCTATATTACCCTTCTTCCTTGAATTGCCTGTGTTAAGCTGTCATTACCTGTTAAGGAAAGAGGAGAAGCAAATCACAACAGAAATTTCAAAAAAGCATCAATTGACTACATATCACATGCCAGTGTAGTGTATCACTAGCGTGTAACTACACACTAGTAGTTGTGTACATGCACTCTCCTATGTGGAACATAAAGTGGGAGTGCTCCTGTGGATAAAATGGGTAATTAAAAATAACAGAAAAAAACATTTAAATACTAATGTGGTATAGAATGCAGCGTGCGATCCATAGGCGATGGAGGTTATAGCTCACCTAAAAAGTATAATGTTCAGTTAACAACAGTATCCAGCGGGTAAAGCTTCAGGTTAGGTCTTTCACCGCAAGCCTATGTACTTAGGTTGAACAGTACTAAATAGTCACTTCTGTATGTTAATATTGTGGTATTAAATGGTAAATCAGAAGCTGCCCCTGAAGGTATACCCATTCTAAGGCATATTGTAGTGTGCAACATGTAGTTCATTGCTTACAAATGATATTTAATAGGACCAGGGGACTAGTCCACAGTATTCAGAACTGGTGTGATGCAAAGGGGTGGTTATAACAAAATACCACTAGTAAAGGTTAAGTTTTAAATTGGGTGGTGCATCCGGTAGGTAAGCAGCATTGGTCCGGTAGGGAAGCAGCAGTGTTGTTGAGCTCATCTAGCTTTTGCCTTTCATTCATGAAGGAGACTAGAAGGAGGCCTGCGGATTTTAAAGAGAAACTGCATTTTAGAGTCAAGAAGAAGGACAGAAGGAAGGTAAGCTTCATGAGGAGTGTATCAAGACAAGAAGACTCACAGGCAGAGCAAAAAAAAACAAGAGGGGGCGCTCAGAGTTTCACTTTTGCCACAAGTCCAACACACACACACACACACACACAGAGCAGAATTTCACAAACACACCTCTCTCTATTCCAAATGACTGAGTAGTGCTAGGCCTCAGACTCTTGGTTGACCTTTGAACTGAATCCAATACACAATACCTTCTTGCTGTTTGTTGATGAGGTAGTCCTGCAACTCCCAGTCCCACCCAGAGTTCTTCTTCCATGATACTCCTCTAGTCCTGACTGACTCTAAGTAACTCCATACCAGTCCAGAACCAGACCAGTCATCATCATCATCATGAATAGCGAGGACCATAGCAAAATAGAAGTGTAGTGCAGTGCACTGCTTTTGAAGAACAAATACAGAAAGCAACAGAAATACAGTAGTTTGCATAGGTTTTTGTTTGATAACTAGATTTACTGTTTTTGTGTCTGAAGAACCAGAACAAAAGGAGAACACCCCTGCAATTGATTAAAGTGTTAAAGGGCTGATCATCATCACCAACAGGTAAAATAAAATAAACACCCACACTCAAGCCCCAAACAATGCAAATCAATAATCCATTTCCCTTATTACAGTTCAACAACACACACCCTCCCTGAGTTTCTGCCATCACATGAATAATCATTCAACTTAAATTAAATCATCACTCATGCAATCAGTCACTCACCATTGCAATAGTTGAAGTTACCTCATCCAATCCAAGGCAAGCATGGGAAGTTCAGGTATTGGGTATTCAATTATCTTTGATGTAGGCAACACGTTGGAATTTTATATTGACAGGCAGTCCTGTACAAAATAAATGATTTTACGGGGCTGCCGTTTTAGTGATGCAAAAAGGGATAGGCATTAGGCAATAGGCATGTGAAGGAGGTAGTTATTGTCCTCGATGTCATAAAGGAATTGTGGAGGCTTCTTCAATGCATACTGGTCTAACTGCAATCTAGCAATATATATTTGACTCATTAGAAAAGAAGTGGGCCAGCATAAATCTGACACAAAACTAATAATGTTCTCCAAGCTAATTCTTTGGGATTTTTTTGCAAAGAAAAAACTAAGTTCAACAAAAAAACGTGAAAAGTTCTTTGGAGGGCACTGGCATACTTTGTCCAGGAAGTAGAGTTTGTCCTCAAACTCAGGTGGTTCACACAGAAGGTGGTCAGCTAACACATTTGATTCAATTTCGGACCTATCACCCTCTTCTGCCTCCTGTCCTGCATTGTCAGGAACAGTGTAATTGTGTGATATAAAATGTTGGTTTATTTTGATCATAGTCAATCTCTTCACATTTTGAGGTGAGAGATTGGTCCTTCTCACTGTGAGGACTGCTCTACCTGCACTGAACACACATTCAGCAGACAAACTGGTGATAGGACAAGTCAGATACTTTATTGCCAGCCTGCAAAGCTCTGACCATTGGCACATCTTCCCATACCAGTACATCAATAGACTTTGATCCACATAGACCTCTTTTGGATCATCCAAATACTCCTGGAACATCCTGTGGATGGTCATTGGTGCTGCCACTTGCTATACCTGTTTTACCGTCACCTCTGCACTTGACTTGAGCCCTGCCAATTGAAAATAATATAATGCAGAGGTTGGACCCGGTACTTCTTTTGCTGTTGTTGCCAGTGTTCTGGTTGATGCGGTTGTTGGCTGCTGTGAGACAAGACTACCCTCTCTGGAAATTGAAGGTGGCACTCCAGTACCATAATGTGTACCAGGCTTACCTCGGTAAACACTTGTGTGGCTAATGGTACATACTGCATACTGCAATGTGCTCCCCCTCTTTGCTAACTGTAAAAAAGTCCCAAACTAGGGAGGAGTCTTTTTTACCGGCCCACTGCCAATACCAGAAAGACAAACTAGAGGTAGGTGGCCATGTCATCAATTGCTTCTCTGCTTCTCCTGAGGCAAGGGTTGGTGCAGGTCTCAGCTGGGGCTTTGCAAATGTGGAAGTTGTTGGTGGTGCTACCTGTGCCACATCCCTCGGAGCTGGTTGAATAGCAATGTCAGATTCCTCTGTGTCACCTTCCACCATGACTACCTCATCATTGTCATCCTCCTTTTCTTGCCCTTCCATAAGTCTAAGTCTTTCTAGAACTTTTCTTTTCCCTTGCCTCTCCTGGTTTCTGTTGGGATCCACTCCATGTCCCTATCATCATCATCAGAAGTGGTGCTGCTTGAAGAATATGGTTCTTCCTTTTCCTTTGCTGGATATGGGGGAGCCAATGATTCTAAAAGAGGAGGTTCAACTTCTTGCTCTGAAGGAAGCTTAACCTCTTGTTCTGCTCCAACATCAGGAAAATCCATTGCTGGCTGTGGCTGCTTTGCTGTTCTTCCTGAAAAGATTGTGTACTACTTTGCAAAAGGGACAAACCCAATTCCACATTGCTACTCACTGGCGTTGACATGATTGCACTGAATGCCTCACTGACAGACATGGTCCTGGGCTCAGGTTGGGGAGTTGGTGCTGTTGATGGAGGAGTACATCTCTCAGCTTGCTCACCGGAGGCCGGTGCGGCAGGCACAACTTTCCTGAAAAATGTTGCGATTGGCACACCAGTGGTGAAAATCTTCTCCTTCTACTCCCCAGTAGCCACTTTCTTGGCAGTACCTTCCTTTGGGGCCATCTTGAAGCTGTCAGTTGGCAGTGGCACTTAGCTTCACAACAAGCTGAAGAGATGCCTGTATTGCGTAGTCACTCACGCGTCACGTCGTGCACAGGCCTTCTGTCTGGCAGTATTATGGGTGATTTCTCAAAAAAGAGAGAGTTTCCCAGGGACCAGAAAGGACTGGGTTAACGATTCGTTATCAAAGAAAAAGGTTCCTTTCTGTGTACTTATTTCACTTTTGGACTTTTTTATGTAAAAAGATATGTTTTTACTCTTGTATTGTATTTGTGTACATTGAAATTTGAGTGCATATTATAAAGTGGCGACTCTGTGATAGAAACCGTAATACGGAATTGTTAGTTAGTGAATATACAAATGTACCAGAGCACTACAATGTATAATTGAATGCGTATTTAAAATGAATTTTTAATATGAGTTTTTTATGAAAATAAATCTTGAGTAAATAGTAAAATTATCCTAGTGTGGAGCTTAAAATTTGACTTCTTGTCTTCCTCAATTGCAAATTAAAAAATAGTCAATTGATATGGATAGGCCTCATGGTCACCTTCTGAAATAAGTACACAGAAAGGAACCTTTTTCTTTGATAACGAGTATTATGGGTGATGTCTCTTCTCTTTTGAACCTGAAAGCAAAACAGCCAGAAAATCATCAGTGTGATGTGGCAAACAAACAATATCATTTGGTGTGGTTAGTTAAGTTACTATAAATAATTCACAATAGTATACAGTGTTCATTCCTAAAAAGGAAAGTACACCAATATAAGCTTTGGTGGTGATTAAAATAAAATGAAAAATTCAGAAAATTATGAATAAGTGACATTATCCTCAAGCATATCATTTGTCCTTGCAAACATTTGGCAAAGGGCCACACTGGCTGGACACACAAAATGGCTGCCTGCCATTGCCACATGGTGAACTAGCAAGCAAGGATGTATGGCCGCAACATAATGATAGAAGAACAACACATGCAAACCTATGAGAAAAAGCACACTGGATGCCTAAGCAAAATGGCCACCAGCCACATGGTCAGACAACAATAACCAGCATGGGGGCATGGCCACAAACAAAGAACAAATGCAGGCCTATGTGGAAAGCACACTCGCTGGCCACACAAAATGCCTGCCACCCACATGGTCTGACAACAACACCAACCAGCAAGGGGGCATGGCCACGAAGAAGAAATAGAGGCGTATGGGGAAAGCACACTGGCTGTCTATACAAAATGGGCTCCAGCCACATGGTCTGACAACAACAACAATAAGCAGGAGGCCTGGAAAACAAAGAACACATACAGGCCCAGGGTGAACATCGACTATACAAAATGGCCCCTGGCCACATGGCATACTGATTCTTGAACAAAAACGGCAAATGATGGCCTATGCCAAACACACATACACGCATTGGCCAGACAAAAGATGCATGGTAACACCGAGAACACAGCCTTAATTCAGCAATGCCAAAAACAAAAAATTAGCAGGGCTAAAATTGTTCACAACAAAACACATCCTCCAAATGCATTACCCCACCTTAACACTGTTTGCATGGAAAAAATTTAAAAACAACAAAAAATCCATATTTTGTATTTTAATCAAATACCATCCATGGCCTAAATGTTGTTTTAATTCTACAGACACCATAGGAACATTTGCATCCATGAATAGAACAGGGCCTACTGGCTGGAAGGCTCATTGGTATACTAGGCCACTTAGTGAATTAATTGAATCAAACAATATTGCAAACATATTAAAAACATGGAGGAGAAAATAGAAAATAGACTAAACTGTGCAACATTTTTCCTTTACAAAAGAAGACAAATTTCATGCACAAAAAAGCACACTGGCTGACTACACAACATGGCCACATAGTCAGACAACAGTACCAGCATGGGGGCATGGCCACAAACAAAGAAGAAAGGCCGGCCTATGGGGAAAGCAAAGTACACTGGCTGGCTACACAAAATGCACAAAATAAAGAAATCCCTTTCCAAAGAGATAGAAAATAAATAAGGTAGATATATGAGTAAATGCTGTGAACAACCCTAAAATCAGGATCATGTGATATAAGTACTTTGAAAATGCGATATGCCAAAGGTAAGTTACTATAACACCACAAGTGTTATTTAAAATAAAATTATTAGTTTGCAAATTGCTGTAGTGTGTTGCACAGAAACTCAACATTTAAACATAGAATAAACTTTATATTAATTTACTTAAAAACTGCTGTTCATTTAAAAATAAGTTGTTTTGAAATTCTTGAAGTGCAAATTCATAAAGTACAAATTTAAATGGTCACCAACATGTCTCAAACAATAATTTCCTTTATACATTGGTATCATTATATTTATCCACGTCATCCTTTCAAAAAGGCAGATGACAGATACAAGTTCAAAAAAATACAACTTTTTATTGGGGGAAGCTTAGCGCGCGTCCAAGATGGCCGCGTGAGCTCGGGGCTCCCGAGATCCCCGCAACCGCCGGGGATATCCTGTAATATATCCTGACTTTTCAACACAGATCTGGACGACTGAGGCACCGAATGAGACTTTCCACGATCGAATCCGACGACGAGGAGTGCAGTTGGATCCCTTGAGAATTCGGGGCCTGAACTGAGGGGGGACCGGGATCTTGGATGAGAGGTGACCCGGCCCCAAGTTGAACAACATCGGATCGATCAACCGGAAGTGGCCGGCCTGGACCCCCGTTTTGACTCCCGGTCGTGGACGATAGTTGGAGGGTGCCTTCCTCTTTGGGGTGTCCCTTCCCCCCTGGTGTAACGTCCCCCCCAGGTATAGTGGTCAACAGTGTACGATTACGTTGTCCTTGAGGTGGTGGCTCAGTGGTCGAGTACCTCTTGCTGGGCGATGACAAAGAGATCGCGCCCTCAGAGCGGGCTTGGCTCTAGCGATGGCGACTAAACCGGAGGTGGAGAAGCCCCAGATGAAATCATCCAGAACGAGTCGTACAGTGCAATCCAATAAACTGGATAGGTACACCGTTACGAAGGGCTCACCCGGAACATCTGGTCGATCCCAAGATGACGGAGTGGTGAATCCAAGCCCTACCCTGGAACCCACATTGCATGATGTGATGGCTGCTATTGAGGGGGTCCGTACTTCTCTTGGCCAACAGATGCAGTCATTAGACCACAAATTGGACACCGTGACCATTGAGGTCAACTTAATGCGGGCGGATCTCACTAAAACAAATGAGAAGGTGAAGTCCATCGACATAAAGACGGCGAGCCTTACAGACGATGTGGTGGAGCTCCAGCGGGAAGTGCGCAATTTCAGAACGGCTGGAGAGTTGCAGGGCCGGAAGCTGGATGAGTACGAGGGGAGAGCCAGAAGGAACAATGTCCGTCTGACCGGAGTACCGTAGAATGCTGAAGGGCAAACCCCTGACTTATTTGTGGAGGATCTTATCATTACACAACAACAAAAAGAGAGGTAGGGAGAATAAGGAACCACTCTTAGTCCCCGGTTAAGTTTTTACAAACAAGAAAAGAGTGTTCTTTACAAACAATAAAAGAGTGTTCTATGGTACACAAAGAACCACACTTGGAGCAAAGAAAAATGCCACTGACCTCACTCAGGTCAGTTAAGAAAGCCCTCATTCACCAACCTGGTTGATGACATGCTTCATCATCGGGCCCCACTGAAGAGGCCGAGTGCCTCTCCAGTGTGCTGCGACGCCAGGTCTACTGCGGAGCAGGTTTTTTTGTGAGTTTAGGCGTGAAGTGAAACTAATTAGTGGTAGTGAGAGATAAAAATTTCTTAAGTGTTTCAAAAATTATTTATTATTTGATCACTGGGACATAGATAAAATAGTGTTGGAAACTAGTCCAAAATTAGTTGTTTGGTTATTTCCAGAAACTTTTAATATCAGTCAACATGTTTCTGCCTTAAAACGGTGTAAGTTTAACAGGCATTCATCAGGACGTATGAGTGGACTAAACCCTGGGGGTATGAGCACCGTAAGGCTCACCCTGACCTAGGGACGTGAATGTGAAAAGTAAAAGTAAAAAAGTGAAAAAAAGTGCAAAGGAAAGAGCTTGCTCCTTCCCAGTTACTCCTGGTTTAGGAGGCTTACCGACTTAAGGTTACTGCACTTGTATGGTGAATGCGATCGACACCATGGGTCACGGGAGGGGGATGGTAGCGTATGAGGTCCTCGACCGGACCTCATCATCGGGGTCCGGTCGAGGGTGTTTCAGGTTCCGAGAGGGTGCCTGGCGTCAAGGGCGGTGTGCCAAATACGCTACCACCCCACTCCTGTGATAGGGGTTGGTTTGTGTGAGGGGCGACAGGCACACTGCGAGTTGGGGTTTGGCGATGGCCGTGTGCAGGGGTGCAGGGTGGGGGGAGGGGGTCTGGGTGGGTTGGTGAGAGTGTTTTTTCCTTTTTTTGTTTTTTGTTTTTTGATCTCAGGAATTGCCATGCTACTGTATTTTGAACCGTGTGGGTGCGGGGTCACGCAGTTCCCAGGGGTCTGGAATGAGGGTACTGAGTTGGAATGTCAATGGCCTGGGGGACAAAATCAAGAGGGGGATGGTGAATCAGCTAGTTAGGAGACAAGGCCCGGACATAGTGCTTCTCCAGGAGACACATCTGGTGGGGAATACATGTTTGGCTTTGCATAGAGGGGGTTATAAGTTGGTGCTGCATGCAAGCTTCACAACCGGGTCGAGAGGGGTGGGTATATTGGTCGAAAACTCCTTTCCGTTGTCAGTGAAACACACTTGGGTCGACCAGAGGGGGAGATACGCTGGGATCTCGGGATTGGTTGGGGGCCGTACTGTTACTTTGCTCTCTGTGTATGTGCCGCCAGGCTTGCAGACTGAAACCTATCGCGATCTGGGAAATGTTTTTCTTTCGTTTCCTAAGGGGGACCTGGTAATTGGAGGAGACTTTAACTCTGTACTGGATGGGGAATTAGATCGCTGCCCTCCTCGGGTGCTCCGCCCATCGCAGCGATGGCTGCCAGACTTCCTCACGTCGTTGGGTTTGGTAGATGGTTGGCGTGTGTGTCATCCGATGTCTGTTCACTACTCTCATGTATCAGCGGCTCATGGTAGCCTTTCTAGGTTGGACTATGTGGTAGTCCCCGTCGGGATGACGCCTAGGATTTGTGAGGTGCGTTATCTCGGGAGAGGTATTTCGGACCACTCTCCGTTGTGGCTGGTCATCCGGTTGGATCTACCGGTGGCTGGCAGGGTAGCTCCTATCAGCGCGTGGCAGCTGAAGGATCCGGCCATCAGAAAAGATGTCCTCCGTATGTCCGATAGGTATTTTCAAGAAAATGCGGGCTCCGTTGAGTCGGCGCAGACACTGTGGGAGGCATATAAGACGGTGGCGAGAGGGGAAGTGTTGTCCCTGGTAGCCGGGAAAAAGAAGAGGGCGCAGGCAGAGTTGGTCCAGTTGGAGGCAGAAATCCTGACTTCAGAGGAGAAATTTAATGAGTCGCAGGCTCCGGAGGACCTGCACCTGGTGCGTCTTTGTGAGGAGGAATATCGCGTCTTAGTGCGCAATAAGGCAGTTGCTAGTCAAGCGGCTGTGCAGAGCAGAATTTATGAACACGGGGACAAGGCCCGTAAACTAATTGCTTGGCTTGAGAGAGGGGATCGGACCTCGATGTTGGTGCCGGAGTTGGAAGATAAGTCGTTACGCTTGCTAACGGACCCCCAAGAGATAGTGGACGAGTTCGCCGATTATTATCAGGCGGTGTATACGGCGGGGAGTACTTATTCGGAGGCTGATAACAGTGACTTGATCAGGGATATTGTTATGCTTTG
Organism: Lissotriton helveticus; assembly: GCF_964261635.1. Classification (NCBI taxonomy): domain Eukaryota; kingdom Metazoa; phylum Chordata; class Amphibia; order Caudata; family Salamandridae; genus Lissotriton; species Lissotriton helveticus. The sequence goes on along the minus strand of NC_136071.1, from coordinate 926,101,086 downwards.
TCTATCGGAGGAGCATAGAGAATACCTTGACTCTGCGTTCACAGACGACGAGGTGGCCCAAGCTATTAGACAGGTTAAATCGGGCAAGGCGACTGGTCCGAATGGTATACCCATTGAATTGTTCAAGTTAAATGCTAATAAATTGGCTCTGTATATTTGCGGTATGTTCCTAGAGAGTAGGGATGTGGGTGAGCTCCCGTACGATCAACGTGTAGCTAATGTGATAGTCTTATACAAGGAGGGCAAACCAAAGACGCAGTGCTCTTCGTATAGGCCTATATCGCTGTTGAACGCAGGACCTAAAATCCTCGCGAAGCTTTTGGTGACTCGCCTTGTCAAAGTGATCACGACTCTGATCCACCCGGATCAGTCCGGGTTCATGCCACATCGCAATACGGCGTTGAATCTGCGTCGGCTGCATGGGGTCCTGGGCGGAGCCTCAAAGATACATGAACAGATGGTGTTGGTTTCTGTATGCTTTGCAGAACTCGATGGACTTAGTTCCGGCGGCTTATTTCAGGGAGATAGAATCCCTTCAGAGATGGCTTCTCTGGGGGGTAGTGCCCGAATGTCCTACAGCAAATTGACCCTTCCTTAGTATTATGGGGGAATTGGGCTCCCGGACATTCGCAAATACTACTGGTCCTCTCAGTTGGCAGCAGTGAGTAATATAATATATGGGATTCCTGGAGATCCTGGTTACGCAATGGATCGTGGCCAGGCGCCGGGTGGTTCGTTGGAGAGGGCTTTATATTCTAGGCCGCGTAGATTCCCACTGACGGGCCCCACCGACCACGTGGTGCGCGTCTGGCACATTGCGAATAAAAGTTTGGGGTGGGAGGGTAGGCTTACGTTGGCCACCCCCTTACTGAACTCAGAGAAGTTGGGTAGTATGTGGAAGTCGAAGGGCTTTGACAAGTGGGACCTGATTGGCATTGTAAGAATTGGGGATGTCTGGAAGAAGGGTGCAGTTCACACGTTTGAATCCTTGGTGGCCCAGTACCAATTACACCAGAACTAATATTTTAGGTACCTACAGGTGAGACATGCATTAACCACGTATGTCCCTAAGGATGCGGTTCTTCCGGCGGCTTCCCCTCTGGAGGACCGAGTATTGGATGCACATATCCCTGAAAAAACGATCTCCCTGATCTATCGTAAGCTGGTGAATCATTCAGAGGATCCACTGTCGAAAATCAGGGCCCAGTGGTGTGCAGATGGATTGGAGTTGGATGATGAGGACTGAACAGCAGCGGTAGCCTCCCCCAAGGAGGTAGCAATCCAGATGCGACTGAGGTTGGTTCAGCTGAAAGTCTTGCATAGATCTTATATCACGGGGCAGCGTCTGGTTCGTATGGGACGTGCTGATGGTGGTGCGTGCTGGAGGGGATGTGCGGAGGATGGTACCCTAATGCATATATTGTGGCATTGTGAGCGAGTGCAGGAATATTGGTCAACCGTGCATGTGGAGATGAGCTGGGCATTGGGCACTGCGATGAGACCAGAGGCTCGGCGTTGTCTGTGGAATGTATGGGAACCGACTGATTTGAATGAGTCCCAGAAACAATGGGTGACATTAGCGAATATGGTTGCCAAGCGCAATATTGCTCAGCTCAGGAGTGCAAGTCAGATGCCGGGAGTCACCAGATGGGCGGAGGACCAGGACTGGTGCACGGTTCGGGAAAAGACTGTATATGTGGACAGAGGATGCCCCCGCAAGTGGGGGAAGATTTGGGGAATGTGGAACAGTTACAGGGGTGATATCTGTGTCCCCCCGGAGCCCAGCCCTGATGAAGATGTGCCCGACACCAGCGACCCCTGAGACTTTAATGTGGAACAAGTACTTCTGAATCTTTCACTCGTACCACAGTATTGTAATGTTTTGGCTTCCCTGAGATTTCTTTATTGGTTTGTATGTGTGTTTTATGATTTAATAAAAAGATAAACAAAAAAAAACATACAACTTTAAAAACACAGATAAACTGTTGACGCGGCGTTGCTGTGCAAGTTTGATAGATCTTCACTTTCTTGAAGACAAATTTTTTTTTCATTTTATCAAATAATATTATATTGATAACCTGGAAAAGTTGTCTCCTGCTTTTAATGGCATAACTCCCAGAGGAAGAGAACTGTATTCTTCTCCCGTGATGAAATAATTGTAGGGTTCTATGTGGTTGCCTGTTCATTTTGGATACCGCAAAATGTAATGTTGTTAGTTCAAATAAGTTTGGTAGACCGTAGAAAATATCAGTAATAAAAAGGTTGAAAGGACAGCTTGTTTGTTGAAAGGCTGCCTGCGTTCAAGTGACTGGAATATTCTTCATGGTTAGCCTTCCCAGCAATTCGATTGGTATTGCCAACTTACCACTTAGCTTTTTCTTATTACAGTGCGGTGGAATTACAGGAAGCAGAGTCAGACAGGTATTGGACACGTATCAAAGCTCTAACGGCAATAAGACTCTTGACCATCGACATACCGCCCTCACAAGAACTCTGCGACTCACTAGCTATCTTCTTCCACCGCAAGATCACTGACATCCATGACAGCTACAACACAATGAACGCCCCGACTACGCCAGACCCCACCTCCACTGTGAACACCACCAGCGCCAACCGCCTGACATCCTGGTCCAACGTCAACGAGACACGCAAGGTCATGAACTCCATCCACTCAGGAGCTCCATCAGACCCGTGCCCACACCACGTATTTAACAAAGCAGACACAGCCATCACACCCCAATTACGGAAGGTCATCAACATCTCCTTCGAAACAGCGACATTCCCGGAAAGCTGGAAGCACGCCGAAATCAACGCCCTCCTCAAGAAGCCCAAGGCGGACACCAAGGACCTCAAGAACTTCCGGCCCATCTCCCTGCTCCCGTTCCCGGTGAAGGTCATCGAGAAAATCGTCAACATGCAACTGGCCCGCCACCTGGAAGACAACAACATCTTGGACCCGTCCCAGTCCGGGTTCAGACGAAACCACAGCACCGAGACAGCCTTCATCGCCGCCACAGACGACATCAAGCGCCAACTTGACAATGGCGAAACATCAGCCCTCGTCCTCCTGGGCCTGTCAGCCGCCTTCGACGCGGTTTGCCATTGCACTCTAAAGACACGTCTCCTAGAAGCCGGAATCCAAGAGAAGGCCCTTGACTGGACCACGTCCTTCCTCTCTGGCAGAACCCAGACCGTCCGCCTCCCGACCTTCTGATCCGAAGCCACCGACATCCTCTGCGGCGTCCCCCAGGGCTCATCCCTCAGCCCGACGCTGTTCAACGTCTACATGGCCCCCCTCGCACAAGTGGCCCGCCAACACGACCTCAACATCATCTCCTATGCCGACGACACCCAGCTCATCCTCTCCCTCACGAAGGACCCACACACCGCCAAAGCCAACCTCCACGAGGAAATGAAGGCCGTCGCCGACTGGATGAGGAACAGCCGTCTGATGCTAAACTTGGACAAGACGGAGGTACTCATCCTGGGACCCACCCTCTCAGCCTTGGACGACTCCTGGTGGTGACGACACTGGGAACAGCACCAACACCCACCGACCATGCACGTAACCTAGGATTCATCCCCAACTCCTCCCTCTCCATGTCTAAACAGATCAACGCCGTCTCCTCCTCCTGCTACAACACCCTCCGCATGCTCCGCAGGATCTGCAACTGGATCCCCACTGAAACAAGAAGAACGGTGACACAGGCCCTCGTCAGCAGCAGAATGGACTACGGCAATGCACTCAACGCAGGAATCCCAGCCAAACACCTACGACGACTACAATGCATCCAAAACGCCTCCACCCGACTGATCGTCAACGTCCCCTGCCGCAGCCACATCACCCCCCACCTGAGAGCCCTACACTGGCTCCCCCTTGACAAGAGGATCACCCTCAAGCTCCTCACCCACGCACACAAAGCACTCCACAACGCCGGACCACCCTACCTGAACAGCAGACTCAGCTTCTATACCCCCACCCAGCAGCCTTGCCCTCGCCGCTGACCCCGCATCCAAAGAACAACCTCCTGCGGCAGATCCTTCTCCTACCTCGCCGCCAAGACCTGGAACACCTTCCCTATCCACCTTCGGCAGACCCAAGACCTACTCGCCTTCAGAAGACTCCTCAAGACCTGGCTCTTCGAGCAGTAGTGGCACCCCCCTCCCCTCAGCGCCTTGAGACCCTCACGGGTAAGTAGCGTGCTTTACAAGTACTCTGATTGATTGATTGATTGACCTGAAGTATGCCGCTGTCCCCCGCATCCAAAGAACAACCTCCTGCGGCAGATCCTTCTCCTACCTCGCCGCCAAGACCTGGAATACCCTCCCTATCCACCTTCGGCAGACCCAAGACCTACTCGCCTTCAGAAGACTCCGCAAGACCTGGCTCTTCGAGCAGTAGCGGCACCCCCTCCCCTCAGCGCCTTGAGACCCTCACGGGTAAGTAGCGCGCTTTACAAGTACTCTGATTGATTGATTGTTTGACCTGAATTATGGGTGCCGGAAAAATGGCCACCAGCCACATGGTCACAACAACAAGCCGGAGGCCTGGAAAAAAAAGAACACATGCATGCCTAGGGTGGACACCGACTATACAAATGCCCCCAGGCCACATGGCATACACATTGGCAAACTAGGCCACATAGTGAATTAATTAAATAAATTGATATTGCAAACATTAAAAAACATGGAAATGTACTGAACTGTGTAACATTTATTTTTTACAAAAGAAAATACATTTCATGCACAAAAACACTGGGCCCCTTCTAAAACTGCAGGCCACCCACCACTATAACTTAAAAAATCGAATAAAAGTACAAATAAATGCAGGTGCATGCCCCCAGTCAAACAACCCTTATACACCAGCTTTTCAACTTACTTGTGATAGCTCAGAAGCAAAGTCCTTAAATCCAATGGTATATATGCAGAAGACAAAGAGACTGATCTCTCCAGCTCAAAATCCCACTGAAAAGTGACCAGGAGAGGGACAAAGCACTGGGAGGAGCCAGCTGGACAGGAATAGGAAGTTGAAGTCTCTGGAGCACTAAAATATCAAATTCTTAAAAGGGGGTCAAAAAAGGGGTTGATTTAATGACCATGAAACCTCGCAACCCTGAAGAACATGAATACACAACCGGGAGGCACATAGTCAGGAGAACAATGAGTGTGTGTTGTGGATACAGTAAGGGAACAGAAATAGCACTGGGCTGAAATATTCCCATCAGCCCACCAAACGTGGCGGAGGCATCGTCATGTGGGAAGTGAGTAGTGTATTCCAAATCTCACCCACTCCATCAAAGATGGTGCAGAGATTGGAAAACTGTGATGACCTTCAAGCCACAGTGTATTTCTGAGTGGTACTAATGAATGTGCAGTGCTCAAAATAAGGTGAACAGAAAATGTTAAAAACAACTACAAGAGCAGAAAATATGTTTATTGGATACTGATCTGGTGTCGTGGTTAAGAACAGGCGCCTTGTAGTCTGAAATTATGACTACCATAAGACGCTAGGCAGTGTGGTCAACATGTTTCAGCTATAACAAAGCTTTCGTCAGGACCAAAGGTGGTAATGATGCAACTGCAAAAATCTGAACGACAATTCTTAATGAAAAAAGTAATCCTACCAGTATTTTGGAGCCCCAATATTAGCTGGAGGAGACTCTAAATGAATTGTCCTTTACCTAAGGAAAAAATGAAGTGAACAACAAGTATCCTTAGTGATCCACAGATAACAAACACAACACACACACAATAAGCAAGGACAATATCCTTACTACAACAGAAGGTAAAAAGTACTCCTGTGTAATACCAAATGGTTATGAAAAAACATGAAAAAACAATTTGATGGAGTTCAACTTACCCAGCATTGTGTGGGAAGTAGCCTCACCTCACCCGGCACCTGCTCGGGAAAATGAGGCCCCGCTCTGTTAAGATAGAAAATAGCCATAAAGTGTAGCTTCTGACATGTGAGAAACTTCAACATGTAAAAAGTGGCTAATACAAAGTGATTTCTATCAATGAAAAAAACTCAATTATCCCAAGTAAAAGAACACCAAACACCAGGACACGGACTAGACTGGTGCCGAAGTTTAAAGTTATGAGCCCAAAACGAGAAGAGCCCAAGCCCTAAAAGAAAAAGTATGAAGGGAGAAGGCAGAGTGCACACATACCTGTCCGTCGGTACCTCAGGCAAGCATCCGAGTAGGAGTGGAGGTAGCGGACAGGCAGGGAGCATGCCTTTTATCCCCGTCGTGATTGGCCCATTAGTACTAATTGGACATGTTAAAAAAGAGCAATGAGCTCGTTTGTACAATCGCGCGTTGGAAATTGCGCGCTGCGCATGCTCGTGTGAAGAACACTATCCTCTGAGCATGCGCTGTTTGTCATTGAGAGGTAGTGTTATCGGCCCGCGTGTGGCACTAGCAGTGTCAGCACCCTGCGCATGCGCAGTCATGAAGGTGTCCGAACACGGGAAATATAGAAAATATTGGAAGTAAGGGCGTGAAGTCGGGCCCCTGAGCATGCCAGGATTAATAGCGGAGGCTTAGAAGATGTAAGGACTTGAGCCGCGCAATGAAAAACCAAGGCTGCAGAAGGTGGATTGTGCACTCGATGTACACATGCGCACAATGCAGCTAAGGCCAGGCGCGCAAAGATGTTAGTAACGTGATGCGCTGGGTATGCTGAGTGTGATAATAGACCCCCGATTATTGGTAGTAGCGCGAGGTGCTAGGGACATACTCAATACAAATGTTGAATAACCCCTTATTATTTATTTGCACAAGGCCAAGGTAGAACATTTAGAAATTATATGTGGAGGAGGTCGTTACAAAGGCGACTTACTATGGTAATAAAGAGCCATAGACTAGTGCAGCAGAGAGATGATGTTCCTATAGGGGAATTCTAAGGAATAGTCAGTAAGAAATGTATACGGACAGTGGTGTCATGCAAATTAGGTGTATGTTCGCATGACAACAAGGACATGTTAGAACTAACCCGGACAGGTATGGTGCGTAGTTTGACAGTTAATGTGCCACCATTAGAATATCTTACAGTGCCGTTCAGGCAATGTCATCGTTCAGACCCCTCTTGTCACTTTTGAGGGAGAAAATCCATTTCTGCTCTTTCAAAAAGAGGAATCTGGTGATGTCACTAATATGAGATGGAATAAAAGCCTGTTCCAGGATGACCCACCTGAGGTCTTCTGCGGAGTGTTTTTGAGCGAGGAAATGATCAGTTAGTCTAGTTGATTGTTTTTGGCAACGGATGGTGCTCTTATGTTCTCCAATCCTCAGCTTTATTTTCCTAGTAGTGAATCCTATGTATCTCAATGAGCAGGGACAAGTGATCATGTATATGACCCTTTCAGTATTGCAATTCGTGTGCTTCTTGAGAAACCAGGTTCTTCCAGACCCCAAGTCAACTCGTTCAGCTTTAGAGGTTTGTGGGCAAACGCTGCACGAGCCACAAGGGTAGTGGCCCTGTACCGGTGGTAGATCCCAAAGTGTGTTGGATCCAACCGGTTCTTGGGACCGTGGTCTCGTGTGGACTAAACTGTCCCGAAGACAGGGTGCTCTTTTGAAAGAGAACAGTGGTAGTGGAATGTTTTCATTGGAAATATTGAGGATATTCCAATGTTTCCTTATTGTCTTTTGGATGTTATTTGAAAGCGCACTGAAAGTACTGACAAAGGTTAAACAATCCAGGGTTGGCTTTTGTTGTCGTTTCTCAAGCAGAGAATCTCGGTGATTGTTCGAGGCGCGTTTCCATGATTTTTTTACCAGATCTTTTGGGTAGCGTCTCGCTTGTAATTGTAGTGACAATTGGTGGGCATGTTTGTTCAACAGATCTTTGGTAGAACAGTTCCTTCTCAGCCGGAGGAACTGACCGACTGGCAAATTTGCACGTAAAGCACGTGGATGATGACTATTAAAAAGTAGAAGGGAATTCCTTGCCATGGGTTTTGTGTAAAGCTCACTTCCTAACTTCCCATCTGCTGGGAAGATGGAGAGGTCAAGGAACGATAGTCTCTCATGGCTAACCTCAATGGTGAATTTGAGGTAAGGGTTCCGATCGTTCAGCCATTGATGAAACAAATGTACCTCATCAGTTGAGCCTCGCCAAACCACAAAAATTTCATCTATGTACCTCTTCCATAGCACCAGTTGATGGAAAAAAGGGTTGCTATGGTTGAGGACATGATCTTGCTCGAATTGATGGACATAGAGGTTGGCGAGGCTCGGGGCGAAAATGCTTCCCATTGAGGTTCCCGAAATTTGGAGGAAGAACTCATCCTCGAATTTGAAAAAGTTTTCAGTCATGGCTAACTTCGCACAGTCCATGATAAAATGGATAGGGGTGATGGTATCAAGGGTGCACTGAGACAACAACTGTCTGATAGTCTCCAGAGTCTCTAACTGGGGAATACACGTGAAGAGAGACTCAACGTCAAAGCTGACAAGAAGGTCAGTCTCCATATTGAATTGCACATCTGGCAATAGTCGCAAGACATCGGCAGTGTCCTGTAGAAATGTAGGCATGGCCTTCACGATAGGTTGGAGAAAATGATCCACAAAGGTGGATAGGGGCTCCAATAGAGACCCGATGCCTGAAATAATCGGGCGTCCCGGTGGTGGTCTTGTGGCTTCGTGGATTTTGGGCAGGCAATAGAATCCTGGAATTACCGGATGCTCAGTGACCAAAAATCTCGAATCTCTGGAGCACTTCCTTCTGGTATGAAAAAAAAGTGTTTTAAAATATGGCTTCTTGCACAAAAAACAACTCTAACGGCCAGTTTGAGAAGAAAACCCACTCCAAATGCCCTCAGCTGCATTCTCAAGCAGAAAATCTGCTCGACCTCTCCGTTGGTGATTGCGATTTTCTCTAAGAATGTTAGATAGATGCCATCAAGACAGGAAGTCGTGCAAGTGAGCATGAAGTCATGTGGGAGCTCTCTAGCAGTGCGAGAAGTTTCACGCATCTGGCAAGTGGCCTGAGAGTCTTGGTGCTCAAGACTCAAGCACGCGAATGGGGAACAAAACTCCGCTTCGCACCCAAACGGCGGAATTTAGGAATTCTGCCTTCCTCCATGGAGTGATGAGTGTCTGAATTCCGCAAACTCTGTGAGCAGAGCGGAGTTTACTTGCTGGGGTTACTTCTCAAGTCTGCCTAATGGGCTACAGATGCAAGTCCTTGAAAAGATACATCGTTCGTATTTTGCTGTTCAGAAAGTTCTTCCCATGAGTCATCCTCCCTGTTTTCTCCTCTCCTCCAGGTGAGAACTTCACAATCAGTTGTCTAATTCAAGCTGAACGTCAAGAGAATGCTGAATGTCAAGAGACAGGGACTAGCCACAGCAGGAAAAGCTGCGACAGTTGAAGCCAACAGGAGAGGCTGCTGGGAGCCGGAGGCTATGCCTAGGGGGAAACAAGTAGGGGGCATCACTCTGTGAAGGGAGAAGGGAGTTGGGGAGCTGAGGGAGGCAATGGCCCTTTGTGATACCCCTCCCCCAGCCCCCCTGCTCACTGGTGATTATCGCTTTTAAGGCTAAAATGCAGTTGGAAAAAGAGGCGTATGGAAAATGCGGCAGAAGATCTGGAGGCAGCAAGAGGCATTCAAGGTAAGCACCAAAGCTTAGGTGCCGCACCATGTTGCGCTTTGTATCTCTCACAGTACAGCATGTCAATTGTAGTTGTAAGAGCCAGTGTGAGGTCTCACAAAAGGCTTGAAAGGCCAGAAAGCCGGAAAGGACACAAGTGGCATTAAATTGGCAATCTCCCATGTAATATCACCCTGAATGCAGGACATAGGGAGTCAACTGCCATGCAGTTCCTCCACAATATGAGACAGGTGTAGCTAGGTTGCCCGGTGACACAAGAAAAATTGAAATACTGGCCTTGAGTGGCTCACCCCAAAATTTCAAATCTCTCATAGGACCCATACCAGGAATTAAGGCATCAACTCACCTCGAGTTTCCAGAGACTCCACAAAGGACCACCACTTACTCTCCTTTGAACCTCTCTCATGTGCAAGGCAAACTACTAGAGTCCCATAAACTATAGGTACCGATTGAAAGCCTACAAGTAATGGCACTCATCATGGCGGATCCTGTCAAGTAGAGGGGAAAAATTGAGGAGTTCAACAAAAAGGTGACCACAAAAGCCTGTCTCTGCCAAGATATAGTGGAAAAATGGTCCATGCTATCCACTATCTTCGCCACATTGATCGCTGACCTGAATAAAATAAACAGCACTTGCCTAGGAACAAAATGCACCTGGGCAGTGGAAGGTGGAGCACACAAGACCAGCACACAGGTTACAACAATAGAAAAACAACAAAAAGTCTGTCGGATGAAGGTGGCGGTCCAAAATGCATACCCCATCATAAGAGAAAATATAAATGAGCAATCTAAGGAGCAAAAGGAAACTTTTGACTTTGTGAATGAAGAGTTGACACAGCACACAACTGTGCTGCTAACAGGGATGTCAAAAAACGCATAAAGTAGCAACAAAATCAATTAAAACAACACACCAAAGAAGAAAATGCACACTAAAACCCCACATACAACTTGTATCTGGTAAAACATACCCGATGACTACAGCAACCTCAAATAAGTCCTTATATTCAATAATTTTACGTACCAAAATGCAAGATAGTGATAGCACATGGGGGATGAAGCACACCTCACAACCACAAACAAGATCACGTACACCCAGACCAGTCAAAATCATGGCAGGGAAAGCAATAAACAGATAACAAGCATAGGCACGCCAATAAGTGACCCCGGCAGATAACTAAGCTGGGTGGTCTCCACCAAGGCAAAAGGCCCCAAATCATAGACCCAGAAGCAGTACCAAACAGCTAGCATGCAACATCACATGATAGGCATGTGAATAATACATAACCAACTAAGCACAGCCCAAGCAGGGAACATAACACAGAGGAATCATCAATTCAATAATAAAAAAAGAAATCGACGGAAGAAGCTCAGTAGGCCCACATAGGATGACTAATGTTGGAGAACCTTTGGAGTCCTCCAAATGACCTATCCGGTGAAGGATAATTGAAGGTAAGTAAACAATTTAAATAATAAAACGAATTTTGTAGCGTGCCCTGCATCGCAAAATGTGATGCAGGGTGTGCTACGAAATTCGTTTCATTTATTAAATTGTTTACTTAGCTTCAAATATCCATACTCCGGTTTTTAGCCCCCCCCCACCCTGCCCCTCCCCGCCCCGCCTCTCCGCCCCACCGAAACTCCCTCCACGGGCCGTGGCTGGATACACCCATAAGGCAGGCCCACCCAATTGCCCCAACCAGTTGACCGTCCCCAGTCAAACTAAAAAGCTAGTTCCAATGCATATGACGGGGTGGATACAAAAAATGATACTCACTTCAAAGTACATATCTAGAGATATCTTGTACGTTCTCAACCGATCCAATCTACTGAAACTCCTTCAGCACATCCCTTCACTGCCTTTTATTAATAGTGAAGACATAATAAGTATACAATTAGACTTCATATGTCCAGTCAAGTCAAAAGAATCAACAATTATAACATAGCGAGATGCAAGCCTGTCAAAAAAGGTGATTTACGAAAAAGAGTAGTACGTGAACTGGGGGATATTAATCCATATTATGGAAAGGGAAAAGTACCCACACGTCCTAAAACATAAGCCCAATGACCATAGGAAAAATAGCCCAACGAAAGGGATCCTAATGGGAATGAGTGGTAAAGCCAATCCAAGCTAAACACATGTTGATATTTGGTACCAGTCAGAAAAACTGGCAGAATCATGCCACAGGGCATTTCCCCCAACCATTTAAATAATAGAAAGGACGGGGGCTGGGTCACCGCTAACCATGCCAGTGAGAAATCGAGACATCCCCATCACTAATCACATGGAGACAGGGCGCATGAAAAGTCTGCTAGAAACAACCAAAATAGTGACTTGGAATGTGGCCCGAATCATCAGGATCCTAAAGAGCAAGGCTGTGCTATCATTTTTGACTGAAACAGATATCATCTTCTTCCAAGAGACATGGTCACCAACACCAATTCTGCTGCCTGCGTATGGGGTATATCACAAGCCCTCTAAAAAGTTTGGGAGGCCTTTGTAAGGAGTATCAATTTACTTCCAGTGGTTAGTAAAACTGTCCATTTTGGAATAATAAAGGGTTTTGGAGGCAATAGAGGTTCCCAGTCAACGTTAATAATTTACGTCTACTTTAATTCCCCTGGTAGCAGCACAGAAAAGCTGATCGCCTATTTGGAAAAACTAATCAGCACCCACATGGCCTAAGAAATTATTATTTTGAGAGATTTGAAAATGCATAACTCGGGAGAGTTGAGAACACGCATTAGAGGAACCAGCGAAATAACGCAGAGATGTAATGCCTTTCTACAGATGTACAAGTTGGAGTCGGTACAGATGACTGCAGAAAAGCTCAAACCATTGAATAGCTGCTCTCATTCCTTTAAAGATCAAACCACAATTGACTATGGGTTTGGGTGAAACTATTTTGGATTTTAAAGTCCTCCAACGGGCAGACACGGACCATGCCGCCCTGTTGGTGCAGCTGACCTTATCAGGAGGGAACGGCAAATTATTATATGCCCTGGTAAAAACAAAAGGGGGTAAACATTACAAACTCCTTCACAGGATAAAATTGTAACCATTATTCGCAATGAGGATAGAGGGATGGTGGAGCCAATGGGAGGGCTGGCCGACCATGCTACAAAATACAAATGTCATCAAAGGCTGGTCCCCTTCGAATTGCACTCTCTCCTGCAAGGGAAAAACCAACACAAAATCAAACATGCAACAAAGCATACTTTTGTATTTATGCCAGTGATCAAAAAAAGCACCCAAAAATTAAGGGGAGCATTAAGGACATACAACAACTTTAGAACAACGACCTTGAGACTGGAGGTAGCAATGGTAGCAAAGAAACACCAGCAACCTGTCTGGGAGAAAAAAAAGTAAAATCCACGAGGCAGAGTGGTGCAAAATCTTTGAACTAACAGCAGGCAATGAACATCAATAATTCCGGCAGTACGCTAACACCTAATGCCAAGGAAAGAACAAACAGGTTAAATTAGTACTAGCAGAAAAATGGGTAACCCACCTCATGACCCTGTACACTGAGGGGCATATTTACAAGAAAGTGACGCATCTGTAAAGATGCGTCACTTTCCCAGCGCCACCCTGAGAAACCCTTGCTCCACTATGGATGCTCCATATTTACAATACGGCGTACCAGGTTGCAAGAATTGACAGATGCATCAGAAATTCTGATGCATCTGTTGATGCAAAAGTCATGCATTGCTGGAGTCGTGTCGCAAGCATGTTGCAACTCCAGAAATGCATGTTGAGGCCTATCCTCATTGTGCTGCATCACTTCTTATGCCTGCATCAAGCAGGGGTACAAATTTGACGCAATGGCATACCAGAAGTGGTGCAGTGAAATCGTGTAGATTTTACTGGTCCCTTCTACGTGGATATTTTTGCGTTGGAATGCCCACCCTGCATACATTATACCTGATGCAGGTATAATCTGACGCAGGGCTTTACAACGTGACGCATCTCCCTAGGTGCATTACGTTGTAAATGGGACGCATTTTTACGCTGCTGCTGCATCACGAAAGTGACGCAACAGCGGCACATAAAATGACGCAAGGGGCTTGTAAATCTGCCCCTGAGTCTCCAGACAACCCACCGCACCAACAAGAAACCTCGGACAAAGGGATACCATATATGAAGGTGGAACATTCAGCACCAGAATATTATGTGGTAATTATGGTCCTAAAGAAAATTCAAAAAGGACAGGGACCCTGAACCCAATGGCCTGCCTGTATCTCATTCAGATAAAACCCCCAGTTTTGGGTGTCATTCCTTGCTCTGGTGTATGCCGAGTGCAAATAATACAAAGACGTCCCAGTCTGATGGAGGGGCTCCCTAAGATAATTTTCAAGAAGGGAGATAACACCAATCCGAAAAATGATAGGCTAATTGCTTTGCTGGATATTGAGGCAGAAACTTGATAGTTGGAACATTCCCCACAAACTACTGAAAGCCATCATGTCACTTTACACCAGGACATGGGTCCAGGTTAAGCTCTCTAGTGACATGACAAGCACAAACATCACAATGGATCGAGGGGTAAAACAAGGCTGCGTGCTCGCCCCTATTCTATTCGACCTATACATAACAGACTTGGGCCCGGCATTATCAGACGCAAATCTAGCCATCCCGAGGATTGGAGAAAAGAACATTTTCCTCATGCAATATTCGTATGACCTCCTCCTCTTAGATCACATGAAAGTTGGCCTCCAGAAGACACTCAATGCATTAAATACATACACGACAAAGAATGAAATGGTGGCCAATGCGAGTAAAACCAAAGTTGTGATCTTTGGGTGTTAACCAAAAAAAGGGTCAAGAAATGGTGGCTGGGGTAACAAAGGGTAGAATGCGATAAGAGTAATAATTATTTTGTGTCATGGCTCTGTGAAATGGAAAAACTGACCTTACAACTGCAAACACTGAAGAACAAAGGAAAATGGTCATACATACTCTCTCCAAATTAAACAACTACCTCGACAGTCCGATGACCAAGGCCATCAGTAGGGTGATCATCACAGCAAAACTCATTCCCACTATCAATAAGCGCAGCAAGCGTTTCCTGGTATGCTGGTATAATGGCGGCCGAATACGAAAAGCTTCAATGCATAGGTTTTAAGCATGTTTTCTAATTGCCTTCCCACACGCGGAACACTTTGACAATTCTTGACTTTGGCCTTGTCAATCAAAAACCCGAGTGCATGGCCACCCTGGTGAAATATGTTTATCAAACAATAGTTTTTCCGGATAATACAATGAAGGCAGCCTTGAGAACAATGTTCTTCATCAAGGGCAATCCGTGGCATGGGCACCTAAAAATGGTGGAGGAGAAATTACAAATAACTGTAGAATATTGGACCCAAAACACCATTAAAGCTGCTATAAAAAAAAGCAACTGTACCTCCGCTCACTTGAAATTGATTTCAAAGCGTTACAGTAAATGGTCATACATGCCTCCCTAATAAAATCTCAAACAATAAAGTTAAGTAAATTGCATCTTCATCAAGCACTTGGCAAGCATGGCTCAAAGCTAATACTATGGGGAAGGCTGGTACACCTTCCAATAATATAACTTAATGATGGAAATTACTTAAAAACATCGTAAGCTGCAGACCGTGTGACTATAGAAAGGAATATCTGGTCCATTTACTATGCTGCTGTCCGGCACTACACAATGTCCACCACAATCTCCTGAGGCCAATCTTTTTACATTATGGGACACTGCCTGTTCTCAGAAGCTCAAAACTTTCTATTTTCCTTTTGAAACTGTGACAGAGATGACCAAATTTTACAAATGTATATATCTAGTATGGACGTTGCTAAAGGTCAATTTGCCGAAATTCACAACTGTCGGACTCTGCCCGCCCTCTAGCAATGACCAGTCTAGTGCTTAATCAGCCCAGTACTTAGAATGTATTATCCTCATTTATTCTGCTTTTAGTGTAACTGTCTAGTGCACTGAAATATGTTGATGTACGAACAAAGCTTTTATGTTATCGTTTACCCAGCTTATGAATTTTTAGCTTGTGACTCTTGATATTTTTGTATTAGTTTCAAGTAATTATACAATAAAGAATTTCACACTTTGTACTTTGTTTGTACTTTTTTACTTTATTTAATACAAAACAATCAATGTCTATTCACTAACTTGCAGAAGGCTTCTGGAAAATTGCACCATCTGCATCAAAAGAGAAAAATGTTGTGCGAAACAGCAACTCAACATGGAAAACAGGCATCACAATGCTAACGTATTATTTTATTGTCAATATGACATCATCGGTTAAGCCAACTCACCAACACATTATATTTATATATATCTCACCTACTGGCGATAGCCAGTAGGTAGTTATAGTTAAAACGAAAGTTTCCTAAGTAAAAAGTTTTTTGTTTTGTCAATAACTTTGGCGCCCCTTGTCGAATCTCCACTAAATGTCACGAAACGTGCCCTTTTAGGTTCAGCTGATGTGTTAAAAGTTGTGCTGATTCATTGAGCGGGGGCCAAGAAAACATGGGTGTTCAAAGCGCATTTATCCCATGTTATGCCTATGGGGATTTTTCATTTTTTGAACATGACTACATTCCGAACTGCTGAACGGAAAGCTTGATATTTGTTGAGAAAGCATGCTTTTTGTTATGTGGTGTAAATCTGTTCAGTAGTTTAAGAGAAATTAACATTTAAAAATAAAGATACCTAGGGACGCAAGTCCTTGTATTGGACTTGCGCATTCTCCTACTGAAATTTGATTGGCTGCCAACATTTTCACCAGGAAGTATCGACAGCCATTTTGGGAATCGGGTTGCAGCCAAGTCCCAGAAAAAAAGTAAAGAAAATGGAGCAGGGTAGGAATACCCCGACCTCCCAGTGATGATTTTAAAAGCTTTTTTAAATTTTGCTACAAACTCGCGGGTGGATCCGCAAATTTTCAAAAAAGAATAAAAAAAAAAGACACATGGGCTCCCACATGTCTTTTTTCTAAAACCCCAGGTGCGCCAAATCCCAGGGGCAAGTAAAATTCAAGGAGGGGGCACATGGGGCTCCCTTCCTAGGGGTGAATTAAACCTCCCCAGGTTTTTTAAAATAATGTATGTGGGGGTTGCTCACACGGCACACCTGCGCCCCAGGGACCACCAGAGTTTTATATTGCGCAAACTAGACCCGAAGGTATCAGAGCGCTTTACATGAGCACCAGTTACGTTACAGATGGATACATTAATTTGTTAGGGCACAAGGAGATTAAGTGATTCGCCGGTTCCCCATCTCCAAGGTAAACCACCCTAGCTGTAAGGCCACATTCTCTCTCCAGCTGTCTTACTGGATGCCCCTGTAGCCCCGGGGACTGCGTCCTCCACAGGGCTTCAAATGTAAACATTGTGGGTGGTGCAAGGCTCCCCGGCAGCCCCGAGGACTGCCAAACTGAAGGCGGTAGGCCGGTGGCCAGGACCTCCCTGGAGAAAAATAAAATATGGGAGGGGTGCCACACAGCCCCCCTCCAGGATCCCTAGATGGCCTTGGGGGGGTGGTGGGTGGCTACCCCCAGGACATTTCAGTTTGCAATGGCTTCTCCTGCCAAGCCATAGCAAACAAGTGCTCTGTTTTTAGCAAGAGAGAAAAGAATGCAAGAGGTGGGAAGCTGGCAGGGACTGCAGGGGTATTCAGGCTCCCTGTGTTCCCATTGGTGAGTTGGTGCCCTAGATGTACCCACTTTAAATGGGAGGCCCTGGGGATGGGGTCCCAGGGGCGATATTGGACCCTGGGAAGGGGGCTGCACAGCCACTCTCCCCATCTGTAAAAGACCAAGGCCTGGGTAATGTGGTCCCTGGGGTCACAATCAGCCCAGAGAGAGGGGCCAAAGGACCCCCTCTCCTCTTTTAAAAAATCCACTTAAAAATATGAATGTCCAGGGCCCGGGGATGGGGTTTGTGGGGCTGAAATACACCCGGGAGGGGGGCCACGTGGACCCCTACATTTAAAACATGTAATTTTTAGAAAAGGGACATGCCTCAGCGGATGAGGTTCCCTGGGCTGAAAATGGCTTGGGAGCGGAGGCCACATGGACAACCCTCCTCTATTTAAAAAAAAGAAGGACCGGGTCCCGTGGATGGGGTGCCTAGGGCCAAAATTTTCCTGGCATGGGTGCCATGCAGCCCCCTTCCCATTCTTACCACGCCTGGTCCCGGGGATGGGGTCTCTGGGTCTGAAATATGCCTTGGGAAGAGGGCCACACAGCCCCCCTCCCTTTTTAAAAATGTGTTTTTTAAAAAGGGGCAGGCCCTGGGAGGTGGGATCCTTCGATTGAAAATGGTCCTGGAGGGTGCCGTCGGACCCCCTCCCTTTAAATATAATTTTTTTTGAAGGCTGAGCCTTGGGGGATGGGGTTCCTTGGCCCAAAATGGCCCAGGGAAGAAAGGCCATGCACCCCCCCTTCCTGTATAAAAAAAAAAGAAAGGCCGAACCCCAGTGGATTGCCCCCCCTTCCCATTCTTAACTAACCTGGCCCTGGGGTATGATGTTCCTGGGGCTAAAATCGGCCCAGGAAAGGGGGATACACAGTCCCCCTTCCCGTAGAAAGAAAATGCAACTCGCAGGAGGCCCGCTCCCTTTCTCCACCACTCTGCAAACACACCTTTCGGTGTACTGCTGTTGGGGTGATGAGGTCCCCTTGCCTCCTGAGGGCCTTGGGACTAAAGTGGACTTCTTCGCCCAGTCAGCAGTCTACCAGAAGGCACATTTGTAGAGTGGTGGAGAAAGAGGGAGTGGCCTCTGATTACCTCTCAGCAATACAGCTGTGTGGGACTTACTGGAGGTAGCAGGAGAGATAGGTGGCATCCAACAACTCTCAAGAGCCAAGGGGACTTCATCTCCCAACCAATAGTGCACCAGGAGGCACATTTGTAGTGTGGTGGAAAAAAGGGGAATTATTGGAAGTAACAGGATGGGTATTTGACCCCAAGGATGCCCTTGGGGGCCACCTACCCCTCCTGTTATCTCCAGTTAGTCCCACACAGCGGGATTGCTAAGAGATCTTCTGTGGTCAATGCCACCTTTTTCCACCACCCTGCAAACATGGCTTGTGTTACACTACTGGTTGGAGGATGAAGTCAACTTTACTCCTAAGGAACTTTGGGGGCCAAGAGGCCCTCCTGGTCCCTTCTGTAAGTCCTACACAGAGGCATTCCTCAGAGTTGGTCAGAGGCTCAGCCTGGTATGGGTGTGTGAATGGGTTTGGGAATGGTAGTGTGCAAGTTAGAGTAGGTGTATGAAAGGTTATATGGATGTGTGAGTGGGTGCATCAGAGATTATGTGCATGATGTCATCAGTGATGTAATTTGAGATGTAATCAGTGATGTCACTGACCATGTCATGAGTGATGTAATGTGGGATGTCAAAAGCAGTGCATTGTGGGGGCACTAGTTATAATTAGCTCAGCTAACTATAACTGCTGAATTTAACTGGTTTTGTACAAGTGAACCCTGAGCTTAACTATAACATCTCTGTAACCTGTCCTTTCAGTGAATATATATATATATATATATATATATATATATATATATGTATATATATATATATACGTATATATATCCACAAACCGTGGCAAGTCTGTTTGATAATAAAACACACCGCGTCTCATATGCAATTCCAAGCATGCTTTTATTTGTGAACGAAATTCGGCTACTCGTTTCGGAGCACTCCGCTCCTTGTTCACATGAACAAGGAGAGAAGTGCTCCGAAACACGTAGAGGAATGTCGTTGCACAAGTAAAAGCATTCTTGGAATTGCACATGAGCTGTGATGTGTTCTGTTCTCAATTGGACTTGTCACGATTTATGGATTTGAAGAGGCTTGCTACCCTCCGCGGAACACTGTAACAAAAAGGCTATATATACTTTTATATTCTCTGGTATAGTATGATTACCTACTACAAACTGGATACAAATTCACATTTAATTTAACATAGACTTTTGTACTTTTTGTTTAAACACAGTTATTTTGCAATATGAAGATATTCGCTAGGTCAGTTTTAGTCTGACATTTTCTATCTATCAGTTTTGTGCTTGTACTGAATTGTGTATGCCAGACATGGGTCTGCAGATCATAGTGCTATATATGGACTTATGTTGTCACCTCAGTGATGAGTCCCAGAAAGGTGCATATATGTCTGGGGTTGTTGGTTTTACTTATTAGAGGGGACAGTGCCTACCAGTTTCCCTTCATCGCACCAATTAATTCTGAATGCAAATTTTATAGGATACACAATAATTAGCTACATAATTAAAACTGGAACTTGAGCCCTCAAAACTCCCACACAATAACAATAACAAAAACAATAAAATCACTTGGAATTTTATCCAATGGGTCATTATTTAAACAAAATATACTTATTCGCAAAACAACCAAACGTACAAATAAATTATCAAGACAGATGTTAGTGTTAAAAATTAGCTAAAACTGCTTTCTCATGTTTTTATTAAGATATTGTTAGACCTCGCATCCTTGATGAAGTTGTCTCCCCAACTTTTTGCCTTCAACCCTCCTGTTTTGTTGACTTGCTGATCTTAGGACTCTGTACACTTTACCATGGATTAACAGGAGGACAATCTTGGTACCCACTTGGCCACCAACCATAGACTGCGGAGGCAAGGGGGCCCTGCTATGGGCTTTCCAACAGTCGTATCATGTCAGAACGGCCAGCACGGAAAAGCTGTTGGAAACCGACATGGTCATCCTGACGGTGGAAACGCCCATAGGGGATTACGGTGCGGTTCGGATTGACCAGAATACTCTGAGAGTCGGGAGGAATAGAGTCAGAATTACCGGCGAGTTAACACCATCGTGTCAGTCAGAAAGCCTCAACTAGCAGTCGGAGGCTATCCAACTGACATTGTAATCGGCACATTTGTGGTAAATTTACTACTTTTAGCTGTTCGCCATTTATAAATGTAAATCTACTACAGAGTACAGATTTACATGTTTTCACCAACTGAATTTAGACAGTGGTGCCTAATTTCCGAGTGGAAACTTACTATTATTAACTTTTTACAAGGCAAAGGGCTATTCCTATGGGGCAGAGATCTCCCTATAGTAACACATATGGAAAAGAAAAAAACAAAAAAGATTAAACTTAAAAAAGGTGTACAAATATGTCAGGACGTATCTTATTGTAAATAATTTTTTAGTATTCTTTTAAATGTAGTACAAATTTACATAAAATGCTACAGTGCTTTCTAATTAATTTTGCATTAATATTTAATTAATTTAAATACATTCAATATAATTAATTTACTTTACTAAATATGTACTTTAAAAAATACCCATCTTTATGGGATGACCCCTCTGTTGCAATTTGGAGGTTGCTGTTGAGTATTTGTACATCTTGTAGTATCTAGATGCATCCTAAAATTTCAATATTTTTTTCAGAGAACTGATATGCCTTTCAATTGATGTATACATCTTGTAAACATAACCCGCTCTCATCCAAATCAATATTTTTTGCTTACTCTGTCACTCCAAATAGGGTCACACCTTACACAAGTCAGACTTAGGGGCTTATTTTGAATTTGGTTGCCTGTGGACCACGGCGCCAGCGGAGGCAGTCTGTTCAATGAGAGCTCGGCGATCCGACTGCCATATTATAAATTGGGTGGATTGCTTTAGCAAAGACCACTGCCGACTCACGAACACCGCCAGCTAACACCGAGGGTAGAGGTCCGGACGGGGATGTGAGACTGTGGGAGACTCTGACCGCCAAAAATCCAACCGCTCAATTACAAGTTGCTTTACAGCCAGGGTGACCATGGTGGTCCAACTACCACTGCTGAGACAGCAGAAACGCAGGAATATAAGGCCGAAACTCACCTCTGCATGTCTTATGATGCCATGGAGCCAATCCTATATGTCCTCCCGCTGCTCTACCTGCTCGACCATGTTCAATACCAAGTCCATGGAGGATTAAATCAGCGGTAAGTCATACAACTACCTGTAGCCATTGACTCCACTGCAAAACGATGCTCCACCAAGGACCAGGCAAGGGAGCTGGGCACCCAAGTACTTTACACATATACAGGGAACCTGTCTGGGATTGTTTCTTAACAATCATCCGAAACGCATCTGTAGGATGCCCTCCTAGGCAAAATAAATTGGTACTGCACAGGCACACTGTACCCAAATGGACATGCATTCGAAAATAATTTAAAGTGATAGTGATGCATGCATCAATTTGTGTTCCACAACACCACCTCATCAATATCACACCTATTAATTAGGCCTGGGTGGTAAAGTTCCCTCCATTCATGAAGTTTGCAGAGTTTTCTGTACTTCGCACTCTGCGGAGTTCGCGGAGTGCAGCAAACTCCGCTTCGTGATGTGCAGTGGAGTTTTTTCCCCACTCGCGATCTTGAATGGTAAGTTTGCGAGAGCGAGCTGCCTCCCGGGTAGAATTTCTACCTAAGTGGCCGGAATAACAGCACAAACTGCAGATCGCGCTGCACTCCATCACTCGTGGAACTTCACGGAGTTTGTTGTAACTTCATGGCGTTTCACGTAGCAAAACTCAGCGAACTACACCCAGGCCTGCTATTAATGTCTGTCACAGATACATTTTTCCTCTTTTAACTTGTCTGCCATGTCACTACTGATCTTCACTAGTCAAAGAGGTTACAATTTCTCAAGTGTTGTTAAAGTGACATTGAAGTGACTACTACTACATTGAGGCCTTGAGATTGTAACTCTGACCAAGATGCTACGCTCTTGTTGCCCCTCCTCACTTGTCTGCCATGTCACTGCTGATTTTCACTAGTCATGCAGGTTTACAATTTCTCAAGTGTTACTAAAGTGACATTGAACTGACTACAACTACCATGAGGCCTTGTGATTGTAACTTTGATCAAGATACTACACTCCTTTTGCCCCTTCACATTTGTCTCCCATGGCGATACTGATCTACACTAATCATGCAGGTTACCATTTCTCAAGTGTTGCTAACGTGCCTTTGAACTGACTACATCTACTATGATGCCTTTTGATTGTAACTCTGACCAAGATGCTGCATTCCTTTTGCACCTTCTCACTTGTCTGCTGTGTCACTATTGTTCTTGAATAGTCAAGCAGGTTATAATTTTCCAGGTGTAGCAAAAGTGACATTGAATTGACCACAACTACCATGAGGCCATGTGACTGCAACTCTGACCAAGATGATATCATCAATGTGACACACTCACATTGCACACATCCCAGGATGTGGCATAATAGCTAGAGCAGTGGACCTTGAAGCTGGGGAACCAGGTTTGAGTCTCGGCAGGGTCGCTCAACATCCTATGATTCCTAACAAAAACAAATGTGTCCATCTGTAACGCAACAGGTGCTCATGTAAAGCGCTCTGATACCTTTGGGTCAAGTTAACGCTGTATAAAACAAAACAAAACAACAGCTGCTGTGAGGCAAAGAAAACATCAGTATGGATGCGACAATAAAGTGAAACACGCTTTCTCTGCTACAACTCTGTAGTGGACTCTCACACATCACCCATGTGAAAAGACAATGTTAGTCAATAGGATTACATAGAATCAGTGTGAGAAACATTCTAAAGACACAATGCAAATACTCTCCGAAGGATAGCTATGCCTGTTTCAGGGGGGAGCCTAAAAAACTGGGGCCCTGGGAAACAGTACATTGTGCACATGGCTGACAAACTCCATGTTCACTGAACCTGGGAACTGAAGTTTATCAGGGACAGCCAATAGCATAACTAAGTGCCAGGCGTGTGTAGGCACTGGGTAAGTACAACTTATGAAAGCAAACACAGCACTTACAGCATATAGCACACATCTAAATGAAGTCGCTGTATGGTACACACTGGAAAATGGACACATGTCCAAGTAGAACTACATAAAGGCATGAGAAGTTGACACACTCCATGAGTGGATACACAAATATCTAACCACCTTACACATAACCAACCTACATCATAGAGAGAAGGGAAAGCTCAATGACGTTGACAGTGGCCAGGCAAAGCTGAAATACTTCCCACAAAAAATGTCACTCAATATCTTCCCCATCTGGATGTCAACCCACATATACATCAATCTAACATTTACCCATGTCCTGTTTAACTCCAGCACTGGCTCCAAGGTCACATCATACTAACCACTTCAATTGGATCAGCAATCAGGGATCAAACACACACAACTGTGCTCACACTGCACTAACTATACAATGACATCAAATAAATAGGAAAGTAATGGCAGGTCTAATGTCTTCACAACTGTGAAAGTGTTTCAGGACTGGAGTTAAACAAATCTAAAAAAGAAACAAAGACCAATGGCCAGTCTATTAATTGTCCAAGTGCCACAGCACAATCCTGTGCCAGCAATCTTGCCCTTACTGACACTGCCGGGGAAACCTCCCCAGGAAGGGGCATCTAGTGGGTAGTGCAGGCACCTCATTGATGTTTTTGGGTGGGCTGAGGTCGGTATTTGGAGGCGTTGTTTTCACTTTGGGGGGCTGTGGCAGAGGTATGGGCAAGGACAAACATAGGGCTTTCCTTGGGGGCCTGAGGAGCTGGGATGACAAGGGGTGGGCTTTTGGAGGTAGATGGAGTGTTAATGATTTTTTTGAGTGTGCATGTTGTTGGTGCAGGTGTTTGTGATGTATGTTGTGTCTGTGTTGTAGGTGTCTGTTGTTTAGGTATGATTTTACATTTGCATGTTTTTTGGGGTGTGTGCTGTGGATGTTCTGGGTATGCTGTGTGTCTGGGCTGTGTGTTGGTGAAGGGGTCTATTTACTTGTGAGGTTGGTGAGTGTCTGTTGATTGACTGAATGCCTGCATTTTGGTGTGTGTGTTCTGTGTGTTACTGTTGTTGTGAGTGTGTGCTTCAGTAAGCGTTTACTTTGAACAGGTCTGGGTAAAGGGATTTGGGATGGGGGAGAGGCAGGAGGTAGAGTGGAAGGTTGGGATGGGTGGAAGTCTGCCATCAATGAGGAGGCCAGAGCCTGAAATTACCTCTTTCGGCCAGGCACACTACTGTGAATACCTTCCAGGTAGGCCAGCATATGTATCAGCTGGCTGGTCTGCCTCTGGATGGCATTCAGATGTGCAGTCTGCCCAACAGAGATCTGTCTCCGTAGGTCAATAGCCTCCTTACTCAGGGTAGCTGGGGGCACAGGAGCAGGGGGTGAAGTGCCTGGAACTGAGGAGACAGATCCCCTCTTAGGGGGGTGGGTCGGAACAACTAGGTGGGGAGCAGCAGGGAGGGCGGAGATGGAATGGGGCTGGTAGACAATGTTGATATTGCACCAGGATGGGCGAGTTCCACCACCACCAACAAGTGGCTACAGGAGTCTGACTCTGTGGATGACGACATTGAGTCTGGGTCCTCTGTGACACTCCTCTCACCCTCTTAGTCACTGGGTCCGTATGTATCAGTGTCACAACCAGACCCACATTGGCCAGCTGCTTACCAAATGACTTGGGCCTTCTCTCCTTTGCTTGCCTGGGTAGATGCTGAAATGAAATATGAGAATGGTCAATTCCAACTGCATCAACACACAGGAGGAATAGCTCATTAAATAACACAACAAATGTTGTCTCAGATCACCTAATACGATGGCCAAATGTTCTACAACATTAGCATATACATGAATGCAACATGTGTTTGCAACAGTTGTACACAATGATGTTTGGACCACAGTCTGCCACCATTGCATGAGTTACCTTGTCTTTACTATATCATCATGTATGTAGCAGGATATAACATCCCACTATATACCTAGGTCCTTTTGACATACAACAGTGACCAGGTGACATTAACTAGCAAGTCCATAAATAAACCATACCACCAAGGTCCTGCTACAGCAACAAGTCATTTTCCTAAACCCACCTCATGATGAAGTGATTAACACCTAATTAGGCTAACTTCCTGCAATATGTGTAGTACCAAGAAGGGGGTTCCATGCCACCTTGCTTGCTGTTTGATCATGTGGTCAGTGGCTATTTTGTGTAGCCAGCCAATGGGCTTTTGCCATAGGACTGCACATGTTCTTTGTTGTGGCCATGTTTCCTTGCTTGCTTTTTAAAGCATGTGGTTGGCGGCCTTTTGCCATAGGACTGCATATGTTCTTTGTTGTGGCCATGCCTCCTTGCTTGCTGTTTGACCATGTGGGCTACAGCCATTTGGTGTAGCCAGTCTGTGTTCTTCTGCCATAGGACTGCATCTGTTCTTTGTTGTGGCCCTGCCTTCTTGCTTGCTGTTTGACCATATGGTCAGCAGCCATTTTGTGTAGCCAGCCAGTGTGCTTTTGCAAAGGGCCTGCATGTGATCTTTGTTGTGGCCATTCCTCCTTGCTTGAAGCTTGACCATGTGGTCGGCTGTCATTTTGTGTAGCCAGCCAGTATGATTTTACCATAGGGCTGCATGTGTTCTTTGCTTGTGGACATGCCTTCTTGCTTGTTGTTTGACCATGTGGTCAACAGCAATTTTGTGTAGCCAGCCGTGTGCTTTTGCCATGGGCCTGCATCTGTTCTTTGTTGTGGCCATGCCTCCTTGCTTGCTGTCTGAGCATGTGGTCGGCAGCCATTTTTCATAGCCAGCCAGTGTGCTTTTGCAAAGGGCCTGCATAGGTTCTTTGTTGTGGCCATTCCTCCTTGCTTGAAGCTTGACCATGTGGTCGGCTGTCATTTTGTGTAGCCAGCCAGTATGATTTTACCATAGGCCTGCATGTGTTCTTTGCTTGTGGACATGCCTTCTTGCTTGTTGTTTGACCATGTGGTCAACAGCAATTTTGTGTAGCCAGCCAGTGTGCTTTTACCATTGGCCTGCATGTGTTCTTTGTTTGTGGCCATGCCTCCTTGCTTGCTGTTTGACCATGTGGTAAGCATCCATTTTGTTTATCCACCCAGTGTGCTTTTGTCATAGTCCTACATGAGTTCTGTGTTGTGGCCATGCCTCCTTGCTTGCTGTTTGACCAATGTTGTCGGCGCCAATTTTGTGTAGCCAGCCAGTGTGCTTTTGCCATAGGCCTGAATTTGTTCTTTGTGGCCATGCCTCCTTGTTTCATGCTTGACCTAGTGATCGGCGGCCATTTTGTGTAGCAGGCCAGTGTACTTTTGCCATAGGCATGCATTTGTTCTTTGTTGCTGCCATGCCTCCTTGCTTGCTGTTTGATCATGTGGTCAAAGGCCATTTTGTATAGCCAGCCAGTTTGCTTTTGCCATAGGCCTGCATGTGTTCTTTGCTTGTGGCCATGCCTTCTTGCTTGCTGTTTGACCATGTGTTCAACAGCAATTTTGTGTAGCCAGCCATGTGCTTTTGCCATGGGCCTGCATCTGTTCTTTGTTGTGGCCATGCCTTCTTGCTTGCTGTTTGACCATGTGGTCAGTGGCCATTTTGTGTAGCCAGTCAGTGTACTTTTGCCATAGACCTGCACGTGTTCTTTGTTGCGGCCATGCCTCCTTGCTTGCTGTTTGACCATGTGTTCGATGGCCATTTTGTATAGCCAGCCAGTTTGCTTTTGCCATAAGCTTGGATCTGTTCTTTGCTGTGGCATTGTCTCCGTGCTTACTGTTTGACCATGTACTGGGTGGCAATATTGTGTGTTATTATTCAGGCCTATTAGCTTAATAGTTATACTAAGTGTACTGTATGAAGAGTGTTTATTATATTATTATATACTTTTTTAAACATTTTTCATTTGCCTCCCAAATCCCACTGGTTATCTCATGGTAGTCCCCTTCTCATAGCACATCAGCAATTATATCATTTTTATTATTTTGATAATTTTTTTCAAAAACCATTTCTATTTCATTTACATTTTTTTTAAACATTTTTTCAATTTTCTTGTTAATTTTTATTATTTTTTTGCAGATGTGTTTTTCAACATTTTTTTTTAAATTTATGTACACTTTTTGTAACTTTTTAAAATGTTTTTTCCCCTTTTGCCTAACATCCGGCATCAAATGTCTGCTATAGTAACACAGCCGCTTAACAGCATTCTATTTCTAAGGATTATTCCATCGTCACCTGCACCTCCATGAGTGCCACATCCCCAATTGATACACATAAAGAAAACAGTAGCATCTGTATCTTGTTGTTATTCTTTCTTATCTTTCCTGAGTGTACATGAAAGTTTATATTGGTGTGGTTTTACTAATGGATACACTATATTGTTATGAATGCATAACTTAAGTAACCACACTAAGTGACATTGTTTATTTGTACTACTGATTCAACTGCAACAATGCCACATTTCACTGATGTTCTTCTTGCTTGTTTGCTTTTAGGTGCACAAGAGAAGAGATATCACCCACAGTACTTCCAGACAGAAAGCCTGTGTTCGATGTGACGTGTGACCACATAATACGGACATCTCTTCAGCTTGTGAAGCAAGTGCCACTGCCAATTGACAGCATCAAGATGGCCCCAAAGAAGGGTGCTACCAAGAAAGTGGCCAGTGTAGAGGAGAAGAAGCTGATTTCTACCACTGCTGTGCCAACCATAACCTTTTTTTTAACAAACTTGTGCCTTCTTGACCAGCCTTCAGTGAGCAAACTGGGATTAGCACTCCCACATGAATGGCCCGACCATGACCTAGGCCCAAGCCCATGCCTGGCACAGAGGCAGCCACTCTAATCATGGTAACACCGACGAGCAGTGATAATGAATTGGAGTTCTCTTTAGCAAAGTAGTACCCAATTGTTGTTGGAAACTCAGTTAAGTGAACAACAACAGCCACAGCCAGCAGTAGCAGTAGCTCCTTCCAAATTTGGAGCACTTCAGGAGATTGAGCTTCATGCGGAGGATGTAGAAGAAGCCCCTCTGTCAGAAGATCCATTGTCTTCCAGATCTCCAGCAAGAAAATCAATCATCAATCAATCATAGCATTTGCAAAGCGCACTACATACCCGTGAGGGTCTCAAGGCGCTGGGGGGGGGGGGTGCTGCTACTGTTCGAAAAGCCAGGTCTTGAGGAGTCTCCAGAAGGTTAGAAGGTCTTCGGTCTGCCGTAGGCGGATGGGGAGGGTGTTCCACGTCTTGGCGGCGAGGTGGGAGAATGATCTGCCACCGGCGGTCATTCTTCGGATGCGGGGGAAGGTGGCGAGGGCGTGGTCGGCGGAGCGGAGATGGCGGGCGGGGGTGTAGAGGCTGAGTCGCCTGTTGAGGTACGCTGGTCCGGTGTTGTGGAGTGCCTTGTGTGCGTGGGTGAGGAGCGTGAAGGTAATCCTCTTGTTGATGGGAGCCAGTGCAGGGTGTGATGTGGCTGCGGCAGGAGATGTTGAGGATCAGGCGTGCTGAAGTGTTCTGGATGCATTGGAGTCGTTTCAGGAGTTTGGCCGGGACTCCTGCGTAGAGTGCGTTGCCGTAGACCAGTCTGCTGCTGACGAGGGCTTGGGTGACCGTCCTTCTAGTTTCGGTGGGGATCCACTTGAAGATCCTGCTAAGCATGCGGAGGGTGTTGAAGCAGGAGGAGGAGATATAATGTAATTATATCTAATTAATATAATATATTTTTATTTATATATTTTATATATAATTATATTTATATAATTAATATAATATAATTAATATAATGTAATTAAATCTAATGTAGGTGTATCAAGAAAATGAGGTCAATTGAGTGAGCTACACAATCAAAAAGGATGTATGATTGTGGAAAAAAGGACCCGCGACCGAAGTCGCTCCAAATACCAAAATATCAAATTCTTAAAAGGGGGTCAAAAAAGGGGTTGATTTAATGACCATGAAACCTCGCAACCCTGAAGAACATGAATACACAACCGGGAGGCACATAGTCAGGAGAACAATGAGTGTGTGTTGTGGATACAGTAAGGGAACAGAAATAGCACTGGGCTGAAATATTCCCATAAGCCCACCAAACGTGGCGGAGGCATCGTCATGTGGGAAGTGAGTAGTGTATCCCAAATCTCACCCACTCCATCAAAGATGGTGCAGAGATTGGAAAACTGTGATGACCTTCAAGCCACAGTGTATTTCTGAGTGGTACTAATGAATGTGCAGTGCTCAAAATAAGGTGAACAGAAAATGTTAAAAACAACTACAAGAGCAGAAAATATGTTTATTGGATACTGCTCTGGTGTCGTGGTTAAGAACAGGCGCCTTGTAGTCTGAAATTATGACTACCATAAGACGCTAGGCAGTGTGGTCAACATGTTTCAGCTATAACAATGCTTTCGTCAGGACCAAAGGTGGTAATGATGCAACTGCAAAAATCTGAACGACAATTCTTAATGAAAAAAGTAATCCTACCAGTATTTTGGAGCCCCAATATTAGCTGGAGGAGACTCTAAATGAATTGTCCTTTACCTAAGGAAAAAATGAAGTGAACAACAAGTATCCTTAGTGATCCACAGATAACAAACACAACACACACACAATAAGCAAGGACAATATCCTTACTACAACAGAAGGTAAAAAGTACTCCTGTGTAATACCAAATGGTTATGAAAAAACATGAAAAAACAATTTGATGGAGTTCAACTTACCCAGCATTGTGTGGGAAGTAGCCTCACCTCACCCGGCACCTGCTCGGGAAAATGAGGCCCCGCTCTGTTAAGATAGAAAAAAGCCATAAAGTGTAGCTTCTGACATGTGAGAAACTTCAACATGTAAAAAGTGGCTAATACAAAGTGATTTCTATCAATGAAAAAAACTCAATTATCCCAAGTAAAAGAACACCAAACATCAGGACACGGACTAGACTGGTGCCGAAGTTTAAAGTTATGAGCCCAAAACGAGAAGAGCCCAAGCCCTAAAAGAAAAAGTATGATGGGAGAAGGCAGAGTGCACACCTACCTGTCCGTCGGTACCTCAGGCAAGCATCCGAGTAGGAGTGGAGGTAGCGGACAGGCAGGGAGCATGCCTTTTATCCCCGTCGTGATTGGCCCATTAGTACTAATTGGACGTGTTAAAAAAGAGCAATGAGCTCGTTTGTACAATCGCGCGTTGGAAATTGCGCGCTGCGCATGCTCGTGTGAAGAACACTATCCTCTGAGCATGCGCTGTTTGTCATTGAGAGGTAGTGTCATCGGCCCGCGTGTGGGACTAGCAGTGTCAGCACCCTGCGCATGCGCAGTCATGAAGGTGTCCGAACACGGGAAATATAGAAAATATTGGAAGTAAGGGCGTGAAGTCGGGCCCCTGAGCATGCCAGGATTAATAGCGGAGGCTTAGGAGATGTAAGGACTTGAGCCGCGCAATGAAAAACCGAGGCTGCAGAAGGTGGATTGTGCACTCGATGTACACATGCGCACAATGCAGCTAAGGCCAGGCGCGCAAAGATGTTAGTAACGTGATGCGCTGGGTATGCTGAGTGTGATAATAGACCCCCGATTATTGGTAGTAGCGCGAGGTGCTAGGGACATACTCAATACAAATGTTGAATAACCCCTTATTATTTATTTGCACAAGGCCAAGGTAGAACATTTAGAAATTATATGTGGAGGAGGTCGTTACAAAGGCGACTTACTATGGTAATAAAGAGCCATAGACTAGTGCAGCAGAGAGATGATGTTCCTATAGGGGAATTCTAAGGAATAGTCAGTAAGAAATGTATACGGACAGTGGTGTCATGCAAATTAGGTGTATGTTCGCATGACAACAAGGACATGTTAGAACTAACCCGGACAGGTATGGTGCGTAGTTTGACAGTTAATGTGCCACCATTAGAATATCTTACAGTGCCGTTCAGGCAATGTCATCGTTCAGACCCCTCTTGTCACTTTTGAGGGAGAAAATCCATTTCTGCTCTTTCAAAAAGAGGAATCTGGTGATGTCACTAATATGAGATGGAATAAAAGGCTGTTCCAGGATGACCCACCTGAGGTCTTCTGCGGAGTGTTTTTGAGTGAGGAAATGATCAGTTAGTCTAGTTGATTGTTTTTGGCAACGGATGGTGCTCTTATGTTCTCCAATCCTCAGCTTTATTTTCCTAGTAGTGAATCCTATGTATCTCAATGAGCAGGGACAAGTGATCATGTATATGACCCTTTCAGTATTGCAATTCATGTGCTTCTTGAGAAACCAGGTTCTTCCAGACCCCAAGTCAACTCGTTCAGCTTTAGAGGTTTGTGGGCAAACGCTGCACGAGCCACAAGGGTAGTGGCCCTGTACCGGTGGTAGATCCCAAAGTGTGTTGGATCCAACCGGTTCTTGGGACCGTGGTCTCGTGTGGACTAAACTGTCCCGAAGACAGGGTGCTCTTTTGAAAGAGAACAGTGGTAGTGGAATGTTTTCATTGGAAATATTGAGGATATTCCAATGTTTCCTTATTGTCTTTTGGATGTTATTTGAAAGCACACTGAAAGTACTGACAAAGGTTAAACAATCCAGGGTTGGCTTTTGTTGTCATTTCTCAAGCAGAGAATCTCGGTGATTGTTCGAGGCGCGTTTCCATGATTTTTTTACCAGATCTTTTGGGTAGCGTCTCGCTTGTAATTGTAGTGACAATTGGTGGGCATGTTTGTTAAACAGATCTTTGGTAGAACAGTTCCTTCTCAGCCGGAGGAACTGACCGACTGGCAAATTTGCACGTAAAGCACGTGGATGATGACTATTAAAAAGTAGAAGGGAATTCCTTGCCATGGGTTTTGTGTAAAGCTCACTTCCTAACTTCCCATCTGCTGGGAAGATGGAGAGGTCAAGGAACGATAGTCTCTCATGGCTAACCTCAATGGTGAATTTGAGGTAAGGGTTCCGATCGTTCAGCCATTGATGAAACAAATGTACCTCATCAGTTGAGCCTCGCCAAACCACAAAAATGTCATCTATGTACCTCTTCCATAGTACCAGTTGATGGAAAAAAGGGTTGCTATGGTTGAGGACATGATCTTGCTCGAATTGATGGACATAGAGGTTGGCGAGGCTCGGGGCGCAAATGCTTCCCATTGAGGTTCCCGAAATTTGGAGGAAGAACTCATCCTCGAATTTGAAAAAGTTTTCAGTCATGGCTAACTTCGCACAGTCCATGATAAAATGGATAGGGGTGATGGTATCAAGGGTGCACTGAGACAACAACTGTCTGATAGTCTCCAGAGTCTCTAACTGGGGAATACACGTGAAGAGAGACTCAACGTCAAAGCTGACAAGAAGGTCAGTCTCCATATTGAATTGCACATCTGGCAATAGTCGCAAGACATCGGCAGTGTCCTGTAGAAATATAGGCATGGCCTTCACGATAGGTTGGAGAAAATGATCCACAAAGGTGGATAGGGGCTCCAATAGAGACCCGATGCCTGAAATAATCGGGCGTCCCGGTGGTGGTCTTGTGGCTTCGTGGATTTTGGGCAGGCAATAGAATCCTGGAATTACCGGATGCTCAGTGACCAAAAATCTCGAATCTCTGGAGCACTTCCTTCTGGTATGAAAAAAAAGTGTTTTAAAATATGGCTTCTTGCACAAAAAAACAACTCTAACGGCCAGTTTGAGAAGAAACCCCACTCCAAATGCCCTCAGCTGCATTCTCAAGCAGAAAATCTGCTCGACCTCTCCGTTGGTGATTGCGATTTTCTCTAAGAATGTTAGATAGATGCCATCAAGACAGGAAGTCGTGCAAGTGAGCATGAAGTCATGTGGGAGCTCTCTAGCAGTGCGAGAAGTTTCACGCATCTGGCAAGTGGCCTGAGAGTCTTGGTGCTCAAGACTCAAGCACGCGAATGGGGAACAAAACTCCGCTTCGCACCCAAACGGCGGAATTTAGGAATTCTGCCTTCCTCCATGGAGTTATGAGTGTCTGAATTCCGCAAACTCTGTGAGCAGAGCGGAGTTTACTTGCTGGGGTTACTTCTCAAGTCTGCCTAATGGGCTACAGATGCAAGTCCTTGAAAAGATACATCGTTCGTATTTTGCTGTTCAGAAAGTTCTTCCCATGAGTCATCCTCCCTGTTTTCTCCTCTCCTCCAGGTGAGAACTTCACAATCAGTTGTCTAATTCAAGCTGAACGTCAAGAGAATGCTGAATGTCAAGAGACAGGGACTAGCCACAGCAGGAAAAGCTGCGACAGTTGAAGCCAACAGGAGAGGCTGCTGGGAGCCGGAGGCTATGCCTAGGGGGAAACAAGTAGGGGGCATCACTCTGTGAAGGGAGAAGGGAGTTGGGGAGCTGAGGGAGGCAATGGCCCTTTGTGATACCCCTCCCCCAGCCCCCCTGCTCACTGGTGATTATCGCTTTTAAGGCTAAAATGCAGTTGGAAAAAGAGGCG
The DNA here is from genome assembly GCF_964261635.1 of Lissotriton helveticus. Taxonomy (NCBI): domain Eukaryota; kingdom Metazoa; phylum Chordata; class Amphibia; order Caudata; family Salamandridae; genus Lissotriton; species Lissotriton helveticus. The sequence continues at coordinate 926,067,259 of NC_136071.1, read as the reverse complement.
TATGGAAAATGCGGCAGAAGATCTGGAGGCAGCAAGAGGCATTCAAGGTAAGCACCAAAGCTTAGGTGCCGCACCATGTTGCGCTTTGTATCTCTCACAGTACAGCATGTCAATTGTAGTTGTAAGAGCAGTGTGAGGTCTCACAAAAGGCTTGAAAGGCCTGAAAGCCGGAAAGGACACAAGTGGCATTAAATTGGCAATCTCCCATGTAATATCACCCTAAATGCAGGACATAGGGAGTCAACTGCCATGCAGTTCTTCCACAATATGAGACAGGTGTAGCTAGGTTGCCCGGTGACACAAGAAAAATTGAAATACTGGCCTTGAGTGGCTCACCCCAAAATTTCAAATCTCTCATAGGACCCATACCAGGAATTAAGGCATCAACTCACCTCGAGTTTCCAGAGACTCCACAAAGGACCACCACTTACTCTCCTTTGAACCTCTCTCATGTGCAAGGCAAACTACTAGAGTCCCATAAACTATAGGTACCGATTGAAAGCCTACAAGTAATGGCACTCATCATGGCGGATCCTGTCAAGTAGAGGGGAAAAATTGAGGAGTTCAACAAAAAGGTGACCACAAAAGCCTGTCTCTGCCAAGATATAGTGGAAAAATGGTCCATGCTATCCACTATCTTCGCCACATTGATCGCTGACCTGAATAAAATAAACAACACTTGCCTAGGAACAAAATGCACTTGGGCAGTGGAAGGTGGAGCACACAAGACCAGCACACAGGTTACAACAATAGAAAAACAACAAAAAGTCTGTCGGATGAAGGTGGCGGTCCAAAATGCATACCCCATCATAAGAGAAAATATAAATGAGCAAACTGAGGAGCAAAAGGAAACTTTTGACTTTGTGAATGAAGAGTTGACACAGCACACAACTGTGCTGCTAACAGGGATGTCAAAAAACGCATAAAGTAGCAACAAAATCAATTAAATCAACACACCAAAGAAGAAAATGCACACTAAAACCCCACATACAACTTGTATCTGGTAAAACATACCCGATGACTACAGCAACCTCAAATAAGTCCTTATATTCAATAATTTTACGTACCAAAATGCAAGATAGTGATAGCACATGGGGGATGAAGCACACCTCACAACCACAAACAAGATCACGTACACCCAGACCAGTCAAAATCATGGCAGGGAAAGCAATAAACAGATAACAAGCATAGGCACGCCAATAAGTGACCCCGGCAGATAACTAAGATGGGTGGTCTCCACCAAGGCAAAAGGCCCCAAATCATAGACCCAGAAGCAGTACCAAACAGCTAGCATGCAACATCACATGATAGGCATGTGAATAATACATAACCAACTTAGCACAGCCCAAGCAGGGAACATAACACAGAGGAATTATCAATTCAATAATAAAAAAAGAAATCGACGGAAGAAGCTCAGTAGGCCCACATAGGATGACTAATGTTGGAGAACCTTTGGAGTCCTCCAAATGACCTATCCGGAGAGGCCTGGGGATGGTAGGCACGTTCCAACTCTAGGGGAATTAGACTATGATGCCACCATAGACACAACTACATCATACACAAATATTAGGTCAGCACAAGGGCATGCATGTGATACACCCAGCCGCGGCCCGTGGAGGGTGTTTCGGTAGGGCAGACAGGCGGGGTGGAGGAGGGGCAGGGGGGGGGTGCTAAAAACCGGTGAAGGATAATTGAAGGTAAGTAAACAATTTAAATAATAAAACGAATTTTGTAGCGTGCCCTGCATCGCAAAATGTGATGCAGGGTGTGCTACGAAATTCGTTTCATTTATTAAATTGTTTACTTAGCTTCAAATATCCATACTCCGGTTTTTAGCCCCCCCCACCCTGCCCCTCCCCGCCCCGCCTCTCCGCCCCACCGAAACTCCCTCCACGGGCCGTGGCTGGATACACCCATAAGGCAGGCCCACCCAATTGCCCCAACCAGTTGACCGTCCCCAGTCAAACTAAAAAGCTAGTTCCAATGCATATGACGGGGTGGATACAAAAAATGATACTCACTTCAAAGTACATATCTAGAGATATCTTGTACGTTCTCAACCGATCCAATCTACTGAAACTCCTTCAGCACATCCCTTCACTGCCTTTTATTAATAGTGAAGACATAATAAGTATACAATTAGACTTCATATGTCCAGTCAAGTCAAAAGAATCAACAATTATAACATAGCGAGATGCAAGCCTGTCAAAAAAGGTGATTTACGAAAAAGAGTAGTACGTGAACTGGGGGATATTAATCCATATTATGGAAAGGGAAAAGTACCCACACGTCCTAAAACATAAGCCCAATGACCATAGGAAAAATAGCCCAACGAAAGGGATCCTAATGGGAATGAGTGGTAAAGCCAATCCAAGCTAAACACATGTTGATATTTGGTACCAGTCAGAAAAACTGGCAGAATCATGCCACAGGGCATTTCCCCCAACCATTTAAATAATAGAAAGGACGGGGGCTGGGTCACCGCTAACCATGCCAGTGAGAAATCGAGACATCCCCATCACTAATCACATGGAGACAGGGCGCATGAAAAGTCTGCTAGAAACAACCAAAATAGTGACTTGGAATGTGGCCCGAATCATCAGGATCCTAAAGAGCAAGGCTGTGCTATCATTTTTGACTGAAACAGATATCATCTTCTTCCAAGAGACATGGTCACCAACACCAATTCTGCTGCCTGCGTATGGGGTATATCACAAGCCCTCTAAAAAGTTTGGGAGGCCTTTGTAAGGAGTATCAATTTACTTCCAGTGGTTAGTAAAACTGTCCATTTTGGAATAATAAAGGGTTTTGGAGGCAATAGAGGTTCCCAGTCAACGTTAATAATTTACGTCTACTTTAATTCCCCTGGTAGCAGCACAGAAAAGCTGATCGCCTATTTGGAAAAACTAATCAGCACCCACATGGCCTAAGAAATTATTATTTTGAGAGATTTGAAAATGCATAACTCGGGAGAGTTGAGAACACGCATTAGAGGAACCAGCGAAATAACGCAGAGATGTAATGCCTTTCTACAGATGTACAAGTTGGAGTCGGTACAGATGACTGCAGAAAAGCTCAAACCATTGAATAGCTGCTCTCATTCCTTTAAAGATCAAACCACAATTGACTATGGGTTTGGGTGAAACTATTTTGGATTTTAAAGTCCTCCAACGGGCAGACACGGACCATGCCGCCCTGTTGGTGCAGCTGACCTTATCAGGAGGGAACGGCAAATTATTATATGCCCTGGTAAAAACAAAAGGGGGTAAACATTACAAACTCCTTCACAGGATAAAATTGTAACCATTATTCGCAATGAGGATAGAGGGATGGTGGAGCCAATGGGAGGGCTGGCCGACCATGCTACAAAATACAAATGTCATCAAAGGCTGGTCCCCTTCGAATTGCACTCTCTCCTGCAAGGGAAAAACCAACACAAAATCAAACATGCAACAAAGCATACTTTTGTATTTATGCCAGTGATCAAAAAAAGCACCCAAAAATTAAGGGGAGCATTAAGGACATACAACAACTTTAGAACAACGACCTTGAGACTGGAGGTAGCAATGGTAGCAAAGAAACACCAGCAACCTGTCTGGGAGAAAAAAAAGTAAAATCCACGAGGCAGAGTGGTGCAAAATCTTTGAACTAACAGCAGGCAATGAACATCAATAATTCCGGCAGTACGCTAACACCTAATGCCAAGGAAAGAACAAACAGGTTAAATTAGTACTAGCAGAAAAATGGGTAACCCACCTCATGACCCTGTACACTGAGGGGCATATTTACAAGAAAGTGACGCATCTGTAAAGATGCGTCACTTTCCCAGCGCCACCCTGAGAAACCCTTGCTCCACTATGGATGCTCCATATTTACAATACGGCGTACCAGGTTGCAAGAATTGACAGATGCATCAGAAATTCTGATGCATCTGTTGATGCAAAAGTCATGCATTGCTGGAGTCGTGTCGCAAGCATGTTGCAACTCCAGAAATGCATGTTGAGGCCTATCCTCATTGTGCTGCATCACTTCTTATGCCTGCATCAAGCAGGGGTACAAATTTGACGCAATGGCATACCAGAAGTGGTGCAGTGAAATCGTGTAGATTTTACTGGTCCCTTCTACGTGGATATTTTTGCGTTGGAATGCCCACCCTGCATACATTATACCTGACGCAGGTATAATCTGACGCAGGGCTTTACAACGTGACGCATCTCCCTAGGTGCATTACGTTGTAAATGGGACGCATTTTTACGCTGCTGCTGCATCACGAAAGTGACGCAACAGCGGCACATAAAATGACGCAAGGGGCTTGTAAATCTGCCCCTGAGTCTCCAGACAACCCACCGCACCAACAAGAAACCTCGGACAAAGGGATACCATATATGAAGGTGGAACATTCAGCACCAGAATATTATGTGGTAATTATGGTCCTAAAGAAAATTCAAAAAGGACAGGGACCCTGAACCCAATGGCCTGCCTGTATCTCATTCAGATAAAACCCCCAGTTTTGGGTGTCATTCCTTGCTCTGGTGTATGCCGAGTGCAAATAATACAAAGACGTCCCAGTCTGATGGAGGGGCTCCCTAAGATAATTTTCAAGAAGGGAGATAACACCAATCCGAAAAATGATAGGCTAATTGCTTTGCTGGATATTGAGGCAGAAACTTGATAGTTGGAACATTCCCCACAAACTACTGAAAGCCATCATGTCACTTTACACCAGGACATGGGTCCAGGTTAAGCTCTCTAGTGACATGACAAGCACAAACATCACAATGGATCGAGGGGTAAAACAAGGCTGCGTGCTCGCCCCTATTCTATTCGACCTATACATAACAGACTTGGGCCCGGCATTATCAGACGCAAATCTAGCCATCCCGAGGATTGGAGAAAAGAACATTTTCCTCATGCAATATTCGTATGACCTCCTCCTCTTAGATCACATGAAAGTTGCCCTCCAGAAGACACTCAATGCATTAAATACATACACGACAAAGAATGAAATGGTGGCCAATGCGAGTAAAACCAAAGTTGTGATCTTTGGGTGTTAACCAAAAAAAGGGTCAAGAAATGGTGGCTGGGGTAACAAAGGGTAGAATGCGATAAGAGTAATAATTATTTTGTGTCATGGCTCTGTGAAATGGAAAAACTGACCTTACAACTGCAAACACTGAAGAACAAAGGAAAATGGTCATACATGCTCTCTCCAAATTAAACAACTACCTCGACAGTCCGATGACCAAGGCCATCAGTAGGGTGATCATCACAGCAAAACTCATTCCCACTATCAATAAGCGCAGCAAGCGTTTCCTGGTATGCTGGTATAATGGCGGCCGAATACGAAAAGCTTCAATGCATAGGTTTTAAGCTTGTTTTCTAATTGCCTTCCCACACGCGGAACACTTTGACAATTCTTGACTTTGGCCTTGTCAATCAAAAACCCGAGTGCATGGCCACCCTGGTGAAATATGTTTATCAAACAATAGTTTTTCCGGATAATACAATGAAGGCAGCCTTGAGAACAATGTTCTTCATCAAGGGCAATCCGTGGCATGGGCACCTAAAAATGGTGGAGGAGAAATTACAAATAACTGTAGAATATTGGACCCAAAACACCATTAAAGCTGCTATAAAAAAAGCAAGTGTACCTCCGCTCACTTGAAATTGATTTCAAAGCGTTACAGTAAATGGTCATACATGCCTCCCTAAGAAAATCTCAAACAATAAAGTTAAGTAAATTGCATCTTCATCAAGCACTTGGCAAGCATGGCTCAAAGCTAATACTATGGGGAAGGCTGGTACACCTTCCAATAATATAACTTAATGATGGAAATGACTTAAAAACATCGTAAGCTGCAGACCGTGTGACTATAGAAAGGAATATCTGGTCCATTTACTATGCTGCTGTCCGGCACTACACAATGTCCACCACAATCTCCTGAGGCCAATCTTTTTACATTATGGGACACTGCCTGTTCTCAGAAGCTCAAAACTTTCTATTTTCCTTTTGAAACTGTGACAGAGATGACCAAATTTTACAAATGTATATATCTAGTATGGACGTTGCTAAAGGTCAATTTGCCGAAATTCACAACTGTCGGACTCTGCCCGCCCTCTAGCAATGACCAGTCTAGTGCTTAATCAGCCCAGTACTTAGAATGTATTATCCTCATTTATTCTGCTTTTAGTGTAACTGTCTAGTGCACTGAAATATGTTGATGTACGAACAAAGCTTTTATGTTATCGTTTACCCAGCTTATGAATTTTTAGCTTGTGACTCTTGATATTTTTGTATTAGTTTCAAGTAATTATACAATAAAGAATTTCACACTTTGTACTTTGTTTGTACTTTTTTACTTTATTTAATACAAAACAATCAATGTCTATTCACTAACTTGCAGAAGGCTTCTGGAAAATTGCACCATCTGCATCAAAAGAGAAAAATGTTGTGCGAAACAGCAACTCAACATGGAAAACAGGCATCACAATGCTAACGTATTATTTTATTGTCAATATGACATCATCGGTTAAGCCAACTCACCAACACATTATATTTATATATATCTCACCTACTGGCGATAGCCAGTAGGTAGTTATAGTTAAAACGAAAGTTTCCTAAGTAAAAACGTTTTTTGTTTTGTCAATAACTTTGGCGCCCCTTGCCGAATCTCCACTAAATGTCACGAAACGTGCCCTTTTAGGTTCAGCTGATGTGTTAAAAGTTGTGCTGATTCATTGAGCGGGGGCCAAGAAAACAGGGGTGTTCAAAGCGCATTTATCCCATGTTATGCCTATGGGGATTTTTCATTTTTTGAACATGACTACATTCCGAACTGCTGAACGGAAAGCTTGATATTTGTTGAGAAAGCATGCTTTTTGTTATGTGGTGTAAATCTGTTCAGTAGTTTAAGAGAAATGAACATTTAAAAATAAAGATATCTAGGGACGCAAGTCCTTGCATTGGACTTGCGCATTCTCCTACTGAAATTTGATTGGCTGCCAACATTTTCACCAGGAAGTATCGACAGCCATTTTGGGAATCGGGTTGCAGCCAAGTCCCAGAAAAAAAGTAAAGAAAATGGAGCAGGGTAGGAATACCCCGACCTCCCAGTGATGATTTTAAAAGCTTTTTTAAATTTTGCTACAGACTCGCGGGTGGATCCGCAAATTTTCGAAAAAGAATAAAAAAAAAAGACACATGGGCTCCCACATGTCTTTTTTCTAAAACCCCAGGTGCGCCAAATCCCAGGGGCAAGTAAAATTCAAGGAGGGGGCACATGGGGCTCCCTTCCTAGGGGTGAATTAAACCTCCCCAGGTTTTTAAAAATAATGTATGTGGGGGTTGCTCACACGGCACACCTGCGCCCCAGGGACCACCAGAGTTTTATATAGCGCAAACTAGACCCGAAGGTATCAGAGCGCTTTACATGAGCACCAGTTACGTTACAGATGGATACATTAATTTGTTAGGGCACAAGGAGATTAAGTGATTCGCCGGTTCCCCATCTCCAAGGTAAACCACCCTAGCTGTAAGGCCACATTCTCTCTCCAGCTGTCTTACTGGATGCCCCTGTAGCCCCGGGGACTGCGTCCTCCACAGGGCTTCAAATGTAAACATTGTGGGTGGTGCAAGGCTCCCCGGCAGCCCCGAGGACTGCCAAACTGAAGGCGGTAGGCCGGTGGCCAGGACCTCCCTGGAGAAAAATAAAATATGGGAGGGGTGCCACACAGCCCCCCTCCAGGATCCCTAGATGGCCTTGGGGGGGTGGTGGGTGGCTACCCCCAGGACATTTCAGTTTGCAATGGCTTCTCCTGCCAAGCCATAGCAAACAAGTGCTCTGTTTTTAGCAAGAGAGAAAAGAATGCAAGAGGTGGGAAGCTGGCAGGGACTGCAGGGGTATTCAGGCTCCCTGTGTTCCCATTGGTGAGTTGGTGCCCTAGATGTACCCACTTTAAATGGGAGGCCCTGGGGATGGGGTCCCAGGGGCGATATTGGACCCTGGGAGGGGGGCTGCACAGCCACTCTCCCCATCTGTAAAAGACCAAGGCCTGGGTAATGAGGTCCCTGGGGTCACAATCAGCCCAGAGAGAGGGGCCAAAGGACCCCCTCTCCTCTTTTAAAAAAATCCACTTAAAAATATGAATGTCCAGGGCCCGGGGGATGGGGTTTGTGGGGCTGAAATACACCCGGGAGGGGGGCCACGTGGACCCCTACATTTAAAAAATGTAATTTTTAGAAAAGGGACATGCCTCAGCGGATGAGGTTCCCTGGGCTGAAAATGGCTTGGAAGGGGAGGCCACATGGACAACCCTCCTCTATTTAAAAAAAAGAAGGACCGGGTCCCGTGGATGGGGTCCCTAGGGCCAAAATTTTCCTGGCATGGGTGCCATGCAGCCCCCTTCCCATTCTTACCATGCCTGGTCCCGGGGATGGGGTCTCTGGGTCTGAAATATGCCTTGGGAAGAGGGCCACACAGCCCCCCTCCCTTTTTAAAAATGTGTTTTTTAAAAAGGGGCAGGCCCTGGGAGGTGGGATCCTTCGATTGAAAATGGTCCTGGAGGGTGCCGTCGGACCCCCTCCCTTTAAATATAATTTTTTTTGAAGGCTGAGCCTTGGGGGATGGGGTTCCTTGGCCCAAAATGGCCCAGGGAAGAAAGGCCATGCACCCCCCCTTCCTGTATAAAAAAAAAAAAGAAAGGCCGAACCCCAGTGGATTGCCCCCCCTTCCCATTCTTAACTAACCTGGCCCTGGGGTATGATGTTCCTGGGGCTAAAATCGGCCCAGGAAAGGGGGATACACAGTCCCCCTTCCCGTTGAAAGAAAATGCAACTCGCAGGAGGCCCGCTCCCTTTCTCCACCAATCTGCAAACACACCTTTCGGTGTACTGCTGTTGGGGTGATGAGGTCCCCTTGCCTCCTGAGGGCCTTGGGACTAAAGTGGACTTCTTCGCCCAGGCAGCAGTCTACCAGAAGGCACATTTGTAGAGTGGTGGAGAAAGAGGGAGTGGCCTCTGATTACCTCTCAGCAATACAGCTGTGTGGGACTTACTGGAGGTAGCAGGAGAGATAGGTGGCATCCAACAACTCTCAAGAGCCAAGGGGACTTCATCTCCCAACCAATAGTGCACCAGGAGGCACATTTGTAGTGTGGTGGAAAAAAGGGGAATTATTGGAAGTAACAGGATGGGTATTTGACCCCAAGGATGCCCTTGGGGGCCACCTACCCCTCCTGTTATCTCCAGTTAGTCCCACACAGTGGGATTGCTAAGAGATCTTCTGTGGTCAATGCCACCTTTTTCCACCACCCTGCAAACATGGCTTGTGTTACACTACTGGTTGGAGGATGAAGTCAACTTTACTCCTAAGGAACTTTGGGGGCCAAGAGGCCCTCCTGGTCCCTTCTGTAAGTCCTACACAGAGGCATTCCTCAGAGTTGGTCAGAGGCTCAGCCTGGTATGGGTGTGTGAATGGGTTTGGGAATGGTAGTGTGCAAGTTAGAGTAGGTGTATGAAAGGTTATATGGATGTGTGAGTGGGTGCATCAGAGATTATGTGCATGATGTCATCAGTGATGTAATTTGAGATGTAATCAGTGATGTCACTGACCATGTCATGAGTGATGTAACGTGGGATGTCAAAAGCAGTGCATTGTGGGGGCACTAGTTATAATTAGCTCAGCTAACTATAACTGCTGAATTTAACTGGTTTTGTACAAGTGAACCCTGAGCTTAACTATAACATCTCTGTAACCTGTCCTTTCAGTGAATATATATATATATATATGTATATATATATATATACGTATATGTATCCAAAAACCGTGGCAAGTCTGTTTGATAATAAAACACACCGCGTCTCATATGCAATTCCAAGCATGCTTTTATTTGTGAACGAAATTCGGCTACTCGTTTCAGAGCACTCCGCTCCTTGTTCACATGAACAAGGAGAGAAGTGCTCCGAAACACGTAGAGGAATGTCGTTGCACAAGTAAAAGCATTCTTGGAATTGCACATGAGCTGTGATGTGTTCTGTTCTCAATTGGACTTGTCACGATTTATGGATTTGAAGAGGCTTGCTACCCTCCGCGGATCACTGTAACAAAAAGGCTATATATACTTTTATATTCTCTGGTATAGTATGATTACCTACTACAAACTGGATACAAATTCACATTTAATTTAACATAGACTTTTGTACTTTTTGTTTAAACACAGTTATTTTGCAATATGAAGATATTCGCTAGGTCAGTTTTAGTCTGACATTTTCTATCTATCAGTTTTGTGCTTGTACTGAATTGTGTATGCCAGACATGGGTCTGCAGATCATAGTGCTATATATGGACTTATGTTGTCACCTCAGTGATGAGTCCCAGAAAGGTGCATATATGTCTGGGGTTGTTGGTTTTACTTATTAGAGGGGACAGTGCCTACCAGTTTCCCTTCATCGCACCAATTAATTCTGAATGCAAATTTTATAGGATACACAATAATTAGCTACATAATTAAAACTGGAACTTGAGCCCTCAAAACTCCCACACAATAACAATAACAAAAACAATAAAATCACTTGGAATTTTATCCAATGTGTCATTATTTAAACAAAATATACTTATTCGCAAAACAACCAAACGTTCAAATAAATTATCAAGACAGATGTTAGTGTTAAAAATTAGCTAAAACTGCTTTCTCATGTTTTTATTAAGATATTGTTAGACCTCGCATCCTTGATGAAGTTGTCTCCCCAACTTTTTGCCTTCAACCCTCCTGTTTTGTTGACTTGCTGATCTTAGGACTCTGTACACTTTACCATGGATTAACAGGAGGACAATCTTGGTACCCACTTGGCCACCAACCATAGACTGCGGAGGCAAGGGGGCCCTGCTATGGGCTTTCCAACAGTCGTATCAAGTCAGAACGGCCAGCACGGAAAAGCTGTTGGAAACCGACATGGTCATCCTGACGGTGGAAACGCCCATAGGGGATTACGGTGCGGTTCGGATTGACCAGAATACTCTGAGAGTCGGGAGGAATAGAGTCAGAATTACCGGCGAGTTAACACCATCGTGTCAGTCAGAAAGCCTCAACTAGCAGTCGGAGGCTATCCAACTGACATTGTAATCGGCACATTTGTGGTAAATTTACTACTTTTAGCTGTTCGCCATTTATAAATGTAAATCTACTACAGAGTACAGATTTACATGTTTTCACCAACTGAATTTAGACAGTGGTGCCTAATTTCCGAGTGAAACTTACTATTATTAACTTTTTACAAGGCAAAGGGCTATTCCTATGGGGCAGAGATCTCCCTATAGTAACACATATGGAAAAGAAAAAAACAAAAAAGATTAAACTTAAAAAAGGTGTACAAATATGTCAGGACGTATCTTATTGTAAATAATTTTTTAGTATTCTTTTAAATGTAGTGCAAATTTACATAAAATGCTACAGTGCTTTCTAATTAATTTTGCATTAATATTTAATTAATTTAAATACATTCAATTTAATTAATTTACTTTACTAAATATGTACTTTAAAAAATACCCATCTTTATGGGATGACCCCTCTGTTGCAATTTGGAGGTTGCTGTTGAGTATTTGTACATCTTGTAGTATCTAGATGCATCCTAAAATTTCAATATTTTTTTCAGAGAACTGATATGCCTTTCAATTGATGTATACATCTTGTAAACATAACCCGCTCTCAACCAAATCAATATTTTTTGCTTACTCTGTCACTCCAAATAGGGTCACACCTTACACAAGTCAGACTTAGGGGCTTATTGTGAATTTGGTTGCCTGTGGACCACGGCGCCAGCGGAGGCAGTCTGTTCAATGAGAGCTCGGCGATCCGACTGCCATATTATAAATTGGGTGGATTGCTTTAGCAAAGACCACTGCCGACTCACGAACACCGCCAGCTAACATCGAGGGTAGAGGTCCGGACGGGGATGTGAGACTGTGGGAGACTCTGACCGCCAAAAATCCAACCGCTCAATTACAAGTTGCTTTACAGCCAGGGTGACCATGGTGGTCCAACTACCACTGCTGAGACAGCAGAAACGCAGGAATATAAGGCCGAAACTCACCTCTGCATGTCTTATGATGCCATGGAGCCAATCCTATATGTCCTCCCGCTGCTCTACCTGCTCGACCATGTTCAATACCAAGTCCATCGAGGATTAAATCAGCGGTAAGTCATACAACTACCTGTAGCCATTGACTCCACTGCAAAACGATGCTCCACCAAGGACCAGGCAAGGGAGCTGGGCACCCAAGTACTTTACACATATACAGGGAACCTGTCTGGGATTGTTTCTTAACAATCATCCGAAACGCATCTGTAGGATGCCCTCCTAGGCAAAATAAATTGGTACTGCACAGGCACACTGTACCCACATGGACATGCATTCGAAAATAATTTAAAGTGATAGTGATGCATGCATCAATTTGTGTTCCACAACACCACCTCATCAATATCACACCTATTAATTAGGCCTGGGTGGTAAAGTTCCCTCCATTCATGAAGTTTGCAGAGTTTTCTGTACTTCGCACTCTGCGGAGTTCGCGGAGTGCAGCAAACTCCGCTTCGTGATGTGCAGTGGAGTTTTTTCCCCACTCGCGATCTTGAATGGTAAGTTTGCGAGAGCGAGCTGCCTCCCGGGTAGAATTTCTACCCAAGTGGCCGGAATAACAGCACAAACTGCAGATCGCGCTGCACTCCATCACTCGTGGAACTTCACGGAGTTTGTTGTAACTTCACGGCGTTTCACGTAGCAAAACTCAGCGAACTACACCCAGGCCTGCTATTAATGTCTGTCACAGATACATTTTTCCTCTTTTAACTTGTCTGCCATGTCACTACTGATCTTCACTAGTCAAAGAGGTTACAATTTCTCAAGTGTTGTTAAAGTGACATTGAAGTGACTACTACTACATTGAGGCCTTGAGATTGTAACTCTGACCAAGATGCTACGCTCTTGTTGCCCCTCCTCACTTGTCTGCCATGTCACTGCTGATTTTCACTAGTCATGCAGGTTTACAATTTCTCAAGTGTTACTAAAGTGACATTGAACTGACTACAACTACCATGAGGCCTTGTGATTGTAACTTTGATCAAGATACTACACTCCTTTTGCCCCTTCACATTTGTCTCCCATGGCGATACAGATCTACACTAATCATGCAGGTTACCATTTCTCAAGTGTTGCTAACGTGCCTTTGAACTGACTACATCTACTATGATGCCTTTTGATTGTAACTCTGACCAAGATGCTGCATTCCTTTTGCACCTTCTCACTTGTCTGCTGTGTCACTATTGTTCTTGAATAGTCAAGCAGGTTATAATTTTCCAGGTGTAGCAAAAGTGACATTGAATTGACCACAACTACCATGAGGCCATGTGACTGCAACTCTGACCAAGATGATATCATCAATGTGACACACTCACATTGCACACATCCCAGGATGTGGCATAATAGCTAGAGCAGTTGACCTTGAAGCTGGGGAACCAGGTTTGAGTCTCGGCAGGGTCGCTCAACATCCTATGATTCCTAACAAAAACAAATGTGTCCATCTGTAACGCAACAGGTGCTCATGTAAAGCGCTCTGATACCTTTGGGTCAAGTTAACGCTGTATAAAACAAAACAAAACAACAGCTGCTGTGAGGCAAAGAAAACATCAGTATGGATGCGACAATAAAGTGAAACACGCTTTCTCTGCTACAACTCTGTAGTGGACTCTCACACATCACCCATGTGAAAAGACAATGTTAGTCAATAGGATTACATAGAATCAGTGTGAGAAACATTCTAAAGACACAATGCAAATACTCTCCGAAGGATAGCTATGCCTGTTTCAGGGGGAGCCTAAAAAACTGGGGCCCTGGGAAACAGTACATTGTGCACATGGCTGACAAACTCCATGTTCACTGAACCTGGGAACTGAAGTTTATCAGGGACAGCCAATAGCATAACTAAGTGCCAGGCGTGTGTAGGCACTGGGTAAGTACAACTTATGAAAGCAAACACAGCACTTACAGCATATAGCACACATCTAAATGAAGTCGCTGTATGGTACACACTGGAAAATGGACACATGTCCAAGTAGAACTACATAAAGGCATGAGAAGTTGACACACTCCATGAGTGGATACACAAATATCTAACCACCTTACACATAACCAACCTACATCATAGAGAGAAGGGAAAGCTCAATGACGTTGACAGTGGCCAGGCAAAGCTGAAATACTTCCCACAAAAAATGTCACTCAATATCTTCCCCATCTGGATGTCAACCCACATATACATCAATCTAACATTTACCCATGTCCTGTTTAACTCCAGCAAGGTCACATCATACTTACCACTTCAATTGGATCAGCAATCAGGGATCAAACACACACAACTGTGCTCACACTGCACTAACTATACAATGACATCAAATAAATAGGAAAGTAATGGCAGGTCTAATGTCTTCACAACTGTGAAAGTGTTTCAGGACTGGAGTTAAACAAATCTAAAAAAGAAACAAAGACCAATGGCCAGTCTATTAATTGTCCAAGTGCCACAGCACAATCCTGTGCCAGCAATCTTGCCCTTACTGACACTGCCGGGGAAACCTCCCCAGGAAGGGGCATCTAGTGGGTAGTGCAGGCACCTCATTGATGTTTTTGGGTGGGCTGAGGTCGGTATTTGGAGGCGTTGTTTTCACTTTGGGGGGCTGTGGCAGAGGTATGGGCAAGGACAAACATAGGGCTTTCCTTGGGGGCCTGAGGAGCTGGGATGACAAGGGGTGGGCTTTTGGAGGTAGAGGGAGTGTTAATGATTTTTTTGAGTGTGCATGTTGTTGGTGCAGGTGTTTGTGATGTATGTTGTGTCTGTGTTGTAGGTGTCTGTTGTTTAGGTATGATTTTACATTTGCATGTTTTTTGGGGTGTGTGCTGTGGATGTTCTGGGTATGCTGTGTGTCTGGGCTGTGTGTTGGTGAAGGGGTCTATTTACTTGTGAGGTTGGTGAGTATCTGTTGATTGACTGAATGCCTGCATTTTGGTGTGTGTGTTCTGTGTGTTACTGTTGTTGTGAGTGTGTGCTTCAGTAAGCGTTTACTTTGAACAGGTCTGGGTAAAGGGATTTGGGATGGGGGAGAGGCAGGAGGTAGAGTGGAAGGTTGGGATGGGTGGAAGTCTGCCATCAATGAGGAGGCCAGAGCCTGAAATTACCTCTTTCGGCCAGGCACACTACTGTGAATACCTTCCAGGTAGGCCAGCATATGTATCAGCTGGCTGGTCTGCCTCTGGATGGAATTCAGATGTGCAGTCTGCCCAACAGAGATCTGTCTCAGTAGGTCAATAGCCTCCTTACTCAGGGCAGCTGGGGGCACAGGAGCAGGGGGTGAAGTGCCTGGAACTGAGGAGACAGATCCCCTCTTAGGGGGGTGGGTCGGAACAACTAGGTGGGGAGCAGCAGGGAGGGCGGAGATGGAATGGGGCTGGTAGACAATGTTGATATTGCACCAGGATGGGCGAGTTCCACCACCACCAACAAGTGGGTACAGGAGTCTGACTCTGTGGATGACAACATTGAGTCTGGGTCCTCTGTGACACTCCTCTCACCCTCTTAGTCACTGGGTCCGTATGTATCAGTGTCACAACCAGACCCACATTGGCCAGCTGCTTACCAAATGACTTGGGCCTTCTCTCCTTTGCTTGCCTGGGTAGATGCTGAAATGAAATATGAGAATGGCCAATTCCAACTGCATCAACACACAGGAGGAATAGCTCATTAAATAACACAACAAATGTTGTCTCAGATCACCTAATACGATGGCCAAATGTTCTACAACATTAGCATATACATGAATGCAACATGTGTTTGCAACAGTTGTACACAATGATGTTTGGACCACAGTCTGCCACCATTGCATGAGTTACCTTGTCTTCACTATATCATCATGTATGTAGCAGGATATAACATCCCACTATATACCTAGGTCCTTTTGACATACAACAGTGACCAGGTGACATTAACTAGCAAGTCCATAAATAAACCATACCACCAAGGTCCTGCTACAGCAACTAGTCATTTTCCTAAACCCACCTCATGATGAAGTGATTAACACCTAATTAGGCTAACTTCCTGCAATATGTGTAGTACCAAGAAGGGGGTTCCATGCCACCTTGCTTGCTGTTTGATCATGTGGTCAGTGGCTATTTTGTGTAGCCAGCCAATGGGCTTTTGCCATAGGACTGCACATGTTCTTTGTTGTGGCCATGTTTCCTTGCTTGCTTTTTAAAGCATGTGGTTGGCGGCCTTTTGCCATAGGACTGCATATGTTCTTTGTTGTGGCCATGCCTCCTTGCTTGCTGTTTGACCATGTGGGCTACAGCCATTTGGTGTAGCCAGTCTGTGTTCTTCTGCCATAGGACTGCATCTGTTCTTTGTTGTGGCCCTGCCTTCTTGCTTGCTGTTTGACCATATGGTCAGCAGCCATTTTGTGTAGCCAGCCAGTGTGCTTTTGCCATGGGCCTGCATCTGTTCTTTGTTGTGGCCATGCCTCCTTGCTTGCTGTCTGAGCATGTGGTCGGCAGCCATTTTTCATAGCCAGCCAGTGTGCTTTTGCAAAGGGCCTGCATAGGTTCTTTGTTGTGGCCATTCCTCCTTGCTTGAAGCTTGACCATGTGGTCGGCTGTCATTTTGTGTAGCCAGCCAGTATGATTTTACCATAGGCCTGCATGTGTTCTTTGCTTGTGGACATGCCTTCTTGCTTGTTGTTTGACCATGTGGTCAACAGCAATTTTGTGTAGCCAGCCAGTGTGCTTTTACCATTGGCCTGCATGTGTTCTTTGTTTGTGGCCATGCCTCCTTGCTTGCTGTTTGACCATGTGGTAAGCATCCATTTTGTTTATCCACCCAGTGTGCTTTTGTCATAGTCCTACATGAGTTCTGTGTTGTGGCCATGCCTCCTTGCTTGCTGTTTGACCAATGTTGTCGGCGCCAATTTTGTGTAGCCAGCCAGTGTGCTTTTGCCATAGGCCTGAATTTGTTCTTTGTGGCCATGCCTCCTTGTTTCATGCTTGACCTAGTGATAGGCGGCCATTTTGTGTAGCAGGCCAGTGTACTTTTGCCATAGGCATGCATTTGTTCTTTGTTGCTGCCATGCCTCCTTGCTTGCTGTTTGATCATGTGGTCAAAGGCCATTTTGTATAGCCAGCCAGTTTGCTTTTGCCATAGGCCTGCATGTGTTCTTTGCTTGTGGCCATGCCTTCTTGCTTGCTGTTTGACCATGTGTTCAACAGCAATTTTGTGTAGCCAGCCATGTGCTTTTGCCATGGGCCTGCATCTGTTCTTTGTTGTGGCCATGCCTTCTTGCTTGCTGTTTGACCATGTGGTCAGTGGCCATTTTGTGTAGCCAGTCAGTGTACTTTTGCCATAGACCTGCATGTGTTCTTTGTTGCGGCCATGCCTCCTTGCTTGCTGTTTGACCATGTGTTCGATGGCCATTTTGTATAGCCAGCCAGTTTGCTTTTGCCATAAGCTTGGATCTGTTCTTTGCTGTGGCATTGTCTCCGTGCTTACTGTTTGACCATGTACTGGGTGGCAATATTGTGTGTTATTATTCAGGCCTATTAGCTTAATAGTTATACTAAGTGTACTGTATGAAGAGTGTTTATTATATTATTATATACTTTTTTAAACATTTTTCATTTGCCTCCCAAATCCCACTGGTTATCTCATGGTAGTCCCCTTCTCACAGCACATCAGCAATTATATCATTTTTATTATTTTGATAATTTTTTTCAAAAACCATTTCTATTTCATTTACATTTTTTTAAAACATTTTTTCAATTTTCTTGTTAATTTTTATTATTTTTTTGCAGATGTGTTTTTCAACATTTTTTTTTAATTTATGTACACTTTTTGTAACTTTTTAAAATGTTTTTTTCCCCTTTTGCCTAACATCCGGCATCAAATGTCTGCTATAGTAACACAGCCGCTTAACAGCATTCTATTTCTAAGGATTATTCCATCGTCACCTGCACCTCCATGAGTGCCACATCCCCAATTGATACACATAAAGAAAACAGTAGCATCTGTATCTTGTTGTTATTCTTTCTTATCTTTCCTGAGTGTACATGAAAGTTTATATTGGTGTGGTTTTACTAATGGATACACTATATTGTTATGAATGCATAACTTAAGTAACCACACTAAGTGACATTGTTTATTTGTACTACTGATTCAACTGCAACAATGCCACATTTCACTGATGTTCTTCTTGCTTGTTTGCTTTTAGGTGCACAAGAGAAGAGATATCACCCACAGTACTTCCAGACAGAAAGCCTGTGTTCGATGTGACGTGTGACCACATAATACGGACATCTCTTCAGCTTGTGAAGCAAGTGCCACTGCCAATTGACAGCATCAAGATGGCCCCAAAGAAGGGTGCTACCAAGAAAGTGGCCAGTGTAGAGGAGAAGAAGCTGATTTCTACCACTGCTGTGCCAACCATAACCTTTTTTTTAACAAACTTGTGCCTTCTTGACCAGCCTTCAGTGAGCAAACTGGGATTAGCACTCCCACATGAATGGCCCGACCATGACCTAGGCCCAAGCCCATGCCTGGCACAGAGGCAGCCACTCTAATCATGGTAACACCGACGAGCAGTGATAATGAATTGGAGTTCTCTTTAGCAAAGTAGTACCCAATTGTTGTTGGAAACTCAGTTAAGTGAACAACAACAGCCACAGCCAGCAGTAGCAGTAGCTCCTTCCAAATTTGGAGCACTTCAGGAGATTGAGCTTCATGCGGAGGATGTAGAAGAAGCCCCTCTGTCAGAAGATCCATTGTCTTCCAGATCTCCAGCAAGAAAATCAATCATCAATCAATCATAGCATTTGTAAAGCGCACTACATACCCGTGAGGGTCTCAAGGCGCTGGGGGGGGGGGGGGTGCTGCTACTGTTCGAAAAGCCAGGTCTTGAGGAGTCTCCAGAAGGTTAGAAGGTCTTCGGTCTGCCGTAGGCGGATGGGGAGGGTGTTCCACGTCTTGGCGGCGAGGTGGCAGAATGATCTGCCACCGGCGGTCATTCTTCGGATGCGGGGGAAGGTGGCGAGGGCGTGGTCGGCGGAGCGGAGCTGGCGGGCGGGGGTGTAGAGGCTGAGTCGCCTGTTGAGGTACGCTGGTCCGGTGTTGTGGAGTGCCTTGTGTGCGTGGGTGAGGAGCGTGAAGGTAATCCTCTTGTTGATGGGAGCCAGTGCAGGGTGTGATGTGGCTGCGGCAGGAGATGTTGAGGATCAGGCGTGCTGAAGCGTTCTGGATGCATTGGAGTCGTTTCAGGAGTTTGGCCGGGACTCCTGCGTAGAGTGCGTTGCCGTAGACCAGTCTGCTGCTGACGAGGGCTTGGGTGACCGTCCTTCTAGTTTTGGTGGGGATCCACTTGAAGATCCTGCTAAGCATGCGGAGGGTGTTGAAGCAGGAGGAGGAGACGGCGTTGACCTGCTTTGTCATGGAGAGTGTAGAGTTGAGGATGACTCCTAGGTTTCGTGCATGGTTGGTGGGTGTAGGTGGTGCTCCTAATGCCGTCGGCCACCAGGAGTCGTCTCAGGCCGAGGGGGTGGAGCCGAGGATGAGGACCTCCGTCTTGTCTTGTCCATCTTGTCCGAGTTCAGCTTCAGTCGGCTGTTCCTCATCCAGTCGGCGAAGGCCTTTCACTCCTTCATGGAGATTGGTTTGGCGGTGTGGGGGTCCTTGGTGAGCGAGAGGATCAGCTGGGTGTCATCGGCGTAGGAGATGATGTTTAGGTCGTGCTGTCGGGCGACGTGGGCGAGTGGTGTCATGTAGACGTTGAACAACGTTGGGCTGAGAGATGAGCCTTGGGGTACGCCGCAGATGATCTTGGTGGCTTTGGAGCGGAAGTGGGGGAGGCTGACGCTCTGGGTTCTCCCGGAGAGGAAGGAGGTGGTCCAGTCCAGGGCCTTCTCTTGGATTCCTGCATTGTGGAAGCGTGCTCTTAGTGTGCGGTAGCAGACTGTGTCAAAAGCGGCTGACAGGTCCAGGAGGATGAGGGCCGCGGTTTCTCCGTTGTCGAGCATGTTCCTGATGTCGTTGGTGGCAGCGATGAGGGCAGTTTCGGTGCTGTGGTTGCTGCAGAACCCTGACTGGGATGGGTCCAGGATGTTGTTCTCTTCGAGGAAGCTGGTCAGTTGTATGTTGACAGGCTTTTCGATGACCTTCGCCGGGAACGGGAGCAGGGAGATGGGTCGGAAGTTCTTAAGGTCCTTGGGGTCTGCCTTGAGTTTCTTTAGTAAGGCGTTGATCTCTGTGTGCTTCCAGTTCTCCAGGAAGGTCGCTGTCTCGAAGGAGATGTTGATGGTTTTCCGGAGGTGGGGTGCTACGGTGCTGCTGGCTTTGTTGTAGATGTGGTGTGGGCAGGGGTCTTCCGGGGTTCCGGAGTGGACGGTGTTTATGATCTTGATGGTGTCGTTGTCATTGATGTTGGTCCAGGTGCGCAGGCGGTTGGTGGTTGTGGAAGTGGGGGTGTGGGCTGTTGTCGGGGTGGTGACGGCGTCCAAGATGTCATGGATGTCTGTGATCTTGCGATGGAAGAAGGTGGGCAGCGAGTCGCACAGGTCTTGTGACGGTGGAATGTCGTTGGTGTTGGAGCTGGGGTTGGAGAGTTCCTTCACGATGCTGAAGAGCTCTTTGCTGTTGTGTGCGTTGTTGTGTAGGCAGTCTCTGAAGGCGGTCCTTTTGGCAGATCTGATGAGTTGGTGGTGTCGGCGGGTAGCGTTCCTGTGGGCTGTGTAGCTTTCCGGTGTTCTTTCGCGGGTCCAGTTTTTTTCTAGTTTTCGGCAGGTTCGCTTGAGGCCTGGAGGTCTTCGATGAACCAGCTGTCTCTCTTGCTGGTGTGGGTGTTCAGGGGTTTCTTGAGCGGGGCAAGGGTGTTGGCGCAGTCATTGAGCCATTGTCTGAGGCTGCGGGCTGTGCCGTCTGGGTCGGTTGGGTCTGCGGGTGGTTTCTGGGAGAGGGCAGCGGTTAGCTGGTCCTCGGTGGTCTTGCCCCAGCTGCGGAGAGGCATCTGCTGGGTGCGTTGGTGTGTGGTGGGTTTCCGGAAGGTGAAGTGGATGCAGCGGTGGTCAGTCCAGTGGAGTTCGGTGGTGCGATCGAAGAAGACGTGGGTGCTCGCTGAGAAGATGGGGTCAAGCGTGCGGCCGGCGGAGTGTGTGGGTGCTGTGACGAGTTGTCTGAGTCCGAGATTGCCGAGGTTGTCAATCAGGGTGGGGGAGTTGGCGTCGTCATTGTTCTCACGGTGGAAGTTCAGGTCCCCGAGGAGGATGTAGTCCGTGGAGGCGAGGGCGTGTGTGCTGACGAGGTCGGTGATGGGGTCGCAGAACTGCGGTCGGGGTCTGGGGGGCCTGTAGATGAGGGTGCTTCTGAGGGTAGTCTTGGGGTCGGTGTGGATCTGGAAGTGCAGGTGTTCAGCGGTGCTGAGGGTGTCGTCTGCGTGTGTCTGGTGTCGTTTGAGAGTGTTTCTGTGTACTCCACCATCTTCTTCTGCATGGCCCCTTTTGATGATCAAGACTCTACTTGGATGCTGCCTCAGTTAAAGATATGCCAGGAGAGGCTTGGGAAAAGGAAGGTTCCTGAAAGCCTTAGAATTATGGATGAAGAAGAGGAGGATGACAACGAGCCAGTCATCATGGATGTTAGCTCAGCCCCAGTGGAGACTGATGTTACCCCATCTCAACCTGCTCTTAGGGATGTGGCATGGATACCACTGCCAGCTTCCATATTTGCAAGGCCCTGGAAGTGGCCAACATCCACAACCACCTCAGTAAAAGTAGAAACTGCAGAGAGGTAAATGTCAAAATACCCACCTACCGCCACTTCTTCCAACATTGGCAGTGACACCAGTGTCAGAAAGTTGACCTCCCCACTTTGGCACTTCTTTACAGTTAGCGAGAAGGAGACAAACATTCCCATATGCTCCATTTGCAGAGCAAGTGCTAGTCGGAGGTCAAACTACCCATATGAGAAAACACTACGTAATCTGCTGGGAGGCACACCCTAGCAACCAAAAAACTGCAAGTGGTATTGGTGAAAGGGACGAGAGCAGGGAATCTGAGCCAATAATGGTGGAAGATGAAGGAGAAGGAGAGGATGACTTTTTTATGCATATTTGCCCTGTCCCCATTGGTGCAGTAGTATCACCCACATCAGCAAAATTGAATCGGCATAAGAGACAGGTCAAGACACCAAAGCAAGAGCATACAGTGACTGCCTCATTGATATGCACATTGAGCTTACCACCTTCTGCTCTCAAGAAGATGCCTGCAACAGTGGCACTAGAAAAGAAAAACATCCAGGCTACTATTCCTGGCATGTTTAAGCTGGAGAGGCAGTATGAACGCAACCACCCAACGGCACATTTGTACAGCTTGAAGCTGGCTAAAATGTTAGCGCTTGACTTCCTCCCTTTTTCTATTGTGGAAGGAGTGTGTTTTCTTGAATTTGTGGTGGCATTCTGCCAAAAATGGAAGGTTTCCAGGAAGACCTATTTTGCAGGAGTTGCTGCTCCAATGCTAAATCACGATGTGCTGGAATTTGTTGGACAAGCTTGGACGGCAGACATGTAATCTAGTTGCTAAGCCACTGATTATATGTGCATCACTGAACATGGGATCTCTTTTGTGGGGATTAGAGAAATGATATCTGTAGGTGTTGGCATTGCTGAAATGTTTAATGGCAGTCGGAAGCATGCAACAGTAGCCTTGTTTGCAATGGAGAAATCCCATACTGCTGTAAAGATCTTGGATGACTTTAACAACAAGGTCTTTGAATGGCTACAACCAGTAGGGCTTAACATTGGATTTGTTGACACGGCCAAAAGCAGCAATATAGTTAAGGCAATGGCAGAAGGTGTCTATTTCCGGGTCTTGTGTTTGGCACACTGCATCAACATCATTGTACAGGACCTACTCAAAAAAGAAGACGGAGTCAGAAACTTTATGTCCACCGGCAGAAGAATCTGCACTCATTCAGCCATTCTTTTAAAGGCGTTGAGGATCATTCAGCGTGATAATAGAATGCCAGTTAAAGCACTCATACAGGAGGTGCCAACACGTTGGAACTCGACTTATTACGTGTTGAAACATCAGTTTGAGCAGTACAGACTGATCAATGAATATGTCATGCAAAAAGGGGATGCAACTGTGAAAGGCATGATCATTGAGATGGACGAAAGGGGCCTAGTCAAATGCCTGACAGAGATGCTGCATCCTTTTGAGGTTTTCACATGAGAAGTCAACAAGGAGGAGAGTACCATGGCCAAGCTATCCTGTTGTTGCATATCATACAGAAACAGCTAAACGAGGTGTCTGAAATGTATGGAGGTGTGGACAAAAAAAAGATGCACATGAGTTGGTGAAGATATTAATCCTTTGCTTATCTGTTAATACGAAGGTGGAAAGAGAAATTGTGTCATCCAAATATTACATCTGTGCCACAATTCTTGATCCCTGGTACAAACAATTACTGGCCAGTTTCATTCTGTTTTCAGGCGGGAATGTTTCAAACTACAAGACATGGATTGCTGAGAAAGCCAGTGGCTTAGAAAAAGAACAGCTGGGAATTAGAGGCAAACTCCTGGGCACAAGTTCTGCGATGCAGCCCTCAACTTCACAGCCTGAGGGCAGTGCTGTTAGCTCACAGCAGCCAAAACCAACAACAAGACCACCAGCAACAACAGGAACAACAGGAAAAGGAGAATCACCCCAAAATCTGCATTTGATTGGTTTCTAAATGCAGGGCTTAAGTGCAGTGCAAAGTCAAAGGTAAAGAGGTCAAGCAAGGTGGAGCACCAATGACTATTGAGAGAATGGTCCAGGCCTATCTGTATGACCCAACAGAGGTCTATCTTTATCAAGACCCATTGGTGTATTGGTATGGGAAGAGGCAGCAATGGCCAGTGCTCAACAGGCTTGCAATAAAGTATCTGGCTTGCCCAGTAGCCAGGGTAACCACTGAGCGTGTCTTCGGTGCAGCTGGTACAGTTGTCACAGAGAGAAGAACCAGTCTCTTGCCCCATAACGTGGAGAGATTAACCATGAGTAAAAAGAATCAGCACTTTATACCACCAAATTACACCAACCCTGAAGTACAACAGGAAGAAGATAAGGGTGATTGCTCAGACTCAGATCATGGCAGGGTGTTAGCTGACCAACTTCTGGGTGAACTACCTGAGTTTGACGACAAACTCTACTTCTCTGACTACTGAGTAAGCCCGGGCCACCATAGAACTTTCTATCACCAAACTGCTTTGACAAAAAAAAGGATATAGCTAGGGGACCAATATATTATTTTACTTGTTTGTGTCTCACTGACTAATGCAGCACCAATATTCTAGACACGTGTATAGTCAGATTGAAATTAGACCAGTGTGCAGTGAAGAAGCCTACAACCCATTCCCTTCAAGGACTTTGGAGAGCAATGCCTGCCTCTATCATGTGCTTATCCTTTATTTAATCACCTAGCAAGACTACCCTAGAACATTTGATTTACAAGACTGGCCAATGTGTGTTTTTTGAATCAAAGAGAAACGGCAATGTACCACTGTGCTTGAATTGGAACAGGTAAGAAATGCACCAATTAGTGATATATGTGTGATTGTTGTTTGTGAGTGTTGAGGTGATTCATGTGGTGGCAGACAATGAGAGTTGGTGTTTAACAATAATTAGTAATCTTAATTGTGTTTGTGATGATTTACAATATCGGTGGCCTAATGGGTGATCTAATAATTTTTTTCCTGAAGGTGACAGTTGCGAGTTTTATCAGCCAGATACATGCGGGCACTTTTCTGTGATTATTGGTTGTTGTATTTGCTCTGACCTAATTGATTGTACATCAGTCATAATATGAATGATTCCAAAGGACTATTATTCTCTTGCTCGGTCTTTAAGTCTTCTTGATGCACTCCTAATCAAGTTTACCGTCTGTCCATCTCCTTGATTCTACAATACATTTCTGTTTTACCATCCGGAGGCCTTCCCTACTCCTGCACAAAATGCAAAAGCCTCATAACACTCACAATTAGCTTACCAGACTGCTTCTGACAGGCACCTAAGAAGAAAGCAGATGCACCTCCCAATGTTGCAATACAGTATCATTTTTGTTTTAATAATCATATTTTTAGAACTGTGTGTTTTGTCTGCTTCAATACTACATAATTTGTATTTACTGTTTTTCAAACCTTGTTGACAAAACATTTAGATAATAATAATATATTATAAATTGTGCCTCTCTGAGGCCGATGGACTGTTTGCATTGCATTTAGCTTAACTGTGCCATAGTCATTCCTTTGTTTTCTTTTCCTCCCTTAACAGATTGATGATAGTTAGCTGCTCATCATCCAGATGAATAATTTCTTTGTGTAGTGATTGTCTTTGTCACACCTTTCCTAAAAATCCCTTTCCCATCCATTCATCAAACCCCTAGCCCTACTTCTATTACCAAAACAGTAGACCACACTGACCCAATTTACACACCCACACATAAATAGTGATCAATATTTTAGATATAGAAGAACATTATTCATTAGCATCATCATTAAAGCATTGTGTCTTGTATTACATAAACATTTAACCATTTTTACTCAAGACTTTGAGTCCTTTTCACGATTCAAGTGTAATATATTTTTGAATTGAAAGACTAGCTCACCATTGGTCTGAATAATTTAGTATTGCTCGTTATAATATTAGGTATTCTTGTCTGTGTAGTATGGTCTAAATTGTTTGTAAAGCTATGATACAATAATATATAACCCACTAAATCAGTTTTTATTTCAATTTAGTTGCCTGAGATGAATAATCCCTCCGAATAATATCCGATAGTTGGAGTTCACCAAGGTGGGAGTGAGACTCACTTCTGATTCCTTCACTGTTAAGCGTTAGCCTGCTACTACTACCACCACCACACCACCATGGTAAACTCTGCAGTCCTCACTTCATCTATTTGGTAAGAGAAGTATGGACTGTTGTTCTTCTAAGTTGTAGGCAATATAGGCAATGGCTACCCCCCCCCAGTGGGCAATATAGTTGGAGACTACAGAGACTTGGAGAGTAGTAAGACAAGGGTACCACACTATCAGCAAATTTTAAAAACATGTTGGGCTAAAACAAAAAGGCAGCAGTGAAAAGGAAAACACCCCCAAATAGAGTTGAGCATAAATAATGCAAAATAAATATTACCCAAACAATAAAAACTCACCCCTTCAACCCACACAACTGACCCACCTCTGTCCCCAAACAAATCTCCCTCTCCGAAACATTGTCCCACCAAAATGTTCATCATTATCTAAAAAGAAAGTCTAAACTGTCTCAGTCCCAACTCCAAAATTCCTACCATTTACTGACAAGTCCCACCCACCAAGACAAAAGTTAAAGAAGAGGCAGAAGGGCACTACACACAGTGGGCAAGGACAAGGAGCTCTTGTGGGTGCCCCTACATCTTGCTCTGCCGGGCTTCTATCAACGCCAGCTTCAACAGGACGCAGCATTATGAAAATGGTGGTCTGAGGGAGGTAGCAGTGAAGGATTGGTGACTGCCAGCGGACTGCAGCACCGGTGTTGAGAGGCTGGCCTGGCTGAGGCCCTGAGCAGCTGCCTCCTCCTCCTCTTCCACCTGACACTAGTACTTGGTCCATATCATCTCCAGCTTTTGCTGCCGCAGCAGGGCTGCTATATCCTGTCAAGATGGACGATGACCAGTAGTAGCTAGAAAGAAAAAAAAAGACAGCTTGTAAACAATGCTCTGTGCAAAAAACTTGAATAAAAGTGTGTAGTAGGTGGCACAGTAGCAGTACATTGATGGTCCCCTAGAGTTATTCGATTTGTTGTGATTAGAGTCTCAGCCTATTACACGCACATGCCTCACATAACATTAAAGGCAAATGGCAAATACGCTAACTGTCTGAAAGGAATGAAGGCTGAATAAACACAGCAGCATACCAGTTTTAAAAAAATGTTATTTTTCTTCTTTAGAAGGATTTCCTAGTAAAAAGTAAACAGACACTTTGGGCCTAACTATGATGTTGGTTGGACGGGAGTCTGACCGGCATCATAGTGGAATGACCTGCTGTATTTGTATGCAACCACACTATGCGCAGTTGGAAACATCCATTTTATAAGTGCAGCTTGTGCGGCAGGTGGGAAAGGCCTCCAGCACAAGCTACAATTGCAAAATGGATGTTTCCAAACATCCCTGCAACATGTGGCAGGCACGTTGCGGTGCCTCCCACATGGTGCAGGGATGTTCGGGGGGACACAGGCCGCATTGAGGAGGGCCAGGGGGGAAAGGGGCCATGATAGGGGCCCTCAAAGTCACTTTCCGACTGCTTTTTCATGGTGGGCAGACCACCATGAAAGGGCAGGTATAAAACGACATCGTAAACCTGGCGGCGGAGCCAAGGCAGGCTCTGCTGTCATTATATTTCCATTCCATGCGCTGCCCCAATGGGCTCACAGAGCCCGTTGGTAGAGGAGCAGAATCCCCCAGCGGGTTTCCCTTCAACCACACATATTATAATATGGTGGTTGGAGGGAAACCATTGATGTTGGGTGGAAAGCCTCCAACTAGCTGTCAGATGGCTTTCTGACCGACATCGCAATCAGGCCCTTTGTGGGGTAAAATAAAAAGGAATTACCTCACATTAATGAGGAAAGCATTATGCACTATGGAGTAAAAGTATTCTCTCTCTTGTTGTGCTAATTTAATTAACGGAGGTATGCTATCTCAGCTGGCACCCTAGTTGAACTAGTTAGTCTTACTTTGCTAGTCTCTAGAGTCTACAGCTGGGACAGCTGTAATAGACAATTATCTTATTCGAATGGCCCTGCTCTTCTCCAAAATGCCTTTCAATTTTACTCTGAATACAAGGCAGATGAATATTATGAATGATATACGTAACATATAAAATAAATTAATCATACGGACATCCCGTCTGCCGTAAGTAGATGGTGGGGAAAGCGATGTACTGCAATACATGGAAAAGATTAAGGAACAGGATACCCTTTCACCTACCAAGGCAGGCATCCATTCACCCATATTACCTTTCATCCATTCTTCACCCACCCATGCATCCAATCACCAACCTATATGCTTCCTTTCACCCAGGCACCCTTTCACTCATTTTAAATACATTTAATCCACCCTTTCTTCTTCTAGCCTGTTTTACCTTTCTCATCAATCTATCATTCGTAAAGTTCATTTATGAACCTGTGTCTGCTGAGTTCCAATTAGAAGCGCCATAACTACTCAAATCCTGATGTATCTGCTAAAGTGGGGTGTTCATGAGTCGACACCCTTGCAGTGAGTGTATTACTAATTGTCAATATGCAAGCAATGTGACTTACCACTTCCTGTCCCTGCCGTTGCTGGGAATCCCCCTTTGTTGACCTCTGCCGCATCCCCTCCGCTGGCGCTATCACTACCAGCCCGGCACTGGTGGTTTGTGAGGCTAGAAAAAACATTATGCTGGTTTGATGGGACATACACCTCCCCCTTTGATTTTTTTAAGCAAAATACAACCAGAAACATCACTACAGTTTGGTTACAGTATCTTCTAACAAAATATCATGTTGGCATTTTTTGGTGGGCAATGTTTGAAAAGCCAGGTAGTCAAGCCAACACAAAACTTGTTGTGATGTAGGGGCAGAGCTATAATGAATCCGAGTTATTTAAGCTAAATGAAGGCATGCAATAATTAGTCAATGAAGGACATATGATCTTGGTTGACAAATACAATGGGGGAAGAGAAGAAACAGGAAGGAAAAAGATGGAAAGAAGGAAAAAGGAATGAGAATGTCAAGCAAAAAAATAAAACAAGTACAAAAGTCACTTTAAAAACACAAAACAAATTAGAAAAAAATGAAAATACACATAGGCACATGGTAATATAATGAATATAAAAATGTATGACATAGCGCGACTACGTGAACTGCACCCGGGGCGACTTATTACAATGGACAATGTATTTGAGTATGTGTGACACACCCACTCATATCTACACAGCCCTGTCTGTGACTACACCTTACATGTATGCTCATCACCATTCACCAAAGTCCTTGACACATTGGGCAAAATATACAATTGTGATGGACACAGACTTCAAATTATGTAGACCCGTAGACATTACTTGTACATATGATGATACAACATGTTACAAATGCCAATCAGACCTACACATGCAATTACTCTCCAATTGTGTTTGTCATCAGTCAACCTCCATGTTGATGTGGTTGATGTTGCCTGTAACAATTTATATATGGTTAGGTATGGTTTAGATGACACAGCACAGTTCTCACTGCCTCCTAGCTCCTGTTGGGCTCTGAACTGCCCATCAAACTCCGGGTAGGCCACTGCCAGGATGCGGATCAATAAGGGAGTCAGTGTCCAGCCCCCCCCCTACCAAAAGGGAAGGACTTCACCAGCTGGACCTCCAAGATCTTACAGGTCCAGAATCTTAGGTCCTCCCACCTCTTCCTGCAGTGGATGCTGCGCCGACGACAGACTGCACTTTCCCAGCAATGGCTTTACACACTCCCTGCTTCTGATGGGAGTTGATCTGTATGGATGCAAAAGATGAAGAGACTGAGTGAACATGCAAGATTAGGGTCATCTGTCTGGCTGATCAAGAAGATGTAGACACCTAGTGTGGCCATGAATAAATTGTCAAACCCCAAATGTGTAGAATCCCATGATGAACATACACACTGACATGATACAACACACTAGTTATCTGATGACTACACCCAACTCAGGTCAGGTCCTCTACTGACTATGCCAGCCTGCTTACATCATGTAACCCAGGGTCATAACACATGTACTGTGAATGTAGCCTGGATGTACCACAGCACACTATTGGGAGCACATGAAAGTACATGTACATGACAGTAAAAGACACTTTCACACCCCAAACATGTAACTCTATCCATTATGTTCAAAACATAACAGTTTTCACTAAATGTAGAACATCCCAAAATATGGGTCACCATGGAAGGTCTGCTTTGTGTCACACTGTGTGCTCTCAATCATGAAATTAGTGGTCATGTGGACAACTCAATGTGAAATAGTACTACCTCGCATTGAGTATTTGGGTGATGTCTTGCTAGCAAAGAATACCCATTTGATCATTTGTGGAACTGTCACAGGGATAGCATCAACATACCACTGTACAAACTGTCTACTTGCTTCATGTGACACACCTGCCGATGCAGTGATGGACTTATCTGCCGTACTCACCAACTATCAGCACAGTATATATGTCAAAAGTGCAATATTCCTGCACAAATCGAGCTCTACTCATGGGACAGTTACAACATACTTATGGTACTCAGGCGTCTGTTCTAAGGCAGTGAAACACATTGCCAATGTGGGTAAATGCCTAGTAGACTCAGGTTTGTGGGTCTTGTCAGGTTCAATACTATAGGTAGCATATCTACGATGTAGTAGACTAACAAATTGTTCAGAAATACGAATGTGAGCACTATCTAAGGATCAGCAGATCTAAAGGAACAGGACACTGTGCTGCAGTACTATGGCACATATATCTCAGCTACAACCTGGGCAGAGTGAGTAGAAATCATTGCCAGGGTTTGCTCTCTGCAGACTTACCATAGTGATCTCACATTTCCATCACATTCCCAAGTCTTATGTAGGTAAGTGTACATCTGTTGGCCATCAAATACAGGATATGCCTGTTATGTTGCTCTCTAAACGGGTTTGTGTCGTATCCTTAACTCACAGCCAGAGATTGGGGAGGACTGATGTGTTCTGGGAGAATTAGGGTACAATGCACATATGTGAGAGCAACTACTACTGCACCTTACATTATACACTACACAAATCATGCAAAGAAACATTTTCTTTCCTTTGTAGATTGAAAAAGACCTGCATGTGAAAGCCACAATAGTTAACATTCCACATTAGCATGCTGATATATGTGCATGGCAGAGGGGTAGGATATAGGGCTACTCCCATATCACTATGGAGTTTTTCGTCGATAAAGTATAGAGCACCATGATCCATCACATGACTGACCTAAGTAGGGACAACACATCCTAAGAAATATGATATGATAACACTCTGGGACTTAGAGGGACATGGTAAGGATAAGCTTTCACATTCCTTCAAACATCATGTAGCAAGTTACCTGCTCCTCTGGTGAGCCATAGAGCTGGCCATACAGGGGAAGGACATCTCCAACCAGTGTCTCTAGCTCATCTGGTATGAAGTCAGGGGCCCTCACACCTGCTTGGCCTGCCATGGTTGCTCCCGGAGATGGCACACAGCAGCTGACATAGGTCATGAGCATAGACACACACTGCCATTGGGCCGCAGTGGTCACATTCCCCAACGTTAGCGTGAGTGAACCACGCAGCAAATGGTTGATAACCGACAGTGGCAGAAATGTGCATTTGTCCCATATGTGAGGACAGGTTTCCACCATTTTAGCAGTTGTATAGACAGTACTGGTGACAAGCGTTTGCTGAGGTTGTATTGTGATGGCTAAGTGTGTCATCACAACCATAACTGAGGGCAAACATATTATAATTTGTAATGCTCCATTCCCATATCATGTCCAGACAAAACCTCATCTGTGTAGGGCATTACTGTGCACATAGGTGAAACGTAGGCAGCGAACTGTACACCGCGGTTGGGGGCGATACATGTAATGCTACCCTCCCTAATTTAACATCTTTTATTTGATTATGTGTACAGATCTGTTACAGACCTGTGAAGGCCAGCTTGGAGATGGCAGGTGGATGTTCAAGATTCCCCAATGTTGATATAAAATATTTACTTCTTCATGAAGCATTGCTGTTCAGACACATGACTTTAGCCTTACTCTTCAGATATGTTTCTCTGTACACTATGACCAATATACATTTTTCTGTTACTCTTCACATAGGTACCCTGGGAGAGGGAGCAGACACCAGCCTCCAGTCTACTGCCCATTTCCAGACCTACACACCATGAAAGAGTAACATATCATCCATAGGTTCCATTTGAATCAGCAAGCAATCCTCGATCTATGTTACCAGTAGGAGTGCGACCTCCTACCTCACCTAAATATTACTACTTTAATAACACCACTTGTCAAACTCATCTTAGTTTTGTATTTTTGGCACAGGCTCTTTCCAATTCACTCTTGCCATTTCAGGTGAAATGTCACAACCTATGGTTAGATGGGTCCTCACTTTTGAGACACGTGGGCAGCAACATCCATTTTACCAGACATCAGGATTTAGCCACTGTGAGGATGCATTTCTATGGATTTGATCACATCCCACATGTAGTTGGATCTATTGATGGCACCCATATGCCTTAGCACCATCACATTAGAGGGAGCAAGTGTACCGAAATAGGAAGCAGTTCCATTCATTCAACAAACAAGTTATCTGTTTACCCGATTTGAATATTTCAAATGCTGTGCCCGGTACCCAGAATCTGCACATGATTCCTATGTACTGCGGAACAGCACCATACCACAGCTGATGTCACAACTACTACCCTAGCTTGTAGGTAGTGCAATCTGTCCTAACTTTGTGTGGGAAATGCCTGGTAGTATAATCTGAAAGTATGAAAATGCAGCGCTTCTGTCTATCTTCTATCTAGGAGGCTCAGTGTATCCCAACTGGCCATGATTGTCAGCCCACAGAGGAATCCTACAAATGCCAGGGGAGGTCTGCTTCAATGAGGCCTATGGAAGAATACAGGGGACAGTGGAATGGGCTTTTGGGCTCCTGAAAGCCAGATTCAGATGTCTGGACAAGACTGGGGAGCCATCCTCTACTCACCTGGGAAGGTGTGTAAGATCACAGTGTCCTTCTGCATCCTCCACAATATTGCCCTGAAATGGCAGAGGATACAGACCATGAAGAACCCACCGAGTGGGGACCCTAAAATGCCAAATGAGGATGATGATAGAGTTGACACTGAAGGAGTTGACTTGCCTCAGGATCTCATCCCGACCGTCTTCTCCTGGGTGTAAGTATGGTGTGAGATGTGGTGACTTTGAACATTATTGCAAATGTTGTAGTGATGTTGCGAGGAGGATGTTAGTGCTACATACTAGTAATATGTGGCTCTGGAAAGATCTGAGGAAAGGTGTTGGTATTGAAAGTGTAGCTTTGTTCATCTGTAAATGTTGTTTGGTACTGTGTTCTATGGAAGCTGACAATGTGATGTGTCTTATATGTATGTTTTCTTAGCTAATTTCTCTGTGTTGGTCTCTTTTAGGTACCTTAACCATATCATCTTCATTTGGACATTTCAGAGTTGTGACATTAGCAGGTATGTGATACTGTTCAGATGTATGAAGTGGACTTGGATTGTTCCTTGGAATGTGTGTCACAGAATTTTGGTGTGCAAAGCCAGGACCAAGACAGCTTGTATAGCAATATGATGGAAGTTATCTGGCTTCCATTGGACTATTTCCATGTGGTGTTTTGGTTCTAATGCAGTATGTTTGCCAGCATGTGATCCATCATAATGTTGTGCCCAATTCATGCTATCCAGCCTTCACATTGGCTAATTCCTCATTGTCTATGAACTGGATGTAGCTGTTGCTATGTCTTCTCATTGTAGGCTAAATTGTTTGTAGCAAACCATTGGCATTTGTTTGTGACATTCCACCAGATTCAAACAACACTGGTTTGAAATTGTACTGACATGCTTCTGTTTATTTGTTTCTTTGATATAGAATTCTTTTGTGAGGTAGGCAAAATATCGCCAACTGTTGATGTAGACCTAATTTGTTGTAGCCTATTGTGTGAGACATTGTCAGATTTATCTCCTCCTTCCATGCTGTGAAAGTCTGCAAGTGATTATGTGATCATTGACCCAGTATAACTGCATTATGTCACAATTGCTATGTGTCTGACATCATGTCATCCTGTTATTTGAACAACAGAATAATGAGGTTGTAAGCCCAGACACTTTTATGTATGTGTTATGACATGGTAGGGATCATGATTTGAACATTGTTTACATACAAAGTATCCATGCTTCCAGAAGTCCCTATTTTTCACATTGCAAAGTTCACATGGGAGTACATTCACATTGTTGTATATGAAAAAATTACAACAGGAGACAATGCTTTGGTGATGTGTGCGGTAATGAATTGAACATGCCCAAGAAATCACCTTAAAACCTAAAGAGTGATAACAAAAATGTGAAGTCTTCAGTCATGGAGGATGAAATCATTGTTGTAGAATCCAATTTTTATGGAGTCCAAAGTCCAACATACTCCTCCCATAAGATATGGAAAAGTGGGCAGGAATAGTCAACAGAGGTGAATGGGCAGCA
Source organism: Lissotriton helveticus (assembly GCF_964261635.1). NCBI lineage: Eukaryota > Metazoa > Chordata > Amphibia > Caudata > Salamandridae > Lissotriton > Lissotriton helveticus. The sequence goes on along the minus strand of NC_136071.1, from coordinate 926,032,895 downwards.
CATACAGGATTACATTTGGGCCAAGGTCTCTTACTGGTGGTGATGGGTGTCCTGCACTACTTGAATTCTCCATGGACATTGCCTCCTGTGGCAGATGGGGGATCTGGAGCTTATGAGACAGAGGCATGTGCAGGCATATCATCCCCTGTCATGGCCTCCCTTTCTGTGGCTTCAGCATATGTTGATGGCAGGGATGTACTTGTGCCACAGGAGGGGGTAGATTTAGGGGGAAAAGCTCTGCAGAGGATGGTGTTAATGTCCAGCATCAACTCAACTGAACAGCCGTTTATAGAGCATGGCTGGGAAACCGCAAGTACAACTGTTTCATCGTAATATACTTGACGGGTGGACCGCAGCCCTGTTGGCATCGACACGCACACCGACGACATGGCAGACCACTGCGGTTCTGCCGGGTAGACTGCTGTGGCGGTGGTCGGTGTTTCTGACAGCAATAACTCGTAATACAACAGGCGGTAGATCGACAGCACTGTGGTGCTTTAGACGATGCAGATGCAGAGCTCGGCTGGTTGGACCGCCAAACTCGTGATCAGGCCCTTGGTCTTGTCCCACAGATCGAAAGAACAATTCATCCCAAACTGCCATGCCAAATCCCTGACGAACCGAAGAAAAAGCTGTTTCAGACCAGTTCCTTTCCTGGTAGATCTCATCAGTGAGGTGGCGAGTGAGCTCTCTGGCACAGCAAGCACAAGACTCACTTCTGCTTAGAATGCTTCAATCAATCTCAGTCTCAGATAATTAATCTGGACCTTATTCCCATACATCTTTTTACCACTCCGGACAGGGTGCTACAATGGGTAAGTCAGACTTGGTAAAGTTGTAGTCCAAGCAATCCAGGCTGAACTACAAGGGCATGTCCTCCCTAAATTGGAGAAAGATATATCAGATCAGTTTCAGCCTCAGTGGGCCTCAAGAGTGAGGTGCAGTTTATGCAGCAAACACAAGACAGAGTCCAAGGCATACTCTTCATAGCTATGGCATATCCCTGGGAAAACCAAATATGATATGGATGGTATGATAGAATTAATCTCAACTTTTCTACCATCAACCTTGTTTGCTCATTGTGTTACGGCAGGAAGAAAGCTTAGGCAAATCAGATCTGGTGCTGCCCCTGTAGAAGCACTACATCCTTAATTACCAAACTACTACTTCTCTGGACGGAAATCCAAGCAACCACAGTCTAATTTTAGCTTAATTGGGAATCAACAATAAGCTACACTTCAAGGACCCTCATCTGTGCATCATTGGTGTGTCAGCAGCAGAAGATTTTTCAGCCTCTCTTTTTATACACATGGACTTTGCTACGAAAATAACTCACCCCTATGCCTTCACATTTTCATTGTCACAGTCAGGAAAACAAAAAAAAAGATGGGTTGAATGTTTAAATAAATCTCTGATAGCTGAATACTGCATTCTAGTTCAGCAAAAGTGATTGATGGAATAGTTGAATTACTTTCAGCCACGGGTATGACATTGGGCTGAAATGTTTCCATCATGCAATATCACCTGGTAATCCTCACATTACAGACCGTTGTTTTTGTCACTCAAACCCTTTCTTCCTGCTCATGACCTAAAGGTTACAGTACAAGCTTTAGTGAGTTCAAAGCTGGACTATCGTAGCGCAACACTTTGCGCTTGCCTAGAGTGAGGATGGCTCCTCTTAGGGCTTCCCTAAACTCCGCTGCTAGGCTCTTAACTGGCCCAAAAAAATTCCACCACATTTCTCCAGACTTGAGGGACCTGAATTGGCTTCCATATGAAGGTCGGATACAGTTACAAATTGCATGTATGGCTCGAAAGGCCATCCACTTCAAGACCCCACTGTACCGTGCTCGGAAACTGGAGCTGTGTTCCTGTTCTAGAGCCTCCAGAAGTGCCAGCACCCTTTTGCTAAAATCACAAAAATTCAAGAGAAAAAAGACCTTTAACCGAACCTTCTCAGGGATGTCTCCAAGGAGCTGGAACTCCCTTCCTCCCAAAGTCAGGGTGAACCCCTTCACGGTCTTCTTTAAAAAAGAAGTGAAAGGACTCTTGATGAAGAAATTTCTCCCTTAGCATGGCTCCTTTATTTGGTTCTGGGTCGACACCCGTTGATTCTGGCCGTGCCACCTGGCTCACGAGTTTCTTGGACAATTTTAGATTGTGACCCTGTTGCGCTGTTGAAAACTTTGTGTCTGTTTTTCCCTCAGGATAATCTTTGTCAATCAGGCTTTGATTTGTTGCCTTGTTTATTCTGTTTTGTTTTGCTTATAACCTTCGTGATGCATAATCATGTTCGCACTATATAAAACTTTCAAAATAAATAAATAAATGCCACATTGGACAAGAACCAGCATATGCAAATTAGCCTTGGTCCTTCTGCAATAGGAACAGTCCAACCTGCACTAATATATGTTTTTTTGAGTTTATTGGGGGATTGCATAGGTAGTTTTTGTTAACTCCTTCCATGCTGCCGTCGGCCATTGGCCGACGGCACCACTACCTCACTGGTGCTGCCGTCGGCCAATGGCCAACGCGGCCCCGCCCGTTTTGCGGAAGTGCCGCACTTCCGCAAATTCGCGGGCGCAGTGGAGGGGTTAAAAAACCTTTGAAATTCACTGAAAAAAACATCGTTTTCAGGCACGTTATAGTTAGCAATAGGATTTTTAAAACCTTAGGAATTCACTGAAAAAAAACATAGGTTTCAGGGGCGTTATAGTTATTTGGACATTTCACTCGTACAAAACCATTGAAATTCCCCCTTATAGTTAGTTCAGCCAACTATAACTTGTGCGCCCGCAATGCACTGCTGATGACGTCACATATTACATCACTCATGACATGGTCAATGACATCACTCATGACATCATTGAGGACATCTCAAATTACATCACTCATGACAGTTCAAGCCGAGGACCGGAACCTTAATAGGTGGATGTATGACATTACAACGTATGCTTTTACCACGCATGCCTTTACAACGCGTTATTTACAACGAATACCTTTACAACGCATAGTGCTTTGGGGCGCTGGATAGTGAATAGTTTAATTTACTATTCCAACTCCAGTCCCCCTGGATAGTAGGGAAGGTGTTGGATAGTAAATTAAATCTATTCCCTATCCTAGAGCGCCCCCCAGCGCAATGCGTTGTAATGGTTTGCGTTGTAAAAGTTGCGTCGTAAAGGCACTGTGTGGTAAAAGTTGCGTTGTAAAGGATGTTTCCCTTAAGAGGTAGACTGCTGGGTGACTGCTCAACTGAAGTAAGTTGTGTTACTCCGCGCTGTTGCTCGGCACCCCCCTGTTTTTGACAGCGGTGCCTTTCACCTATCTTGGGTCACCTTAACGATGGCCCGAGTACATTTGGCTCACAAAATAGAAATCGTTTTGTCCAACCATTTTTTAACACCATCCCCAGGACCACCGGCATAGTTAACCCGGTCCTGTGTGATGAAGTCAACTTCCCCAAATCGGGTAAAGTATTACTGATATGAGAGGGAATATGCATGAGATGTGTGTGTCCGTGTGTTTATAATCACAGAATTTAAAGAATAATTTGAAGACTATACGCTAGCTGGTGCAATCGAGATTTCTTTCACATGGCGCATGTTGTTTTTACTTAATCAGACTTTCACACTGATAACCCTAGTATGCGAAAACTCGCCACTTACACAGAATGCCTGTCACATATAATACCAATATGTTTTAGTGTTATGGTCTGAGTGGCACAGTGAAGAGATGACACCTCTATACAGAAGCTTGCATAAGTTTGCAGGCATGCTCACCTAGGCGGTATCCACGATGCCCCAGTGCAGCTAAAAGCAAGACAGCAATTTTGTTTGTGATGTTTATGTTATATGGTGTCTGTCCCTGTTTTTCTTTTCAGATGGAGTCTGGCAGATGACATACACACACTTTTAACATACCACAAGGAGCAGCTACTCTGCCCTGACTTTACTGCTAGGATAGGGACCTCCCATCCCTTTAGTTCCCACACATAGGGGATTAGCCTTGCCCTGAAGAAAGTCCAGGACCTTTACGGCCGCTTCGGACTGAAACATGTCGGCACTAGGGTCTTAGGACCATAACACTTCAACAAAGACCCGTTTTTATATATTTTTTAATTACCCAGACAGAACCAAGAATAAAGGGAAACCGGGGATCTGCCTGAGGTATTTTATCTTTAAAGCCTCTTGTCTTTCGTCTATTTAAAGAGCTCCCAACACTGTGGTTGAGCCCACCCTGACTTTTAGGGGTCTGGGTGACCCGATGATGAAGCATGACACCACTAGGGTGTATGAGGGTAAAATAATATTTTTTCCCCCACATTCATGTTTGACTTAGGTACAACCTTTCACTAGAGAGTTCTTCCCCTCCTTTTCTTTGTTACCCTACTTCGGGCACAGCTATTTAACTAGCACCACTGACCATTACGTGGTCAATTGGAGTATTTTTGTGATTTATACACTACTTAGGGAGGATATACTCTGGTAGCAATCCTCTGAAACCCTCTAGGTATTGGGATCTTTCCAAGTACCTTCTTGTGTTTACACAGTCTCCCCTGATGACCATGCTTGTACTTCTTGATTTGTAGTCTGTGTCTCAGTGCATCTCAGAATGTTAATGTAAACATTATGAATAACGCCCCTACCATTCTGGCTTGTATTTACTGTGGTTCTTTACAAGAATGAAAAATACACATGATAAGTTACTCACTTTGCATAGATTCTGATTTCGTTTTTTCAATTTGATCAGACAAAGGGAAACAAAAGGTAAGCGCCCAGTCCTGGGGTCAGTGTCACCAGCGCCAGTGGGCATTGTGAGTGGTGTGCTACTTTTATGCTGCTCTGGCAGGTTCAAGAGATTGGAAGCACTACTGGCCAACCCTGGAACAGCAATAGGACCCCTCTCAGAGAGGTATGTAGACCAGATCGCATGCTTAAAGTACCAGCAGGCCACCTCAGCATTAATCTTGAAAGCACATACAAAGTTGCAGGACAGGACAGGTTCCTGTTGTTACACTAATGAGCAGAGGCTTCAGTGGTGCAAAGTCCTCTGTTCGGCCACCGGGCAGTCGACTAACACAACGCGGCCCAACTCATTGGTGGAGGGAACCATCTAAATCCTGGGACAGGAGCTGTTATTAGCTCAGCAGTCGAGGGACACTTCAAAATTCAAGGTGTCTGGGGTATGTAGAAAATGCCTATGTCTAATCTTGTGAGTAACATACGCTTAGGGGCTGATTGAAAGTGGGCTATGAAGCGTGAAGTGTTTAATACATCTGGTAAATACCAATTCAATTGGGTCAGAAATGTACCACATGTGGGAAATTTCTTATACCCCAGGAAAATGCAGAACTTGATTTTTTCCATAGCGAATGACGAATATTTCAGAATTTGCCGTATGTTCAGAGGAAAATTTCAGGGATGTACCAATGGACAGATATCAGAATGGCCTACTTTCCACTTATAATCAGGGCCTGCATTTAAAGGAATAAGTAATACTTCAGACGCCAGAGTTTTAAACAACACTCACTCATTTCCTTTCATGAGAAAATAATTCACTCGCTGTGCAGAAATTCCCAGGTATCTGACCTAGATATCCAGCACTGAATTAAGGAAGCAGTCACCTTATCCACTATAGGAAGCAGTCACCTAATCCAAACCACAGATCTACCTGACTACCAATTTAACCTCTCGGTTGATTTCCTTCCTTTTGATCCTTTATCCTGCCACTGTACCCTGCTGGACTACACAGTTAGTGGTGGAGCTTAGGGTGAGTTGGTTGTAGCTGTCAATCTGGTTTACTGCAACAATTCGCCTTAAGTTCACAGTGAGCATGATTTTGGTTATGCAGATTTCTTAGCAAACTGCCGTCAGTGGTCTCTGCAAATTATGAAAAGTGAGCTATGTACACAATTTCTAGCTTCGAAGTTGAGCTAAAACTGGGGGGAATTGGCTCTACAAATGCCCAGATCTTCCTATTATCACTTGCTGTACATCTCCAGAGACAACTCTGTATGGGTTCCAACAGTCTGTGATTTATTGGGTAATTCAGTATTTGCTAGTAGGTCTTGTGCTAATTAAATGCATCGCACTCTATTCAGAAATGTCACAATTGATTTGTCTTCTGCAAGCACTGACTTTATTTCAATCTTCTGAAAAAGATTTTATGAGCCCCAGATAACTTATCCTGGCACATTCATCTCCTAGGGCCGTGTGTGCGTGAGTGTGTGTGTGCATGTGTGTGTGTCAGGGCAGTATGACAAGAGATGGCAATAACATCCAATAAACAGGGTTTCTGGACAGCCTATTTATCCGTTCGGGCTTTATATACGGGAAAAGAAGGTGCACGGCAAAGGAAGAAATTACATGCGTCCCTGTCACCTTGTAAAAACCCTTGCACATTTGAGCAGCCTTGGAAAACTTTACTACCGGGCAAAGCAAAGACTTGCATTTATATGGTTATGGTTTATAAAATCGTGTTCAATTTTATAAGTAATCAGCTGAGTAAAGCTGTTTATAATACTTTAGATGTGAAACAGAAGGGTCAGGCAGATTGCTTGTAGGCACAGATGTTATTTTAAATTTGGAGAAAAAAATAAAATAGCAGCCTTGTAAAAGGCATGTCAACATGTTGTTTGATTAGGATTCTGCGTTTGGTATTCAGTTTATTTGAAATGAACTAAAGTGGCATGAAGGGTTATGCCAGCAGTATCAAAGTTAATATATGACTAGCATACAAAACAGTGAGACATGCTCTGTATTACTTTATAGTTATGATAAAGCGCTATACACATATATATGAATATTGATGGATAGGCATTCTTTACTTGGAATTTCTTGACTGATAATATATGACATATGTGACAGCAATATTGGTTGTCGCACGATGTTCTTCAATGATGCTGCACATGTTTACGTCATCACTATTTCTTCCAGAAGACTTTGGGCCCAATTACAACGTCGGCCAGACTGCCATTCAACAGGCCATCAGTGGTGGTCCGCCCAACATCCAGATTATTGGTCTGACTGCTGGTGGTTGGAGCAATTTGGGTGGGGGGAAAGACTGCCACATCTGTCAGGCTCAAGGAGCCTTTTGGGTGGTAGACAGACCATAATCCCCACAATGGGGGCGGTGCCTGTGAAGGCACCTCCGTAGGGATTACAATGTCCATTTCCCATCTGCTTTTACATGGTCTTTCGACCGCCATGTAAAGGCAGACAGAAAGGGACTTTGGAGGTCCCTAGCAGGGCCTCTGTGGGCCTCTGCCATGGGGCCCCGAGGATTACATGCGATGCCCCCCAAACATCCACTCACACCTGGTACACGGTGCATGGATGTTCAAAAACATCCCTTTTTCCATTGCGGCTCGGGCTGCATCCCTTTTTTTGGGCCACAGCACAAGCTGCAGTGAAAAAAGAGATGCTCATGACCGCCTGCACAGCAGTTGTATCATATTTGGGCTGTCGGGACCGCCGACTCCTTGTTGGATGGTCTTGAGCCTGAATCGATGTTGGTCGGACGCTTGTCCGACTGCCATCGTATGGAGGCCAATTATATATTTTTATTTTGGAATCAAAAGAATTTGTAGTCGAGTAGTGCAATCCTTAAAACATATATAATGCAGTGAGAATAGGAATGGACCAACTATTGAGTACAGTACCACATTTAATGAGGCCCTTATGGAGTCTCACATGAGCTATGTAGAAGCACTATTAGATTAAAATTAATACAAACAATTAATTGCATTACATGTTGAAATGTGGAGTCTGAACATCAAGCCAGGCTTTGGCAGAGATCCTTAAGGCTGTGGCAAAGGTAATAAACAAAATTCGACTCCCTTTGTCCTAGGTTGAGATGACACTATATTACTTTGATTAATTACAAGGGAGAGGAATGGGGAGACCTGCGGCCAAAAATTTGGAATTTTGGGATAAGTAGAAAACAGATACTAATTACACATAGCAGATTTGACTAAACATTAATTATATGCATCACAAGAATAAATAAATAGGGATATTTTAGCCGGAACAGAGATTTAAAACATTGTCATTCTAAAATATATCATAGCCAAGGGATAGCAAAGAGCGCGATTATTAGTTGAGCAGAAAGGGATCGAGCAGCAGCACCTCCTCCATGGTGGAGGACCATCGCCCCCTCATCAGCCTCAAAACTTTAAAAATGAAATGATAATAAAAGTGTTTATTATCATTTTATTTTTCTTACAATTGCCGAGGCTTGGGGGTGGAGCAGCAATGGAGGAGGAGTGGTGAGCAGGCCACTGTTGTCAGTGCACATGACAGTTTGGCAGGTCGTCACAGGCTTGCCAAACTGTCATGCGCAATGAAGCTCTCTCCAACCACAGCTGCATTGCCTGGTTGGAGAGAGCAAGCACAGGCTCCCAGTTAGACTGGGAGTGCAAATCCTGGTGCTCAGACCAATTTTGATGATGCTTTCAGCATCATGAAAGCAGTGTTAGAATTGGCTTCAGGGGATTTTGGGCTCCTGTGCTGGTGAGGACGCAGCAGAAGACCGGAGATGCGGGGATGCAGCAGGTAAGTTATTTATTCTATTTGTGCCTCCTTTGTTTGTCCTCTGTCCACCCTTCCCCCCAGATCACCACTCTGCCGGGACACAAACAGCTCCTGGAGGTATCCCTCAGTGGCAGGGATGGCTCTAAGGGGGTGTGACTGATGCCATTGCACCGGTTGTTGACTTTGGGGGGCGCCTTGTTTGCAAGGATATTATAGTTTTAAAAGCACCTGCTGCTCCATTCCTCGCCTCCAGCAATTTACATTCAACAATAAAAATGTCTTGATAACTCCAGTGATAATGCTCGTCCTGGAGTGAGATCAGAGCTTAGTCTAGTGGAAGTTTTCACTCATCATAAAGTAATGCAGAGGATTACTATGCCTGATGCAAAGAGACATGTACCATGCAGATCACAAAGTGCATAACATTTAAAAAGGTCAGTTCTTCTTCAGAGAGATCCTTTTGTTTCAGTGTATAAGTTAAAGTCCTAATATAGAATAGTGAGCTAATAACTCCCCTCAAGGAGCTGCATGCAAACTGCAAGGTTGACATTAGAGCTTTATGATTTTTCCCCCCAGTCTTTCATTATTCTAATGTTGCAAAAAGGGTTTATTTCTGTAACAAAAGAAATGAATTCATATTTTTAAATGTAACCCCGAACCATGTTGTTATGTTTTAAATTCTGAGTTTGTACTTCTCCAGACCAAGCACTCTTAAACTATACTGTCTCTCAGTATAGAAGAAATGTGCCTCCTTCTCATTGTAGTCCTTATCTTATGTAGCATTCCTATACACTGATTTACACACATATTATTGATTGTCTTTGTGTAATGTGTGTGATGTAACACGTGCTGACTCCCTACACTGGTATGAGTGACACTATAAACCTAGTTAAATGCAGATAGAAGACTTTTTATTAGATAATACAGGGACAGCTTCTCCCTTAGTGGTTTGGGATGCTATGAAGGCATTTATAAGAGGGGTTACCCAACAGTATATTTTACAGCAGAATAAGGAGCGGGAAACTTTAGGTAGAGCAGCTATTCAACCATTACTAGTGGGAGATACAACACGCAGAAGCAGTCCAACAGGGAGCTAGTGACCAAGATCAATTGTACATTTCTTTGGTAAATGCAAGGATACTCATGAGCTGTTCATTAAGGGAGAAAATCACTGTGAATTACTGTAAGATGAGGTTTTCACGTTATGAATATGGGGAAAGTTCTTGCTCATCATATAGCAGAAAGCAGGGCTGAAACTTGGATATAGTCTATAAAAGGGACAACTGTAATCTTACATACATCACCGCAGGCAATAGTGGATCAATTCTCCGGGTTTTACCAAAAACTATATGCACAACCTATAGTACCAGAGGAGGCTGACCTACACCAACACCTTCGAGGTAGTAGTCTACCCACTCCCAGAGAGGAAGACTCGGTCTCTTTGGAAAAAGAAATTTCGAATGACGAAATAATCGAACCAATATCTTCTCTTCCCTTTGGGAAAACAGCAGGGGAGGATTCTATTCCTGCTGAGTTTTATAAAAATGTTAAAAGTTTTATAGCTTTGCCTATGTGGGCGGTTATACAACATATCGGCTCCTTTGGTAAGATACCAGAGACCTGGAATATGACAACTATAGTTTTCTTTTTAAAGAAAGATAAACCTCCAGAGGAGCACGGCTCTTACTGACTAATCTCACTTATTAATACAGATGCAAAAGTTTTTGTTAAAATCCTGGCTACTCCTCAGGCCCCATTAATGTCTGGACTAGTATCCAGGCAACAACATGGCTTTATTTAGGGAAGGAATACTACTGCCCATAATAATACTGCAGTTGGAGCCTTTGATCTAGCCAAGAATTCAGCAAAAAACGTAGGTATGGTACTCTTGGACACCAAAAAGGCTTTGATAGAGTGGTCTGGAGGTATCTGTGGGCCACACTCATAGCCTTTGGGTTTAGAGGGAAATCCTGTCAATGGGTACGAGCTCTGTATAACACACCTCATGCAAAACTGCTTTATCTAGGCTTACAATCTGTTCCTTTCCCTATATTTAGTGGCACTAGACAGGGATGTCCTTTATCCCCCTTTTGTTTTCTCTATACATTGAGCCATTTATCCCGGCATTACATTCTAACATACAAATTGCACCACTGATGTCAGGAGAAAGCCACCTAAAGGTAAGTGCTTACGTGGACAATATAGCGGTTTTCACTACTGACAGGCTGTAAGTTGAATGTTCAAAAGACGCAAGTGATCCTTCACTTTCGGCCTGTCAGATATATAGCGGGAGTGTGCTCGGTAGCCACATAACTTGGGATCCGTATTTCAGCACAGATTGAATGGTTACATACTTAGAACTATGAGCCCCTGTTAGAAATCATGACTAAATGACAGGAAAGCTTGCATAAGCTCCTCATCGGTTTAGTAGGGAGAGGTAATATTATTACAATGGAGGTACTCCCTTACTTTTTATACTTATTTTGTTCGATTCCTCTCCTTGTTTCTAATGTTTATTTTTAGGAAACTAGAAGGTTTGTAAGCTCATTTTATTTTGGGGTATAAAAAAGCATGACGCACAATAGATTTATTGAAAAACCCGTATAATCAAGGCGGACTTGGGTTCCCAGATCTTAAAATGTATTTTTGGGCCTCATTCGCAAGCCGTCTTTGTAGCCCTTTTGGATTCCGATGATCAAGACTTTTTTCATCGATTAGTTTTGGGATCTGAATGTTGAATGTTTCTATATAAAACTAATGACCCCAATTACTTTAAAAGGGTCAGGTTTAGAAATAATGTGAATATATGGTGAACTATGTCTGTCAAGGTGAACTTGTCGTTCTTTCATGAAAACCTTCCACTTTGGGGTAATCCCTGGTTACCGGAGGTGTTTCACAACACAATCAGTAGACGGTGGGCTGGGTATGAGTTCCAATATTTGGCGAACCGTGTCATTGTAATGGCTTTAGGGCATGTGAGAACTTGCAGCTTCACTATCATCTTCCTGACCAGAGATTATTTAGTGAAACATTTAGCATTAATGACAGTGTGTAACTCAGTAGTATGGGATTACTTTTAGGAGGAAAATGCAAAATAAAAAAGTAGTAGGATGTATCAGTGTCTTAGCATTTTTAGACAGAATGGGTGTCAAAAGTTGACGGCAAGATGGACCAAGACTTTGGGAATAAATGTTAATTCCAAAACCATTGCGTTGGCATTAGGAGCTATAGAAGAATCAGTTCATTCTGTTAATTTAAGATTAGAGCAATTCCGTTCAATTTGCATGCTTTATTATACCCCAGAGAAGATGGCTAGCTGGGGTACGGGAGTTCAAGGCGGGGACAGGAAAAAATGCCCCAAATGTGGGATGTACGCTGCAAGCATAGTGCATATGTTTGCCACATGTCCAGAGCAAGAAGTATTCTGGCAGAAGATAGCTCGGGTGAAAAGGAAACTAACAGGGGCAGACTTCACCCCAACAGTTCTGGAAATTATACTGGGCTATAAAGAAGAGAGCCAAGGTTTGAAGCGGCTTATTACAATCCTATTGCTTGCTGCCCAACTTCCCATTAACCAACCAGGGCTTGGATATCTTCAAAATCTCCCACCACAAGCAAATGGTGGGTTATAGTAAGGGAAATTTACAAAATGGAGAAAGCTTTAGTTCGAGTGCGAGGAATTCGCTCTTTGGTAAAGTTGGACACTATATGGGTGCCCTTGGCATTAGATATATAAAGCTAATAGATTTGACTGAACAAATTTGTAATATATAATTTGAAAAGAAGGTTCCCGGAAGAAGAAATGTGGATTTGTTAACATTTTGATTGTTATTGTACTATGCTGTTTTCTTTTAGAAACATTTATTTATATGTTTTGATGCACTTTTAATAAGGACTTCTATTTTGTAATTATGTTTACTTGCTGACAATAAACACATATTTAAAAAAAGAGAACTCAGATATTTCTCCCCTTTGCCTCTGACAATATCCAGGACATAGAGGATCGGTGAAACAAAAGCTGCATAGGATTTTGGAATAGAATTTTCCAAATTTGTAGGTGTAAATAGGTCCAAAGTGGTACGTCGATGCTAGATTTCATCTAGAACCATACTTAGTACAAGAGCAGATATGGAATAAATGTCCTGGAGATACCTGAAGAAGGTAGTATGGGAAATACTACACCCCTATCATGTCATTTTATGATCTGATAATCATGAAAGGTGATAGACACAGAACGATTGCCCCGTAGTCTGAATTATAGGGACATTTATGATAGTTAGGGGTTTGCAGACATGTTACTCTATGATCTGTAGAAGGAAATTAGAATTGTTTTTAAATACTTAATTTTAAAAAAATTACACAGCTACTTAAAAACATAAATGCACAATAACAATTAGTAGGAAACAATTCTCATATAAGACTATGCAAAGTAATTAGTAGCATACATGGTATTATATTTAACAATTGATCTTACTTACATTTTTTTGTTATAGTGACACAAATAGAAGACTACGGGGACGATTACAATGTCGGTTGGTAAGCCTCCCACCGTTTGTCAGAGGCTTACTGATCAACATGGTAGATTTACAGCCCGACTGCCCAATTGTGATGTAGGCGGTCAGAGTGTAAACCAGCTGTTTTTTTAGACTAGCTTCCGAGTACCTAAAGTAGCCCCTCAGCCAGTAGGAAACCTTTCATAATCCCCCATGGACGGCGTTTCCACCGTCAGGGTTATAATGTTAGTTTCTGACAGGCTTTTCATGTCAGTCTTTCTGACATGAAAAGCCTGTCGGAAAGCCTCTTTGGGGGCCCCTAACAGGGCCCCCATCTTTCAGTGGCCTTAGGTTAGGGAACGGGACGGGTACCTGTGGTGCCCCCTGTTAGTCCCTGCACTGCGTGGCAGGCACCATGAGATGCCTGCCATGCGTTGCAGGGATTAACAGAAACTCTCATTTCTCCATGGGATCTTGCTCTGCAGCCGGTTTCTGACTGCAGCACAAGCTCCCAGAGAGAAATGGGAGTTTGCGACCACACCATGTGCAGTCACATTGTCCCGACATCACAATTACGCCCATCACAATTATGTCATAAGCATACCTAGCTATAATGTCAACCTTTCGCCTAAATCTGTTACGCCATTGTAGAGAAATTCTCATTTAAAGTGATGCTCTGCATTTCATTGACTGAGTTAAAAACATAGGTATATCTGGACAATTGGTCCTGTGGGAGTCCCACAGGAGTACAGTGGTAGCATAAAATTAAAAACTATCGGTTCCTGTTTGGTCAAGAGAGCTTATTTCCCCATCAGCTTATTCAGTCTAGCAGGACCAATTGCAGGACTGGTATCGGTCCAGCGAAAGTAAAGCCCAGTAGGAGCTTCGAGTGAATATGATAAAACAAAATCCCAGAAATTCACAGAATAAAAGGCTAAAGTAATTTTATAATTAGGTATGTTAATAGCATCTTGATTTACATAAAAATAAATCCTGAAAAAACAAAGTTTGGTGATATTATAGTTAGGTATGGTAATATGATCATATTTCATGTTAAAAAAACTAAGAAATTCACTGAAAAAGATACAATAGCTAAAGTGACGCTATAGTTAAGTGTTAAAATCTAACAAGTTACATGTTTAAAAAAAACAAAAACACGCAAATTCACCAATTATAATTTACTAGCTAACTAGTCCTTGCACCCCTGCCATACACACATATAAGTGTGATTTACCAGAAAATAACCACAAACATAAGGTGTATCAAAATATCGACAACACTTAGGTAAGTATGTATATGTAAACATAATGAACAATATTGCAAATGTAAATTAGAAAAAAGTTTATTTTTCAAACAAAAGTTATACATTTTTAGAAAATATATAAAATTAAAAAATGTAAACATTAAATAAACAATCTGTAAAAATATATTCAAACAAATACATACCACTTCAAAATATTCTGTACACATTATAATTAAATTTGATAATATTTTAATATGATTGAAAATAAATTATACAACACACCATAAGTATAAATATAAAGAAGAAATAATTTAAAAACAAATTATAAACACACAGAGAAACACATACATGCACTCATATATCAGCCAATTATGAAAAAAGTTAAAAACCCATTCCTAAATCTAGTATTTATCAAATATTTAAACACGTAAAGAAATTTGAAAAAACCCAGATCAAATTAAAATAAATGTCTTCATTTTAAAAAGATATACTTTCTAATAAAATACCCTCCAATTTTTCTTATAAAAATACATTTAATGAAACAATATTAAGCAACCCCAGTTGAAAATCATTAAAAGATAACAATAATACAAAAAACGCTAATATAACTAGTATCTGTACGCAATAGTAAAAAATAATACATTATAGGAGGAATCAAAGCTTCCAGTCCAATCTAACAAATATTAAGGAAAAATAAATGTGGTCCAGACCAACCAACATTTGGAAAATTAAAAATATTGGATGGGAATCAGATTTAGCATTTTAACTGCAGCCTAGCAAACATACAGACTTCAGGGGAGGGTAGGTACATTTATTGTCCTAACTCCATTCTAACAAATATTGCAGAAAGTTTGAGTGGGGGATTTTAGTTACGTTTTGTGACTCAACTCAATGAAAGTGAATTTCAGACCTGTCACCCTTAGGGTGATCTTCCTCTAAACTTTTTGCTTTCACCCCTCCTGTTTTTTACTGATCTCGTTTTTGTTGGCCTTAGGTCTCTGTGCACTTTGCCACTGCTAACCAGTGTTAAAGTGCTTGTGCTCTCTCCTTTAAATGTGGTAGTATTGGCTTACACCCAATTAGCACATTTAATTTACTTGCACAACCCTTTATTAAAGTGGTACTACATGCACCCAGGGCCGTACTCATGCACCCTCTGTGTAGTGGGGCTGACGTGCACAGCTCATGTTGCTTTACCCATGTGCTGCTTTATTGCGCAATATTATACCATGAATGATGTTCCCAAAAACTTGTAATTTTATTGTGTTTGAGTATTTGCAAGCATCCCCCAAAACATGTGAACCAATAGATTATCTGAATCCATTGATACAAGGGCCATGGTGTAGTTTTCCATTGAATCCTTGCAAGCTTCCCCCAGAATTTTGTGAGTGAATTGCAAGCCTTGCTCCTGCTGTTACTGGAGCCTTGGTGTTATTGTCCATTTTGCACATTTGAGCGAAAATGGTACATTAATTTCCTTTTATTTGGTTCTTATCCTCAAGTTGCACCTGCCCATTCTGTAAGGTCAAAGAGAGTGTACCAACAAGGGTTTTCTCTAAGGTTTGAGAACTTTCCAAATGGCTATGTGCCCCACGTGCAACACATGATCTAACTACATCCGTTGAGCTTTCGAGAGAGTATATAAACCATGCCCAGACCCAGATTGTGGTTTGGCCTCGGTCCCTGCATAATAAGCTTCAACCTTCCCACTCACCTGAAGAAGCATGCTGGAACTGAGAAGTGCTCCAGTCTCCTTCAAGTCCACCTGAACTTGTGCTTCCTATAACTCCAGCTCCCTTGACATCTTCCTCCACTCTCCCTCCTGCACAGCTACCCCTGACCCCCAGCAACTCCTTGAGTCAAAGCCTTGAGATCTCCTTCAAACTTCAGTCAAGTGGAAGAACTAGGTTAAGTACTAGATATCAGGTCAGTGCACAATAAACCTCCTATTGTAATAAGCAGTACCAGGTACCCACGTCGTCAAAACTGTACACTTTTCTTCCATGCCCTCTATGTGATTTACTCCAGTGGTTCTTGTGTGTTTATGTTCCAGACCCTTCCTGCAACCTATGAACCTTGGAGCAAAATCTGTATTCTGAGTTTAATCCTACATGCATGCGCGGTAAAGCAATTTGTGGTTAAGACGCAGTTGTTATAGACACTGCGTTGTTTAGGTGTGTGAGGTAGCGGAACTCATTGTTCCTACATCCAACCCCTCACAAGCGTAGAGGTCTCAGAACGTAAAGATCCTTGTATGTAGTGTTGCACTGCAGATGAGCAGGAGTCCTTTTTTAGGTTTCGCCTGGCGTCCGCTGCGCAGCAGCGTCCGCGCAGGCGAAATCTGTTGATCTACACTATGTGGCTATGTCCCGCCTCAGTCTACCATTGGCTAGCTCCATAAATGGAGGCTAGCCATTGGAAGACATTGTTGTCCGTCACTCTTTCCCCGTCAGGACGCGAATAAGGGGCGTTCCCGTGCGTTTTTTTAAGTCCCGCCCCCTTTTTCCGTCACCCGCCCCTTTTTTCGTCACGGCATTTTGTCTAGCTGAGGAGTTATCCCGCCGTCAGTGATCCATTTGTTTATCATCCCCGTCCCTCACGTTGGCCGTGCCTTCTCCTTCCCTCCAGCCCGCCCACTGTCTGTGCCTCCTCCCTCCCGCCCACTCCTCTCGCCGAGGAGTTATCCCGCCGTCAGTGATCCATTTGTTTGTCCCCGCCCTCCCTCCCGTTGTCCGTGCCTTCTCCCTCCCTCCAGCCCGCCCACTGTCTGTGCCGACAAAGTCGGAGACCCAGAGGCGGTGCCGGAAACCCAGCGCAAGCTGTTCAAGGATACGGGGCTGGTGGACCGACTGCTGCAGGCTGACGGGATCTGGAGGCGGAGTGACGGGGTCTGCGGCCGGTGTGGCGCTGCTAGAAGATCCCAGTTCCACCGCGAGCTCAATGGCTGCTCTGGGGCATGCCTGCAGGCTCTGTGGACCCTGCAGGCTGGCAGAACTCTGGCATAGGCGCGCTTCTATGTACAGGAGGGCTAGGCACTGTGTTTTGCTATTACCCCCCTGTCTGGTCTCTTGACACTGGTCAGCCTGTCCTCAGTGCCCGTTACACACGCACACACACTTTGCTTTCCTTGCACTGCCCCCCTTTATCATCTACCCCTCCACACACAACCGCACTCAATCACTGCCCTACACTGCACGCCAGTCACTATTCCATACCATACCCTGTCCCTACAAACTACCATGGATAAAGAGATGCACTATGGTTTGCATACCTACCACTGCCCCTACACTCGACCTCCATCTCTACACTCTACAACCATCTCTACACTCTACCACCGTCCCTACACTCGACCACCGTCTCTACACTCTACCACCGCAAGCACTCTACAATCGTCTCTACACTAGACCTCCATCCGGCACTCTACCACCGTCCCTACACTCAACCACCATCTCTACACTCTACCACCGCCAAGCACTCTACAACTGTCTCTACACTCAACCTCCGTCCGGCACTCTACAACCGTCCCTACACTCGACCACCGTCTCTACACTCTACCATCGCCCCGCACTCTACAACCGTCTCTACTCTACCATCATTCTGCACTCTACCATCGTCCCTACACTCTACCACATCCCTACACTCGACGACTGTCCCTACACTCTGTTTCTATTCCTAAACTCGACCCCGTCCATGCCCTTTACCCCTGTTCTCTCAGTCCATTTCCTCTACACAGCCCCCTTTTCTGCCGAAGCGATTCCTGCCAGGGCACATCTCCGGGGCCGCTGCCTCACCCCCTCCCAACCCCCCCCCGCTGAATGTATATCTACCCCACGAGAGTCAGTGCAAGGTACCTCTGCCTGCCTGTATAAAATGTGTCCATATAACGCCTGCTTAAAATGGGACTGCGGTGCATGTGCAAAGGCGAAACCGTTGCATTGTAAATGCTTGTTTAATTAAATGCTCCTTCCCCCCAATGTACATGCTTTGTTTAAATAGTTTTAATGGGCTAGGCCCTGAGAGGGATAGGAGGTCCAGGATCGCTTCCAGTGTCATCTCTGTGGTTGGGCCCAAGGGAGTGCATGACAGAAGGGCAGGCCTTGCATGCTTCCACCACTTGAATGACATAGATAACCAGATGCACATGCAGGTCCTGCCTCAGGCCCAGTCCAAGGACACCACAAGTGTTTTAGATCTAGCATGGGCTTTAATGGATTTACAGCACAAAGCTGGCCCAATGTCACCCTCGCAACTCCCCATGGTTATCATAGGGGGGGAGATGGGCCAGTTCCCAAGGGTACACATCCCTTATTGCATCCTTCCCACTTTGGCAATTTGGGAAATCCAACAAGTGTTTCCGCTACAGGAAAAGCTAAACCTAGCGCACCCGAATGATTTTTTTGAGGAAACTCATAAATTTGATGCATTCTGGAGTTAGTGCAGGTTGCAGTTTCTTTGTAAACCCAGAATATTTCCCTCTGATACAACTAGGATTGCTTTTATCAGTTCCTATCTCAGGAGGATAGCTGCTAATTGGACTATTCCACTCATTGAAAACAATGACCCTGTTTTACATGATTTTGCGAGGTTTAAAGAAACGATGCGCCATCTCTTTGCTAAGCACACTTTTGTCCAGGCCACCCATAAGGAGTTGTTAAACCTGCATCAGGGCATTAAGGCTATTTTTACCTAAATTACTGCCTTTAGTAGACTAGTTATGGAAACCCAGTGGGAAAAAGAACCTCCCTCTTTTATAGAGGGTAATGGGATGACTTAAAGGATTCTCTGGCGCTTATTGTAGATTTTCCTTCAGATTGTTCTGAGTATATTGACTTCGTTGTCAGGCTAGACCATAGATTAACCCCTTCCACGCTCATGACGAGCTGGGCTCGTCATGAGGTAGCCTCCTCGCACGCTCATGACGAGCCCAGCTCGTCATGAAACATGGGAATGAGAAAAACTCAGCACAGGAGGGGAAAATGCATAGCATCGATGTGGTTAAATGAAAGAAAAGGGGAATGCCCAAAGGGGAGCCCAGACTGCTAGTTGTGTGATCTGAGTGGAAATCCAAGTCCAAGTTCAAGTCCAAGAATCAGGATACTACAGAATCCATGCAGACTGGAGGCTTGCGTGTTCCTATGACCATCTAGGATAAAAAGCATAGAAAGAAATTAAACCTGAGTTTATGTTGTGGTAAAGCAGGGCATTTTGCACTAGAATGCTCAACCAAACTGAAGGAAATTCGGAAGACAAGTACCTTGACATATGACACGGTGCAGGTAAACTGGAGAGCCCAGCTGGCAGAGAGGTCAATCCGTCAGGTGTGGTTCTTGAACTGACCTCCCCTTTACTTGGCTAATACTTTGCATAAGGTTCAATGATATTTAACAATACCCATCACCCTTATCATTTCACTCCAATAGAGGTGGCTTCTACCAATGTTTACAAATTCCTAGGCTACTGGAAACTTCTTAGATCTAGCCTCGGTCAGTTCATTACATATTCCATAGATTAGGAAAGATGTGCCAGAGCATGTTAGAGACATTGATGGCTCTGAGCTCTGTTCTGGGGTGATTATATGTCAAACAATGTCATTATTGTTAGTATGTGAGAATGGGCATACTGAGCCCTTGATCTTTGATCTCATAGAAACGCCTACCTTTGGCTCTATTTTAGGGATCCCTTGGCTTCAACAGCATAACCTGTCATTGTCTGGTCCCCTGACTTGTTACCTTGGGACCCCCTTACTGTCGAACTCACTTCTTGATAACACACATGGAGTTCTGTCTCCCTTGACTTGTGCATCCTCAGAACCAGACCCTTTGAATCAGCTTCCTGTAGAATACTAAGACTTTCAAGACGTCTTTGACAAACAGAGGGCTACACAACTACCTCCCCATAGTGAATTTGATTGCCGTACACACTTAATTTAGGGTGCTGCACTATCCTGCATTTGCATTTATGCTCTATCGGAGCCAGAGATAGAACAGTAAAAAAAATACCTAGTAGCCTTAAGGTTTATACGACATTCCGCCTCTCCAATGTCATTGGTCCTCCTCTTCATTTCAAAGAGGGACAGCAGTTTGAAGGTGTGCATAAGCTACATAGCATTGAACAAAGTGATTGCAGGAAAGAGATATCCATTGCCATTAATTCCAGACTTGTTAGATCAGGTCCAGAAATCCACATCATTTACGTGGTGCATACCACCTTGCTCGTGTAAAAGAGGGTGCAGAATAGAAGACCTCCTTTCAGGCTAAGTTTGTACTTTTTTAATACACAGTTTTACCATTTGAGATGCCTCAGTGGCCTTCCAGTACTTCATCAATGAGGCTCTGCGAGATTTGCTGGACATTTGGGTTGTTGTATACATCTACGACATTCTAATCATGACTGAATTCAGAGATCATGTTTGGACAGTCTTCCAATGACTTCAAGAACATGTTCTTTGTGCCAAGTTAGATAAATGCACATTCCATACCCAGTTGGTTGAGTTCGTGGGATATATCTTGTCCCCAGAGGGTGTGACCATGGACAGAAAAAAGGTCCACACAATAATAGATTGGCCAGCACTGGCCACGGTAAAGGAGGTACAGCTTCCTGGGTTTTTTACACTTTTGACGACTTGTCACCCGTTTTTTCTGACATTGTAAGCCCCATCACAAGCGTCTTACAAAAGGAGGTATCTTTTGAGTGGTCCCAGGAGGCCGATGATGCCTTTAATTTAAAGAGAAATTTACAATGACTCCAGTACTCAGACATCCAGATCCCATGCAGCCCTACTTCGTGGAGGCGGATATCTCCCAGTTGGCGATGGGAGGTATGTCATCACAACACGACAATACAAGAGGACACATGCACCAGGTTGTCTTCCTTTCCCAAAAGTTATCGCCAGTGGAACAGAACTATGCAATTGCCGAATTAGACTTATTTCCAATTAAACTATGCTTTCAAGAATGGTGAGTCTACCTATTAGGGGCCAGCATATTGCCACAATATACAATGATCATAAGTATCTCCAATTCCTCTGGTCTTTCAAAGCCTTGAGCCCTAGACAAGTAATATGGTACTATTTTTAGTGAATTTCATTTTGTTATCACTTATCAGCCAGACACACAACTAATTAAGGCCTTTATTATGAGTCTGGAGTTCCACGGACCACCAGGCACATGGGGCATAGGGGTGATGGTCATCCAACCACCCCATTATGATCAGGGCAGCCGGGCCTCCCGGGGACCACTGCAACCCCAGGGAGCAAAGATCCCTGGTGGTGGTGCAGCGGTTTTGAGGCCACAATATGCTTGGCAGGACTGCTGCAGCCCTGCCAAGCTTTTCATAGCAGTGTGACCTCCATGAAAAATCTGGCGGTGTGGAAACAAAAGGGGCACTACAAGGTCCCCTGGTGCCTCCTGCCATGTGGATGCACACAGGGGCACACCATGTGCCCCCTTAAGTGCATGCAGTGTGGGAGTGGGTTGGTTCCACTCCGGCACCGCCAAACTCAGAATGAGGCCATAAGGCTGATCTACTATCCAGATGGTGTTACACAAATCAGGACGCTCAGGGACAGACACCATAGAACATTTAAGAATCCGAACACATCGTAGGGCTCTGCGATCAGGAATCTTTCTTGGATAAAGTCAGGTGGAGTATGAGTCAAGAAGAAATAAACACTTGAGTGACTGAAAAAGATAATCATGTACACATTGAGCTTCCTTGCTGTGGTACTACCGTATAAGCCCCCTCGAAATAAGCAAGAAAGGAATCCTTAACCTGGTTCCAATTGCAGGTAATTCAGGAATCCAAAAGACCTTAGCAAACTGTAAACAATGGTTTGGTGACTCACTTTGTCCAAGAATGTGCATGACTACTTTTAGACATGCCCAATATGTTCTTAAAACAAGGCATTCCATTCAGCCCCCTTTAGGATATGTATGAACTGTGTCAATGCCCCCACATCCATGGCACACCATAAGCATGGACTTTCTTACTGATCTCCTTGACTCCATTGGCTAAACAACCGTTTGGGTGGTAGTAGATTTTTTTTCCAAGATGACACACTTTATTTCCCTAAAAGAAATACTCACTGCCAAGACCCTCACAATGCTGTTAATCCAACAAATCATGTGATTGCACAGACTCCCTTCGGTCATTATTTCCGATATGGGCCTGCAATTCGTTTTCCAGTTTTGGTGCAGTCTTTGCACATCATTGGACATTGAGGCCAGACTCTCGTCTACCTATCACCCACAAACTGATGGGCAGATGGAGTGGGTAAGCCAGGTATTAGAACAGACACTGAGATGTATATTGACTTCTGCTCCTAAGGTTTGGGAATCCTTGTTACCTTTTGCTGATTTTGCCTACAACTCCTCACAGCATTCAGCCACTTGGGTTTCCTCCTTCTATTGTTTAACAGGTACACATCCTCGTATGTTGCCCAAAAATATGTTGTGATGCAATCTGAAAATCTACTTGTCAGACAAGACTTTGTAAAACATCTAGCTGGTTCACATCAGCGAGTGTTATCACATTTACATCACTCTAAGTTGAAAATGGAAAAAATATGCATCAACAACAACAGCCAGACTACAAGGTTGGAGATCAAGTTTGGCTGTCCACTAAATACCTGCGATTACGAGGGCCACTTCAGCTGCAACCTAGAAATATGAGCCCCTTTTCCATTGAACGAATCATTAACCCAGTAGCTGTAAAATTACATTTGTCAGAAGATTTTCCCATTAATTCAGTGTTATGTTTCCCTATTGAAACCCTATTGTGCACAGACCTGTCCTGCTCCCCCTCCTTCACCCATAACACAGGAAGGTCATTTGGAATTCGAGGTACAGACAATCATTGATCAGAAGTGTGAGAATGGATGCTTGTTTTACTTGATTGCTTGGAAAGGGGTTGTCCTGAAGAGCATTCTTGCAAACCAGTCAGTAATGTTCAAAGCCCCTCGCCTCGTTTTTTCCTCCAAGCCCATCACCCAGACACACTACACCTTGTAGGTCGTTCCTTGTGGCGGGCTGCCAAGACCCCCTCATTCATCCTCTATGTAGTGGGCCTAGCGTGCAGGGCTCATGTTGCTTTACCCCATGGCGCTTTATGGCGTGCTATGATGACATGACTAATATTCCCCAAGACCCAAAATTCCATTGCACTTGAGTATTTGCAAGCATCCCCCAATACCCTTGAACCAATAGACTATCTGCACCTGTTGTTACTAGGGCCTTGGTGCAGTTTCCCATTGAATCCCTGCAACCTTCCCCCAGAATCCCTTGAGCCAAATGGCAAACATTGCTAGTGCTACAGCTATTACCAGGGTCTTTGTGTTGTTTTCCATTATACACGTTCAAACAAAAACAATGAATTTGTTTCCTGGTATCTGGTTCATATCATCAAGTTGCACCTGCCCATCCTGTAAAGTCAAAGAGAGTGTACTAACATGTATTTTCTCCAAGGTTCGTTACCCTTTCAGATGGCCATGTGTCTCACGTGCCACACTTTGAAACTGTATAATAACCTCAGGCAACTCCAAATCGTGGCTATGTCTTGCTCCTTGCGGATCAAGCTTCACCCTTCCCACTCACCTGAAGAATCCTGACAGAACGAGAAGCACTCCAGACTCCTTCAAGTTCATCTGAACCTGTAGATCCCATGGCTCAAACTCCCTTGATGTCTTCCTTCTCTCCAGTCCATCACCACCCCCTTTTGTACCGCTTTTGGCCGCCATGAGTGTGGCAGGGTATGCTCAGACGTGAGTCCCTTGCTCACTTTGCCACTGGATTCAAGCAAGCCGGGCTGAAGACGGCTGGAATGCCAGAAACCGGTCCTCGGAAGCTTGTTTCCGGTCCAGGGAAGACATGGCTTGGCAGTTCGGGCTGAACTGTTCCCATGAGGCACAGGGTCAGACTGATTTGCATATAGCCATGTCTGAACTGGGGTGGCAGAGTGGGCTAAAGAACGGTGATGGATTAAACCCAGATCTTTTGACTGGGTGTGAGTGTTTGATTGATTCAGATGCCCAGTCCATCACCACCCCCTTTTGTACCGCTTTTGGCCGCCATAAGTGTGGCAGGATATGCTCAGACGTGAGTCTCTTGCTCACTTTGCCACTGGATTCAAGCAAGCCGGGCTGAAGACGGCTGGAATGCCAGAAACCGGTCCTCGGAAGCTTGTTTCCGGTTCAGGGAAGACATGGCTTGGCAGTTCGGGCTGAACTGTTCCCATGAGGCACAGGGTCAGACTGATTTGCATATAGCCATGTCTGAACTGGGGTGGCAGAGTGGGCTAAAGAACGGTGATGGATTAAACCCAGATCTTTTGACTGGGTGTGAGTGTTTGATTGATTCAGATGCCCAGTCCATCAACACCCCCTTTTGTACCGCTTTTGGCCGCCATAAGTGTGGCAGGGTATGCTCAGACGTGAGTCCCTTGCTCACTTTGCCACTGGATTCAAGCAAGCCGGGCTGAAGACGGCTGGAATGCCAGAAACCAGTCCTCGGAAGCTTGTTTCCGGTCCAGGGAAGACATGGCTTGGCAGTTCGGGCTGAACTGTTCCCATGAGGCACAGGGTCAGACTGATTTGCATATAGCCATGTCTGAACTGGGGTGGCAGAGTGGGATAAAGAACGGTGATGGATTAAACCCAGATCCTTTGACTGGGTGTGAGTGTTTGATTGATTCAGATGCCCAGTCCATCACCACCCCCTTTTGTACCACTTTTGGCCACCATAAGTGTGGCAGGGTATGCTCAGACGTGAGTCCCTTGCTCACTTTGCCACTGGATTCAAGCAAGCCGGGCTGAAGACGGCTGGAATGCCAGAAACCGGTCCTCGGAAGCTTGTTTCCGGTCCAGGGAAGACATGGCTTGGCAGTTCGGGCTGAACTGTTCCCATGAGGCACAGGGTCAGACTGATTTGCATATAGCCATGTCTGAACTGGGGTGGCAGAGTGGGCTAAAGAACGGTGATGGATTAAACCCAGATCTTTTGACTGGGTGTGAGTGTTTGATTGATTCAGATGCCCAGTCCATCAACACCCCCTTTTGTACCGCTTTTGGCCGCCATAAGTGTGGCAGGGTATGCTCAGACGTGAGTCCCTTGCTCACTTTGCCACTGGATTCAAGCAAGCCGGGCTGAAGACGGCTGGAATGCCAGAAACCAGTCCTCGGAAGCTTGTTTCCGGTCCAGGGAAGACATGGCTTGGCAGTTCGGGCTGAACTGTTCCCATGAGGCACAGGGTCAGACTGATTTGCATATAGCCATGTCTGAACTGGGGTGGCAGAGTGGGATAAAGAACGGTGATGGATTAAACCCAGATCCTTTGACTGGGTGTGAGTGTTTGATTGATTCAGATGCCCAGTCCATCACCACCCCCTTTTGTACCGCTTTTGGCCACCATAAGTGTGGCAGGGTATGCTCAGACGTGAGTCCCTTGCTCACTTTGCCACTGGATTCAAGCAAGCTGGGCTGAAGACGGCTGGAATGCCAGAAACCGGTCCTCGGAAGCTTGTTTCCGGTCCAGGGAAGACATGGCTTGGCAGTTCGGGCTGAACTGTTCCCATGAGGCACAGGGTCAGACTGATTTGCATATAGCCATGTCTGAACTGGGGTGGCAGAGTGGGCTAAAGAACGGTGATGGATTAAACCCAGATCTTTTGACTGGGTGTGAGTGTTTGATTGATTCAGATGCCCAGTCCATCACTACCCCCTTTTGTACCGCTTTTGGCCGCCATAAGTGTGGCAGGGTATGCTCAGACGTGAGTCCCTTGCTCACTTTGCCACTGGATTCAAGCAAGCCGGGCTGAAGACGGCTGGAATGCCAGAAACCGGTCCTCGGAAGCTTGTTTCCGGTCCAGGGAAGACATGGCTTGGCAGTTCGGGCTGAACTGTTCCCATGAGGCACAGGGTCAGACTGATTTGCATATAGCCATGTCTGAACTGGGGTGGCAGAGTGGGCTAAAGAACGGTGATGGATTAAACCCAGATCTTTTGACTGGGTGTGAGTGTTTGATTGATTCAGATGCCCAGTCCATCACCACCCCCTTTTGTACCGCTTTTGGCCGCCATAAGTGTGGCAGGGTATGCTCAGACGTGAGTCCCTTGCTCACTTTGCCACTGGATTCAAGCAAGCCGGGCTGAAGACGGCTGGAATGCCAGAAAACGGTCCTCGGAAGCTTGTTTCCGGTCCAGGGAAGACATGGCTTGGCAGTTTGGGCTGAACTGTTCCCATGAGGCACAGGGTCAGACTGATTTGACTTGCTTGTACTCATGAACCTCGAATAGCGTTAATAAAGTAACCAACATGTTTGTTTTACTAATTTGCATATTTACATCAATATTGGGTGTCCGAGTGAAGCTTGCTTATGTGTTTACTAATCCTAATACGCTTGCATCTAAGATGGCTGCTGCTACACGAGGGTTTCTATTGCGCATGCGTCTGTCATACTCTCGTGACATGATGTATTCGTTGTTTTGGAGGGAAGCTTCTGCTTCTGCGCACTAGTGGTAATATGGCTGCTCTGTTCTCACATGCCAGAAGCTTGCACTGCTGCTTTCGCCAAGCTGTTCGTTCTGCCTAATCCTAATGCTATAGTTAAAATTAAGATAATGGATATAGAGTAGAAATACATGGTATACAGTGTATTCATTTATTCTGTGTTCTAATAATGTTTGTTTCTACTTTTCATATATCGTAATCTTTGGGCCTGGGGAACGTTGTTACTCCATTTTGAAAGTCCTTCTGCGCATGGCAAGCTCCAGAGGAAAGCTGAAGTCATTTGTCATTGAAACCAAGCCAAAGACAGTCACAGCCAAGATGTGCCTGGGAAACTGAACCCTCACCTTGCTAGAGAAAGCTAAACTGTACCCGTTGTATTACAATGTATTCAATGTTAAATTCTCCATTGTTGGGTCAAATAAAGATGTCATGAGAAAATAAATTAATTGGCGGGAACATAAAATTAATATTCAACACTGAAGTATCAAACTTTGGTGTGGTGTGACGACCTTTCCTCCTCCTTTGTCCAATCTAAATTGGGGATCCTTACACTTGCAACATTGGGGGGTGGTACACTGACCTGGAAAATAGTATAACTAGCGTAGGTTTAGCTAGAGAAATTGTCCGACTTGTCCGAATAGCTGACCTGTCACTGACCCAACGCACTCAATAGGTGACTAAGAGCATAGGGCTGCGGAGCACTCTGTCAGAAGATTCGCTGACCCAATCGGGGTCCGGGAAGCTGAGGTGCTGGCTAAGCACTTTGTCGGTGAATTCGATAACCCAATCGGGGTTTTGACTGTTAGCTGGAGAGAGGGAGTAGCGCAGGCGTTGCAACTGAACTGCGGGTGCTGGTCTTAACCTTTGGTGGTCCGGGCCTGATCCAAATCTGGTTTATCCTGTCCTGATTCTGATCTGCACCTGCTGGCCTAATGGCAACTGCAACTTTCGGGGTTTCTGTCCTTAACTGACCCATGGCCAGGGTTGGTCTTCACACCATTCTAGGTAAATATAAATCTGTGTGGGTATCGCCATTATATTTCCGTGTGTCCTTCTCTTTACCCTCCCTAAATCTTTTATTTCTCTTTTAATGATAAATTCATCATTTGATTTAATAGTGCGTTCCATTTTCTTACCTTCCCTATAGTTATATGCTCAAATTATTTTTCGTGATTGCATAGTATGTTCCCTCTTCTACCCACCCTTTGAAAATTGCTTTAAGTTGTGTTATATAGCATGTTCCTTCTCTTTCCCACCCTTAGACAAATTGTGCAAGTCTGTTTTAATTTTAATAGCATGTTCCCTGTTCTTCCCTTTACATTGCTAGATGATTGGCATAATATATCTTTTGCATAGCTATACATTATTTCTTTTTTTCGTTATTGAGAGTCTTATTGTGTTCAATCTATGGATCATGACCATTGAAGAAGTTTAGATAAAGAGTTTAAAACTTTCCCGAGTCTGTGGTTATTATATGAGTGCATATGTTATTTATTACCTAATTTAAACTAACTCCCTGATCCAATAGGTTACCGGTTCCAGTGACAAGGACAAAGGTATAGGACCTAGTAGGTAAAATATCTGGTAGTTAGAGCGTAGGTTACCTGATTTAAGAAATGTGTAATTGATTATGGGCCCAGGTGAGTATGGTAAATTTATAGTCGGGTGACCTGCGCACTCTATCAGTATATTTCTTTGGTAGCAGAGGAAAAGGTTAGGGTTTAGTTAAAGATAGGTAGCTAGTTACTTGGTTATACATTTTATTAATATTGATTGATCGATCAAATGTGATGTTGTTTGAAATGTGTTGAAGTTATATTGACTGTTGATATTCATGAATTTTATGTATTAAACAAAATCGTTCGTACCTGTTATATGTTTGTCTGGAATCCCCGGGGGCAGAATAGCGGGTGGTAAATGGAAGCCACATCGCAGTGAGGTCTCTTACTCGCAGGAAGCTAGTGCATGGTTAGGTAAAATCGGAAGCACTATTTAGGGATTTTTCTGTATGAATGTATGAATAAATGATAGCAAAGAGTTTGCTAGCAAAACTTTTAGTGTGATATCACCTAGAAAGGGTCACACGGAAGGAGTAGCAGGTTCGTCTGAGCTTGATTGATGGCAAAGGGGTTCGTTGGTGAAACTTTGGCCTTAGTATATATCCCGGAGTGGATGAGTCCGAAGGAGTAGCAGGTTCTCTAATGCTTGTGTGAAGGGTAGGCAGAAGGGATCTACTCATAGTATATGAAAAGTAAAAGTGAAAAATATCTTTCCTTTCCAGTCACTTGAGTACAGTGTCGAATGTTTTTACGTTGTTGATTAAAAAAGAATTGCACATTAAAATAAAAGAATTGAGATTTTGCATTACCTTGTGAAGGAGGGAGTCAGTTGCGGAGCTGCGCTGACGTCACTCAGAGCCGCGATGGTATTGGTTGAGACAGCGGGCGTGTAGCTGAGATAGTGTTGTAAAGGAGTGGTGAACACAGGAGCGTGGGAACTCATCTCACAAGAAAAAAAAAAGCTGCGCAATCATTGATTAAAATTATTTGAAACCACATTGTTGTTTGGTTGAAGAAAATAAAAGACGCGCTGGCATTTGAAATATTTTGTAAACAAATCTGAGAGTTATCGTACTATTTCAAAATTTTCTCAAAATATATGTGGTATTTAAATCCAGGGCATCCAGAAACTCTACCTGATAGAAGATATCTAGGGTTTGCTAGAGAGCAGATGCTAAGAGGCAGACCTTACAAAATGTATGGAGGTGAAAGAAAAATGTCATTTGTAAACAGAGTTAAAAAGGATAAACCAATTAAAACTAGAGAAGGAGTTATTATTCCACCACCAAATACTCCCGCATCATTTACGATGTTTGACAGGGGTTACGACACTTGTGTATGGTTAGAGAATTGGGTGGAATACACTAAAGATGACGGAATTTTGGCATTTCCATTAGATGGCATATTTAATGGCAGAATTTTGTTCAATTTAAGGACACAAATGAATGATTTACACCCTAGACCTAGACTAACACAATATGAGGCACTAGAAGAATGGTAGATTAAGGCTTTTGAGCGACACAGATCTAGAACCTACAAAGGATTGAGTAAGTTCTACCCTAAATTCCCACGAGAAACCAGAGATAAACAAATGAAACAATGGAGACAGAACATGGTTATGGAAGGATTATATCCTGTATTAACGTTAGAAGAGCCCACTGGAAGTAAAAGGACAGAGAAAACAAAGCATTTAATGACTAGTGGTGATTCAGACGATGATTATATGGAGGATTTGTTAATGAAAAGTCCACCACCTTATAATAAGGAACCGAGTACAGTAAATTCAAATGCCCCATTTTTAAAACCACCTTTAATTCCGCAAGTGGTACATGAGACCTCAAACAAGAGGGTATTACAAGAAAGAGAAAGAGAAGCATCAAATAAACAGAGAAATGAATTGATTCAGAACATTTCTCAATTAAATACAAGTCCCAAAGCTCTGACAATTCCAGTAACTATTGGCCCAGTTGTTCTTTTGTATGGAGATAAGCAAGCTAGTCCGAAAGCTCCAGTTATAACTACATCGGTAGTACAGCCAAGAAAATAACTTTTGATAGTAGACGATCAGGCAAGTGAATGTGAGTCAGTAATCTCCTTAATGGCTTTACCAATAAGAGAACCAGAGAGTAGTTCGATTAGAAAAAACACTCCTTTACATTTAAGAGAAGTACAGATGGAGACATCCTCAGGTACGAGAAGTGCAACTGTAGTAACTCCTGAAGAAATAGATAGATGGACACGAGAAAAAGAGAAACCAAAGACACAGCCGAAACCATTGGATATATATAAATTGAGAATCGAATTGGAGGAACTAAAGGCTGGAAATGTGGGATTGGACAGAATAAATACTCTTAGTGAAGATGAACTATTATTTATTTGTAAAAGCATTACTAGAAATACAAGGGTGTTTCATGAAAAATTAATGGACACAGCAGCTAGCATGGGAATTGACATTGGTAAATCTAAAGAATTACAAAAACCATATAGAGCAGAATTTGGACAAGGATTTAGAAAACATAAATGTGTCCGGAAGAAAAGTGCACATAAGAGAGCTACTAACATTGTTACAAAAGTGGGGAGAATTAGAAAAATGGAAAGCCAGGTGGGCAAAAAAAAAGGAAGAGGTTCGATCAAAACAAATGACTTCAGAATATGTTTTAAAAGAAGCAGAAAAAGTGAAAAAATGATGTCCTATGCGAGAGGTACCAGGTGGAGGTTATGTACATGTTCCATGGTCCCGACAGGATGTTGTGTCATTTACAAATGATTTTCCAAAACTTCGTGAAAAACCTGTAGAATGGTACAGACAAGTCAAAAGATTTGTAAAAGTTTCAAAGTGTCTTTTGAAAGACTTAGATGGATTATTTGCTATTGTAGTTCCAGTAGATTTGTGGACAGAATGTAAAATTGCTGTTGGTTGGCCTAGTGATGAGTACCCTAGAGACCCAAAGACAGGGGCACCTTCCGAGGATGTCATGAAGAAGTATAATCAGGTAATACTTTACCTTAAAGGAAAGATGCCTGCAAAAGAGCCAGACTGGATGAGAATAGATAGAACCACCCAGAATAAACGACGAGTCTGTGCATGCATATTATGAACGTTTATTGCAGGTATTCAAAAGTACAGTGGATTGGACAACATAGATATGAAGGATACGACGCAATTCATTTATCGATTTGTGTTAGGATTAAGACCTGAAATTTCACAATGGATTAAAGATAATAAAATTTGTTGGCAGGCTAAGCCCAAAGACGATGCCAAATATTGTGAAGATGAGCTAGAAAATAAACGAAAAGAGTTAAAAGAGAAAGTCATGTGGGCACAAGTAAAATTAGCAGAACAACAAGAACAACAGTTAAACCAGATAAATAGTAATCAGAAGCAGGGTGATGGAAATGGAGGAAGGGCAAGGGGAAAATTCAATAGGGAGGATGCGAAAAGGAAATTCCCATGTCACGGGTGCGGTAAGTTGGGGCACTGGAAGGACGAGTGTAAGTCTGTGCAGAGTGGTAATGTGCCGATTAATGATTTAAATCCACAGACGCAGAATGAGGTGCCACGGAAAACCCAGCAGCAGGTAATACAGAATCAGTTACCGCCTGCACCTATGCCAAAATACAGGAGCAAAGCACAACAGAGTGCAGATACCACAAATTGGGAGGGAAGGGAAAGAAGAGATACAGCAACTTCACAATTTCTTCTAAGTGATACATTCTTTTGTGATGAACCTTACTGACGGTGCCTGAGGGGGGAGGACGAGGAGTGCGTGCTTGGCGACTCCTTGCCGGTAGACCAGTCAGGGCCATACATTGAAGGAAAGGTTGAAGGAAATTATGTCACCTTTCTGTTGGACACTGGTGCTACCCGTTCTACTGTTAGAACAGCAGACGTTCCAAACCTACCCCTCTCGGGAGAAGCGATCCAAGTGGTGGGCGTTTCTAATAAACAAATTAGTACCCCAGTTACAGAGCCTATGGAAGTTAGAATAGGCAATTTTAAAGAAATGCATAGATTTGTTGTCAATGGAGAAACAATGGAGACAGAACATGGTTATGGAAGGATTATATCCTGTATTAACGTTAGAAGAGCCCACTGGAAGTAAAAGGACAGAGAAAACAAAGCATTTAATGACTAGTGGTGATTCAGACGATGATTATATGGAGGATTTGTTAATGAAAAGTCCACCACCTTATAATAAGGAACCGAGTACAGTAAATTCAAATGCCCCATTTTTAAAACCACCTTTAATTCCGCAAGTGGTACATGCGACCTCAATCAAGAGGGTATTACAAGAAAGAGAAAGAGAAGCATCAAATAAACAGAGAAATGAATTGATTCAGAACATTTCTCAATTAAATACAAGTCCCAAAGCTCTGACAATTCCAGTAACTATTGGCCCAGTTGTTCTTTTGTATGGAGATAAGCAAGCTAGTCCGAAAGCTCCAGTTATAACTACATCGGTAGTACAGCCAAGAAAATAACTTTTGATAGTAGACGATCAGGCAAGTGAATGTGAGTCAGTAATCTCCTTAATGGCTTTACCAATAAGAGAACCAGAGAGTAGTTCGATTAGAAAAAACACTCCTTTACATTTAAGAGAAGTACAGATGGAGACATCCTCAGGTACGAGAAGTGCAACTGTAGTAACTCCTGAAGAAATAGATAGATGGACACGAGAAAAAGAGAAACCAAAGACACAGCCGAAACCATTGGATATATATAAATTGAGAATCGAATTGGAGGAACTAAAGGCTGGAAATGTGGGATTGGACAGAATAAATACTCTTAGTGAAGATGAACTATTATTTATTTGTAAAAGCATTACTAGAAATACAAGGGTGTTTCATGAAAAATTAATGGACACAGCAGCTAGCATGGGAATTGACATTGGTAAATCTAAAGAATTACAAAAACCATATAGAGCAGAATTTGGACAAGGATTTAGAAAACATAAATGTGTCCGGAAGAAAAGTGCACATAAGAGAGCTACTAACATTGTTACAAAAGTGGGGAGAATTAGAAAAATGGAAAGCCAGGTGGGCAAAAAAAAAGGAAGAGGTTCGATCAAAACAAATGACTTCAGAATATGTTTTAAAAGAAGCAGAAAAAGTGAAAAAATGATGTCCTATGCGAGAGGTACCAGGTGGAGGTTATGTACATGTTCCATGGTCCCGACAGGATGTTGTGTCATTTACAAATGATTTTCCAAAACTTCGTGAAAAACCTGTAGAATGGTACAGACAAGTCAAAAGATTTGTAAAAGTTTCAAAGTGTCTTTTGAAAGACTTAGATGGATTATTTGCTATTGTAGTTCCAGTAGATTTGTGGACAGAATGTAAAATTGCTGTTGATTGGCCTAGTGATGAGTACCCTAGAGACCCAAAGACAGGGGCACCTTCCGAGGATGTCATGAAGAAGTATAATCAGGTAATACTTTACCTTAAAGGAAAGATGCCTGCAAAAGAGCCAGACTGGATGAGAATAGATAGAACCACCCAGAATAAACGACGAGTCTGTGCATGCATATTATGAACGTTTATTGCAGGTATTCAAAAGTACAGTGGATTGGACAACATAGATATGAAGGATACGACGCAATTCATTTATCGATTTGTGTTAGGATTAAGACCTGAAATTTCACAATGGATTAAAGATAATAAAATTTGTTGGCAGGCTAAGCCCAAAGACGATGCCAAATATTGTGAAGATGAGCTAGAAAATAAACGAAAAGAGTTAAAAGAGAAAGTCATGTGGGCACAAGTAAAATTAGCAGAACAACAAGAACAACAGTTAAACCAGATAAATAGTAATCAGAAGCAGGGTGATGGAAATGGAGGAAGGGCAAGGGGAAAATTCAATAGGGAGGATGCGAAAAGGAAATTCCCATGTCACGGGTGCGGTAAGTTGGGGCACTGGAAGGACGAGTGTAAGTCTGTGCAGAGTGGTAATGTGCCGATTAATGATTTAAATCCACAGACGCAGAATGAGGTGCCACGGAAAACCCAGCTGCAGGTAATACAGAATCAGTTACCGCCTGCACCTATGCCAAAATACAGGAGCAAAGCACAACAGAGTGCAGATACCACAAATTGGGAGGGAAGGGAAAGAAGAGATACAGCAACTTCACAATTTCTTCTAAGTGATACATTCTTTTGTGATGAACCTTACTGACGGTGCCTGAGGGGGGAGGACGAGGAGTGCGTGCTTGGCGACTCCTTGCCGGTAGACCAGTCAGGGCCATACATTGAAGGAAAGGTTGAAGGAAATTATGTCACCTTTCTGTTGGACACTGGTGCTACCCGTTCTACTGTTAGAACAGCAGACGTTCCAAACCTACCCCTCTCGGGAGAAGCGATCCAAGTGGTGGGCGTTTCTAATAAACAAATTAGTACCCCAGTTACAGAGCCTATGGAAGTTAGAATAGGCAATTTTAAAGAAATGCATAGATTTGTTGTCTGTGATTCAAGTCCTGTGAATTTATTAGGACGGGACTTGTTGTGCAAAATGAATTGCACTATTTTCTGTACCCCAAATGGTGTTGAAATTCAAACCCCAGAAGAAGATGGAATTTATAAATTAATGTTAGCAAGACCAGAGACAGAAATTAAAAGACTGACAATAGAAGACTTACCAGAGGAACTGCAACAGACGGTAAAACCAGATGTATGGGACTTTACTGGAAAAGATGTAGGATTAATGGTGAATGTTGACCCAATAAAAGTGGCAATAAGAGAAGATGCAGTTTACCCAAATACTCGACAGTATAAAATGAGTGCAGAAATAAAAGCAGGTGTTGCAGTAGAAATAAAACGTTTGATTGAAGCAGGCATTTTACAAGAAATAATGAGCAGTCCATGTAACTCTCCTATAATTGGTATAAAGAAACCGAGCGGAAAGTACAGAGTAGTACAGGACCTGAGAAAGATTAATAAGATTGTTGTCCCATGCTGTCCAGTCGTGCCAAATCCTGCAGTGATTCTATATCAGATACCGTGGGAGGCTGGATGGTTCACTATCATTGACCTGTGTCACGCATTTTTCTCGATTCCATTACACCCACACAGCAAATTTATTTTCTCATTTGAATTCGACAGTCCTGTTTATGTTTGGAATCGTGTCCCTCAGGGGTACATAGAAAGTCCCTCGATTTTTAATCAGATTTTGAAAAAGTGCCTTGAGTCATTAGTACTGCCTGGACAGTCAGTCTTGGTCCAGAATATAGACGACCTATTGGTGGCGTCTAAAACCCGGAATGACTGTGTTGGTGATACTATCGCCTTACTGAACCATATAGGTGAAGGAGGACATAAAGTGTCACCAGACAAGTTGCAATTCTGCACCACGTCAGTGAAATATCTGGGGCACCAGATAGAAAAGGGTGTCAGAAGAGTTACCTCAGAAAGAATGAGAATAATTAAAAACATGGACTTGCCAAATACCCAGAAAGAGATCAGGATGTTTCTTGGAGTTGTAGGATACTGCAGGCAATGGATTGTGGGATTTGCGGTACTAGCCAAGCCATTAATACAAATGAAAATGAAAGGAGCCAAGGACCCAGTAGAGTGGGATGATGAAAGCATGTCTGCTTTTGTAAAATTATGAGAATGTCTGTGTACAGCTCCTGCATTAGGGATGCCTGACTATTCAAAAGATTTTGCACTTTTCTGTGTCACCCGAGATAATTGTGCACTTTCAGTTTTGACTCAAATTCATGGTTTAATGAGACGTCCTGTGGCATATTTTCCTTCCACATTGGACCCAGTGGCAGCTGCATTACCTGGATGTCTGAAAGCAGTAGCTGCAACTTGCATGAGCCTTGAGCAGAGTGAATCCATTATTATGGGACATCCTGTAACTGTGTATGTTCCACATGCAGTTGTAATTTTGCTAACAAGGACTAAGACTCAGTATCTCACACCTAGTCGGCTGACTAAGTATGAGCATATTCTTGTAGGTGCAGGAAACATAACCATTGCTAGGTGTAATATCCTGAGCCCAGCAATACTTCTACCTAAGTCACATACTGCAGAAGTGAAGGGAGAGGTTGAACATGACTGTACTGATCTGACTGAGTACAGTACAAAGCCACGACCAGACATAAGAGAAGAGCCATTAATTGATTCAGAATATGAGCTATTTGTAGATGGCTCTTGTATGAGACATGAGGAAGGAGGTCTGAGTGCTGCTTACGCAGTGTGCACATTGGGAGGTCCAGTTGAAGCATCCCATTTGCCCAGAGTCAAGTCTGCACAAATAGCCGAATTGGTTGCATTGGCAAAAGCGTGTAAATTTGGGAAAAATTGGAAAGTAACCATATACACTGACAGCCAATATGGTTATGGAGTTGTGCATGACTATGGCCAACTATGGATGCAAAGGGAGTACTTGACTTCTTCAGGTACTCCGATTAAAAATGGAAAATATGTAAAGGATTTGCTTGAAGCAATCCAGTTACCAAAAGAAGTGGCTGTGGTCAAGTGTGCTGCTCACAAATCTGGCAACGACAAAGTGACAGCTGGTAATCGATATGTTGACCAGTTAGCCCAGCATTGTGCAAAATATAAGATGGCTGTTAATAAAAAGGTTGAGGTGGGCGGAAACAGCTGCCAACTTATGTTGCTGGAAGGTGTGAATACATGGGAAGAAGTGAGAGATTTGCAGAATGCAGCAGAACCAAAAGAAAAGGAACAATGGAGGAAAATAGGTTGTCAGAGAAGGGCTGAAGATGGTGTAATTGTTTATCTTGATGAAACTGCAGTGTTATCCGACCGTCTGCTTGCTCCTATGGCTAGGTTGATTCATGGAGATTCCCATTTGGGAAGAGATGCTATGATATGTGTGTTCAGACAAACATGGTTTAATGCGAAATTCAGAAACATAGCAGAGGCACTGTGCCAGAGGTGTTTGATTTGCCAACAAATGAACCCAGGGAAGAAAACAGTAGTGTTACCAGGAAAAATTGGGAAGGCAGAAGGTCCTTTTATTCGATTACAGATTGACTTCATTCAGTTACCCCCTTGTCGAGGACTAAAATACATTCTTGTCATTGTCTGCCTGTTTTTAAAATGGGCGGAAGCTTACCACACACGCAGTAAGGATAGCATCACTGTAGCTAAGCTTTTACTTAGAGAGCTTATACCACGTTTCGGTTTTCCAGTAGCAATTGAATCAGACAGAGGAAAACATTTTAATAGTGAAATAATGGGTCTAATTTGTGAAGCATTCAAAATTAGGTAAAAACTGCACCGAGCATATCACCCTGAGGCTTCTGGAGTGGTAGAACAATTGAATGGCACTATCAAGTCAAGACTAGGAAAGATGTATGAGTCAACTCAATTGGAGTGGCCAGATGCTTTGCCACTTGTTCTGATGGGACTTAGAAGTATTCCAGATCGGAACACAGGCTTGAGTCCCCATGAAATACTGATGGGTAGAGCAATGCGGCAAGCATGGGTGCCAGGACACAAACTGCTAAGAATAGCTGATGATTTAGTACTGGAGTACTGCAATGAACTGGCTGACCAAGTGCGTTCCATCTCTAACCAGGTTGGGGAAGAGGCTGTCGCCAGACCAGCAACTCCAGCACATGACCTGAACCCAGGTGATTGGGTAGTGTTAAAGAAACATACTCGAAAAACTTGCCTAGCACCGAGGTGGGGAAAACCACTTCAAGTAATTTTGGTTACCACCACAGCTGTAAAGTGTGCAGGAGTTCCACACTGGATCCATGCCAGTCATACAAAAAAGGTGACTGAACCTGAGGAAACTGAGGCTAAAGGTTGTGCAGCTGAGGGGTCTCAAGATATCGATCCTGAAGTAGCTGAAGAGGAACAACCGAGCACCAGTCAAGATGATTGGATTCCCGTAATCGGCATACCTGCAGAATATGTGAGAACAAGAAGCCAAACATATCTAGATAGACAGAGTAATAGTGAGGACGAGACAGGTGTAGAAGAAGGTACTCAGTTCATAGAAATCCAAGTCCAAAGTGATTCTGAGGAGGACCAGATAGGGAGGGATCAGATAATCGACACTCCACCAGGAACTCCTGAGCCTGAAAAGGGACAGATAGAAATTAGGGCAGAGGCTCAAGCAGAAGAAAATCAAGGGTTCGAAGAGCTTGAGCAGGACCAGACAGGAGTAGAAAATCGTGTTCAGGACAAAGAAGGTGAAACAAACAAAAGCCAAATTCAGCAAATACCTGAACAAGGCCAGATTAGTGACCAGGCAGAAGAAACAGAAATAAGACCCGGACCTATACAGTTAGAGAAGGAAACTGAAAACAGCATTGAAATAGATGTGCCACAACTGAATGAAAATAAAAGAACATTTGAAGAGAGCCAAGACACAGTGCCAGCTAAAAAACTCAGAAAAGGAGACAAATGGCCTAGGTTTGTCAAAAGACTGAGACTGCGTTTAAAGACAATTAATGAAGAACCTGAACAAGTAAATGAAATATCAAGTCAAGCTGATCAACCTGTGATACAACCAAGAAGGAGAAGTCCCCGGTTAAAGAGACTGAATAATAAATACAAAGGCCCCGAGTGGACCTACATTGTTTTGGAAGATTGTGAAAATCTGGAAATAAGTGACGAAAGTGATGAAGAATTGATTACTGATCAAACTGACGAAGAAGTGAGACCAACCCGAAATACACACAGGGTAAAAAGCTGTGTAAAAGTTACAAAGAGGGGTTGAATCTTCTTTAGTCAGAAATGGCTGATCATACTGTTAATGGAAGACCGAAAAGAAATTGTTTAAAGACATGCTGTAGAGTATGTTTATGTAGTATAGCAATAGTACTTATAGTTTGGATAGGACTAACAATAGCTATTCCTTACATGATGAGTAAAGAGACAAAAGCTATCACAAATGAACAACTGCCACTAGATACAGGAGAGTTAAAAACAAAGGATACACCAAAAAGAGTAGATACACAAGAAAAAGCACTTAGTATTAGACAACAGAAGGTAAACTTAGAAGCACCAGATGAGGATGGACTACATTATACCAGAATTAAAAACAGAACACATTTGAATGTATTTGCAAACCTGTTAGTACACTATACAGAAGCTATGGAAGTAGAAGATTGCTATGTTTGTATGAAACTGCCTACTTCGAGAGCTGAAGGTGTTACCTATCACCATTTGTCACTAACATATGGAATTTCCTGTAGTGTTTTAGCTAGTTTATTCTATAAAAAAGGACCTTTACAGTATTATTATTCTAATTTAGACGTGATATTTTCTGAACTTCCTATACGAAGAAATGTAAACCCTGTTCACACTACTAGAAATGTAGCACGCTACATGAGTGAATATTTCTTAACTATAGGTACAATAGATATAGCTGACGCACACAAGAATAATTTAACATGCTTACTACAAGAAAAAGAGAAAATATTTTTGAATATGGTTGAGAAAAGGAGAGAGAGTTTCCAAAGAAAAGCAAATGACAAGAACAATACAATTCCTAAATGGGCTGAAAGCATGGGGAACACCTCACATGGTGGGGCTAATGCTGCTATGTTGCTGGATTTCGAAAAAGAAGAGGAAACTTTGTCTCCACAGAGAAAGAAATAGTTATTATAACAATATATTCATTGGTTCCAGTGAGTGTGAACACAATTATACGGTAATTGGGGGTTGTGGTTTCAAAGACGGAACTAAAAGTGTGTTTCCTGGAGTCTATTATATATGTGGGAACAAGGCTTATTACAAATTGCCAGATCATTGTTATGGGAGTTTTTATTTCGGAATAGTCTTCCCAAAGATATATCATGTGGATAAAATCACTGGAAACAATGAAGAAACTAATGGATTAGTACGTAGTAAAAGAGCTAGTTTTGGTGAAATTGTAGGTGATATATTTAGCTCTGAATACACACACGGGCACATGCATCATTGGTTTTTGCATTCGCAAACGGTGCGAATCGGTAAAATCGGCCGTTTGCGAATGCAAAAACCATTTGTGGGATGCATCAAAGTTGTTTGCACAATTCGCATTTTTTAGCATTTCTAAAAAATGCGAATGCATTTAAGGAATCGCATTTGTGCGATTCCTTAAATGGAATGCATCATTTTTTTAAAAATTGCGAAAATGGAAATTGGAAGTGCAAATTAACACGAGGTTGACCCTCGTGTTAATTTGCGAAAATTAAAAAAAAAACAAAAAAATGAATTTTTTTAACTTGCATGTTACAGACACACATGTCCTTAGGACATGTGTGTGTGAAACATCCACTTAAAAATACATTTCAGGGGTGCAGGGGGGGGGTCCTTTGGACCCCCCCCTGCACCCATGGAATGCATCAACATTATGCGAATTCTAATTTGCTAATTCGCATTTCCCATTGATTCCTATGGGCCATTCGCAATTCCCATTGATTCCTATGGGCCTTTTGGCCCATAGGAATCAATGGGAAATGTGAATTAGCAAATTAGAATTCGCATAATATTTGCGAATCGGTAAAAAATGCGAATTTTACCGAATCGCAAATATTATGTTAAAATATTCATGCATCCCGTTTTGCGAATTCCGAATTGCGATTCGCTATTTTTCGCAATTTGGAATTCGCAAACGGCCGGGATGATGCATGTGGCCGACAGAATCTGCAAATTATCAACAGTAGTTGATCGGTTATCAACTGACACTGCTGGAGGTTTCTTAATGGTCAATACCGAATTGGTTGCGATCAGATCAATGGTTTTACAAAATCGACTTGCTCTTGATACATTATTGGCAAAAGAGGGCGGAGTCTGTAGAATGTTGAAGGCGAAACATTGTTGCACTTACATACCAGACAAAAGTGTTGGAATTAAAAAGTATGTGAGAAATATTACTAATTTGGGAAAAGAGCTTAAACCACTGGAGGTTGATAGTGCATGGAAGAGGCTTACTGATGGTCTCTCCTCTGTAGGTAGTTGGCTTTCTAATGTAGGAAAGAGTATTGTAGGTAGAATACTGATGCCAATGGTGGGAATGGGCTTACTAGTTCTAGGTATAATAATTTGTTGCAAATGTAGAAAACATAAAAAGAAATACTCCGTAAATAGGCGAGGAGTAAAAAGAAATATTGATGAACTCGAATTAGAAGAGATGAATAGTAAAATATAAAAGAAAATGAAAAATTCTCATGGTAATAATGAGAAGAAGCAAAATAGAAAGTTTGAAGGGATTGAGTTGGGTGAAATGTGAAAAGTTGGCATCTGTTTCATTAATTAGTGATGATATGAAATATCATCCAAGAGGGGATTGATGGAGCAAGGATTTGCACATGAAGCGACTTGCTTGTACTCATGAACATCGAATAACGTTAATAAAGTAACCAACATGTTTGTTTTACTAATTTGCATATTTTACATCAATATTGGGTGTCCGAGTGAAGCTTGCTTATGTGTTTACTAATACTAATACGCTTGCATCTAAGATGGCCGCTGCTACGCAAGGGTTTCTATTGTGCATGCGTCTGTCATACTCACGTGACATGAGGTATTCGTTGTTTTGGAGGTAAGCTGCCGCTTCTGCGCACTATTGTTAATATGGCTGCTCTATGTTCTCACATGCGAGAAGCTTGCACTGCTGCTGTCGCCAAGCTGTTCGTTCTGCCTGATCCTAATGCTATAGTTAAAATTAAGATAATGGGTATAGAGTAGAAATACATGGTATACAGTGTATTCATTTATTCTGTGTTCTAATAATGTTTCTTTCAACTTTTCATATATCGTAATCTTTGGGCCTGGGGAACGTTGTTACTCCATTTTGAAAGTCCTTCTACGCATGACAAGCTCCAGAGAAAAGAGAGTCATTTGTCATTGAAACCAAGCCAAAGACAGTCACAGCCAAGATGTGCCTGGGAAACTGAACCCTCACCTTGCTAGAGGAAGCTAAACTGTACCCGTTGTATTACAATGTATTCAATGTTAAAGTCTCCATTGTTGGGTGGAATAAAGATGTCATGAGAGAATAAATGAATGGGTGGTAACATAAAATTAATATTCAACACTGAAGTATCAAACTTTGGTGTGGTGTGACGACCTCTCCTCCTCCTTTGTCCAATCGAAATTGGGGATCCTTACACTTGCAACATTGGGGGGTGGTACACTGACCTGGAAAATAGTATAACTAGCGTAGGTTTAGCTAGAGAAATTGTCTGACTTGTCCGAATAGGTGACCTGTCACTGACCCAACGCACTCAATAGGTGACTAAGAGCATTGGGCTGCAGAGCACTCTGTCAGAAGATTCGCTGACCCAATCGGGGTCCGGGAAGCTGAGGTGCTGGCAAAGCACTTTGTCGGTGAATTTGATAACCCAATCAGGGCTTTGACTGTTAGCTGCAGAGAGGGAGTAGCGCAGGCGTTGCAACTGAACTGCGGGTGCTGGTCTTAACCTTTGGTGGTCCAGTCCTGATCCAAATGTGGTTTATCCTGTCCTGATTCTGATCTGCACCTGCTGGCCTAATGGCAACTGCAACTTTCGGGGTTTCTGTCCTTAACTGACCCGTGGCCAGGGTTTGTCTTCACACCATTCTAGGTAAATATTAATCTGTGTGGGTATCGTCATTATATTTCCGTGTGTCCTTCTCTTTACCCTCCCTAAATCGATAAAAGTTTTGATTGCATATGTTTTCTTTTCTTATCTTTCTCTTTTAATGATAAATTCGTCATTTGATTTAATAGTGTGTTTCATTTTCTTATCTTCCCTATAGTTATATGCTCAAATTATTTTTTGTGATTGCATATTATGTTCCCTCTTCTTACGCACCCAATGAAAATTGCTTTAAGTTGTGTTATATAGCATGTTCCTTCTCTTTCCCACCCTTAGACAAATTTTGCAAGTCTGTTTTAATTTTAATAGCATGTTCCCTGTTCTTACCTTCCCTTTACATTGCTAAATGATTGGCATAATATATCTTTTGCATAGCTATACATTATTTCTGATTTTCGTTATTGAGAGTCTTATTGTGTTCAATCTATGGATCGTGACCATTGATGAAGTTTAGATAAAGAGTTTAAAACTTTCCCGATTCTGTGGTTATTATATGAGTGCATATGTTATTTGTTACCTAATTTAAACTAACTTCCTGATCCAATAGGTTACCGGTACCAGTGACAAGGATTGGTAAGTCAATGGTATAGGACCTAGTGGGTAAAATATCCGGTAGTTAGAGCGTAGGTCACCTGATTTAAGAAATGTGTATTTGATTATGGGCCCAGGTGAGTATGGTAAAATTATAGTCGGGTGACCTGCGCGCTCTATCACCTACACTACAGCTGCATAAAGGGTCAGAAGAGTTGTCTTTCCAGTGACCATGTGTGCGTAACTTTGCCATCGCGCCGAAAGGCGCCAAGGTCCCTTGAGTGAACTGTCCATCATAGTGGGTAAAGTGCGGGAAGACGGTGCACACGGCTTCTATGCGCGTTCACATGCCTCTTGTGTTTA
The DNA here is from genome assembly GCF_964261635.1 of Lissotriton helveticus. Taxonomy (NCBI): domain Eukaryota; kingdom Metazoa; phylum Chordata; class Amphibia; order Caudata; family Salamandridae; genus Lissotriton; species Lissotriton helveticus. The sequence continues at coordinate 925,989,125 of NC_136071.1, read as the reverse complement.
TAAAAGGTCAGAGACCGATCAGAGCAGCATATGAGGAGAAAGAAGCTCCTTGTCACAGGAACTGCACAGGGAATGCGCTTGTGAAAATCAAGGATGCAAAGCCTCCATCAAGCATCACAGCTAATTTTTGACGGTAGATATGGGGAGAAAGCACACCTGCCCAGCCTCGACAAACCTCATGATTTTTTTGGGCTGATTAATGAGTTACTGAATTTGAGCTTCAGCTCGGGCACATGCGGTAATAATCTGTAAGTGCTTCCTGTTCTGTAGTGGTTTAATTTTTGTGACAGGAGCATCGTGCCAGAATGAATCCTGCCCTGCATATTTATCCAAGAAGACGCCACCGTTTTGTGCGATACCTCTACTCAACTGGAGTACTTCCTACTGGCTAATCAGTAAGTGCTACCTCGTGGGGTAAATGTATAGTGCTTTTCCTACACTACATATGCGTAAAGGGCCAGAAGAGTTGTCTACAGTGACCATGTGTCTGTAACTTTGCCATTGCGCCGAAGGGCACCAGGGTCCCTTGAGTGAGCTGTCCATCCTAGTGGGTAAAGGGCGGGAAGACGGTGCACACTGCTAGTGTGTGGGCGGGGCCAAACGGGCGGGCTTCTATGCGAGTTCACTTGCCTCTTGTGTTTATAAAAGGTCAGAGACTTATCAGAGTAGCAGATGAGGAGAAAGAAGCTCCTGGTCACAGGAACTGCACAGGGATTGCGCTCGTGAAAGTCAAGGATGCAAAGGCCTCCATCAAGCATCACAGCTAATTTTCCACTGTAGATATGAGGAGAAAGGCAAAGCACACCTGCCCACCCTCGACAAAGCTCGCATTTGTTTTGGGCTGATTAATGAGTTACTGAATTTGAGATTCAACTCGGGCACCTGCTTTATTTATGTCTGTAAGTGCTTCCTGATGAGTTTTAATTGTTGTGACAGGAGCACTGTGCCAGAAAGAATCCTGCCCTGCATATTTATCCAAGAAGACACCACCGATGCCGTTCCAACATGGATCGTGGAAGTTTTGACATTTTCGCGTTTCGCGTGAACGGGAAAATGCCGACATTGCGCAAGTTCCACGAGCAGAACGCAATTTGACGCCCACCCCTAGTCAAGATAATGATGCTGAACCATCTACAATGAAGGAACACAGGCACTTCATGGAGAGAATCCAGTCTTCCTCCCACAACTATTGCAATGGCCAATACTGTTCAAGTAGAAGTGGAGGTGCATGAGAAAGGGTAGGATCTGGTCAAGGAGTTGAAATCCCAGGATGAGGAGGCCATTGATTCCCACACACAACATCACCAACAAGACCACTTCATGGCTGGGCAGCAGTTTTCCTCCAAATAATTTCTGACTAGTGTCAGTTCAAAGTTTTTAGCTGAGCAGTCACAGATGCACCTCAACACTGTTAATTTCCTCATCTGAGGTAGATGTTAAGTGGCTGGGCATGCCAAAACCAGATGCCCCACAGGAAGAATAAAACACAGAAGTAGCATAGGAAACAGGTATGACACATAAACTGGGACACTTGACAACAGGATGTAGAGAAGGTTGGGGAGGAAGATGGGACATTATACCTGCTATAAAGGAGCTCATGAGGCCACATAATGTTCGGAGTGACTTACTCTTGCAGTATTTGGACCCCTCCAACTGAGTATTGGATATTCCAAAAGATTGATCTCTGAAACTCTCCAATTGGCCGTAGGATCTCCTTGAAAGTAGCTAATGAGACAACATTTGGGAGTAGAGAGTGGGCTATGCACCTAAGGCCCCAATGGTATAGGGATCTGTGGAGATAAGGAAAAGGTTGGTGCTAGCCCTGATAGTGGTGGGCGACCCTTGACCCCACCAGGTAGGTCGCTCCCCCTCCACACAGCAGCACCTGTGTCTACCTGCCCCAGCTGCTGCTGCTGAGGAAGTTCGAGGCCCGCCACCATCCGCAGGCTACCACCTGCGCCTCATCCCTGGTGGCCAGTGGTAGGCCATAGGTAGGTTTGTACAACGTCCGCTTTATTGCTTTTATTGTATTGCCTGTATTTTCATTGTTGTGTCTGTGACTGCTGTTGTCTGTCTTCGCCCGCTGCCTGTACGTGGTCCGTGCCCCTGTTTCTTCCCTCTGTTCCCCTCGCTGTCCCCGTGCTCTCTCTGCCCGGTCTTTCCTTCTGTTCACCTCGCTGCCCCTCTGTCTCTGCCCGGTTTCCCCTTCTGTTCCCCTCGCTGCCCCATGCCTCTCTGCCCGTTCTGCCTTCTGTTCCACTAGTTTTTCCCTATTTTTTTTGTGCCTTTCTGCCCTCTGTTCCACTTGTTTTCCCCTAGTTTTTTGTGCCTTTCTGCCCTCTGTTCCACTCGTTTTTCCCGAATTTTTTGTGCCTTTCTGCCCTCTGTTCCACTCTTTTTTCCCTTGTTTTTGTGCCTTTCTGCTCTCTGTTCCACTTGTTTGTCCCTCATTTTTTGTGCCTTTCTGCCCTCTGTTCCACTCATTTTTCCCTTGTTTTTTGTGCCCTTCTGCCCTCAGCTCCACTTGTTTTTTTGTGCCCTTCTGCCTTCTGTATCACTCGTTTTTCCCTTATTTTGTGCCCCTTTTGCCTTCTGTTCCACTCGTTTTTTGTGCCCTTTTGCCTTCTGTGCCACTCGTTTTACCCTCGATTTTGGTGCCCCTTTTCCTTCTGTTACCTTCGTTGTCCCTCACCGCCCTCCCCGATGCGTCCCCTGCGGCCCCGCCCCCCTGACTGGCCACTGCCCATTATCTGCCCCCACCTCCCAGCTGCTCCTCTCTCCCTCCTCCACATATATGCCAGCCGATGCGCGGCCGTGCCGCTGGCGCGCAGAAGGCGTGCCAGAGGTGTGCCTGTCTGCGCCTGGACCGCGCCAAGCACCAGAACCCCTGGCCCCCGCCACGACGACTGCCGCCACTACGACCCCAGCACTCTGCAAGCTCTCAACTCCGGACGGAGCCACACCTGCTTCAAGGCCCCCCCGAACAACGCACACACGGCCCCTTCACCTGCCGGTACTGCAGCTACACCAGCCTCAGAGCCAACGAACCACCCGCCAAGAAAGATCCCAACCACCTCCAATGCATACTACTGAACACCCGCTCAGCACGCAAGCATGCCGTCGAGCTCTGGGACCTGCTCAACACAACATCCCCACACGTTGCCTTCCTGACAGAGACCTGGTTTAACGACTCCTCCGCACCCGACATCGTTATAGCCATCCCAGATGGCTACAAGATCACCTGCAGAGACTCACCAACGGAGTCGGAGGAGGAATCGCCATCATCCACAAGAACAGCATCAGGATCTCGACTAGCACCGACGACGACTCGCTCAGCACCGCCAAACACATGCATTTTTTAGATCCACACAGACCCTAATTCCACCCTCAGAGGCACCCTCGTCTACCGACCTCCCGGACCCCGCCCCCAGTTCAGCGACTCCATCGCCACCTTGATCAGCACGCACGCCCTGACCTCTACCGACTACATCCTCCTCGGAGACCTGAACTTTCAACCCTGATCGATAACCTCATCAACCTCGGACTGAAGCAACTCATCACAACGCCCACCCACTCCGCCGGCTACATGCTCGACCTAGTCTTCTCCTCAAGCCCGTACGTCTCCATCAGTCACACCACCGAACTTCTCTGGACCGACCACCGCTGAATACCCTTTGACTTCCAGAAACCCACCACACACCACCGGACCCAAAAGATCCCCCGCCACTGCTGGAGCAATATCACCGAAGACCAACTGCACGCAAACCTTGCTCTCGGCCCACCCACCGAACCCTCCAACACCGACAATGCTGCCCACAGCCTCAGGCGCTGGATCGAGGACTGCGCCAACACCCTCTCCCTGCTGAAGAAATCCCCCACAGAGACACCAGCAAGAGGGCTAGCTGGTTTACCCCAGAACTCCTAGCCTCCAAGCAATCCTGCGTGTAGTTGGTCTTCGGTGATTTTGCTCTAGCAGCGGCGGGGGATCTGTTGGGTGCGGTGGTGTGTGGTGGGTTTCTGGAAGGCAAAGTGGATGCAGAGGTGGTCAGTCCAGAGGAGTTCGGTGGTGTGGCTGATGGAGATGTACGGGCTTGAGGAGAAGACTGGGTCAAGCGTGTGGCCAGCGGTGTGGGTGGGCGTTGTGACGAGTTGCTTAAGTCCGAGGTTGGAAACTAGAGAAGAAATGGCACAGTGAACAAACTCCAGACAGCCATGCAGCACACAAGGACGCCATCCGCAACCACCACCACCTCATCAGGGCAGCCAAGAGGACCTCCTTCAAAGACCGTCTCGACAACAACGCACACAATAGCAAGGAGCTCTTCAACATTGTGAAGGAACTCTCCAACCCCAGCTCCAACACCAACAACACCCTGCCGTCGCAAGCCCTGTGCGACTCCCTCGCCACCTTCTTCCACCGCAAGATAGAAGACATCCACGACAGCGTCAACACCCAGACAGCCCCAACAGACAGCAACACAACAGACCCTCCCTACACCATCTACCACGACCCCCTGCTAGCCTGGGACAGCGTGAGCATCGATGACACCATCAAGATCATGCGCTCAATCCACTCCGGCTCTCCGTCGGACCCATCCCCGAACCACGTCTTCAACAGAGCAAGCAGCACCATCGCACTCCACCTGCTCAGCGTCATCAATCTCTCCCTCGACACCGCAACCTTCCCAGAGATCTGGAAACACGCCGAGATCAACGCCCTACTCAAAAAACCGAAGGCAGACCCAAGAGACCTCAAGAACTTCCGGCCCATCTCTCTGCTCCCCTTCCCGGTCATCGAGAAAACCGTCAACAGACAGCTAACCCGATACCTCGAACAGAATCCTGGACCCTTCCCAGTCAGGGTTCCGCAGCAACCACAGCATCGAGACTGTCCTCATCGCTGCCACGACGACATCAGTACCCTGCTGGACAAGGGCGAGACCGCAGCACTCATCCTCCTAGACCTCTCTACCGCCTTCGACACCTTCTGCCACCGCACACTACGCGCACGCCTCCACGCCACAGGGATCCAAGACAAGGCTCTGGATTGGACCACCTCCTTCTTCTCCGGCAGAACCCAGAGCGTCCGCCTCCCCATTCCGTTCCAAAGCCTCCGAGATCATCTGCGGCGTATCCCAGGGATCCTCCCTCTGCCCTTGCCCCGGTCGCACATGTAGCCCGACAGCACGACCTCAACATAATCTCCTATGCCGACAACACTCAGATGATCCTCTCCCTCACCAAGGACCCTATCACAGCCAAAGCCAACCTCCATGAAGGAATGAAGGCCGTCGCGGACTGGATGAAGACCAGCCGTCTGAAGCTGATCTCGGACAAGACGGAGGTCCTCATCCTCGGCTCCAACCCTTCAGCCTGGGACGACTCCTGGTGGCCGACGGCACTGGGGGCACCCCCGACACCCACCAACCACGCACGCAACCTGGGAATCATCCTCGACTCAACGCTCTCAATGACCAAGCAAGTCAACGCCATCTCCTCCTCCTGCTTCAACACCCTCCGCATGCTCCGCAAGATCTACAGATGGAACCCGACAGATACAAAAAAAACAGTCACCCAGGCCTTCGTCAGCAGCAGACTCGACTACAAAAACGCCCTCTACACAGGAGCCCCGATCAAGCTCATCAAACGACTACAACGCATCCAAAACGCCTCGGTATGACTGATCCTCGACGTACCATGCCACGCCACGGCCACATCACCCCCCACCTGAGAAACCTGCACTGGCTCTTCATCAACAAGAGGATATCCTTCAAGCTCCTCACACACGCACACAAGGCACTCCACAAGACTGGCCCAGCCTACCTCAACAGACGGCTCTCCTTCTACATCCCCAACCGCCAGCCTCTCACTCGCTACTGTCCCGCGCATCCGAAGAACAACCACCGGTGGGAGATCCTTCTCCCACCTCGCCATCCTGCGCATCACCGCCAAGACATGGAGCACCCTCCCACTGAGTCTACGACAGACCCAAGACCTGCTGACCTTCAAGAGGATACTCAAGATCTGGCTGTTCGATCAGTAGCGTCCACCCCCCCCCCCCCAGCGCCTTGAGACCCTCACGGGTATGTAGTGCACTTTACAAATGATTGATTGGGACCTGCTCTTTGGAGACAACTGGTTGTCCTCCTCATGGCCAGGAGGAGCCCCAATATCTGCCTCCTCCTAGTTGATGATGTCTACACCCCCCACCACGATATTTGGCTCTAGAGCCTCACCTGGAAGTTTTTGGGAGAATTATCTTGTGTGTGTCTCCTCCTCCTCACTGCTGCTGGACAGCAGTCATGCCAGCTTTGCAGTCCAGGATCTTGTTTTGTGCCCTAGGTCCTGCTTTGATGATGGTTGGCCAACCTGGTCCACTGAAAAGAAGGTGAAAACAAGGAAACAAATGTTGAATTCATATGTTTAATCTGCATACCAAATCAGCTTTATTTGAAAGTATTATTATATCCTAAATATATGAAATGACATAATAGGGCCTGTTATATATGTTAGTGGCGAGAGAACTCCGTTGCAACAGTGATGGTGTTTCCTCCTTGCCAATGTAGTGATCTGCCCATCCGATGTAAATGCGGGTGGACCATAGATTGGCCATGGTGGTAACTATTCAATCGCAGCTGTGGCTAAACTTCTCCAATGACCTGACAAAGTGAGGGTCATCGGAGAGTTGGTTATATGCCATCTGCCCAGTTTGAATGGCTGGACATATAGCTGTTTTTTACTATCCACCACTGCCAGGCAAATGTTGACAGTAAGGGACAGTAAAAAACAGTAAATGCCCCCTGGGCATGGAAATGGAAGATGACTCCCATGGCAAGGGATTTTCTTTTTGAAAATAAAAAATAAAATACTTTGGCGGTTGTTCCTATCAATGCTTTAGAAATTACATCCTGTTCGGCGGTCATTTCTGAATTTGATGGGTGGCATCGCTTTCAGGGCAAGAGAGTCATTTATTCCATCATCCTGGAAGAGAAATGGGCCACCCGCCAACAATCAAATTAGGCCCTTCATCTAGTCTTTAACAAACTATTCGCAAGCCAATGTTTGTTTCCTAATTTTTACAATCTTACAAATTGTAAAATAAAATGCAATGTGTAAAAATTCTTTTCAATCAAACATTCAAAAATGGAGAAAGCAGGGAAGTTTGTTTTTTCAAATAATGTGTGATTACATTTTTAAACAAAGTTTTGCAGCTTCTTCAACAAATTGCCAGTCTTAGCTATAACTGTATTTTTACAGGGCAAAAAAGTTCTAAAATATTATGCATTACTTAATTTTTTTTGAAAAAAACATTGAAAATATTTTACTAATTGTGTGAATTTTGCTTTTTTATGGAAAATATTTGGCAGTTTTAAAGTATGGTAAATGTACACAATGTCATCATCACTTAAACAAACTTTGACCAAGTGAAAAAGTTAATATTGTGTTTTACACCTAAAAATGTGCCATTTTTTGCATTTTAGCATTTATAAACGTGCATTCCTTTCATAATAACACACAAATAAACACAGGTTACAGGCAACATGAACTGTAAGGACAAAGCTCAGACTAGACACATGATTAAACAACACTCTCAAAACTCATGTGCTCTCAAGTGAGTCTACAAATAATATACCTACCGCCTATTTGCTGCACAAACTCTTCCAGCTGAGCATAGAGGGTTGGGCATGCTGCACTCAGATCCATCCTGCACATTAATATTATGTGTGGGTACTTAAAATGTGGATGAGAGGACACAGCCAAATTGTTCTGAGCCTTATTTCAGACCCGGAGATGAAAGCCCTGCAATGTACTCTGGCATTCCTACACTGTCTGAGTGTGAACACCCACTGCACTGCAGCACATGACAATGTTCCTCAAACGTTTGGGCTGCTGCATTGCTCATCTGGGTCAATGGGCCCAGCTAAATTTAAGGGTTCTTTTAGAAGACCACTTCACAAATAATCTGTAATTCTGCATTTGTGAATGGGGGCACACTCTTTCTGTCCCTGAGCCTTGCTGGGGGATTGGATGAAGAAGAGAGAAGCAGGATGGAGGAGAGTGCTGTTGTAGTGAAGGGATGGCTCAGAATGCCTACTAAATGGTTGACTTCCGCTTCCTGTAAGTAATATCCTGTTTGCTGTGGTAGACAGAGATCTCCACGTCAACCCTGGAGATCTCCACCCCGCATGTGAGGTGGAGATATCTGCATGCAGAGCAGAGACTCCACATGCAGGAGGAAACTCTCTACATTCATAGAAGAAACCACCACACCACCGCTGCCAATTATTTCTTCTCTAGTGACTTGCTCACTCTCTAGCAGCGCTTAGAGACTGGTTGGTGATTTGCTCTATATAAAAACAACATAAAATAACATACCCTGTAGGAAGGAAACCCTTGCATGTAGTGAAACCCCAAAAATTTAGAGGACTGAAAAATTATAGCAGAGATTGTTTATGTACATAATTTGTAGTGTTGGGTGGAACTCATGGAGTTTCACTCTGCGCAATTTGCCGGAGTTACATAAAAACTCTGTGAGATTCCATAGAATTCTGCTAACAGGTGGAAATTATGCATGTTGCGCTGCTCGTGCTGCAATTTAGCACTGATAGTGCCAGCATTGTTAGAAAAGAAGCGGAGACAGCACCATGTGATGTGCAAGAGGGCATGGCCATTCAAGTTCATTTTGCTTCCACTCGAGAATGAAATCTACCTAAGCGGCAGCATATCTACTTGAGAAGCAGCCGTCTGATGGCCAGTGACCGCTCATGACAACCTGCATTAGAGCAACACACGTGGGGATGCCAAATCTTGCTCTTTCCCTCCAGCTCACATTTCTGGAGCCTGGCGGGAAAACAAATCTGCCATGCAATGATTGGCGGACTTTGGCCGGAGCTCCGTGTTACAACAATACTGCAGAGTTGCCAATTTCTACCAATTCCATGGTCAGAATGAAACGTCCGACCACCACTAACCACATATGTGCCCAAGTACATTTTTGAGTATTATGTTTTAAAACATAAGTGTGCTATGTACAATGCAAGAGCTTGTATGTAAGTGTTGTTAATGAAAATGTTTGAATGTTATAGAAAATGAAGGAGCTATTTTTTTTGTAGAGCAAATCATGTTTGTTATGGACCTTATATAAATTAAACAAAGTACACATAGAGTGTGGTAGTACACGATTAATCAAGATAGGGCCCAGCCACATAAATGCAGCAACCAAAAGCTCAAGAAAATAATGAATCAACAGTTTGAGTCTGCACCAGTATAACCTGATCTCTTTTCTATGCTCCACCCCAGGCCTCTTTAGTTAGGGCATAGATTAGGGACAAGCTCTATATGTAAACTCTGTGTCATGGTGCAACATACAGCAAACTACAACAGACTTGCACACCAGTCTCCCCACCTGCAACAAAGACTTTAAAATTCTTAGAAGTGGTCTGTATCCAAAATGTAATGCATCACACCAACATACATGCAGTGAATGCCAGAATAATGTGTGCGTATTTTATTGTACTAAATATTGGATATGTTTGAAATGTCACTTGTAGATGCACATGCAGTCCCATTGTGAGGTGCAGTCCCATTGTGAGGTGCTCTTACATGCCATGAGCCACATGTTACTGAAATCACCATCAACCAAGAGGCATGCAACAGGTGGCTGATGGAAAATGCAGCTGTTGTGTGTGCTTCCTGCAAAGGCAGAGTGCACACCGTTAAAGCGGCCTCTGGCATTGCAGACAGTTTTAACATTGATAGTGTGCCAGTGTTCTCTGATCTGCCTGTTTAAGAAATGGTGTGCTGTTTGGTAATGTGGTTGAAGTGCAACAAAGGTGCAGACAATGAGTGACATGTGCAAAGGCATAACATTCCATTACCAACCTTTGCCTTTACACCAGTGACTGAGGGGGGCAATAAAGTGGTGTGCTCTTCTGTTGATGTGTCACACTGAATGTTGCAAACATTGAGACTGTCTTGCCTGCGAGAGGCCTATGTTGTCAGAGTTGACCCTATGAAAAGAACCAATGGCTTTGTTCTAGAGAGAAGACAGTATGTTGACCTGGGCACAGGCAGCCTGCGAGCAGGCTGTGAGTGAGTCAGGCTCCTGGTCCCAATCTGCAATCATATCAAGGTTCATTTCAGTGTCAAGTGGCATATGGCAAAGATTGCTTCACGGGACATACCAAAGTTGTTGGTACTTTGCCTATAAACCCTCTCGCCTCCTCAAATGATTTTTATTCCAACTGAGGGACAAATCAGGAAACATATGTATTGACATAGTGAAGGCAGAAAAAGTTGCTTAGTGTGTGAGTTAAATTCTTCAGTGTTCAGTCTGGATATAATTGGTTGGTTTTTAAATGTGTTTCACACAAAAATAAATTCAGAACAATCACTCATTGATTTCCTGGTGTTTACCAACCGAGTGTTCATCAGGATTAGCTATAAAGAAAAAAAATACTGGATCTTACAAAACCAAAAAAAACCTTTGTAATTACACAGGTCTGGCTTAATGTAAAAATACAACATTCTAGATCTTACAAAAAAATTCCTTTGTTTTCAATGTATTTATATCATTATTTGGTGGATCCGTTATTTTCTGTGAGACTGTTTTGCGGTGCCAGTGGTTGGCCAGTTGTGGTGCATTGACTTAATCCAAGGATGACATGGTGTACATTTATCACAGTTTTTGTCCTTTTTGGCTGTGGTAAATGTTGAATTTCAGGAGGTAGATTTACAAACCTTTCATGCAATGCAGCAAGGCAACTTCGTGAAAGGAGGAGAGCAGAAATGTGCCATATCTACCAAGATATAGCAGTGGTGCACTTCAGGCGGCTTACCTCCAATGCAGGCACCCTTGCGATATGGTAGAAGGGTACATGCATTATGGGCAAGATTGATTTTGTGCAAGAAGGGCTATTAATCCACAGAGGCGCAATCCTTTTTTTATGTGTACTGCAGAATGCAGCACAGCCATGGAAAGAGGAAACAACAAGGAGAAGTGAAGATATTTCTCCTTCTTATGCCTCTCTCGAGTACCCTCATCAATTTGGTGCCAACCCAGGTTTACAGCTGTTAATAAATTTGGGTTTGCATCACATTACCTGGGTGGATGCATGGGAACATCCATGCTCCACCCATGCAACGGCTGCCTGATGCAGTGTAAAGCAACACAGACCAATGTGCTGCATTGCATTACTTTTTTTACAAAGTGACGCACAGTAACACAAATCGGCCCTTGTGTGGCTTTGTGAATTTCGACTAGCATTTTCTGTCATGTCTGTGCCAGAAAAGAGGACTTTTAGAACATTCCACCCACTAAGGGTAGAATGTTCTAAATTAAAAAGAGTGAAACATGAAAACAAACATTTGAATGTGGAGCTCTGGGCCTTTACAGGCCATTACAAGTCCGGAGCTACTCTATTGTCTTCAAGGGAACTCTCAATGTTCTAATGTTCTAATAATATGTATTTAAAAAAGCAAAAGTATTTTAAAAATAAATATAGTTTATGATGTAAATCTGTACATCCATGCTAACTTGTATTGATATACTAGCTGTCAATTCATTCATATTAAGGCTGAAGTATCACGTAATTAAGATGACGTACAATACATTTTAATTACATTCCAGGCATTAATTATATATTATAATGTAAATGTGTTGCTTATTATATTTATATATTTTATTTAAAAAATTGAAATATTTTTAAAACATTTTAAAGTTTAAGTGCCATAAAATACACCATAACGTTACAGTGATACATGTCAGCAGGACAATTCCTGAACATAAAGAAAGACACCTTGTCTAGACATATTAACAGAGTATGGAAAATTCTTTAGTTAAAATAATTTTACCACTTAGGCGTCTCTTCAGCCTGCTCTTAACATTGATATATTGACCCCTTAATTTTCAAACAAAAATAATTAATCATATAAAACTATTTTACTTTTGTTTAGATTTAATATATAAATCAATTAACATTATTGGATATTTAAGAAAAACACTAACCATGCAATACTCCAAAAAATCGCACATCCTAAAATCAAAATACAGTACAGAACTTAGAACATATACATTTTTTTTTATATGTAGTTATAATTAACACGTTAATCAATTTACATGACAATATAAATAAAAACTGCCTGCCTAGTCTTCCAAATAACCCAATAATACATTTTTAATATTCAATACATAATTTACAAATGTATTACTCATTTAACCAAATAGCTACCAATTAAAAGACATAACAAAAAAAGAAATATTTAAGAATAATCAATGTAAGCATTTTAACCCCTTCGCTGCTAGGCCTTTTCCCCTCCTGTGCTAAGCCTTTTTTTGGGCTATTTGGGGTAGTGTGAGCTTAGGCCCCTGTAAGTTTTTGATCACATAAGATATCCACACCAATTTTGCGTCCTTTTCTTCCAACATCATGGGGATTCTAAAGGTACCCAGGGTTTGTGGATTCCCTTGGAGGGTCCCAGAAATTAGCCAAGATACAGTACAATGTTTGTTTTTTCAGAAAAATGGGGAAAACTGGCTACAATGAAAGCCTGTGTGTTTTTCCCTGCAAACGATTTCAAAAGAGTGTTTGTGGGGCTGAAATCACCATTTTCCCAGCTTTTAGGGAATGGCAGTCTTTTGTCAGAGAACCAACATTTTTTACACAGTTTTGGCATTTTTCTGGGACATAGCCTATTTTTGCTATTTTTAGTGCTTTCAACTTCCTTCCAGTTAATGATAAAAATGAGTATAAAAGCAATAATGGATCCTGGAAAGCTATACATTTTAGAAAAGTAGACAAAATTCTGAATTCAGAAAGGGGTCATCTGTGTAGATACATCAAGGTTTCTTTATAGAAACTAACAGTTAAATATTGGAAAAATTGAAAATTAGTTTAAAAAAACAGCCTTTTATGTCAACATTTTCACCTGTAACTTCATGTAATTATGACAGCTCTTTGAAAGCAAATACCGTTACATCCGCTGGACCTTTCTAGTTGTGGGGATATAAAGGACTTGTAGGTTCACCAAGAAGCAGAGGAATCCTGTGGTGGAAAGATCTGGAATCTGCGTGGTTCCACAAATTTCCACCCACCCTGCGTTCCCCAAAGTCTTTTGAGAAAAATGGTACCTCACGTGTGTGGGTCGGCCTAGTGCCTACGACAGGAAACGGCACAAAACGCAATGTGGTCGCACCTCAATTTCACAGTGAAAAATGACCCTTTTTTTGCAAAGTGCCTAGCTGTTGTTTTTTAACACTAGCTCTGCCGGCACCTAGGGAAACCTAGCAAACCTATACATTTTTGAAAACTAGACAACTAGGGAAATCCAGGATGGGGTGTCTTGACTGCCTCCCGCCAGGTTGTGTTACACAGAATCCCTTGCAAACCTAAACAATTGTCCAAAAATACACATTTTTCCCACATTTCTGTGGTGGAAAGTGCTAGAATATGCGTGGATCCAAAAATGTCTACCCACCCCACGTTCCCTAAAGTCTCTTGAGAAAAACGGTACCTCACTTGTGTGGGTCAGCCTAGTGCCTGCGACAGGAAACGGCACAAAACGCAATGTGGTCGCACCTCAATTTCACAGTGAAAAATGACCCTTTTTTTGCAAAGTGCCTAGCTGTTGTTTTTTAACACTAGCTCTGCCGGCACCTAGGGAAACCTAGTAAACCTATACATTTTTTAAACCTAGATACCCAGGGGAATCCAGGATAGGGTGACTTGACTGCCTCCCACCAGTGTGTGTTCCCCAAAATCCCTTGCAAACCTAAAAAAGTGTCCAAAAAACAAAATGTTACCAAATTTCTGTGGTGGAAAGTTCTGGAACCTGCGTGGATCCACAAATTTCCACCCACCCCGCATGTCCCAAAGTCTTCTTAGAAAAATGGTACCTCACTTGTGTGGGTCGGCCTAGTGCCTGCGACAGGAAACGGCGCAAAACGCAATGTGGTCGCACCTCAATTTCACAGTGAAAAATGACCCTTTTTTTGAAAAATGCCTAGCTGTTGTTTTTTAACACTAGCTCTGCCGGCACCTAGGGAAATCTAGTAAACCTATACATTTTTTAAACCTAGACACCCAGGGGAGTCCAGGATGGGGTGACTTGACTGCCTCCCACCAGGGTATGTTCCCCAGAATCCCTTGCAAACCTAAAAAAGTGTCCAAAAAAACACATTTTTCCCACATTTCTGTGGTGGAAAGTTCTGGAATCTGCGTGGATCCACAAATTTCCACCAACCCCCCGTTTCCCAAAGTCTTCTAAGAAAAATGGTACCTCACTTGTGTGGGTCGGTCTAGTGCCTGCGACAGGAAGCGGCTCAAAACGCAACGTGGTCACACCTCAATTTCGCAGTGAAAAATGACCCTTTTTTGGCAAAGTGCCTAGCGGTAGTTTTTGAACCCTAGCTCTTCCGACACCTAGGGAAAACTAGCCAACCTATACATTTTTTAAACCTAGACACCCAGGGGAATCCAGGATGGGGTGACTTGACTGCTTCTAACCAGGGTGTGTTCCCCAGAATCCCTTGCAAACCTAAAAAGGTGTCCAACAAAACTACATTTTCCCACATTTCTGTGGTGGATAGTTCTGGAATCTGCGTGGATCCACAAATTTCCACCTACCCCGCGTTTCCCAAAGTCTTCTGAGAAAAATGGTACCTCACTTGTGTGGGTTGGCCTAGTGCCTGCGACAGGAAACGGCACAAAACGCAACGTGGTCACACCTCAATTTCGCAGTGAAAAATGACCCTTTTTTGGCAAAGTGCCTAGCTGTAGTTTTTTTAGCCCTAGCTCTGCCGGCACCTAGGGAAAACTAGCAAACCTATACATTTTTGGAAGCTAGACACTCAGGGGAATCCAGGATGGGGTGACTTGACTGCCTCCCACCAGGTTCTGTTACCCAGAAACCCTTGCAAACCTAAACAATTGTAAAAAAAAAACATTTTCTCCACATTTCTTTGGTGGAAAGTTCTGGAATCTGTGTGTAGCCACAAATGTCCTTCCACCTTGTGTTCCCCACAGTTGTCCGAGAAAAATGGTCCCCCACTTGTGTGGGTCAGCTTAGTGCCTGGGACAGGAAACGGCGCAAAATGCAACGTGATCGCACCTCAATTTTGCAGTGAAAAATGACCCTTTTTTGGCAAAGTGCCTAGCTGTAGTTTTTGAACCCTAGCTCTGCCGGCACCTAGGGAAACCTAGCAAACCTATACATTTTTTAAAACTAGACACCCAGGGGAATCTAGGATGGGGTGACTTGACTGTTACCCAGAAACCCTCGCAAACCTAAATAATTGTAAAAAAAAACACATTTCCGTGGTGGAAAGTTCTGGAATCTGCGTGTATCCACAAATTTCCTTCCACCCCACGTTCCACAAAGTCTTCCAATAAAAATGGTACCCCACTTGTGTGGGTCGGCCTAGTGCCTGCGACAAGAAATAGCACAAAACGCAACGTGGTCACAACTCAATTTCGCAGTGAAAAATGACCCTCTTTTGGCAAAGAGCCTAGCTGTTGTTTTTGAATCCTAGCTGTGCCGGAACCTAGGGAAACCTAGCAAACCTATACATTTTTGAAAACTAGACACCCAGGGGAACCCAGGATGGGGTGACTTGACTGCCTCCCACCAGGTTCTGTTACCCAGAAACCCTTGCAAACCTTAAAAATTGTTAAAAAAAAACACATGTTCTCCACATTTCTGTGGTGGAAAGTTCTGGAATCTGCGTGGATCCACAAATTTCCACCCAACCCGCATTTCCCAAAGTCTTCAGAGAAAAATGGTACCTCATTTGTGTGAGTAGGCCTAGTGACCGTGACAGGAAACGGCATAAAATGCAACCTGGTCACACCTCAATTTCGCAGTGGAAAATGACCCTTTTTTGGCAAAGAGCCTAGCTGTCGTTTTTTAACCCTAGCTCGGTCGGCACCTAGGGAAACATAGCAAAACTATACAATTTTGAAAACTAGACACCCAGGGGAATCCAGGATGGGGTGACTTGACTGCCTCCCACCAGGTTCTGTTACACAGAATCCCTTGCAAACCTAATAAATTGTCAAAAAACACATTTTCCCCACATTTCGGTGGTAGAAAGTTCTGGAATCTACGTGGATCCACAAATGTCCACCCACCCCACGTTCCCCAAAGTCTTCAGAGAAAAATGGTACCTCACTTGTCTTGGTCGGCCTTTTGCCCACAACAGGATACGGCGCGAAACGCAACATGGACACACCTCAATTTCGCAGTGAAAAATGACCCTTTTTTGGCAAAGTGCCTAGCGGTAGCTTTTCAACCATAGCTCTGCCGGCACCTAGAGAACCCTAGCAAACCTATACATTTTTTTAAACTAGACACCTCGGGAAATCTAGGATGGGGTGACTTGACTGCCTCCCACCAGGTTCTGTTACCCAGAATCCCTAGCAAACCTAAAAAAATTGTCAAACAAATCACATTTTCCCCACATTTCTGTGGTGGAAAGTTCTGGAATCTGTGTGGATCCACAAATGTCCACACACCCCGTGTTCCCCCAGGTCTCCCGATAAAAATGGTACCTCAATTGTGTGGGTGGGTCAAGGAACTGTGACAGGCAAGGGCCCAAAACCTATTGAGGCGACATCAAAATTACCTATCACAAACCAACGAGGTTTTGCAAAGGGGATCCCATGAGTTTTTGGCCCGGGGCTCGGCGCCCATCAAGGGAAACCTACCTACACCACACATTTTTGAAAACTAGACACCCTGGGGAGTCCAGCGAGGTATGGCTTGCATGAGTCCCCCATCATTCTCCTACTCAGAATCCACTGTAAACCTCAACTTTTGCCGAAAAATTCACTTTTTTCTCACATTTCTGTGTGGTAAAGTTCTGGAATCTGCGTGGATCCACGAATTTCCTCCCACCTAGCGTTCTCCCAGGTCTCCCGATAAAAATGGTCCCTCACTTGTGTGGGTAGGCATAGTGGCTGCAGCAGGAAATTACCAAAATCGTACTGTGGAGACTTCGAAATTACCTATAGCAAAAAGACCTGGTTTTGGGGGGGCACCTGAGAATTTGGCCCCAGGCTCGGCGGCCATCTTGGGAAAGTACCAAACCCAAACATTTTTAAAAACTAGACACCCGGGGGAGTCCAATGAGGTGTGGCTTGCATGGATACCTCCAACCCCAAAGCATTCCCCTTAGTGTCCCGAGTAAAATGATACCTCACTTTTGTGGGTGTCCAAAGCAGAACTGGCTAAAAGCGTATTTTTTAAAAAATGTAGCGCTTAGAAATCTCAGTGGTATACTCTAAATCCCTATGTTTTGGGCTCTTCCTAGTCACAGGCCTTTGGCCCACCCACACAAGTGAGGTATCATTTTACTCGGGAGAACAAGGGAAACACTGCGGGGTAGGACATTTGTGCCGGCATGGTGATCCCATGCAAAAATGTATGGAAAAAGTGTTTTTTTTGCAAAATTTTTGGTTTGCAGGGATTTCTGGGTAGGAAAACGTTGGGGGACCCACGCATACCATACCTCGCTGGACTCCCCCGGTTGTCTAGTTTTCAGACATGTTTGGGTTTGGTAGTTTCCCAAGATGGCCGGGGGGGGAAGATTGGGGGCTACTGCCCCATCTTCCCTCCAGGGGGGGCAGTAAGGCTGTAATTGTTGCGGGTGGGGGCATTGGCATGCCCGTTTTGGGCAGCCCCCACCCTAATGAAAATGTGCACAAAAAAATCCCTGGTGTCTAGTGGATTTTTTGCCCCCAGAGGGGGCAGAAAGGCTGTAATTTTAGTGGGGGAGGGGGCATGGCATGCCCATTTTGGGCAGCCATGACCCAAATTCAAATTTGCTCAAAAGAATTCTCTGGCGACTAGTGTTTTTTTTGCCCCACCCAGGGGTGCAGATTGGGGGCTAATGCCCCCATCTGCCCTCCGGGGGGGGGGGGGCAGAAAGTCAACTAGATGCCAGGGATTTTTGAGAAAATTTTAATTAGGGTGGGGTTTGCCCAAAACGGGCATGCCAATGCTCCCACCCTAATAACAATTTCCCCCAAAAAATCCCTAGGGAGTTTTTTGTGCAAATTTTAATTAGGGTGGGGTCTGCCCAAATGGGCATGCCAATGCCACACCCTAATAAAAGTTTGCCTAAAAAAATCCCTGGTGTGTAGAGGGCTTTTTGCCCCCCCCGTGGGGGGCAGATTGGGGGCTACTACCCCATATGCCCCCAGGGGGGGCAGGAAGGCTGTCATTTTTGTGGGGGAGGGGGTGGGGGCCTGGGCATGCCCGTTTGGGAAGCTCATCCAAATTCAAATTTGCCCCAAAAAAATCCATGGCATCTAGTAGGCTTTTTTCCCCTCCCTGGTGGGGCAGATTGGGGGGTAATGCCCTCATCTGCCCCTCAGGGGGGTCAGAAAGTCCACTAGATGCCAGGGAGTCTTTTGGGCAAATTTTAATTAGGGGGGTCTGCCCAAAACGGGCATGCCAATGCCCCCACCCTAATAAAAATTTGCCAAAAGAAATCCCTGGTGTCTAGTGGGCGTTTTGCCCCTGGCCTATTCAGAGTGGACATGGGTCTGAAGGAAATGATGTCCTTACTAACTGTTGAATCTGCTCTTTGTTTAGAGGAGAGAAGAACGCCAATGGTTTAGATGGGAAGGGTATTATCGAGTCTGTCTGAGTTTCAATTGTATTTAAGTTGTTGTTGGTGAACGTTTTGAAAACTTTTTCCACTTTGCTCTTAAAAAACTTAGCAAAGGGGTTACAGACTTCCTCACTACCAGTGGTATTACAAGGCTCGGGCACTTTAGGCAAACTTTTTACTGTCTGGACGAGTTCTTTGGTGGAGTTCTTTGACTGTAGGATTCTTATGGAGAAGTATTTGCTTTTCTAGTCCATTATAAGTTTTTTGTAATCAATTATGGTTTGTGAGTATCTTTTCTTTTTTAGTGGATCATTGTTAACTCTCCTTTCCCTGCATAGCTGTTTCTGATTTAATTTTTCAGTGAAACAGGGTTCTGAAGGGGTTTTCAGTCTAATAGAAACAGTTTTTGCAGTGGCTAATGGTTCAATTGCTGCTTTGATCCATTTCACATCCAGTCATATATCTATACAGTTACTCACATACTGAGTCAGTCATCCATACAGCTAGAAGCACACCTGCTCACTCACATATCCACTCATTCACCCATAGAGTTACTCACATACCCACTCATTTACTCATGCATATACTAACACATGTACTCACTCACCTATTCAGTCACTCATGCACACACCCACTAATTCCCCCATAAAAACTTATGCAACTACTCACTCACCCATACAGCCACTCATATACTCTGTCACTCACATATACAGCCTCTGACATACCTATTCAGTCACCCATACACCACTGACACACACCCTCACTCACACATACAGTCACCCACACATGGATACACAGTCACACAGCCACTCACATAATATGTTACAAATAGCATCACTCATTAGTAGTTCATAAAGTTTACTAATTTAACATTTGTAGTATCTTACTATATATCTTTAGAACTCAGAATCTTTTAGAAAACACTCAAAAACACTGGATTATGTCATCAGTGTTGTCATTTGAGATGTCATCAGTGATGTCACTGACCATGTCATGTGTGACACAATATGTGAGGTTATAAGAAGTGGATTGTGGGGGCTTAATTTATATCCAGCTCAGGTAACTATAACTGCTGAATTTCTAAGAATTTTATAAAAATTAAATCTGCACTTAACAAGAATTTGACGCAATATGTGAGGTTATAAGAAGTGGATTGTGGGGGCTTAATTTATATCTAGCTCAGGTAACTATAACTGCTGAATTTCTATGGTTTTATAAAAATTAAATCTGCGCCTAACAATAACGTCCCTATAACCGCTATTTTTTCTGTGAATTTATATGTTTTTTTCTCAATTCTATTTCCAAACAATAATGTTCCTGTAACCTTTTGCTTTTTTTGTGAATTTTGAAGGTTTTAAAAAAAAAAATCTTCACTGTAACCTCTTCAGAGTGGGTGGATGAGTGGCTGTAAAGGTGAATGAGTGAGTATGTGAGTGGCTGTATGAGTCTGTGAGTGGGTGTGTGAGTAGCTGTATGGGTGAGTGAGTCAGTTTGTGAATGGCTTTGAGGGTTTTGTGAGTGGGTGTGAGTGGCTATCTGGGTCTGTAAAATGGGTGGAAAAAGAGTGCAGGTTCTCCGATGACCTCTCAGCATCCCGCTATATGGGACATACTCATGGCAACAGGAGGGCTTCTTGGCCCCAACGATCCTCAGCATCCAAGGAGACTTCACCCCCCAACTATTTGTATGCCAGGAAGCATATATAGTGCTGGCCAAAGGGTGTGTGGCCTCTGACAACCTCTCAGAAATCCCTCTGCGTGGGACTTACTGTTGATAGCAGGAGGGGTTCTTGGACCACAAGGACACCCAGCATCCAAGGAGATTTCATCCCCCAACCAGGTGTGTGTCAGAAGTTGCGTCTGTAGAGTGGTGGAAAAAGGGGGCGGGCTTCTGACAATTCTCAAATATCCAGCTGTGTGAGACATACTGGTGGTAATAGGAGGGGTCCTTTCCTCCCCAAGGATCCTCAGCATCCAAGAAGACTTCATCTCCCAACAAGTAGTGCATCAGGAAGTGCATTTGCAGAGTGGGAGAGAAAAGGGGTGGGCCTTAGATGACCTCTTGGCACTCCCACTGTGTGGGACATACTGGAGGTAAGAGGAGGGGTTCTTGGCAAACAAGGACCTTCAGCATACAAGGGGACTTTGTCTCCCAACCAGTAGTGTGCCAAGAGGCGTGTTTGAAGAGTGATGGCGAAAGGTACCACTGATGACCTCTTAGCAAGCCTGCTGTGTGAAACTTATTGGAGGTAACGGAAGCGGTTCTTGGCCCACAAGGACCCTCAGCATCCAATATGACTTCATCCCACAACCAGTAGTGCACCAGGAGGCATGTTTGCCGAGTGGTGGAGAAAGGGGGCGGGCCTCCTACGACCTCTCAGCATTCCCTTATTTTGATTATGGGAGGAGGACCACACAGTCCCCTCCATGGGCAAATTTCAGCCCTGGGCACCTCATCCCCCAGAGCCCACCCATTATACTATGGGGAGGGGGCCATGCATCCCCCTCCCCTGGGGCCTGGCCATTACACTATGGCCATTACACTATGAAGAGGGAGGCCGTGGGCCAGCCTCCTTTGCCTGATTTTAGCCCTGGGGACTCTATCCCCCACGGCCCAGCCTATTTATTCTGGGTGCCCCCAGGGCACCCCTGACCAATGTTAGGGATCACGTGGTGGAGCCTCAAGGCCCCTGTGGTCCCTGCCTAATCCCTGCCTCCTGTAGTAGCCAGCATTGCTATGACAGATAGGGGACTGCTGAAAGGCAGCACTCTGTCTATCAGAGCAAATGTTTTCATCAGTTTCCCTGCACACACATTTTCATGCAGGGAAACAGATGAATATTCTGCTTTCTGCAAGGCGGAGCTGTTTAACAGCTCTGGCTTGCAGAAAGTGGAGTTCTGCTTGCTTTTGCTTGGTGGAAGCTGTCAACTCCCACTAAGCAAAAGCAAACAGCTTCCCCCCAAGGGTGGGCAACTCGGGAGGTAGTGGGAGCTGGCCCTGGGGGTGGCGGTCCCCAGGACCATCCACGGCTCCATGAGGGGGACTGCGCTGACCCCCTCCAATGTTTATTTTTGTGGTGATGCACTGGGCTACAGGGGGCTATGCAGGCCAGCCTTAAGTTTGACCATAAAACATTTAATCTAACCAAGATACAGCACTCTCATCTTTTCATAAAAATAAAGATATCGTGTTAGGTTTGAAGATCGCATCCCAACAACGCACTTGTTTCATGCTATATTAGGTTAGCAGTGTGTGGCTAAATATACGCCATTTGTATTCACGTTGTGCAACCCACTGAGTTATGCCCGTAATGTGCAAAGTTTCAGTTAGCGAGTGTGACTCCATTTTGTATTTCATAATCCCTATTAGACTGCTTAGGTTGTGACTGAACTAGGCCTCATTATTCAGTATTGCTTGCCCCAGCAGAACACTGTAATTCGTTATTATGTTCTCTCTTGTTCAAGGCTGCTTCCTGACTCACTAATGAATAGACCATTCTGCCCTTGCATACCTATCCAAGTGTGTAGTTTCTGCTCACATATTAGGAGATGCTGAGACCCAGCGCCTAGCCTTGAATCGCAGATAACATGTACCCATCTGGCAGGTGGTAGCTCATCCTACTGTGCATCTTTGTTTATGTTCGGCCCAGGCCGGTAGTTTTCGATTCTGGGCGTGGTTGATGGAGGCTTCTAGGGAGGAATGATTACTCACTGTGGACCGTTGGGTGGTCAGTCCCTAGGCAGACATCTTAGGGTGCAGGTCAGATTGGACTCCTCGGCAGAGTATTGCTAATAAAGAGTATGTTTGTATTCTCTACTGTCTGACGACTCTTCATTCTTGGGAAGGCAGAGCAGGTGGTTATAAGTAACCCAGGTGGCCCCTCTGGGCCACTTCCTTCAGTTGGTGCCCGAACAGGGACCCGGCAAGGTGACCCGAGTCACCTGCAAATGGGTTGCAGGGTCGGGGTTGCGTCCAGTCAGTCGGGCGGATCGGGGAACCCCACACAATTGAGCTTGGTTCTCGTAGCTTCCCTGCCTGTCTGATCAGGTAACTCCTCATCTAGTGGTTACGGGCTGGGGCCCTGAGAAGGCGTAACCTTGGAGTTGACCATTTGGTACGAAGAGTTGACAGTGGAGAATAATTTGAATTGACCCGAGTGCACCAGGTGAGTGATTTGATTCTTAGGAAAATGGCACCATGCTTGAACAGCACGAGCCTGCGGGCTGTGTCTTGGTATAGTCTCCTGACTGTCTTGGTACAGTTTTCGATCTGCCTTGCTTGAACAGCAAGAGCCGACGGGCTGTGTCTTGGTACATTTTTTTTGTCTGCCTTGGTCTGAACTTGGTGGGTTTGCGAACCCTTGTAAAAGACAGAGAGTGTTTGCAAACACTCTGCCAGGCCAACTGGTAATTTGGCCTTCTTTCGAAAAAAGGTCTGGGGCTAGAGCCTGTCTTCTTGAACTTGGTACAGTTTCCGGACTGCAGTGGGCGGTTTTCCGACCGCTGTGGTTTGGTTTTGAACTATTCTTCTCTTGTTTATTTTTCCTTTTATTACTTTTGTTGGTCCGTTGAGCTCAGTGTATGTGTCTTATATTAAGATGCCTTGTTTGAGTGTTTTGGGTGCCGATGTTGTTCCACTGATGCTCGATTGGAAGAGAGTCAGCCTGCACCTCTGGAGGGTTCCCCAAATTTCGACGTATACGTCAAGCATGGTATTGGCCCTATTATGTTTAGCACGGTGTGGCATAAATATACGAGGGACAATGCTAAGCTGCAATGGACACTTAATGGTTCATTCGATGAACAAAAATTAAATTGTTTGCAGGATAAATTGTTAGATGTTTGATTCTCTAAGGGTATGGCAGAAAGAAGCAAAGCAGCGGTGTATGAGAGCAGAGAAAGAGGCCCAGAAGAGGTAGTTGCAAACTATAACGCAGTAAGCAGTAGCCTATGAAAGAGAAAAGATAGAGAACGGCATAGAATGCGCAGATAGAATGTTTCGGTTACAGACAGATAAATGTTGTTTTACTAGAGAGGAAGGTGATGATTTTGTTGAAGAGCTATTGGATTCTCGCCCTCCTCCCCCTTATGCCCCTGAACATACCCGACAGTCCCGACGTCTTAGTCCTCGGCCCCTAGTGCTGCCCTCACTAGTGTTTCTGTTTCTAGCGCTAATACTATCTCACACAAAGAAGGGGTGAGGGCTCCTCACTCGACCACCCCGGGCCCCCACAGGAATTCACGTGAACACACAAGGGGGGTGGTAGAGTACACATAAAACGAACAACCACAATGAAACGTAGACGTAGGGGAATCCAATTATTGGAAAAAGTTGCCCTCACTCACATACCGAAGTATGTGACATTCTACCATCATTGGGCCTGCTTGCAATACGCCCTCGTGTAACCACATCCAGGGCGGAGCATTAGGGGAGGGGTAAACAAAACAATGAATGTCACTCAACAAACAAACCATAAATATCAGACAACGTGTAACATAAAGTGTGATGTGATGTGTACCAATCACCAAGTGTCAGAAATAATAGTGCGACTAAAGTGCAGCTAATAGGAAATGTTAAAACTAATTAAGGGTGCCAACTGAAATAAGTATTTTATTGGACATTACCTGGTACCCCTATCAGGATTAAAACTCAAATAAGGATGGGAACTGTCTTGTTCGAGGCCCAAATATCTCTCAAGACCTCCCTCCTGGTACTGCTTATGTCGACATGTTTCAACCGTACAAAATGTGCCAAAGCTGGTCACCACGGTATTCTTCAGGACAGTCGCCTTTTATTTCTGTCCAAAGCCCCACCGCAATTCGGTCTACTGGGCCCTTTGAAACTGAGTCGGTCTTTGCAAATCCGAACCCTCTCCTGTTACATGTAGAGGCTTCTCCCGAATGCGGGAAAACAAAAACACATTTACTGTGGAAAAAAGAGAGAAAAGAGAGAAAATAACAATAATAACGTACTGTCATGCGCTCTCTTTTACCATCTTCCGGTTTGTCATTTCTTTTGTGCAAACCATTTGTGTCTCTTTTATATCAAGCCATTTTTATGATTTGGTTGGTAACAAGTGTTTCTAATTCATTCATGATCCTTTAAATGGAGTGGGATCTCTGTTCCCCACCCTTCCCAGTACGTGAGCAAATTTTTGTCCGACCCCGTGCTTCCCGATCGGATTGCTCACCTAACTTTATTCACACTCATCACATTATATTGTCCCGTGAAGGTCTTTCACTCGCACCAATTTTCACCATTTTTCAAAAAGATTCCCCATTGTGCATCTCAGACATCAATACCGTTAACTTAACTTACCGAGTTCATTAAATATGTGAACCCGAATTGGTGCCCGGCGGGAGGTTCCCCCTTCGAACACAACCTGTATAAACAAGGGAAGATGTAGGGAGGGAAGTGCAAGGGAACGGCTTTAGAGTCATGTTTTTTTAGGCGTTTGACTCAATTCCTTGGTATGGTTTCCGAGTTGTTAAATCCCACCCAAAAACGCCCCCTCCTTCCTCTCTCTCCCTCTGTGCTCCTTACTGTTCCTAGGGTGGCGTCCTGCTTCCTTGCCCGCTTTCCGTGACACCGCGTAGTCAGTGTTTACGGTCTGGTTGCAACCTTAAATATCTTATGAGGGCGTTTTCCCGCTTGCTTACACTCGCGTCCATGTGATTGACGTGGAACAACGTCCTGCCGTCAACCACTTGTATCCAAGATACCGCGCTGAGTGGGCGTTGCCTGGGTGAATGTTATTCCGCCCCTAGTGCTGTTGTCTCGGAAGTCTGTGTCAGCTACCTCCGTGATCACCTGTTAAAGATCGCAAAGCACAATGGAACCGGTAGTTCCCATGCTTTGCAATCCCACTAGTCCGTTCCTAGTTTATGCTCCTTACATTAAATTGTTTTCTGTACCATTATCCCCACGTTTGTTAATCATTTTGTTACAGCCCGATGTTATTTTATTTGCAATGTAACAATCGTGTCAAAACAAAAAACAAAACACCAAAACACCGGGGCATAATTTATTTACAACCTACAATTTTTTTACACAGATGGATTGTAGGAAGTGTATTAGGTGAGAGGAGATCTCGTCCCGCCCTTCTCTTATGGTACTATCCGTGTGATCCCTATTGGAAGTGATGGCATCTGATAAATTAGCCCTCTCTGTTGTGCTAATCCGTCCCCACTATCAACCGTCCCAAATTACTACGGTACCTCGTGCCCTGAGCACTCATCCAGCCAGTGGCGTATCCCGATTACTTATCTCGCCAGCGAGCCCCAAGGTATATCATCGTTCAGTCCGGTTATGTGGCTCTTTAATCGATACACCCATCTTTGTTCAAACTGTAACAATGTTCTTTGTTCATCCATTCGACTCCTAGTTGTTGGGACTTTCTCTATGATGGTCCATGTTAAATCCTCTACACTATGGCCCTGCTCTAAAAAATGTGCAGTGAGTTTCGTATTAGATTTACCACATCGTATTGTGCTGCAATGTTCTGTTATTCTTGTCCTCACTCTCCTACTCGTCAGTCCCACATACATCTTGGCACAGGGGCACTTCAACAGATATATTACCCCCTGGGAGTTACAATTTGTGTGAGATTTCTGTATCCAGGGTGTACGTAATCCCAGGTCTATCATGTGAGTGTTCTTGGTGAGGTGGCACGCACTACATGAACCACAACGTGTGTGGCCTATATAAGTGGGTAACCCTACCCCTGTTGTCATGGGCCCTTGTGTCCCTATATTCCTCGGTCTCGTGTGTATCAACATGTCCTTGAGATTGCTACTTCGTCTGAATGAAAACAAGGGTGTCTCTATATTTAATCCCCCTGAATTCAGAATTCTCCAATTCTTCAATACAAGGCGCTTGACATGTTGTGAGGCCGTGTTGAAGGTAGTCACGAAGACTGGTTTCTTTGTCTGGGGTCTGGTGGTTTTTGATAGCAGTAGCTCCCGGTTGGTGTTTGTAGCTCTCTTCCTTGCGTGCTTCACAATTTTACTTGGATACCCTCGTTGTTGTAATTTGGCTGTGAGGTCATCCGCTTCCCTCTCAAAGTCGGTTCTATCCGAGCAGTTTCGTCGTAATCGGAAAAATTGCCCCACTGGCAAATTTTCCCGTAGTGAACAGGGATGGAAGCTTTCAAATGCCAGAAGGGCATTCTTATCAGTGGGCTTGTGAAATACTTTCGTCTTCAAGATACCATCGCATGGTTCGATAACCAGGTCCAGAAAAGGCAAGCTCTCTTTTGTTACTGTAGAGGTGAAGTGGAGGAAGGGGTTTTGTATATTTAGCCACTCCAAAAAAACGTCTACTGATGATCTGTCGCCACTCCAGACCACCAGGACGTCGTCTATATAGCGTTGCCAGAGTTTTAAGTGGGTAGTCCATGGTCCATTTGTATCTTGAACAGTTGTTTTCTCAAACGCCCCCACGTACAATCCTGCCAGGCTGGGGGCAAATACACTCCCCATGGAAGTTCCATGGGTCTGGAGGTACAAGCCCCCTCAAATTAAAAAAAGTTCCTTGTCAAGGCGATCTCCGCTAGATGTAAGATGAATGCTTGTGGGGTTTGGTACAACCACTCCCTATCAAAGAGTAAGGTTTCTAATACTCTCAGAGTCTCTAATTGAGGGATATTGGTATATAGGGCTTCAATGTCAAGCCCTATAAGAAATTCCATGTTAGGATCGAATTGTACATCTCTTAACAGGTTGAGAACATCCAGGGTATCCCTCAGGTAGGTAGGTAGTTGTTGAACCATTGGCTTAAGGAAGAAATCGCAGAATTGCGATAGGGGTTCCAGGAGAGACCCGATCCCGGAGACAAGCGCTAATACCTCAGCCCCGGCCCCACTCGTTTCTCCTCTACTCACGCCAGTCACAGGGGTGGGGGCTGTTAGCTCTAGTGCCCTATCTATTGGTTCAGTATGGACTGCTACTCCCCCTTTCACCCCTACAACTCTGTCTCCCTACATGATGGTACCTGTCTCTGCATCTGCTCTTTCGCCTGTGAGTGTGACACCCCAAACACTGTCAAATGTCGAAACACCTGCGCGTGGTATACATCAAGCGAATTGGGCAGCAGCGCAAGACCGCATGGATAAAGTGTTAATGCGTTCTGCTGTGGATGATGAGGTAAAGCAAATGGTGGCGAATCAAGCAGATCAGTGGGCTCGGAACTCAAGCTATTGTGTGGAGGATGTGTGGAGTGTGATGAAAGATTATGAGCCTTTCATACAGCAGCAGGCTCTCAAGCATATGTTGGCCACGCTAATTGGACTGTGGGAACAGTGCTTTCAGAGTGTTGCACCGCAAAGCATCTATGACATACGGAACAGGGTATATGCTGCAGGTATGGCTCCCAATGAGGTATTTAGCAATGTAACAACACTAGTGGGTTACCGAGGCAGAATGCTCCAAAAGGTTCCAACAATACGGACACAGCAACCCATGAGGCAGTTCCATCCAATTTACCATCCTAAAATACCAGAACGGCGTGACTTGACAGGCAGATTCATATGCAAGATCATGCACTAGAGTTGGGTGGCACATGGCATGAGATTAGGGTTTGGGATAAGGAGCGTAAGCCCGGCGACAAGTCGAAAGCAGAGCTCCTAGCTTTGCCGGGGTGTATTATAACTCACATGCACTCACTAATCCTGCCCAAGCGAGTGTACTGGGATAAGTTGACTGCATGTCGAAAGAAGAAAGATGAAAGTGTTGGATTTCTTTACTAGATTTGAAGAGGTGTTTTTAGACTTTAGTGGTCAGGACCTGTCACAGGAGGGTGGTGTTCGTTTGTTTGTTAACAGATTTGTCACTAACTTGCTTCCCGAGATTGCAACCAGGTTGCAGGCTTTGGAAAGCACTTGGATGACCTCATCCCTGTCAGTGATATTGAGTATGGCACAGTACTACGAACATAGAGAGAATGAGGACCAGGAAAGAGTAAAGAAAAAGTCAAAGGGTTTGAAGACGAGGGTATTAATGGAGCAAGTTGCGAGGGGAAGTGGAAGAGAAAGAGGTTCGGGATCAGCCCCACGGCTACCCCCGTCTAACAGGGATGGTGCTTCAAGTGCGCCCCTCGGGCTCAATCAATGTGCATACTGTAAGCAGGAGGGACATTGGCAGCACGAGTGTCCGGAGTTGTTGCAGAAATGTGAGGCCCCAAGAGGTTGGGGTTTTCGAGGACATGGGCAAGGAGGTGGAGGCCGAGGGGAGATGCAGTCAGAGGATACATCGCACATTAGGTAGAGCAGGAACTATTTTGAGGACCCCGAAGCCGACAGTACTACCACAATGACTATGACATGGATGAGGTGAAGGGGTTGTCTCACAGCTAGGACAGCCAAGGACAGGGCAAGGGACCAGTTCTGTGCCTATGGATCAGCACTGATCCTACGTCACTGCTGATTTACAGAGCACGACCGAAAATGTTTTAGTTGATGCAGGGGCTATGAATAGCTCTGTTCCTGTACACTGGTCCTGGGGGAAGCTCTGTCTGGTCAAAATAATGCTTCATTGGGTTTCTCAGGTGTGCCGGTTGTTAGCCCCATTTCCAAACCCCTTTCCTCGCTATTGGCCCCTTTACAGTCGACTCACCATTTTTACTGAAGTCAAATTTTTGGGAGAAATTGTTTGGATTTGATTTGTTAAAAAGATTGCATGCGACAATTTTTAGTTCTCTAGACGGTGTTTACATGACTATTGGACCGCAAGTGGCCCACGCCACGCAGTGACTTTCAAAGGATGCCCCCCTCCCAGCTGAGTTTAACGATGTGCCACGTACTCTGTGGGCTACAGTAGACTCAGATGTGGGATTACTCCGGATCCCACCGGTCTCTATACAGATTAAGGACAATACTGTGTTGTCACAAATTCCCCAGTACAATATATCCCAGGCAGGAGAAAATGCCCTATTGCAAATAATGCAGGATTTGATTAAGTATAGTGTGGTTGAGGAGATAGTGGTGAATGTGTGTAATAGCCCTATAGCCCCTATTCTTAAAAAGGCACCCTTGGATTCTTCTGATTCCCACCCTGATGTTTAATGGTTTGTAATTGACCTTAGAGCAGTGAACAAAATAGTGGTTCTCCAATACCCTGTGGTTCCAGATACTACTGTGATTTTGACAATTATTACCTCGTCCACAAAGTTCTTTTCCATGATTGATTTAAAGAATGCTTTCTTCAGCATCCCAATCCAGTAGACATCTGTTTGGATTCTCAATAGCCAGCAGAAGCTTTAGATTATCCGTGCTCCACAAGGCTATACAGAAAGTCCTAGTATTTATAGCCAAGCTTTGAAAGCTCAATTGGCCTCTTTGACACTTTCCCCCGGTAATGTGCTATTGCAGTACATTGACGACCTCCTTGTGGCTTTGGACACTGAAGATGGTTGTAAAGAGGCCACAGTTAAATTATTGTTACATTTGGCACACCATGGCCACAAGGTGTCACTTTCAAAATTGCAATATTGTCGACAGGGGGTCACCTATTTAGACCACCTACTGTCGAAAAAGGGTCACAAACTAACATCTGAATGCATAGCTGCTATTACTAATATGCCTGTTTCTAAGACCCAACGCAAGGTACGCGCGTTTATTGGGATAACTTCGTATTGTCAGCATTGGATCCCTAATTACTCCTTACTAACAAAACCGCTTCTTTACCTGACCACCAAGGATGTGCATGAACCCTTGCCTGGGACACCTGCATGCCAGCAAGCTTTTGAGCAATTAAAGGTTGCCCTCTGCTCTGCTCCTGTGCTTGGTACTCCTGATTACCAGAAGCCTTTTCTGCTCTATGTACACGAGGCGGATGGTTGCGTACTTTCTGTCCTAACACAGAGTTTCGGTGGTAAGCAGAGACCCTGTGCATATTTCTCTGCTATTCTTGATAACGTTGCCAGAGGTCTCCCAAGATTCCTGAGAGCTGCTATGGAGGAAGCAATTTCTATCAGACAATTGGCAGGGCTTGCCCTTGATACTGATCTCACAGTAATGGTACCCCATGCTGTGGACACGCTTTTGAACAAGACAAATACGCAGCACCTTAATAGTGAGCATCTGACTGGATATGAGTTAACATTGTTTGTTCCGCACATTACCATCAAACGATGTGCCACACTGAACCCAGCCACGTTACTACCCCTCCCTTCAGAAGAAAAGGACAATGATGTCCATGATTGTTTATTTCGGACTGAGGAAGAAACAAAAGGACGGATAGACCTGACAGATGTTCCCTTATCTGACCTCCAAGGGGAACTATATGTCGATGGCTCTTGTTTCAAACTACCAGATGGCACTACCACCACAGCCTATGCAATAACAACGTTACACACTGTAGTTGAGACATCGCATATCCCATACCAATTGGCCCAAGCTGCAGAGCTGGTTACCCTCCTTAGGGCTTACGAGTTGAGTGAGGGACTGACTGTCAATATCTACACCGACAGCCAGTACGTCTTTGGGGTGGCCCATAACTTGTGGCACATAGGGCGGAGAGAGGGTTCTTGACTTCGCATGGACAGCCCAGTGATACATAGATTGCTGTCCACATTGGAACTCTCCAATAAGTTAGCTATAATAAAATGCAGTGCTCACAAAGCCATCACTGCCGATGTTGGGAGGGAAAATGTGTTCGCAGACCAAACAGCTAAGGAGACGGCTCAATTAAAGATGAAAAAGATGTTTGTGGCAGGTCCCGCTAGGTGGGTCCCAGACAATGGAAAGTTCGAGGACACATTGGAAAATGTCAGGGAAATTCAGGGTGAGGTGACCCTAGACGAGTTAGCAATGTGGGAGGAGAGAACAGGGTGTCTGGACGAGGATGGGTGTTGGACTGACTTGTCGGGGAAACAGAGATGGTTGCTCCCAAACGCATACATGCTCCCTGTTGTGACCATGGACCACGGTCCCACTCATATTAGTGCCAAAGGAAAGGAATAATAGGCCGCCCGCGCATGCGCATTTCTCGTGAGAAATGCGCATGCGCGGGCGACCGCGCATGCACATTGGTATCCAAGATGGCGGCGACGGCGGCACGAATGAGCAGAGGGAGCCCCAGGACGCAGCAGACAAGGTAAGTGCCTTTTATTTACTTTTATTTCTGAATTTACAAAAATTAGGTATGTAGGGGAGGGGGGCAGGCGGCACGTAGTGGGACTACATGAAGTGCGTAGGTGGGCGTAGTTTCTCGCCCACTTTGCGTAGCTTCGCGTAGCCCCACTATGCATGCTATGCCCAGGGTTAGTTTTAATTTTCTCAGGGTGTACATCTGAAAGTTTGCTCCTTTCGCTGCGGCACTGGTGTGTTTTTACATGTTTAGGTTACTGTCCAGAGTTACACCCAGTGATTTTGCTGAATCAATTATAAGAGGTTGGCAGTTGAGCACTGTAAGTTGTTTAAGCCATTCTTGTATGTTGGCAGGTTGTTGGTTAGGCAGGCAATTAGTAGGAATTCTGTTTTGAGGGCGTTTAGTTTGAGGTGGTTTACAGTCACCCATGTCTGAGTTTTTTATAAAGTTACATTGAGAGAGTTGATGTAATCCAGAGAGTTTATCTTTGAATATAGTTGTGTGTCGTCAGCATACATGTGAAAGTGGATAGTTGATGAGTTGAGGATCT
The DNA here is from genome assembly GCF_964261635.1 of Lissotriton helveticus. Lineage (NCBI taxonomy): Eukaryota > Metazoa > Chordata > Amphibia > Caudata > Salamandridae > Lissotriton > Lissotriton helveticus. The sequence continues at coordinate 925,956,877 of NC_136071.1, read as the reverse complement.
CAGTGAGTGGCTCCATGAATAGGTTGAAAAGTGTAGGCGAGAGGGAGGAGCCCTGTGGGACTCGTAATGTGTCTGGGACGGCCATGGACAGGGATTGGTTGACCTCGAACTTTTGGGATCTATTTAGGAGGAAAGAGGTAAACCAATTTAGAACTGACCCTGATAGGCCCATTCTGTGTGGCAAGAGGTCTAGTAGATTATCATGTTTGACGGTGTTAAATGCCGAAGATAAGTAGGATAAGAAGGCAGGATTCGTTCTGGTCTAGGATTTTTAGTGCGCCATCTACTATGTGGGTCATAGCCGACTCTGTATTACTTCCTGCCCGGAAGCTAGATTGGAATTTATTGAGCAGGTGGTCTTGCCCCGGAGGGAGCGTGCCCTATCCTGAAAGAAGAGGATTTGTTTTTCTGCAAGGGCTGTGATCGCACAGCTCCCCCGTGGGAGTGCTTCATAGCACCGCTGTTGATGAACGATAGGAGCCTACCAGCGAGGCTCTAAATGGACGCTGGGTGATTAGTGCCCCCCCCCCCGGTACTGTTGTAGCAATAGTGGCTCTAGCTTGTAATTCTTTCCTTGTGACACATATAAGTTGCCCTTAAAGTTTTGCAAGTGTATCCCTTTGATCGCTCTATCCATGATGAGGAGCGGCCCTTTGCGGCTCTGCGTCCCACTTCAGATGGGCCTGTTTTTTCATCTTGGCTCACTAAGAGTAAAATAGTGTTTGTTGTAATAGTTTTGCTTTCCCTGATATTTGTATTTGGGGTGCTGTTCTTCCTAGAAGAGAAATACCCTGTGCATGCTTGGATAAGTACTACGCCAGCCCCTCCTGAGCATATTTTTGGTAACTTAGAGCCTCATAAAGAAGAACACCGGAAGTCGTATAAGGGCAAAGTTTTTAATCAGACGTTGCACCAAACGCATTCTGCTTATAATACGCGAAATGCTGGGTGTGTGGTTTGTTACTTTCTGTCACGCATCGAAGTGAGAACTTGCTGCCTATGCTTTTATCCTATGTTAATAGTTGTGAGGGATGGTTCACCTTACTTAGTATCATCCGCTCATTCTCTCAAGATGACTTATGTAACAAAGAGGCACCAGTTCCCATTCCTTGACAATGGATGTGTATCCCAGCATAGATCCCCACCTGGTGTTTCCCCTGGAAATGGGTGGTTTGATCGAGTTTTGTTGAGTTCTGGCTTTAGAGCAGCAGATTGAGGTAAAAAGACAAACAGAACAGAGATGGACAGAGATAGGTTCTCGCAGTTCAATGTATCCAAATATTACCAATCCTTCCAAGCCTGCAATGTCACCAAAGATAAGCCCATACCCCAGGTGGTGGTTGATGTATTGGCTCCTTTTTGCATTCATGGGGCAGGAGACATAGAGGGGGTGGGTAGTAGATGCAACACCACTTCCATATTGAGGATGCCCAAAAGTCCGCCCACCTAATGTTTATTTTGTTTGTGGTGCTCGTGGTTATGTGTGGCTCCCTGAGGAATGGTCTGGGTGGTGCTATCTTTCCTAACTCCTTCCCCTAGTCTATATAGCCCCTCCCAGCTACCATAAAACACATCGCCGACAGTGTAGAGGTGTCCTAGCCTCCCGATTTAAAAGGATGATTAGTACAGATGATATAGACGAGACTGACACGACCTTGCAACAGTTTACTGACGTAATGAAAGGCATTCTACCCTTCTGGGGCCCTCTGGCTAATAGCCTCAATATTAGACGACCCACCGGGTGGTGGGGGGGTTATCAATATGACAGCAGGAATACTGATCAACATTACAGTAGAGCTTCAGGCTACGAGACTTGTTACTCTTCAAAACCAGATGATTTTTTATATCATTCTCACAGATAGGGGTGGAGCTTGTCATGTCCTCGGTAGCAGTTGCTGCGTGTCATACGGGGTATAACTATGAGAGCTGAAACCCCTGAACGTTGGACTGATCAAGACTGAAAAGGATTGAAACTACTTTGTGGCCAAGAGTAACCCTGGGCAAAGCACTACGCTACGCTCGCATAGTGTGCGAAGTTTCTGCTACTTTGCACTGCGCGAATTGCACGTAGCACAGTGCAAACATGCGTAGCGATCATTTTTTGCTTGCTTGCGGTCCTCAACGTCAAGTTGGCGACCGCGAGCAAGCAAAATAACTTCCAAGGGCGAGACTTTTTCCTCGTTCGCGATCAGCAACATCAAGTTGCCAATCGTGAGCGAGGAAAATAAACATCCGGTGAGATATTCAATGCAGGAGGTCAGGTTTCTCATTGTGAGTGGTCGCGTATGCTCGCGACCGCTCACAATGAGAAACTACCAGTCCGCGTTGAGAAAGCTGCTGCTCGAGTAAAAATCTACTTGAGCAGCAGAAAACTACAGCTCGCACTGTGCAAGATGCCGTTTTCAATGATTGCACAGTGCCAGATGCTTGTCCGCACTGTGCAATCATTGAAAACGGCATCTTGCACAGTACGAACAGGGTACTACGCAGTTCGCGTAGAGCTACGCGTAGCTTGCGTAGTGCGAAGTGCACTACTTCGCGAACTACGCCCAGGGTTAGTCAAGAGGAACCTCTGCCAAGGAAGAAACAGCTGAAGAGACTGAAGAAAAGGACTGACCCTTGCTGTGTGTTCTGGGACTTTCCTGCAGTTTGCTGATTTAACCAAGGAGAGGCTAAGGGATTTTGTTATGTGCTGTGTCCCCCTGCTTGAAATGACTTTGCTGTGTGCCAGGTCCTGAAGTAACTTGCCCCCAAGGGCCCGAGGAGTGCTGGCTCCCTGTTGTGGAAACTCAGAAACATAAAAGTTTCCAGAGATGTCTCAGCGACACTGTGTGCGTGTGCTTTTTGTAGCCTGAGACCTCCGTAACAACTGCCCCATGATCGTGTGCACCCGGACTCCAAGTGAATCTCAGCGACGCTGTGTGCATGTGCTTCGTGTTGCCTGAGGCCTTTGTGAAGATTGTCCTGTGATTGTGTGCACCCGGAGTCCAAGTGAGTCTCAGCGACGCTGTGTGCGTGAGCTTTTTGCAGCCTGAGACCTTCGTAAGAACTGCCTATGATTGTGTGCACCCGAAGCCCAAGTGTATGTCAGTGATGCTGTGTGTGTGTGTAATTCGTGCAGCCTCAGACCTTTGTGAGGATTGTCCTGTGATCGTGTGCACCCAGAGTCCAAGTGAGTCTCAGTGACGCTGTATGCATGTGCTTCGTGCAGCCTGAGACCTACGTGAGGATTGCCCTGTGATCGTGGGTGCCCTGAATCCAAGTGAATCTCAGCGACTCTGTGTGCGTGTGCTTTGTGCAGCCTGAGACCTTCCTGAGGATTGCCCTGTTATCGTGTACACCCGAAGCTCAAGTGAGTCTCAGCAACGCTGTGTGCATGCTAGCTTGTGCAGCCTGAGACCTTCATGTGGTTTGCCCTGTGATCCTGGGCACCTGGAGCTTAAGTGAGTCTCAGTGACGCTGTGTGCGTGTGCCCTGTTGCAGCCTGATACCTTCGTCATTGCCATCGGCCCGGACCGGCATCCCCAGAAGAGCTGTGCCGAGCCTGCCTTTGTCAAAGAGGGACCTCAAACCGCTCCACTGCCCAAGATCAATGAAGTCGCATCAGAGGCCCAAGTCGCTAGGAGAGGAGAGGAGAGTGAGAGTGAGATCGCAAACCCCAGGTAAAACTCAGCGAACGTGCCTGTGTCGCGCCTGGGGATGGGTGCGGGCTGCGAGAGAAACGCTCTTGCCCGCTCCTCACTTTGCAGCTTGAGCCTCCGCTGAAGTCCATAGTGCAGCCCGTACTTGCTGAGGAGTGGCATTACTGGGGCTGCAGTGTGGAGCTACACTGTGTTTTCCATCATTCAATTCAATTCAATTCAAAATCTTTATTCAGATACAAGAATATATCCATAAAAGTACAGTCAAATAACAAAATGTTACATGAGAACAACCCGGTAACAGAGGGAACAAAAATAAATAGAAAAAAAAAGCTTTTTTTTAAAAGTTTCCAATTTAGATAGATTTGCCAATTATACAATAAATATTAAAAGATAAAGGGTGCAAGACAAAATTCATCAAGATGTTTGTTTATCACAGTTAAAATACAATTCAAAAGCCAAAGTAAAAGTAAACAGACTTCAAGAATTACACATTGAGTTGCGAGTGCACACTGCAACTTTCAAAAAGGATCTGACCCGAAAGGTTAACTCTTCATCTTCCAAGACAATAACCTTCCCATAGGCTCCCTTATAATCAATCGTAGGTATGGCCTTAAAATATGGTATCAAAAACCTTTTGGTATATTTTAAGATCAGGGTTGGAGTTGTACCCCACGGGAAAACAAAGCAAAAATGTCATTGTATCAATCCTCTCCCAGCGACCAATGGGTTTTAGGAGATAGCTAGATGGAACGTGGGAAGTGTTCTCAATAAGCATGCATCTAGCAACAGAGGTTTTCTGAATCTCATTGTCATGTCTAGCTTTTCTATATAAGTATAAAGCCTTCTGGAGGGTTTTCTTACTTACACTGCCAAAATCAGTGGGGTTTAAAAATAAATATTCATAGTTCACGCTAGTTAAGCTTTTAGGAACAGCGGCTAGCCAAAGTATTTCCATACCCCTATCACATTTTAAGCCGTCTGATATAATCTCCCTGGTAAATTGGGCCGCGGGATTCTTCCAGACTGTGAGCCAAAATAGAGCGGGACGAGCCTTGATATAATCTTCAATGTATGGCAAATTAAGTTCCCTGTGGCATGCGTGCTGTGAAGAAAATTTAGGAGCACCCAGGATTTTACGGCAAAATTTGTGCTCTTCCTCCTGGATGCTACCACAGTTAGTAAAGCCCCTGACTTCTGCACCATAGGTGGCAGTTGGAATGCATTGAAGTTTAAAGATCTTAACAATGGCTGATACGATCTCCGAATTCCTAGGCTGGGGCAAGCCAAGTATTATTAGTGGAGTTAGAAAACTTTCTCCTACTGTACGCCACATGGTCAGCCCACAGTCCGTTAGAAGCAAATACCAGCCCTAAATAGGGGAAAGTGCAAGTGCTTTGTAAACAGTCTGAGTCTAAAACAATTGACGTGTTAAGATACTTCTTCGAACCACACGCCATTAAAAAGGATTTTTTAAAATTGGTGCAAAGGTCCAAACAAGCCATAAAATCAACAGAGCCTGTGCCAAAATGCGTAGAGCTTTTGGGGTGCGGCCCATTAGCACTTCATCATCAGCATACAGTAGGGCAGGGAATTTGTTGCCATTAATGCTAGGGACATCATGGATGAGTGTTACCAATGTCTTATTCAGATTGTTAATGTAAAGGATAAAAGAAGAGAGGCCAGGACACAACCCTGCCTGACCTCTCTACCTACCTTAATATCTTTTGATACCTCACCACCCCTAATAATACGCACCCGGGTGTGCAGGTCTTTATGTAAATAAACTAAAAAGTGTACAAGGGACTTGTCCAAGCCATAATTGAAAAGGTTAGTCCAAAGCCGTGACCTGGTGACAAAGTCGAAGGCCGAGGTAAGATCCATGAAAAGCTAAGTATATAGATGATTTTTTAGCTATGGTGTATTTACCAATGATCAGATTGAGGTTGAGGCACTGCTCAATGGTGCCAATGTTACTCCAAACCCCAACTGACAAGGATGTAAAACCTGGTCTTCCTCAGCTCACGGCCTAATCTTATTGTACAGGACCCTCCCCAAGATTTTCAGCGTATTGTCGATCAGGGAGATCGGCCTATAGCAGCTTGGTTTGGAGCAATTACCCTTTTTAAAAATTGACACAATTATACTGGTGGACTATGTGTTGGGTATAGTGAAAACTGTTAGAAGTCCTCTACTTCTAACAAATTAACGAGACCCTAATGGTAACTACACACTCATCGGGGGCTATAGTTGAGACTGGTGCTGAATAAATCGTAGAAAAATGCGCTTCCCATGTCTCGCTGGTAATATTACAGCTGATTCGAGTCAGAGAGTTTCCCAAAGATATCTTTAATGGCCAACCAGAAATCCTTCCCATTTTTTAGCGTAACTGGGCAGGCGAGATTGTCCCAACGCTCCCTAATTATTTCCTCCTTAATAATCGAGATAGTTACTTTATAACATTGTCTGAGGGTTTTAATAAGGGTTCTTGCCTCTAGGGTTTTTAACACATGCCCTTCAAAGACCTCTGTTGGCTGTGGAACAATCAGTATTGAACCAACTAGGGCCAGAATATGTTTCCTTGATGGGCCCAGATAACAAGATGTTAACGCCCACACATAGCTGCGTAAAAGCAGCGACTGCCTCAGAATTAAGTTCCTTAAAAGACAGACAGGTATTAATTAATTCTGGATATGTTCTTACCATCTTACCAGATAAGGCTTTATCTATACCATGCCAGACCAGTCTAAGGTTGTTAGTGGAGATGGACAGATCCCTTGCACCATACCCTTTGTCATAGATCGGCCAGGTTGCAAGACTCAAAGTTAGGTTAATGCGGTTGTGATGCCCATGGACAATAGGAACAACCTCAGCTTTTAGAAGACATTTTTCTAAAAAGGAGGAAATCAAATAAAATCGATGATAGAGGCCGAACCCCTGCCTCTGTACGTAGGTTCTATATGGTTAGCTCTTTTAGATTCTGCAGCAAGCTCCATCACATCCAAAACATTATTAGTACCTTTATAATTTAATAGTTGGCCCCCCCAATTACATAATGGAGCCTTGTTGGTAGGGGAAATAGCAGAATAAATTCTGCTGGGTAGCTTAACATTGAATTCACCCGCTAGACAAATTCCTATAGAGCTAGCAACACTTTTAGACATCTGAAGAAAGGAAATACATGTAAATAGATTAGTAAAATTCATGTTTGGGACACCCTGAAAATCATTATTATAAAAAGTAATTAAACAGACCGAAATCCCCCATTTATAAATGTTTGCCTGGGATTTATCTTTTTTCGTGTAAAGGACCCTTGCACTACCACCTGCCTTGATGTTAATCCAAATTGAGAGACCTCCTGCCGGTCGACCAGAATTTGGGATAGGGACGACAGTATTAAAACATTCAACCCCTCCAGGAATAACTCCTGTGAGGCCCATGTCTCCAGCAACATTAAAAATATCCAGTTTTTGGACTAGCTCCAACCAGTCAGGTAAGTTAATTTGGAAGCCAGACCTGCAACATTCCAGCTTAATATTTTCAAGCTGGGATCAGCGTCGAGCACAATTGGAGTACCAAGTTACGGGAACCGCTGAATGATATACCCTTTCAATTCGACCTGGGCTATGCGAATTAACTGAGTTCACCTTCTACCCCTTTCCAACCTACTTTTAACAGAAGCGGATGTAACTCCATCATTGACTTTGTCTTAATATCTAGTAGATATTCTTGTAACATTCTTTCTTGTAAGACACTCGATAGTCTAAGGAGTGACCACTATCCAATTTGTCTAGTCCTTTTGTTAACAGGTTCAGAGAAAAAATTAGTTAGGAACACATAATATGCTCCTGACATTAGCCTTGCTAGTTCCAATGGATACACGTTAAAGTGGGAAAAAGTCGACCCTGAGGCATTCCTGGTAAGTTTGATTACCAATTCTATTAAGGAAATAAATAGAGATATACCTTTCACAGGACAGGGAGGACAAAGACGTTTTCAATGCTTTTCTTAAGATCTCAGACGAGGCTAGATAACTGCTAACAAGGGAAAAACGCAATGGTTGCCAACCCTCTCAGGGAAGGTTTGACAGTGATCGCACAAAGGCCCACTCTATTCTAAAGAAGGCATTGAATAATACGCCGAGAAGTAGGCATGAAATCAGGCATGCAAGATCATTGTATCGGTTGGCCCTAAGAAAACGTAGGACTACATTTAAAAGGAAAGCATGGGATGCCCTGCCTGAGGCAAGTGTACGCAAGGATAATATTGGTTTTTGCAGAGCGGTTAATGCCCCATTTTTGAATGATGGAGAGATAAATACTATTGACATGGCCATTAGCGGCGAAAAATGGGTGAACTTTTTCACCGGGCTATATATGGATGAGCCCAGTGGTGATAATACGTTAGAGACAGCTGCGATTTGTATTGCTGATAAGGCTGCTCCATGTTCTTTTCCTCTAGAGATTATCATCACCATGGAGGAAGTTACCAGGGCAATTAATGCCTGTGCTTCAAGGAAAGCCCCTAGGCCGGATGGCATACCGGTGGATGTCTAAAAAGCCAACCCTTGTTTATGGGCTCCCCTTCTAACCAACGTTCTCATGTGTTGCAATCGCTATGGGTTAATTCCCAACTGGGCAGATGCGATTGTGATACCCATATTTAAGAAAGGGGATAGAAATGAACCCAGTTGTTATTGTTCGATATCATTGTTGATAGCCTATATGAAAATAGCAGGCATGGTCATTTTAAACGTTTCAATATGTCTTTCGAGCAAGCGTAGGCACTATTGAACAAGGACTTAACCTGTCTTTGATCATCGATAAATACACCAAAGCTAAGAAGGGCAAACTTTTTATTACTTTTGTAGATTTAAGTTCTGCTTTTGATTGTGTAAAACACCTCATGCTGTGGGATACCCTTAAAGACCTGGAACTGGATCCATCCTGATGATGTTTATAATGGAATTATATAGGGGGCAGGAGCAAGAGTACGGTATGGGAAACAGGGAGAATGCTCAGCCAGATTTCCCATAAGAATAGGGGTGAGGCAGGGGTGCATTTAGCCCCCCCTGCTTTTCTCACTCTATATTAATAGCCTAGGACAGTTTCTGGCTGAGAAACAGCATGACTACCCATTTATTAGGGATTCCCCGGTACCTATTCTAGGACACAGTTGGGTCTGCAAAGGTATGTTGCAAATTTTGTTGCATATATGTTAGAGCGAGGTTTAAAGGTGAACATTACTAAGACCTTTACTATGAGTTGTGGGATAAAATCTAGAAAGACCTGTGATATTTTTATTGAAAATAAGGAGGTCGCTAGCACAGTTAAATTTTCCTGTCTAGGCATAATCTTTGGTAGGAAGGGCTCGTGGAAAGGGGCCATGAGTAGCAGAAGCCTGATGTTCTCGAGAGCCAGAGGTGTTGTAATTAACTTCTCGAAAACATTAGGCGGGAGACCTGTTCCGGAGTTAATGGCAATCTATAAGGCTAAATGTATTTCCACAGGGACATATGGGGCCGGCATATGGGGCATAGAATCCACGGACCAAATTCAACGTCACGAAAATACCTTTTTGCGCTACCTCTTGGCAGTCCCTTGATCGACCTCAACTTATTGTTGACATAGGGAACTTGGTATAGCTTATATTTCTGACATTATAAAAACCACTCCCTTGCTTTTATGGCACAAGGTATGGGTGGCGTTAGAGACAGGTTTCAACAGGGACGTAATATTGGATTGTCTTAAATTGGATGGGGTGGCCAATCTGCCACGGATTAATTATATAAAAAGTTTGTCATGTGAGATTGGACACCCAGAATATTTTTATCATCCAAGTAATCTAGAAAGTGTCCCTAGAAAAACCCTTAAGACACATTGTATGAACTATTTGGAAAACGAGCGATGGCTCATTGAGAAAGAAAAAAAAATTGGTCATGGCAAATCAGCTGATGTCCACTTGCCCAGGCATACAACCTTATTTAATACTGGTAGAGTGCGGTTTAATACACATGCTCTTGGCCCGTTTTTGCTACGGCTCTTTCAATAGGATGGTTACATTTCCTGATATTAATGACTGGTCAATACTTCATCCGTCATGTCCATGAGATGAAATTTCTAGATTAACCACGATGCACTGCACTTTATTTTGTAAATAATATGTTATTCCTAGGAAAAAGTTTTTGTTACCCATTTTAAAAAGGTGGAACTTAAAGCAATGTAAAATAGCTTTTTTTTAAACTACAAATGCTGGAAAATTAATATATAATCTTGGCTGTGTTCGGCTTTTTAAAGTTCGTTATAAGGATTCGTAACACCATGTAATACTATCGTAGAGATTTGGTGTCTTTGTATTTTTATAAATACATAGGGACCCATAAGGATGTCGGGCGGATTGCCACCGCCATGCGGGTGGTGGCGATCCGCCCGACATCCTTGACCGCCCGCCACCCATTTCCCCCCCCATATTACTATGGTGGGGGGACCGCGGCAGAAGGAAACACAGAGCGACCGAGACGGAAAAGGGTTTATATGGTGGCGGTGTCTATCAGACACCGCCAGCCATATTAGGATGGGCTTTCGGAGATGCCTTAAAGGCAGGCGGTCTTTACTTTGGGGGCCACCCGGGGGCCCCCATGGTGAAGGCGAGGTGGGGGGGTTCACATGGGGGGTACCTATGGTACCCCCTTGCATTTCAATGTACGGTGCCTGTCATGTTGTGCATTGAAAAGCACAACGTGCATTTTTAACATTGTGGCAGGTGGTGCTGAGAGCACCGCCCGCCACAATGGTAAAAATGTGGGATGTGCCTGCCACTGTGGCGGGCGCATCCTAATTCCCCCCACGGGACCCCCGCCCTTATGGCGGGCGGTCCCGTTGTCCGATAGGGTGGCGGGCGGATCCTATTGTCTCAAATAGTCTTTTAAAATAATGTACTGTTGCTTGTTCACATAAAGTGCTTTTTTTGTACATTACGCTACCTCTGAAGCTTGAAAAATGTATTCTTTTTAAATTGTTTTTATTATTGTGCTTTTATGATTTTATGACTTAAAATCGAATAAAGCTGTTTTTGAATTTGAGTACCAAGTTCACAAGGTGGGGACACAGTTGGTAAGGAAGCTGACTCAGAGATACTAAGGGTGCTAGTGGGGAACACAGTCAATCCTGACTGTCCAAACCAGACATTGGCAAGAACCTGTTATGTAGTAAGAGGGAGGGGGAGCATCATAAAATGTAGCTTCCAAAGTGTGCTTATAAAAATAGCCCAATGGTAAAGCCTATATGCTAGTGGCAATATTGGAGTGGGCCTCCTGTGCCATTATTATCGATTTAGCCACTGACGGGTTACGAAATTTAATGACTATAAAATCCCGTTTGATACTTTTTGGGGACTGCCCCACCCAACCGACTCTGTGTACCATGATGATGTTATTGGTTATTAACGCCCTAAACCCTTTGTGTTTGGATAGCCAATCAACACTTTTGTTATGTAGTTGAGCCCACGTTTCGACTTGATTTACCTTAAATGGGTGCACACCCACCAAGACCACAACGTAGCCCTATTCCCGTTAGGGCTTAACATGCGTGTAGTGTCAGGACCACCCTCACATGATATGCTACCTCCTATGATAACACTGGTCTGGGCTACAATAGATGCACTGGTAGGGGAAATAAGCTGGGGCATGTTTTTAACAAATAAACTTTCAACACCACCATTGTTAAGGGTGCTATTTTCCACGCTACTATGCTCAAGCGTGAAACACTCCTTAACTTTGTTAGAAAAACCGCAAGAATCGATAGATGGAATAGGTTTGGGTACACAGGAAAGAGTGTTAGGATTAGAATTGTGCACATTGTTAAATTGCACATTCAGGGCTGTCCTCCCAGGTATAGCAAGCTCTGTAGAATTATCCTGGGTGCTTGGGTTCGTACCCAGTGACTCAGACTGGCCCAGTCATTCCCTCAAAGTAGCAAAGTGGCTGTTGAGTAGATTTTTTACACGCTCAAAGACAGTATTCACTATGCAATTAATGGTGACTTCTCCGTAACTGCAACTCTCACAGGAAAACAGGCCGGTTTCAGTTTGATTACTAATAGAACGACAAAGTTCGATAGTTGGAGTGTGCACAGAAGCAGCGACAGTCTTGGGAGTTGGAGAAGCACGTATCCATGAACTCAAGGCAGTGCGAGATGTACAAGAACGATTAGGTTGCTTCCTCTTGAGGCTAATAATTTTAGCAGGCTTTCTTTTGCGATTTGCCCCACTGTTAGCCTCATGCGCCGCCATAGGTTCCAGTGGGATCGAGTTTAGCGAGGGATCGTCAATCATAACACCATTGCTGGGCACATCGAGGGAAGCCTCAGAATTAATGTTAGTGCCATTGGATAAAGTAACATTCAAATTTGTACCCATCAAGCTCCTGGGAGGAGCGAGTGCCCCCATGCCGAGAGAGAGAGACGCCTCTCTGTCAATTTGATCTCGTTGGACACAATATTAACAGCCCTTTCCAGCATGCTATCAATGCTTGTAGCGACAGGCCTCGGTGGCGGCTGCCCCCCTCGTGTTCCCATGATTACATCACAGCTGTTAAACCAATATATGCGCTCAATATATGCGTTCTCATTTCAAAAGTTTTGCAGAACACCAGCGACAGAGGGCTTTTCTCGGGTGCAGCCTGCATTGCGGGAGGTGGGCGGAGCTTAAATCGCTCCTCCGAGCGTGAATGCAGCATCATGGCAGCATCAGGGCAGCTGGGAGGTGAAGTAAAGCCTTTCCCCTCATGGCGTGTGGAAACCTGTGGATCCGTTCCCCTCACCGCATTTTGGGTGCAGGCAGGAGGTAGGAGTCATTCCCCTCACGGCACCAATCCCGTTCTTGTTATGCCTCCAAGCATCCCACGCTGCGGGAGGTGAGCAGAGCTTAAATCACGCTTCTGGGCACGAATGCAGCATCACGGTGGCGTCAGGGCAGCTGGGAGATGAAGTACAGCCGTTCCCCTCACGGCAGGTGACAACCTGTGGAGCCGTTCCCCTCACGGCATTTTGGCTACAGGCATGAGGTAGTAGCCGTTCCCCTCATGGCAGCGATCCCGGTCCTGTTATGCCTCCAAGTGTCCTGCGATGCGAGAGGTGGGCGGAGCTTAAATAGCACCTCTGGGCGCGAATGCAGCGTCACAGTGTCATCAGGGCAGCTGGGAGGTGAAGTACAGCTGTTCCCCTCAAGGCGTGTGGCAACCTGTGGAGCCGTTCCCCTCAAGGCATTTTGGCTGCAGGCAGGAAGTAGGAGCCGTTCCCCTCAAGGCAACAATCCTGGTCCTATTATGCCTCCAAGTGTCCTCCATCATAAACCGTGTTGGGGCATATTTTGGCAGTAGCTTACCACGAGTCAGTAAGAGTGGCATAGAGACCGTGCAGAGCACTTCGATTGGTGCCGGAGTACCTTATTTTGGCATTACGAATTGCCTGACTGTTGTATCTCGGATTACATTATTTAGGCATTACAAACTGCCTTATTGTTGCATTACACATTGCATTATTTTTGGATTATGAACTGCCTGATTGTTGCATTACGCCTTGCATTATTTTTGCACTACAAACTGCCTGATTGTTGCATTACGAATTGCATTATTTTGGCATTACGAACTGCTGATTATTGCGTGGTGAACAGCATTATTTTTACATTATGAAGTGCCAGATTCTTGCATTACAAACTGCATAGCATTGCTTTGTGACTGCATTGGATCATCTAGAATTGCTCATTAACACTGCAAGAACCTACAAGAGCTTGCTGGCCTAATAACAGGCCAGGTGAAATATTACAAATACGCATATGTTGGATTTTTATCGTGTGGTCTCATCGTATATCTTTTTATATAAACATATCATTGTTTTTTTTATGAAACTCGTGTGGAGTCCATTTGTGGTGTCATCATTGGGTTACTGAGAGCGGGGTTGATTCTGATGCATGTTGGAAAGCTTCCCGACCGAATCGGTTTGGAAATGGTTTCCGACCCACTCGGATCGGGAGAGTCAGACCGACGGAGTAGGATGCATCCGGATGTTTCCAGATACGATTTGGTTAGACTCCCATTGACTTCAATGGGAGCATATGTTACTAACCGCATTATAATTGGGCCCTTGGTCAGGTTGGGTAGATTATATCTATCCGATGTTGTTTAGCGTCTCAGATACATTTCCAGGGTCCATATTGGGAGCAATCTGATAATTTGGTTCTATCAAACTGCCGCCTACCTCCGCTGTTGTATCCTTGTGAGTAAGATTTTGGTGTATCTCTTTATTTTGCTCTTGTGATATGCTTTCTTTTATAAAGTGCAGTGTGACTGCCCCTTCCTCCCTGACTTTGGCCATGCAAGCTTTATTATCTGAAAATAGAACCAGAGAGATGCAGCTATTTTCATTGTACCATGTGTGCCTGTGCGAGCCAACCCCAAATGTTCTAATGCACCCTCAATATTTTGATCACCCTGAAATTTAACTCAAAGGTTCTGCTCCAGTACCCTTGATCTTGCGATATCAATCACACCATTCTCCTCAACATTAGGCCCACCAACATTAGCAGAGTAATACATTACAGGCACTTCTCAATAACTGAGTTCTAGATCAGGGGAAAGTAAAATGTTTTATTACAAAACCCCCAAATTAAGCATCACAGAGAAATGCAAAATGTGCCATGAAGGCTCAGATACAAAGCACACAGTCAGAAATCAGAATTATTCCAAGTTCCAATATGCAGCAAATTCATGAATGGAATGGACAATGTCCCTAACTAATCGATGTTCAGGAATATCTCTGGCTCACTCCAATACCAAGAGGTTTTTATACATATTTGATGAATAGGTAATGAGCAAAAACTGAAAATTCAGGCACGACTGGTGATAAAGCCGGTTGAGCAAATCAGAATACGGATCGTGACAATAATAATTATAACACTAACCCATTTCTATGGTAAAGGAAATATACCAACAACTTCTTAAGCAACAACACAGTTGGAGATGTACAACACAAACATTTTCTTGCAAAGACTAATACACCCTTGTGCTAGCAAGCCTGCATTGGAAGTTCCAGTGAAAGGACCATCAGAATGTTACATTAGGAACACAAGGAAAGTTTCATTCACAATACAGGCTTTCTAAGGAAAATAATCCAATTGTGTCATAGTGTCCTGTGCTACATGAAAACTGTGATGAGGGAGGACATGCAGGGTGACATTGAATGGGAGGGGACATGAGCAGGAGTATGATGAACAGAACACCAACACAGCATCCATTTGTGAATAAAATGATGTCTTTATGAAAATGTGGCACAAGTAAACTATTTTAATAAACACATATAAATCTTCAAATGAAATTGTTTCAAGTGCAACATTATTAATTCATTGGTTACAACTATATTCATTATAAGAATCATTAGTATTCAAAAATAATTTGTCAACCAAAATATCACATTTAGAAAAATATTTAACATGCCAAAATTATTTGTCAAATGGGTATTTGGCTCCCTAATGCGCTCAGTAGTGTCAGTTGAGGTTGTAAACCAGGATTGAGCTGACAACATTGATTCTTATGTTGCAAATATTTTATTTAGTTTGCTGCAGATTGGATATTTATGTGACTTTAGACTGTACGTTAGGGTGTTTTGGGGTATTAATGGAGGGGGGCAAGGGGCCTCTGCTCTGCTTTTAGCCTCCTCCACTCCACTCTTCCCCTTTGGCTTCAGTTTTCTTCTGCCCTCCAATGATGTATGTAATTACATATGTCACTTCCAGATTTCAAACAATCTGGTGCGTCAATGTTGATGCTCTAGAATCCAAGTTTATTCCAATCCAAACATGACCACTAGCAGGCATTACCACTGGACTCTCAGGAGCGCCGCTCTCATAGATGGTGCTAAGGGTGGGTTTAGGGCATAGCTTCAGAAGTGTTATCATGCTATTCAGCCATGTCTCCTCCAATTTTCACTTAATGTTTAATTAATGAAATGTAGGGACAGAACACAGTCAATAGACTTAAAAAAATAGATTCTTTTTAGTACACTCGTGACTCATCGATTGACTGTTTGAGGAATTAAAAAACAATATTTCTATTTGAACCTACCCTACATTTTAATTAATATGCACACTTTTATTTAAAAATAAAAATGTACTTGTTGTTTACTAATTCCATGCACTGCGTTGTGTTATTGACTGAATACTGAGAGTATTGTTAAGGGTTATTCCAAATGATAACATAAAAAGTATTGATCTGAGAAATTCACTGAAATAAAATGTTCAGTAAAACAATTTAGCATTATTGATAATGAACTTTTGTTTTTGTCTTACTACAGATTTCCCAATAAATGTAATATCCTCTGCTTGTTCGTATCCTCTTATTGTAATAGTTTTAAATGTAGTTGTTCCTGTTATTATTCATTAACTGCACTTGCATCTAAAACATACATAATGTTGTAGTTAACAGTGCTTTATTATGTTTTGTTTTGCTAGCATTCATTGTGTGTTTTGTTTTACTTTTAACTTAAAGAAGCTATAAACATAATTACAGTCATAATTTTTAACTGTCTTCTGGTACCCATGCAGAGCATACACTAACAGCTCTACTTATAAATGTTATGGCTGCAAGAAATGTATTTCATCTGACTGATAACTCTTAAATACTGGTATGAAATGTACATACATAACAGGAATTGCATTTTATTTAATAAACTGGATTAATTCATTTCAGCCATTGCTTAGCAATACAAAATATACTAATTGATTATAACCATGATAGGCGTTAACGATCAGACTAAGTACCAGGCCTCCATTTCTTACTAAATTCAAAGACTTAGGGGTCTATTCACAAACTGTATTTTGTAGTATGTATAGTAGTGCTACAGTACTACTGCTAAATGCTCTACAAAATGCTAAACACAAACTTACGAGTATAAATCTCCACGTCTCCTATCTTTTCTATGGGGGAATCCTCATTCATGTAAGTTTATTACTTTGTAGTAAATGTGGGAGGGATCAGGGCGAGTGGCTGAAAAAAGAGGCATACTTACTACTAAGGGCCTGATTCTGATGCGGTTAGGAAAGCATTCCCACCTAAGGCCTGATTCAGATGCGGTTAGGAAGGTCTCCTAACGGCATTTGCTCCTCCCAAATCGGATCCGGAACGTGTCTTCCCGACTAAGGGCCCAATTATGATGCTCCCATTTAAGTCAATGGGAGTTGAACCAAATCGTATCTGGAAACATCCGGATGCATCGTACTCCCTCGGTCGAACTCTCCTGTTCCGAGTGGGTCGGAAACCATTTCCAAACCAATTCAGTCGGGAACCTTTCCAACCCGCATCTGAACCAGACCATAAATGGGGAGGGTTTAGAACAGTTTGAAGAAAGGTTTAGCAATGGTTAGGGAGGGGTTTTTGGGACTGACATTTACCCACCCACAAAAGAGTAAGCCCATTGCTATTGACATGCTAAACTTATAATGTTACCACAGCCTAAAAGGGAACAAAAACAATACTAACATTCTCTGGCTCGGAACTGGACTAAGTCCAGCACCCCACATGGCCAATCACTGGTACTGCAACAACCTCCAGGAGAAAATAACGGCAGTAGGGACTTAATATAAAACCTCATAGGAAAAAATCTTGAATTAAATTAAAATATTCAAAATAGTTCAAAATACAAATAAATATATTTTCATGTTTAAAATAAATGTTAAATGAAGGACATATAGGGGTCGATTCCGATTCGGGAAAGCAATCCGTACCTCGATCCGTATTCGTAGCCGTTTCTGTACGAATTGTACAAAACCGTACGAATCGCGTAGTACGATCCATAGGAAAAGAATACCTACGAATGTCAGCGAACTGTACGACAAACGAGGTTAAATCCGTACGACATAGAGCCGCACAGTGAACCGTACGATTCGTAAACATGCCGTACGACCCGCCAAGTACGATCTGGACCGGGGACCGAGATCGCGATTCGTACGAAAAGCGGCGAATGAGCAATTCGTACGGAGAACCACACATACACATACGCACCATATACCTGTGATCATGGGGGTACGCATCGTACCCCTATGCTCTGCACCCCTACACACCGTACACCAACACACTGTACACCTACGCTACATACACCCATGCACGTACCCCGATGTTCCATATCCCGATGTACCGTACCCCTATGCTCCGTACCCCGACACACCGTACCAGTTCGCACCATACCCCTGCGATCATGGGGTCCACTCGCGTACCCGGGGGAGTCCGTTTCGCACGCGTTTAGAGTCGAAATGTGCTTTTACAGATGTTTTAAAGTCCCGTAGAGAAAGAGTCGTACGGAGTGTTGTACTGACGAATCGTACTTGCTGATTCATAAAAAGCTGCCTCGATCCGTACGAACATCGCGTACTGCGTGTTCCGAGTGCGATCCGTACGGTTTCTTGAATCGTATGGTCTTTTATACGATTCGTATGGAGAATTGCCGCGTACTACATCATACGGACGGGTACGGTTCTGCGTACGAATCGTACAGGAAAAACGCTCCGTACGGCGATTCGGACTGGATTTTACCGAATCGCAATCGGCCCCTTAGTATTACAATTCTATTTTAAGACATTTTTTAAACTCTACATTACAGTGACATTAATTTTCATTAAAATGTAAATAAACTGCTTTTCATGAATTCTATAGATCAAGTTTAATACTTATTAATGCATAATAAAAATATTTGTATTACTTTACAAATGAATTTTTTTTATTTAAAACTTCAGTAAAATATGTATTATGTTTTAAGTAATTATTGTATTATAATTTTAAGCCATTTAATGCACAACATAAATAAATAATATTATTCTTTTTTTTGGTCAGTGTACAGGAGTAGTACATGTGTTTAGAGTAATGGGATGGGTAGTGTCAAGGTGTAATAAGGAGATTTTAGGCCTCAGGAATGGGATGTGTATTTCATTAGTAAGGAATTTGTTGGGGCTTAGGGGTGTATAAAATACAGTATTAGTAAGTTTTTAGGGTTCAGGAACAGGTTGCCTATAGGGGTAAGAAGGACTTTTTAGGGTTCAGCAGTGGGTTATGTATCACTAGTAAGGGAATATAAATGGTTAGTGAATTATGTTTCTAAATCAAAATGCAAATGTAATTTACGTAAATTATATTGTAATGTAAAGATTTTTTATCAATTTAAGTAGAATTTTAAAATTAAAATTAGATTCAATAAACTAAATATAATTTGCATAAATAAATATATTTTAGTGTTGAATTTCTATATTTTTTTATTGACAGACTTGTAGTGCACGCAGCTATCCTGAGGGGTTTCCTGGCACAGGATAGAGGCAGATAACGGTAATCCCAACAGACAGCTAGAAAAGCCAAGACTTCAGATTCTTACGAAAAGCAATATACATGTAAATTAAGGAATCATTAGTAAAAATTATTATTACAATAAATGAGTTAAATTATAAGGAGTTGAAAGTAATACTTACTTATGTACCTGAGAAGAACTAGAGATGTAAAGGCATGCAAGTTAATGGTATAAATGAGGTCCCGCAAAATTTCAATTATACCAGAGTAATCAGAGTAATTTTGATAATTCTGCATTACTCTTGAACAAGGAATTACTGATAATTACACAATTACTCCTGCCTTCGCAATTAGGAGAAAGACATTCTAAAGTGAGAGTACATTTAGTGAGCCTGAGTGGCCGCTCATACTCGCTATTCGTGTTCTGCTGCGTTTAGTACTATTTCTTCATGCAAAAATGCATCCTCACATTGACTGTGGATGCAAGGGTGCATTTTTTGTCGAGAAAATAGCTCTAAAAAGCCAGAAGTAAGTAGGGGATAAATCCTACCCCAAGAGCACATTTAGTGAGTGCAAGCAGCTGCTCACACTCGTGTTTTGTATTCCTGAGCATTTAGACTTTGTGAATTCTTCCCAGACATTCACAAAATAGAGGAATTAGGTGTGCTTGAATGGGCCATCTGCTGGTAGGACAGGGGTGGCGTTGAGCAAAGCCCCACTTGCAACTGAATAGGGTGTGCTCTGCCTTCACACACAGGACCTATCACCTTCTCATTGTCTCTGCAACCAACTTGAAGCCATAGTAGGGGACACAGAAAATTCCATGCACTTCGAAGAGCCCCTCCGGAAGATTCTCCCATTTCCAGAGGAAATTGGACTTTCAGACACACTCTCCAATTCACTTTTGGAATTGTTTAAAGATTCTCAGAGGATTGCCTGCGACTGTCCTGCTGCACACTCTGCAAGACTGCTTTGCTGTACCTGTAAGGACTGCTTTGTTGCCTGGAGCCTGATGAGCAAATTCCAAAACTGAGGACTTAGAAAACATCTTTCCAAAAACTGCTCTGAGAACCTGGAGGAGACCTGTTAACTATTCCAACTCACAATCCTGTTTAGCCCCTGTAACTGTGTTTGGCTACAGCTTTCTGCCTCGTCCCAATGGAGATTTTTGACTTCCAAAAAAGTGGCTGGGGGCCTGATTTAGATTTTTGTGAACCCGATCGAGCAGCCGATTTTACGTTGATTTCCCTACCCACCTACTAGGAGGTTGGCCCACTCAATTTAGATGCTGATGGGTCTATGGACAATAATCTGTCTGAGTACAGCCTTTTCCGTCAGAATTTTCCTTCTGCAATGATGGTGGCATAAGCAAAAGCAGCAGTCAGAGGGAGTCCATCCAAGATTTCTGCCGGGACAATAACAATGTGCCTTCTCGCCAACGTAACTGAGTTGGCGGTGGCGATGGGATATAAGGTAGAAACTGACCATTTCTCTTTTTTACACTTCCTCTTTCATCATGAATCCGATTGTCCAAGTACTTCCTTTGCTGCTGCTACTTGACCATGAAGCAAATCGACCTCGTCGTCCCTGGAATTGAAGGTATGTGTCTTTTTTGCTTGTTTCTTTTTGAATCGTCTATTTAGATTAGCTCTGGACTCTTGCATTTTTAAATCTCTCTAGCAAACAATATTTTATTAATATGTAATGCATATGCATTTAATACTGTCATTTAAGAAATTTAAAGAAATGTACTTGTATAATTGTATTTTATTTTCAAATCTGTGCCAGCTGCCTTCATGATAATGGACACTTACACAAAAATAAACATCAATAAAAATCTAAAAGTGTTTATACAGATAAGTTTAATTATTATTTATAAACTATCAAATTATAAACACATGCATTATTAATTATTGGAATAATTTAAATTTAATATAATGTAGAACTTGCACTAGACGCGGTGAAACTTATTTGTAAAATTAACTGTAAAATCAATGTTAGTTCTAAACTTAAATCATTTTATATATTTATAAATGTAACATTTTCCCTTGGCTGGTGCATTTTCTGTATTCTATATTACATTTTAATAGTCTCTTAATTTTTTTAAAGTTTAAATAAACATACCTATATTAACGCAAAATGGTATCCATTATCCTGATGAATGCTTGCACCAGAATTTAAATGTCCATCCCATTATTTCTTTTTACTATTGTATGGACTTTACAAATTAGACATTTAAAAAACATGTTGTATTTCCTGCCATAATTGTATGTAAAAACATGTCATTCCCATTTTCATCATTAACATTTCTAGGAACCAATGAAATGTAAATAAAAAATAATGATAGGACAAACTTTGTCAAATGAAAATATTTTTATTAACAAATGAGATACTTCACTCATTATATATTTTATTTAATGCAAAACATAAAATGGTAATAAAAAGCCTTTCCCGTCACAACAGGGTATCGTAGTGTTGCCCAAAATGTGCCTCCTATACATACTGCCAAAGGGTAACCTCCTAAGGAAGGGGCATCTATTGGGTACACAGCAGGCACCTCAAGGATTTTTCTTGGGAGGGTTGGATTTAGGTTTGACAGGGGCTAGGGTTAGTTAAGATGTGAATTCAGGAGGAGGAGTACAAAGGATAGGGTTTTGGAGGTGGAGGGAGCTGGAGTGGGTAATGTGTGTATGTCTGTAAGTTTTGCTGTTGCATGTGGGTCTGGTGTATGTTGTGTATGTTTGGCTGTATTTTTCTGCAGGCACTTGAGGCCATATGTAGGTGGGGTAATACTGGTCAGTAACGGTGAAATTTGGTAAATTTTACCGTTACCGACCGGTATTTAGGGATTTGAGATGTAGGAGGCTGCAAATAAGGAATCGGTAATTTAGTGATTTCTTTTTTTAAGGAATCAGTAAATTACCAATTCCTTAAAGCCTATGTAGGTAGCACTCAAGTGAGTGCATTTTAGCCTTAAGGATTCGTTATTTACCACCAACTACAAGTTGGCGGTAAATATTGAATTTCAATAAAACAGGTGTGTGGAGGGTCAAGGGGTGTTATTTAGCGACCTGTCACCTTATGCCCCTACTCATAAACTAACAACAAAAGAAGGTGACCAGGTCATGGGTGGTGTGTCGACATGATGATACCAAAGGATAATGGGGGAGTGCGTACCAAAGAGTTGAAAGAGTCACTAGTGGCCAATAAAATTCCCATCTGACCACCCTCTTGGCGGAATTTCATCATCTGGGAATTGTAAATCGACTAAGGCACCGTCCAAACCATGAGGTAGCGGTGCGGAGGTAACTGTCGATACATTGGCCATATTAGTGCTCAAACAAATCATACTGGTGAAGTGCAGTGCTTAGATAACGATGTGTGAATAAAATTGGCTACCTAGAACAACAGGGAATATTTAGTGTAAGATGTCTAGGTGTCAAAACGATAAAAACCCGCCTGGTTGTCAAAAACATGGGACAACATTATGGCGATGTGAGACGGTCAACATGTTTCAGCCGGTTTGAGCATTGCTCCGGCTTTCGTCAGGACCTACATTGACAAAATGCTACTGCAAGAAAAATACACATAAACACACAAGGATGTATAAGCGTAGAGTATGAAGTTGCTATCTGGATACTATTATATCTACCAGGAACTTGGATCCCAAATGTCTGCTGGAGACAGTAAGAGTTCTTCTCCCTGTCAACAAAACACAAAATGAAGGTATAAAGAATCTACGCACTGGCTTACATACAACCCCACTACCACCCAGTAAACATACAGGAAGACACACATGCGGCAATAATTTACATCCCGCATTTCGGGAAAGCATACTAGCTTAATCATTCAGAGGCATTTCCTGCAAATGATACTCACCCAGCATTGTGTGGGTGATGGCCTCACCTCGCCCGGCAACCGCTCGGGAAAAACTGAGGCCCCGCTCTAGAGTGTAGAAGAAAATGGACACAGTAAGTACCAAGTTCCACTGTGTCCTGCCAATTGGCTCTACACGTGTAACCTAAAAAACGTGTGGGACATTGTGCCTCTTACCAAACTCGCCCCCCGCACAAGACCAACATTTCCATCAGAAATGAGTTTATTATTGGCTGAAATTCTCCCAATTTCAGCCAATAATAAACTCATTTCTGCATTGGTTACTATACCCATTTTGAGGGTCACTATGAATCAGATGGAAATGTTGGTCTTGTGCGGGGGGCGAGTTTGGTAAGAGGCACAATGTCCCACACGTTTTTTAGGTTACACGTGTAGAGCCAATTGGCAGGACACAGTGGAACTTGGTACTTACTGTGTCCATTTTCTTCTACACTCTAGAGCGGGGCCTCAGTTTTTCCCGAGCGGTTGCCGGGCGAGGTGAGGCCATCACCCACACAATGCTGGGTGAGTATCATTTGCAGGAAATGCCTCTGAATGATTAAGCTAGTATGCTTTCCCGAAATGCGGGATGTAAATTATTGCCGCATGTGTGTCTTCCTGTATGTTTACTGGGTGGTAGTGGGGTTGTATGTATGCCAGTGAGTAGATTCTATATATCTTCATTTTGTGTTTTGTTGACAGGGAGAAGAACTCTTACTGTCTCCAGCAGACATTTGGGATCCAAGTTCCTGGTAGATATAATAGTATCCAGATAGCAACTTCATACTCTACGCTTATACATCCTTGTGTGTTTATGTGTATTTTTCTTGCAGTAGCATTTTGTCAATGTAGGTCCTGACGAAAGCCGGAGCAATGCTCAAACCGGCTGAAACATGTTGACCGTCTCACATCGCCATAATGTTGTCCCATGTTTTTGACAACCAGGCGGGTTTTTATCGTTTTGACACCTAGACATCTTACACTAAATATTCCCTGTTGTTCTAGGTAGCCAATTTTATTCACACATCGTTATCTAAGCACTGCACTTCACCAGTATGATTTGTTTGAGCACTAATATGGCCAATGTATCGACAGTTACCTCCGCACCGCTACCTCATGGTTTGGACGGTGCCTTAGTCGATTTACAATTCCCAGATGATGAAATTCCGCCAAGAGGGTGGTCAGATGGGAATTTTATTGGCCACTAGTGACTCTTTCAACTCTTTGGTACGCACTCCCCCATTATCCTTTGGTATCATCATGTCGACACACCACCCATGACCTGGTCACCTTCTTTTGTTGTTAGTTTATGAGTAGGGGCATAAGGTGACAGGTCGCTAAATAACACCCCTTGACCCTCCACACACCTGTTTTATTGAAGTTTATGAGCAACCGCTAGGTTGCGGGTCCATATAGATTGGGGATGTAAACACATTCCGTTTACCCCTTAGCTCACCTGAATTAATTGAGGGACCGTGCCTCTGCCTGCCTCGTTCACCAGTCCTTGACCGACTACCTTCGAAGTATTGTTCCATACTTCCTATCGCCATGTTCTGTAGATACTAGCAACTAACTACTAGGTATTTGTCTGAAATATGCTCTTATATCGCTTCTCTAAAAAATTGAAATACAAGGCGTCGTGATAACCTGTTTTACACTTCATTTACAAAACAACACGCATGCGCAGGGATTTCATTTTCTGCCCCGACCGAGGCTACCACTAGAGCGCATGCGCATAGGTACCAAAGCTGTCCTTTTGCTGTATGAAGAAACGCTCACTACATTGCTTCCGCGATTATTTAGATAGAAGGTCTTTGCCCTCTGTATTCGTTTTGGGATTCAAAAGCTTTCGTGACTAAAATAACCACGTAATCCCTTCATTTTATTTCACGCATGCGCAGGGACACACAGCCCCTCCTGGATAGTATCACCAGATGACCGCATGCGCAGAGAGCTCGGCGCTCTCTCTGTTTGATAGCTTTTTGTTTAATACAACTAAGCGGTCGGTTTTTAGGATAACATGGAAAACACCTAATCCTTTCCTGAAACGCTACATGCACATTGCAGCCCTGGTGAGTACGGACACGCACATTATGGACTGATCCCAGGGGCGCACCCATTTGTCCGCGGTCGTCACTTCCTGTGTCTATACGTACCTAACCGGCGCCGTTATTTAAACCGTGAGGGTTGTCCAGCCGGCACCTCCACTTCCGCTCGATCTGAGCGCGGGGTACCGACGGACAGGTAAGCCCAGTCTGGCCTCATCTAAAGTTATTTCTCGAGCTCTTACTTAATTATGGGCAGAACTAATATAGTCGGGAGGAGTATGTAGTGCGTCCTTAGCCCTCGTATCTGTTCAGGGCTGTCCACACTTTGGCCCCTTCTATTTGAGACCCAGACCAGTTCTGAGTCTGTGGTCTCCCCTTGTATCTATGTAGTATCATTCTGAGTAGCAATCACGAGTTTTAGCTATGACTCATTAGAGAATTTCAGCCAATAATAAACTCATTTCTGCATTGGTTACTATACCCATTTTGAGGGTCACTATGAATCAGATGGAAATGTTGGTCTTGTGCGGGGGGCGAGTTTGGTAAGAGGCACAATGTCCCACACGTTTTTTAGGTTACACGTGTAGAGCCAATTGGCAGGACACAGTGGAACTTGGTACTTACTGTGTCCATTTTCTTCTACACTCTAGAGCGGGGCCTCAGTTTTTCCCGAGCGGTTGCCGGGCGAGGTGAGGCCATCACCCACACAATGCTGGGTGAGTATCATTTGCAGGAAATGCCTCTGAATGATTAAGCTAGTATGCTTTCCCGAAATGCGGGATGTAAATTATTGCCGCATGTGTGTCTTCCTGTATGTTTACTGGGTGGTAGTGGGGTTGTATGTATGCCAGTGAGTAGATTCTTTATATCTTCATTTTGTGTTTTGTTGACAGGGAGAAGAACTCTTACTGTCTCCAGCAGACATTTGGGATCCAAGTTCCTGGTAGATATAATAGTATCCAGATAGCAACTTCATACTCTACGCTTATACATCCTTGTGTGTTTATGTGTATTTTTCTTGCAGTAGCATTTTGTCAATGTAGGTCCTGACGAAAGCCGGAGCAATGCTCAAACCGGCTGAAACATGTTGACCGTCTCACATCGCCATAATGTTGTCCCATGTTTTTGACAACCAGGCGGGTTTTTATCGTTTTGACACCTAGACATCTTACACTAAATATTCCCTGTTGTTCTAGGTAGCCAATTTTATTCACACATCGTTATCTAAGCACTGCACTTCACCAGTATGATTTGTTTGAGCACTAATATGGCCAATGTATCGACAGTTACCTCCGCACCGCTACCTCATGGTTTGGACGGTGCCTTAGTCGATTTACAATTCCCAGATGATGAAATTCCGCCAAGAGGGTGGTCAGATGGGAATTTTATTGGCCACTAGTGACTCTTTCAACTCTTTGGTACGCACTCCCCCATTATCCTTTGGTATCATCATGTCGACACACCACCCATGACCTGGTCACCTTCTTTTGTTGTTGGTAAATATTGAATACCTTTGAAAAGGCAATTTTTTGCTTTTTTCTCAGTGCCATATGGCAGACATACATGCCTTTAGGGCATGTACGTGCGCCACATGTGCACACATGCACGATTCAGGAGTGCAACAGGGTATCAATGTGACACCCTGCCACCCTTGAATATGTTCCCCCTATCACCGATTCAGTATTTACCCGAATCGGTAATAGTGAATGGCTTCCCATTCATTCCTATGGGCCTCCAGGCCATGAATGAATGAGAATTACCGAATCAGTAAATACCGATTCGGTAATATGGAATATTACCGAATTGGTAAAATTTCCTGAATTTTTAGCTACATACTATTTACTGATTCTGAAATACCAAATCAGTCACATTCGGTGTTTCAGAATCGGTAAATAGAGATTACCTACATATGGCCCTAGGTGTTTGGGTTAGTGTGTGCATTTGGTTTTGGTTGGTGTTGTTTTGAGTGTAGGTGTGCTTTTGTGTGAGTGTTTTGGTTTAGATGTGTGTCCTGTTGAGGTGGTTAGTGTGGTTGTGGTACATGTCTTTTCTTTTACAGTTGCATGTGGGTCTGGTGTATGTTGTATATGTTAGTATGTGTGTGGTGTAGCTGGTATTTGTGATTCTGGTGAGGATGTGCATTTGGGTTTTGTTGGTGTTTTGCATGTAGGTGTGCTTTTGTGTGAGTGTTTTGGTTTGAGTTTTGCTATTGAAGTGGTCGGTGTGGTTTTGGTGGGAGCTTGTGAGTGTGGTGTTGGTTGTGGGTGTGATGGTGATTGTAGTGCTTGTGAGTGTGTTGGTGGTTGTGGGTGGGCTGGTTGTTGTGGTGTTTATGGGCATGCTGGAGGTTGTGGTGTTGGCTGTGGGTGTGAAGGTGGTTGTGGGGTGGTTTGGGTGTAGTTTCAATAGGGTGTATATGTTTGTGTGTGTTTGTTTGTGTTTCCCTGTGTGTTTGTGTTCATGTGTGTGCTGCTTGTGTCTGTTAAAGTGGGTGCACACAAAGATAGGGGTATGCTTGGGATTGGGGTGGGAGTTGTGATTTGGGTGTAAGTTGGAATTTATGTGGGAGTAGGAATTTTGATTGAGGAAGGGACCTGAGTTGGGGCAGAAGGTTGGGCTGGTTGGGAGGCTGCAGTGAGTGAGGAGGCCAGCAAATTGAACTGTGAATGGCATATAGAAATGCAACTGATTGTTGCATTTGGCAACTAAGGCCATGGATGCCATTCACTATCGCAGTCTGGCCTACAGAGATGCTGCGTAAGAGGTCAATAGCCTCCTCACTCAGCACAGCCAGGGTGTCAGGGGCAGGGGGTGAGGTGCCTGTTGCCAAGAAGACCCCGGCTGTTTTAGAGGGTGGAGACGGGTCTCTGGGTGGCAGACAAGGGTACAGTTGGTGCATCTGCTGTAGGGTCTTCCACCACTAGGACTGGTCACTTATGGAGGCCTCTGATGATGATGAGGAGGTAGTGGCCTCTGTTCCATTCCCTTTACCCTCCATGCTACAGTGTCCATTGGTGTCTGATGTCTCACCACCAGAAACACAGTGGCCAGCAGCTTCCCTGTCTTTGTGGCCAATGTCCCATTTGCCTGCACTTGAAGATGTTGAAAATACATATACAATAGTTTTATTGCATCTGTGTAAATAGAACTGATCCTAAACGTCTTTCTCAAAACATTTTCTAAATTTTCATATTTCACTTGCCTCAAGGCTTTCAAATTTGGTTTAATATTATCATTATCTCAATCATCTAGGGAACATCTTCAAAAACAATTTGGCCACAGTTTTGTAATTTCCCATTATTGCTCCTATCTTAGTTTTGATCATTCCCTTAACCATGTTCAATGCTCTTCAGAAACAGTTCAACATCTCTGAATGGTTCTGTTTGGTTGTTTTGAATAGTGAACTTATGTCACAAAAAATTATATAAAGCAAAAATCCCTCTCTACATTGTGTGTACAAGGCAAAAAAGCAGATTTATTTTATTTAAAAATATGAATAAATGTGTGTTAATATCAACAGCAATGTTGTACCAATAACTGTATAAACTGAAAGCCTGTTTCTTTCGCTTTGGCATTTGACAATTGTAACACTTACTTCAAGTAAGTACTTAAGTTGCTTATTAATGCATCACACCCTAAGGATTTACAGCTGTTGAAGAAATTCAAGAATAATTGTGTTGGTATTTTCAAATTACTTTTATGGTATATGTAAAATGCATAGGGCTTGATATATTTCTTATTTTTTTTCTAATCTGCTATAGTACTGAGCAAATACATTTCACTTTACACTCAAAATAATTGTATATACACTGATTCAGATGTACTTTTAAAATAAAATGCAAATCACAATGTGAAAAAGATCAAACCTTGATGTATTTCAAGGATTTCATAATGAGTCATTGTTGTGCCTCATTCAGAGCTTTCCAGATGGATTAATCCATCATATATGTGACGGAACGTTCTATTCTGCAAATGCCCCTCTAACTAATCTATTTTTGTTCATAATTGATTTATCATCCGAACATTACAAATGGCATAATAATAATGTTTGGGGTATGTCTTACTCTGTCACCAATACATGCACATTCATGTCTGTTTTTAAAAAATATATGCTTATCAAATTCATTTTTCAAAAAACAGAGTGGCTTACATGCACATTTGTGAATCAGTAAGACATCATGCAAATATCTCACTTTTAACATAAATGTAATTGCCTTATTTAGTTAAATAAAATTATAATATATTTTTAATACAAAGGGGTCGATTCGGATCCGGGAAAAACCACTCCGAATAGCCATACGGAGCGTTTTTTTGTATGAATCGTACCCTGCAACGTCCCCCGTACGTACGACGAAGTACGATTCGTACCAGGAGCAGGACTCCGTACGAATCGTTCAGAGTCCGTACGAATCAAATCCCCGTACAAATCTCCCTCAGACGTGGACCGTACAAATCGCGTCCTCATCCCCCGGTCCGGATCGTACTCGTCGGTTTGTACGGCATGTTCACGATTCCTACGGAGAGGGGTCCGGATACGAATCGTACGGACGATTTTTTTCCCGAATCAGAATCGGCCCCAAAATGTAGCCATTTATTCTTATGCTTCTAGTCACTTTGGCAGACATACTCACTATTGTTTGTTTACTATTCCAACTCTCAAAGGTGATGTTTGGAACACCCACTGTATCATAAGTGCATTCTATGCTACATCACCTCTAACAGGACTAATATAACAGCCTTCACAATTGTGACGGAGCATAACACCAGACATAATATTACATTTTGGCATGTTTGGTACATCAAACTCATGTATCATTTTGGTTAAGCTCATAACAGTCCTTTGGTATTGATCAGAAAGATATTCTAATCATTTTTTTCCACAAATTAATATACGAAACACATCATCATACACCTTGTGCAAAACTTACATAGTCAAGAACTCTTCTTGTGCATTGGACATGTGGCCACCTTTATGTTGATGTGAAAAATATCAAACAGCAAAGTTGCCTGAATTCACTGTGTGCACACAGTGGATTCAGGCACCTTTGCTGCTTAATCTTTTTCATATCAATTCCAAATGTCGGATGGGCTGCCCACAATTACTTTGCAGCACACAATATCAGTCAAGCCAGGTGAACCTTAACTACATCACATCTTTACTTTGACTTTACCTATTGTGGTGTGCTTCGCTAGCATCATACAGTTTTGACCTTTATGTTGATGCCATAATTTGTTGCTGTAACAAAGTATACTTATTTTAAATGAAAACTCAAAAAAGTTCTTACACCCCCTTGCTGCTGCTGTTGAGCTCTCAACTGTCCATCAAGCTGGGGATAGGCCACCTAAAGAATGCAGGCCACTAGGGAGGTCAGGGTGTGGCACTCACGCTTAGCATATTGGAAGGGCTGGCCGAGTTGGACTTCTGCTGATTTCTGTGTCCAGTGTCATAGGACCTCCCATCGCCTCCAGCAGTGAATGCTGGGCGCTTGTAAACCACCAGGGTCCTCACCTTCTGTGCGATGACCTTCCAAATGTCCTATTGATGAGAGTTGACCTGTATGGACACATAAAATAAATAAAATAAAAAATAGTTTTGTAACTTTTGTTTGTTTGTATTGATGTAAAAAAATTAAGAAACCAATCACAAGCTTTTTCAAAAAGATAAATAACATATTTTTTTAATTAGCTTTTTTTAGTAATGTGTTGAGTACTTTTATTCCTTGTTATGCCCTATTTTTCTATTTAAGGCCAGTGACATCATCTAGGCGAAGTTATTTGTGGGATAATACAAATATCAAAAATCATTTTTCTTTGTAAAAAAATATATACATATGTCAATTAGTAATAAAAATGTAATATATTTTCTAAATTAATGTATTGTTAGTTTTGTAGATTTCACATACAATTATTAAATATAAAACACAAAAAATAGGGCGTTAAACACACACCACATACTAATTTTGTGTTGATATCTAATTATAATGTGTTTAAAAATAAACACCATAATTTTTCAATGCAATTTAAAAATACCAGAAACTTCAATTTGATCACTACACTTCACTCCGGAACTAAAAGGGACATTCTAGCCTGAGTTTAAACAAAAAAAAGTTAGTCAGAATTACATTTTCATTTTAAACATGTACCTGTTCCTCTGGTGAGCCATACAGCAGGCTCTATAGAGGCAGAACCTCAGTAGCCAGCAACTCCAACTCCTCTGGAAAGAAGTTTGGGGCCCTGTCTTCTGCTTTTCCTGGCATTGTGGCACCCAGAGGTTGGAAAGAGCAGCAATAGTTGAGGAGGTGTTGTTGGCTGCAGTGTTAGGAGGCAAGTGAGGTTTGTTTGAAACACTGCGTATATTATCTACATGATGTGTGTGAATGTCAACGGAGACGGACACATCCATTGGTTTTCATACATTGCTTTTAAACATGTTATCCTATGGCTGTATCCATCGTGGAGTTTTACAGTCACTACCCTGTCAACTTCCGCCGAATTCCACCTAATTGTAAATATCCTGATGGCGAGGTATAATAAGAAATGTGTAAATAATACTTTTACAATGAATTATTTACACAATTCTTGAAAAAAATGAAGCCATATCAACATTTGTATTTTTTTTAAAGAAAATCATAACTAAATATTGTTCTAAGTTATGTTAAAAACAAAATATATATGTACAAATACATGACAATTGTGTAGTATATCAAAAAATGTTTGTGAATTTTATAAAGTACTTTCCATTTTAGAATGCAGACATATGAAGCCAGGGAGGGTGAGAAGACAACAGCCTGAGGTTTTTAGACCATTTCCAGACCTGGCCCCCATGGAAGAATGGGATATTATAAAAACAAAATCAGATTGAATGGGCAAATAGTTATTGATTTATGTCATCAGGTGGAGCCTGATCTTTTGCCTCTCAATAGGAATCCTTCATCAATAACACCACAAATAGTCAAAATCCAGACAGTACGTCATTTTGTGGCCACAGAATCATGTCAATGTAGTGTTGCAGTATCAGGTGGAATGTCACAACCAAATTTCAGTGGTATGCTACAAGAAGTTCTTTCTTCAATGATGAGACCAATCAACAGCTTCATACAGTTTCCACAAAATTAGTATGTTGCTAAAATGAAGGGAGATTTTTATGCTTTGGGCGTCTACCATATATGGTTGGAGCAATTGATGGCACACATAATGCCTTAGTGTCACCACACAACAGAGAACAACTGTACCGCAATCAAAATAATTTCCATTCAATCAATGTGCAAGTTGTCTGCTTACCAGATTTGAGCATCACAACTGGAGTGCAAATTCAATAAATGTGCATTTAATTAGAAGGGCAAGATGTGCACCATCCAATATTTTTTAATCAATTTAGCCAGTTGAGAATATAATTTTGAAAATAGCATGGAATAAAATCTCTTGTAGTCCCTGGTGATTGTTATTTAAAAGCTCCCTTGTAATATTGCACAATAGACTGGTTAATGAGTGACACTTAAAATGTGTTGTTGTTTGTATCATCTTATGCACAGCCTCCTCCCCCTCCCCCTGGTGTTACCTTCCTTTCCTACTCTAGATTTATTTTGTTTACCACTGTATTTCTCTGCTGCTGTAAAATGTAATAAAATATTTTGAACACAAAAAAATGTGTTGCACTACTATTGCTAATGTTGTACAGTGTGCTTGTTTGTAATTGTGTTATGAAGTGAAATGAAAACAATGGTCTATGTGCTTTTAAAATTATCATATTAGTTTTTCCATTTCTAGGAATTGTTCTCCATGTACATTGGTAGATGATCATGCACCTATGTGCAGTCTCGATGGATAATGCTTTCAGTTTTTTTTTATTTTCAACAATTTATTAAAATATTTTCATTAGGTTACAGAGTCGTACACGAGAATCCAGAGAGGCATTAATCAATTAGCGTGTAGAACACCAACAGTAATGCCTCATCATCAATACAACTAAGATCCTCTAATAGAGGTTTAAATGCTTCAACATGGAATGAAAAACATATCATGTCTTAATAATGAAACTGTATATGCATCTATGGTTTGGAAGAAGACCAGTAATGTGAGTCAAATAAAATACAAACAACAATAATAACTACTTCGTAAGTAAGAATAACAAAAATTGAAAATAGAAGACAGTAGGGAAAAACAGAAAAACAGGAAGAAAGGGGGAAAGAATGAGAATACAGGAGACCATTTGAATGCAGAAAGGAAGAGCTGGACTGTACCCATGAGGCACAGGGTCAAGACTGATTTGCATATAGCTGGGTCTGAACTAGGGTGACAAAGTGAGCTAAAGAATGATGATGGATTCAACGCAGATCTGTGACTGGGGGTGAGTGAAAAGTTTCAGCACTCCATCCATCATCCCCTTGTATTTGCTTTGTTCGTCCTAAATCGGCAGGGTATGCCCAGACGTGGGTCCCTTGCTCATTTTGCCACTGGATTCAAGCTAACCTGGCTGATGAGGGCTGTTAGCCCGAACCTGGTCCCAGGATGCTTGTTTCCGGTCCAGTGAAGACATGGCTTGGCAGTTCGGGCTGGACTGTTCCCATGAGGCACAGGTTCAAGACTGATTTGCATAAAGCTGTGTCTGAACTGGGGTGGCAAAGTGAGCTAAAGAATGATGATGGACTCAACCCAGATCTGTGACTGGGGTGAGTGTATGAAAAGTTTCAGCACTCCTTCCATCATCTCCTTGTGTTTGCTTTGCAGAGAGTTTTGCCCTGATGACCTTGAACAATTATTAAACAGATTGTTTAAAAACGTTTCCATTAATTTATTTTTAATGTGGATGATATTTGAGAGTCTATCATAGACATTTTCCAGAGAAATGTTCTGTTTATGTTTCAAGCAACATCCATAAAAAAAGTTACTTTTAGATAAAAACAGGACCTCTCATATGAGAAAGGAGAGGGTATCACAGAGATTATTCGCAGTTAAATTATTGAGCTGCAGTTGTGTTACAACTTACAATATTGAAATCACACACCACTATCCTTGAATATATGATGTAAACACATTTCGAATTTGGATGAGTGTGTCTGTGTACTGACCTGGCCAAAAAGGGCATGAAAGAGAAGAGCTGAAATTGGAAAAAATATTCAAAGCTGTACCGAGGGCCCCCAAAATGCACTTTGCCCAGGGCCCCCAAAACCCTTGAGATGCCTCTGGCTACAGCGATTACCCCCTGGAAGCTACCTGCCGCCAGGAGGTTCAGGGAACACAGGACCTGCACGTGGGTGGGAATGGCATGTGTCTTGCGAGTCTGACACCGTAGTAGTGGGTCTAATTCTGCAATCAGATCTTGTATCATTGCTGCCTTTAATCTATACTTATCATAGATTTCCTCCTCTGTCTGCAGCAACAGAGTAATGCACACTCTGACAATGCGCTCCTGTATCCTCCTTCTCATCTGTGCTGCTGCTCTTAGCCTCATCCTCCTCGCCATGACATAGAGCAATGCCATTGTAAAACATTCTGAGGCCTTCTGGGCCCGTTTAAATACTTTCCCAAATGTTTGCCACCTGATTTGATTGTTACCTCCTGTTTACCACCTAGTTTGATTTGGTGGTATTTTACGATTGTAAAATTGTGATTTCCTACATATGCCCAATTTGAGATTGTTCATGCATAGCTTTGTGACTTCAAAATAGCGATTTGCGAATAAGGATTCGCAGTTTTGGAAATCTCAAAATAGGTAATCACATTCAATTGCGAATACCTAGGGAATTCTGTGAATTTTGTTTGATGCATTGCTTATTGCTATTTTGCGATCTCAAACGCCCGTTTTTTGTGAATTGCACTGTTTGTGATCGCAAAATAGCTTGATGCTTCTGGCCCTAAATTACAAAATAATGAAAGGTGTAAATAATTACTAACATGCTCAAAAAGATCACAAACACTGTTAAAGGTACTGTGAAAATATTGCACACCCTTATTCATACATATACCAATAAACTAATCTATATTATCTTTTCCACACAAATTTGTCCATAGCTGCCTAGTTTTCAGTATGATTGTGTGTGACATTTATATCTCTTTCAAGTGCTTATGTATTTCATATATGTTTCTGATGAGCAAATGTTTGAGTGATACTTTATCAAGTGCATATTACATCAGCAATTCTGTAGGGATTTTGTAATGTGATGTCCAGAGAATACCTTTAAACAGCTACAACACACCTAAAGTGTTTTATGTAAGGTGACTAACTGTTTCATTTGCTAACAAGGCATACCTCCTAAATGGCAGTATTACACTGGAGAAAAAAAAATTGCCATAGGAAAATCATACTTTGACTGAGTTTGGGCTAATACAGCTGACATTTTGTAAACACATTGTTGCAATTTGCTATTTTAATAAAAGTTGCACATTCCAAACAGTCCAATGTTTATGAAATTCAAGAGTTGTGATTGAAAGGTACAACAGTCAAAGCTATGATTAAGTGAAGACCCTTGTAAGATACAGAGGTGTTGGTAGTTGTGCTCAGCTGCAGGTTCGGCCCTGTGTCCACCCTCCACTACACATGTGAAATGCTGTTTGAAATAGTTGTTGTCTGTTCTCGAGGATTGAGCATAGGTCAGACCTTTGACGAGGCACTTACTGTGCCCACCCAAAAGCCATGGGCAGCAGGGGATGTTTGTATGCAATGAGTTGGTGCATGTCCTCATTTATGTTCTGCACTAGCCAGTGGGTAGAGTGATATAGGGACTCTATAAATTATTATCAAACCGAAGTCAAATCAGCACAAGCAGCTTACTATGAGGAAAGAATCAACCTAGCCTCTAATTCCCTTTCGGAAATCTTCTGTATTGCAAAGAATCTTCTTAAAGTTACCCCTCCAGTATGTCCTCGCGGAAAGTACCCCTGTCCACTGTAATGAACTGGCAGAGTTCTTTTACAGAAAAATCCATGATATATATATGATACCTTCTCTCACCCCTCGTGCTCCAGTTACACTCCTCCTGAGGACACTGTACCCCCCTTCACCGAGCATTTGCTCGAAGAAATTCACGCAATTAATATGGATACTTTACTAAAAATCTCTGCCCTACTAAAAACTGGCTCTCCTAGTGACCCAGCATCCCCCCACTTTTTGAGTCAGTATGCGGAAGTAGTTCTTCCAGCTATACATGAGTTGATTAATTCTTCTATCACTACGGGCCTAGTGCCAAAACCCCGGAAATGTGCTGTGGTGAAGGCACTGCTGAAGAAGCCTAATTTAAACCCTGATTTGGGAAACTATCGCCTTATTTGCCTTTTTCCTGGGATAAGCAAGATCCTGGAAAAATATATGAATATGGTTCTTTCCACGTTCTTAGAGGCCCACAACTTACTGCATTCCTCTCAGACTGGATTCCGATCTCAACATGGGACAGAAACTGCTCTTCTTGCAGTGGTCGAGGAGTCCAAGAAAATTCTTGACCAAGGAAGTACAGCGGCTATCATCCTTCTCAACCTCAGCTCCACATTCAGCACTGTTAATTATGACATTGTTATTAGCAGACTGAGGAACGTTGGAGTGTCAGGCGGTGTTATCACCTGGCTGCAGTCCTTCTTGGAAGTTGGGCTTTGCAGGTCTTTGAAGGAGATAATATCTCCAGGTGTATGTCACTCAGCTGCAGTGTTCCTCAGAGTTCGTCTCTGAGTCCTACATTGTTTAATTTACATATGTGCCCTCTAGCAAAGATTGTTCTTCCATACAGTATTAAGATAGTCACATACGCTGATGGCACTCAAATAGTTGTGGCTTTAAATCATGCTGAGAACTCCTCATCTTTTTTAGGATCCTGCTTGGAAAAAAGTGGCTAATTGGATGGAATCCTCCTGTCTGAAACTTAACGAAGAGAAGTCGGAGCTCATTCTTTTGGGTAATCCTCCCATCTCCGATTTTGGATTAGCATGGCCTAACTGTCTCACTCCTGCCCATGTTCACAAAAACCAGATTAAAAGCCTGGGCATGTGGCTGGACCGGTCTCTTAAATTAGATCACCAGGCGATGCAACTGGCTGCAACTGGTTATGGCATTCATAGAATGCTTTGTAAAGTTCTCTCATGGTCCAGTCTTTAATTCTCTCCTGCCTTGACTATGGAAATGCCCTGTATTTAGGTGCTCCTCGGGCAACCACAACAAAGTTGCAAATCATTCATAATTGTGCAGCACGTATGCTGTTTAAATCCCCCAACAGCCAATCTGCCAAACCCGCACTGAAGGCCTTACATTGGCTGCCTATTATGGAGAGAATAACATTCAAGTCCTTGTGCATTGCCCACAAGTCCTTTGGGGGAAAGGGCTTTCAATCAGCCAGACCATTATCTCCCTTTATGATCCAAATAGATGCCTTCGATCAACTAACCTTTGCCTAGCCTTAGTCCCTAGAATTAAAAGGGTGAGAAGTGGTGGTCGCTCTTTTTGTTATAATGTTGCTAAACTGTGGAATGCCCTTCCACCTCATCTTTGATCAGAGTCTAATCATTTGGCCTTTCAGAAGCTTCTCAAAACCTGGCTTTTCCTACACACTACCCATTAATTTGTTGCTGTTAGATTGTTGCTGATGCTAGCGATGGCATGCCTTCAGGTTGCTAAACGCTCTATAAATATTTTTAACAATAATAATAATAATAATAAGAACCAGGAATAATCCAATAACCATGTTTAAAGGGGGAGCACCAACAATTTTTACTACTGTTTAGCAGTGACAAATTGTGCAGAGTTCTAATGCCAGCTAAAATAAGTTCTAGAAAAAGTGAAAAATCTGGGGAGACCATACAGAAAATGGGCATTTACTACATCCCGCTTATTTGGTTGGTCTCAATTTTTGCTAGATGTGAAAAATAACAAAAAAGTACCTTGGTTAACAAAAGTCAGTTTCTCATTGTGGTTACCTTAGGACTAGAATACTGAATTACTATTTTTGCAGCGTTGCTAGAAAGTCTGTTTTTAAAACTTCAGAGGACCCAAAACCATGCAGACCGGCTTGTCATCAAGGAGAACTCTAAGATCACTTTTCAGTCATTCTCAAAGCATTTCATTTGTTACTTGTCACAGAATTAATCAAATTCAAGACACTGCTTGGCCTAAAAGATACTGTATGCTGTAGGATACATTGTGGAAATATTCTAGCCAGTGCTTAATTTGAGCCGGTAGTTTCCGGTGCTCCGCAACAGCATGTAAGTGTCACCCCCGGCACTTATCATAGCCTGCCACATGGTGGCACTTTTTGTCTACTTTAGAGACCAGCACAGCAACAGTTGTTTATTAATTCAATATACCTTAAACTGGCGAATATTTGCCTCCCAAGGCATTCTTATCGCCTTGGGGGCCTGAAATAATCTGAATTGTCACACTTGGAGGAGTGTGATACTTTGTAGTTACGCTGGTACTCTCATTGGCAGCGCGGGTAGGGGCAATGGGTGGTGCAAGCTGCAGTGGCCTCCGGGCAAGGGCCCAGGCACTTATTTTTTCACAAATTAAGTACTGATTGCAGCCTTTTCAACACTTGAACAATTTGAGATTAACAGATAATTTATTGGCCGATCGCACTGTGTAAAACATACAAAGTTGTACTCTTTGCAGAACACTGCCTGCGCACCTACAACTTTAAAAAGAGTAGATTGCTTTCGCAACAAGAAATCCTGACTTTCCACTTAGCCTACGGCAAACTTTTCGGCATTCTATAAATGCTTCCAGGCACAACCTAAACACGATAGGGCAGCCAGTTGGCTAATACCAGCTCTTCCACTCTGGTTTTGTACCCTCTGTACCATAATGAAAGGACATTA
This sequence comes from Lissotriton helveticus, assembly GCF_964261635.1. NCBI lineage: Eukaryota > Metazoa > Chordata > Amphibia > Caudata > Salamandridae > Lissotriton > Lissotriton helveticus. The sequence goes on along the minus strand of NC_136071.1, from coordinate 925,918,199 downwards.
CAACTTGTATGACTTTATATTGTGGAGCAAACCATTTCTTGCTCCTTCCCAAAATGCAGGCATAATGATTTACCAATTGCTAGCTATCTAATGCGGCTGTCAGCTTTGCGAATTACTGAACAAATATTTTAATTTTTAAAAAATCCAATTATCTAAGCATTTTTATGAGCCAATCACATACAACACTAATACCTAGCCATAGCTAACAAGGTGAAGTCACTCAGTAAAAATGACCATATAGCTGTTGTGCTTCCCTATTCATATTTTCATTTGCTCTGGTTCGAGTACCAAATCCTTGACTATATATCGCACAATTCTTACATGTTAAAAACAAATCACACCTACTCTAACTAAAAGGGTTAAACTGTTTCAATCGTTTAACATTAGATTTTGATACATTAGTGATACTATGACCAGAGTTGATGTTAATGGTTATCACTAAACATCGATCATGTAACAGAAAGTACGTTTTTTTGCACCTGAAAATACAATAGACTGATATAATTTAATTGTCACATATTTCTGTTTGCATTGGAGAGTGGAAGCTCAGATGCAGCTCATACGTTGGTGTAACTATAAATAATGGTAGACAACGACATCATATATTTTTAAAATACAATATTTGTAAGCAACAAACTTAGATTGTAAGAGTCAAAATTAATATTATTAGCACCAGTTATAGATGCCATTAGTTTCATTATTTATACTGCTTAAGTCTGAATACACATCTTATTTCACACTGTCCATGTAAGAATCTTTTGCCTAAACATGCTGATTTTGGGCTGCGTGACTAATTTTTTCAAGAGGGTTTTGCAAGTAAAAATCATGGGATGCCTGAAACGTAAATGTTCCAGCATGGCTATTTTTAATTAAATGACGTTCAGCCAGGTTTCGAGGATCTCCACTTAAAATATTCAAGTGGTGCATTTTATAAGGGGATGAGAAAGGCCTATTAAGACCCAAAGTGAAATATGACAAAAGAAAAGAGAAAGGATGTTTCCAATTTCTAATTGTTAAACCGCCCTGTGTTTGGGTTCAGTGGTATTCTCTGCAAGCTCATTAGAGGCCTGTGAGCGGCCATCTCTCTGCGAGGAGCTGATTGCACCGAGTCCCCAGGAGATACAATCTGCCAGCCCATGTCCTCACTGTCACAAATGCCTATCAGTCATCCTCTGACCTTAGAGGGAGCAAGGGGGAGGGAAAGTGTTAGCAAAGGAAATAGGGATCTTTTTCTGTCACATTTTTCTCCACTTTTCTTTACCTTTCCAAATGAAATATACTCTAGTATTCTTATTACTTAAGAAATTAGTATTTTTTTACCAGGAACTAGGGTTTGCAAAATCATGTTAGCTTTTTAGAATCAGCATTCAAAAGCAAGCACTGACAAAGACAACGCATACCAACTCAGTTGCAGGGACATCTTAAGGATTTTGGGGGCCCTGGGCCAAACATTATTTGGGGGGGCCCCCCTGCTCTGAACAATTCTGAACTTACTATCCATTTTCAGATCATAAAAGCCCTCAGCAGCTCTAGTCCGATTACCAACAACCCTCTTTGTTGGCTCAAAAAACATTTAAGGGGACCCCAGTCCTTCAGGGGGGCCCCATTCAGTGCAAAGCTTCTAAATATTTACCAGATATTGGAGACCTGGGTGTCCCCTTTTCATATTGTGTAGGTGGCCCTATAATTTTTGCCACTGTCTGGGACTGTCCTGGATCCTTAATGATGGGGCCCTAGAAATATGGGGGCCCTGGGCCAGAGCCCCCTTTGCCCATGCCTTAAAACGTGGAGGTGTATCCCAAAGTTCACTATCTTGTTTCTTTAACACGTTCCTGGATGCTATGTTGCTGAGGATGCACCGCCAAATAAGATTCCCAAATACCCAACAGGAATTGCTTGAAACTAAAATGGACTTTTACCAGATAGCCAACATCCCCCATGTAATTGGTTGCATAGATGGGACATATGTAGCTATATACCCTCCCTCAGTGAATGAGCCCATTTTCTGGAATAGGAAGTGTTAGTATTCATTGAACATACAAGTGATATGCAAAGCTAAGAACATCATCACAGGCATAGTGGCACGATATCCATATACATGATTCCTACATCTTCATGCACAGCTGCATACATAGACGTCTCCTTGGGGGTGAATTTGGTGAAGGATTCCTGCTTGGTAAACACATGTCACTCTCTTACGCAGATAATAATTTCCATGTGAGACATAGTACTGACTAATCTATTGACTGTTTCTCCATAGGTGACAGCGCATATGCTGTGCGCCTATTCATCTTAACACCATACCTGAATCCAAGTACACCAAGTGACCAACGGTTCAATGCAGCACAAAGGACAACACGCAATGTGATTGAGAGGACCTTTGGCATGCTAAAAAGTTGATGTTGTTGCCTACATAAAACAGGTGGTGCATTGCAGTACAGCCCAGACACCTGCTGTAAAATAGTCACCACTTGCGCCATGTTGCATAACATAGCAACTGCCAGAGGCGTACCACTTAAACTATCAGATAGTGATCCTGACGAGGACGAGGAGACATTACAACCACAACAAGTAGGAAGTGCATCGATGGCAGCTGAAGGAAGACGGCGACGTGCAGAAATTACACAGAATTATTTTTGAGGTGGGTAATTATCTAATCCAACACAACATTGTTGCTTTGACAACTAGATTTATTAGACCCAAAATCAAACAGTAGTTTTATTGCACACATGCGATGCCTAATAATTATGATGGGAAGACATACATGTTTGTCATGGTACTTTACATCAATACAGACATATATAGTTTCCGGTTGCTTCACCAAAAACGAATCCTGGGGACATGTCCACACTATTTCCTGCGTCCTCGCACTCCCATTGCCCGTTCTGGGTGCTCAGACAAATCCCTTTGAGGGCTCTCTGATGCTGGTGTATTACGTGTGCTGCCCCTCCTGCTTTCCGCCACTGGTACTAAGCTACTACTGCAGCTGGAGGCATCCTCACTATTCCCCCCACCCATGAAACTACTGGCAGCAACAGAATTGGTTTTCATCTGCTCCACAGCATTTGTGACATGTATCAGTCCGCTGACGACATCTTTGCAGCAATGGCTCATTTCCAACTGCATGCCTATTGCACGTGGGGATAGTTGTGCAGTTGTTTTGCTAAGCTAGTTGATGACCCTAATGTACCCATCCAAGCGTCCAAGAAATTGGTGGTGTCTTTTGCGATGGGACACCTGATCATCTTTTGACACTTTGCATAGGTCTCTGAGTGCAACAGTCATCTCCCTAAATTATTCACTGCTTTCCCTGCGACCTTCCTGCACACCTGTTGTGAGATACTTGATATTGTAACTCATCACCCCCATGTTGCTTGCAAGAGTGGAAAGGTGTGCCTGCCTTAACTGCATGTGTTTTACTTGCAGGTGCTGTACCCTTAACATGGCGTTCTCTAGACCAGCGTAGGATGTGGAACTCTCGCCTTTGTCAGCTCTCATCATTGCAACTGCCCTGCGGCTCCTGATTCTCTTGTTCCTGGATTGCAGCTGTACACGTGATTTTGCTGTGGGTGTATTCACAGGCTTTGCTGCTGTAGGCTCAGGTTGTCCCTCATCCCCTGTTTCAAGTGCAGGCATGGGGCCACTGTGATCCTGTGTCTTTTTTGGAGCTGGTGTTGTGGGTGTTGGTGAGACTGCTGTCTTCTCCTGACTGAGATTCACTCTCTGAGGGTGCCTGTCCATCACTGTCCTCTGACTCCTGCTCATGTGCATCTGTGAAATTGAACAGTGCAGAACTAGTTAGCATATTTGCACGTTTTCACTTTTGTCCATTGTATTGTTGAATAACGTTTTTAAGACACATGCAGTGTGTGGAGACTGACTCGCCTATCACAATTGATTGAAACTATTCTGTATTGCTACCCACCATCCTTCCATTGTGGTACTGCTGACTGCAATTCCCATAATGCATCTGTGTGTTACAAGTAAAACATGGTCTGGAATACTATGTTCTAAACTAAGCCAAATCAGATGTACGCAGTTTATTTGTTAAGCACCTTACCATGGGAGGTACTTGGTTGTGCTGAGGAATATATTGTAGTCACTCCAACAACTGCCTCTGGCTGCAGGGTGGACTCCACAAGGTCCCCCATGGCTGTGGCTGATGTTTGGGTGGATGGCCTGCCTCCTGTTTTTTTGGCTTCAGCAAGTCTTTGTGCAACCCTTTCTTTGGCACGACTCCGCAGGTCATACTGCCTTTTCAAATCCGAGATGCTGCGCTGAGAAACTCCCACTGCATTTATTTGTCTTTGCATTCCCAGCAACAATTTTCTTTTTTCATACTCTGGGACCTGCAGTGACTGTTTCCCAAACAGTTTTTCATGGCTCAGCACCACTTCTTCTATCAGTATCTCCAACTCCTTTTCACTGAATTTAAGTTTGCTTTTGCACTCCTTCTGCGCTGTTTCCGAAGCATTGCTGGTAACTGCACCAGTTTTAAAGTTCCAAAGTTTTCTGAATTACAGTTCTCCAACAGTCTGCTTCCACCTCCTCACTCTCAGCACACAGGTAACAGCATGGGAGTGGTCACTTCCTGATTCTGATATCATCATGCTGAATGGTATTATGGGAATCGCTATTAGCGACTCGCTAATAGCATATTAGTAAAATTTGTGAGTCGGTATTTCAGAATTGCAAATAGCGATTGCAAATATTACTGACTTGCAAAATAATAGCGATTTTTTTGATGCATTCCAATTTGCAATCCCCAAAGTGCGATTCGATAAAAATTACAATTTAGGAATCACAAATCACAATGTTGATGCATATGGCCCCAGATCTTTTAAATAAATGTGCCACATTTAGAAAGAATTATGAATATATAAACCCATAGTACAAAAGGGAAAATAGTGCATGCTTATATTGTGCTAATCTATATTTCACAAACATTTAAATATAATACATATACATCCATGCAGATTATTTCTTGAGTAATTGAGCATCACAAAATTGATTAGCAGTGGTATTTTAATATACTTTCGGCGAAAAATAATTTGAATATGTTTTCGAATAACACATATGCCGAGGATATAACCATAATTAAAGGCCCTCTTCTGCAATTAAAGACCCAAACTACAGGCAGAAGACTATGACAAGAGGATCTTTAAAAATTGCCATTACCTGACATCATTCAAATATTCCACAAACAAAATATGGAACATTCTATAATGTAGGGGGTGAAACAAAAACACAAGCATTGAGATGTTAACATTGATGTATGACATTCATTATTAGCTCTTAGCCACTAAATTGTGTTCAATACAGGCCTCAAAATGTTTTTAGAGTTTATTGTTAGTAACACAGGGGATCATTAGGATAGCGGACAGACTGGAGTCCGTCCGTCATCCTGCTGTGAACAGGAACCGTCCGCCATGCATGCGGCGGTCCCGCAGACCCGATCGGATCTTGAATTGTAACATTGCGGCGGGTGCTGCTGACAGCAGCATTCGCAGCGATGTGAAAATGCCATCATGTGCATTTCATAGCACTACATGGCAGGCACCACACAGTGCCTGCCACGCAGTGCTGTGAAATGTAGGGGGGTTCCTGCGGCTCAGCTGGGAACGCGCGCTAGGCTAGTCGATACATTTGCGATTGAGGCTGTGTATTTTAAATATTATGTGATAGTGTGTCATTGATGCTTTTTTAAAAATTACTTTTGGTGACAGTGTGATTTTGCAGATACTGTCTCACTTTTTGCTGCGCTGACATTGAAGCGATTCTTCTAATATCTTAGCCCTACCTGATTTGGCACTCTGGCTAAAACGCTGCCTACAGCGCGGCCGCCATCTTGGGTGAATCGGCGGTCAGCACACTAGTCTTTAGCGTCCTGTGAGCATAAAACACCCCCTTTCTAGCGCTGCCTTAGATCTGTTCCTGAGGCTCAGCCGGGAACGTGCGCTAGGCTAGTTGATACATTTGCGATTGAGGCTGTGTATTTTAAATATTATGTGATAGTGTGTCATTGATGCTTTTTTTTAAATTACTTTTGGTGACAGTGTGATTTTGCAGATACTGTTTCACTTTTTGCTGCGCTGACATTGAAGCGATTCTTCTAATATCTTAGCCCTAACTGATTTGGCACTCCGGCTAAAACGCTGTCTACAGCGCGGCCGCCATCTTGGGTGAATCGGCGGTCAGCACGCTAGTCTTTAGCGTCCTGTGACTCTCTTCCTCTTCCCTATATCTTACGTATGCCTCCGAGGACGTGCAGTGGACGAGCGCAGCGGGTGTGCCTGATGCGTGCCGAAGGTGCGCCTAAGGTAAGCCCGTCTGCGCCCGTCAGCGTCCCGGAGGCATCGGGTTGCGGACGGACGGCTGGATCTTCAGCCACCACCTCTGGTAATGTGCTTATGTATGAGTCAGGCTACTTAAAAACTCTAAGGGAGAATACCGGTTGCTGCTGCCCTGTGTTCCCCAATAATGTAAAGGGCGACATTCACTGTTCCAGCTGTGGTTGGACTCCTAGTAGGAAACTCAGTGCTTTCTTAATCAAACCGTCCCGGACTTGTCCGGGGAAAACCTTCATAAGAATTTTTTATGCATGCTACTCAACACGCGGTGTTTGAGCAAACATGCCTTTGATCTTTTCAATCTACTAACTGAGTCCAATCCCGCGTGTCTCTTTTTGACTGAGACTTGGCTTGGAGATGCCTCTAGCCCTGACTTATCGAATGCTCTTCCCCAAAATTATTACATTCTGAGAAAGGACCGGGTGACGGGCAAGGGTGGGGAAGTTGCAATCGTGGTGGATAGCCGTTATACGTGCTTCATTGTTCCAACGGAAGTTATTCATAGGGTGGAGCCTTTGGGCTTTTGTCTGTGTTTCTCGCCCCATCACTCATGTTCCGGGCTATTGGTGTATAGGCCACCTGGTTATGTCGGATCTTTTCATGATGAACTTCACATTGCTATCTCCTCAATAATTATGAAGTTCAAGCACTGTTTGCTTCTGGGGGATTTTAACATCCATATGGATGTGGCAGACGCGATCGATACCATTAAACTCCGGGATGTTACAACTCCTTTTGGCTTGATCCCTTATCTCACCTCAGCCACGCACAATAAGGGTCATACTTTGGACCACATTTTCTCCACCATCCCAATCTTCCCTTCCCCTCCATTACCTCTGGTGTGGTCAGATCACTATCTAGTGAATTTCGATATCTTGCATGTGACCAAGCCGACCATCAGCGGCCCCAGTCCGCAGTCTATTGCCACCCGCTCATACCATCACGTGTCACCTGACATGCTAGCTCAGTCTTTGGCCTTACATCCTTGCCAGCTCACAGGTGATCTGGACTATGACTTAGATCTTTTTCAGACCTGGCTTACACAACGCCTGGATGAGCTGGCACCCTGCTCTATCGGCCACAGGCATAACTCTCGTGCCTCTGCTCCCTGGTTTACTCCGGCGTTACACGATAGTCGAAGGCTTTGTAAGAAAGCTGAGAGAGCCTGGCGCAAGAATTATGATGTGTTACTCAAGGAGGCATATAAGGAACGCATTAAAATCTACCATAAAGACATCATCTCTGAGAAAAAGTCTTATTACGCTAAAAGAATTGAAGCGGCAGCTAATGCTAGTAAGGAAATTTTCACTATTGTCAAGGAATTTACCTCCACTTCAACTTCAACCTCCAAATTCTCTCCTTCGGAACCTTGGATTATTCAACTGGCTAATTGTTTTGTTAACAAAATTAAAAACATTCAGGCCTGATTTATGTTGACATGCCCACTTAGCGATTCTGGCCCTACTCTATACGTCCCTTCCCCTGATTCTGAGCGATATCTGCTCACGAATTTTCCTCGCCTTTCCCCACAAATATCACCGGATCTTCTATCCAAACTAAAATCTGGGTCTCCATCGGATCCTTGCTCTGCAAAGTTCCTTGCCAAGATAGCGCATGTCATCAATCCTATAATTAATCCGGTTCTTAATCACTATCTTAACACCGGCACTGTTCCTAGCATTTGGAAAAAGGCACTCATCCTTCCATTATTAAAAAAACCTAACCTTGATCCCCTTGCCCATTCCAATTATAGACCAATTTTGCTTCTCCCGGCCTTGGCCAAAGTTGTAGAAAAACATGTCCATTCCTCCCTCTCCAATTTCCTCGAGGCTCATGACATTCTCCATCATACTCAGTCCGGGTTTCGCTCAAATTTGAGCACGGAAACGGCGTTGTTGGAGATCACTGAATCCATTAAGGAGGTTTTGGACAACGGAGGGAAGGCGATGCTGGTCCTACTAGATTTGTCGGCAGCTTTTGATACCGTCCCTCATGACCGTCTTCTTTTAAGACTCCAGGAGATTGGTTTGAGAGGGACGGTATTCAGTTGGTTTGCGTCTTTTCTATCTGACCGCCAACAATCAATCTGGGCCCCTCCACTCTCAGCCTCAATTCCACCTCTGGAGGTAGGAGTCCCACAGGGATCTATTTTAAGTCCTACTCTCTTATTTATATATATGTCCCCCTTGGCTGTCTTGGTGGATTCTTATGGAGCCCGGATTGTGTCCTATGCCGATGATACGCAGCTGCTTTTTACCTGTGACAAGAATACTGATTTCAATGGCGCTGATATCATGAGCTGCCTCAAGGCGGTTTTCTCGTGGTTCCATCTGAATCAACTAAAATGCAATTTTTTTCGGCTGCCCCCCTGATGCCAATTGGAAATCCTGGTGGCCAGCCGACATGTTTCCCCCTTCAGCTGCCACCCCCATGGCGAAAAATCTGGGTGTGAAAGTGGACAATGGACTGACTTTCAAACCCCAGATTCTTGGCGTAGTGGGTCAATGTTTTGGCCTCTTAAAAATCCTTAGGAAATTTCTTCCCTTTCTGTCACATGTCCATAGAAGGATCATGGTACAGGCCTTGATTGGATCACGATTGGATTACGCTAACATACTTTATCTAGGCCTCCCAGAGTATCTCCTTACCCGCCTACAATCTGTTCAAAACTCGGCCGCCAGAGCAATTTTTGGCCTTAATCGTAGGTCCAACACCTCTGCTCTTTTAAACTCGCTTAATTGGTTGCCGGTGCGTAAACGCATTCTTTTTAAGACTCTTACTATGGCGTTCAAATCTCTTCATGGTGTTTGAGCCTTTTATCTAAGGAATAGAGTATGTTTCTACTATCCTTCCAGATCCCTACGTTCATCCTCCCAAGTGCTGGCTATTGTTCCAAAAATCAAACGTGCTCGCATTGGAGGTCGCTCCTACAGACTTCTGGCACCTCAACTGTGGAACAAACTGCCTCTGTCTCTCAGGAAGCTAGACAGCCTGCTCTCCTTTAGGAAAGAGCTCAAAACGTGGCTGTTTGGACAGTAGCCTCCTGCGTTCTCGGTTTTGGCCATGCAGATCTTTTAGCGCCGGGACACTCTGCCTGAGTAGCTGAGCGCTTTACAAGACAATCTCTAACATAACTAACATAACATAACGTACCATGGGTACCTCCCAAGTGTATCCTCACCTCCCCCAACACAAGGTGGGCCCGCAACAGGCCCCGCCACTAATCCCCACCAGTCTTTCCATGGCGGTATCGCTTCCATGGAAAGGCAGGCCATATCTACCATCCTAATTTGGTGGACGATGCCTGCTAGGCACCGCCACAATTTTAGGCTATGTTGTCCATCCATAAATCAAAGGGAGGGAGGTAGAATTCGTGGATTCACTCAGCTTCCAGGCTTTGTAATCAAAAAATCAAATGGAGAGTGGAACACTTGATACTACAGCACCAGGGTTTTTTGGAGACCTTCTTAAAAAACCCTCATACACGCACGTAAGCGGTGTGGTGGTATATCTTGGTTCTACACCATTATACAAAGCGTGGGTGCATCATCATAGGGTCTTTATATAGTTGTATGCAACCTCCACCCGGAGGTAACCACCGGCTATGCAGCAGTGTCCAGAAATGGTGCTCTCAAAAAAAGTGTGTTTGTGAGTCTAAAAAATCCTTGGATCACCAAAAGAAATTTTTAATAAGGATGTGTGATTCAAGAATTATTAAAAAGAATTTCGTATAGATGGGGATCGTGTTACTAGATCTACCATACATCAAATTTGGTCAGAGATGGTAGACATGTTTCAGCCCCACTGTGCCCAGCCGGGTCTAGTGGGCTTTCTTCAGGACCGAGATGAAAGTTAAAATACTCACACAATTTGTGTAGTACAACAGTGGTTATATTCTCCACCATCTATTTGGTGAGGTAAGTAGTACCAACAACGAAGAAAAAACTATATATAAATATCTAGTGTTCATATATAACCCTATATGCATGTCTAATTACTTCAAACACTGATTTAGTGATAGGAAAAAGCTGCAAACACTAATTTAGTGATAGGAAAGAAAAATACTGTGAACATGTTACTGAGGCTGTCAAGTTCGTCCTATCTGTCACCATTTGATGTGAAAATGGTTTCTTTTAAGTTTCAATTTCTGAAGATAAAGATTGCATTTTGCGCGCTTTATTTGTGGAGGACTCATAGTGTGTAAAATGTCCGCTATGTGAAAAAGTGAGTAATACGTTACACTGTGATCAATATTATCATGATTCCTAAATAGTTGCCCCTCTTATAACATTTGTTGTGCCAAATAGAACTCGTAACTATTAATAACGTCCGTGGCTAATAAGCGTTATTCTAGCCGTACCTCATAAGTCTTTAGATAATACTTTCTTTAGGGGTCAAGAGCTAGTCTTCTCCGTCACCTATATCAAAAGGAAATACATTGTTAAAGGAACGGTCTTACTTGGTTTTCTCCTCGTGGTTATGGCGGCATGGCGGTTCTCCCCAGCTCTATTTGAAGTCCCTTGCTTGTGCTTCCGCTACCCCTGGAAGTGACGGGTGCGGTTCCTCGGTCCTTTTTCTATTATTGATACCTACAAAAGACTGAGAAAAGACTCAACGTGGAAGACAGAATCCCGTATAATGTTATGAACTTTGTGTCAATAAAGTACATTTTTCGCTTTCATTTCCTAATTGTAATGTATAGAACTGTGTGAAGAATATATTATTTAGAAATGGTATGTAACATTGAATAGCTATTCGGCCATTTATATTTACAAGAGTAAGTGCTAATATTATTATGTGGAGATGGTATGTCTGCACAGGCATTGGTATACATATATTTGCAGATGGTTGCTTCATCTTGGGGGCACTTTAAGAGACCACAGTAACAACAGTGTGTATTTATTTTCATTTCAGTTATGCACAAGCCTGAATTGGGACAATTAAGAGAATGAGTAATTCATCCCTAATTCAATGGATCAGGATGAATCATGAGAGTTGATACCACGGTATGTCATCGTTCAGTCCTTGGCTATTTGTTTTTAGGCGATCCACCCATCTTTGTTCTCTTTCAAATAGGATTCTCTCCGCATTGTTGTCCTTATTGGTTAACATCTCTATTATTGTCCATTTTAATTCATCCGCTTTGTGATTAGACTCCAAGAAATGTTTGCTCATTTTTGTTGGGTTTTTTTGTGTTTATGTTGCTCTTATGCTCGCCAATTCTCACTTTTTCTTTGCTACACGTCATCCCAATATATTTAAGTCCACATGGACAAGTAGTCATATAGATTATATGGGATGAGTTGCAGTTGGTATGCTGACGTTGAGTCCAAAGTAGGTTTTCAGTTAATGATAGAGTTTTTGATGCTGATGTTAGTTTGCATACTGTACATGCACCACACGGATAATGTCCAGTTATTGGAACCATGTTCCAAGATCTCGTGATGCTCTCGACTTCAGATCTTTTTTGTGGTCGAGTGTGAACCAATAAGTCTTTCAAATTCTTGGTTCTGCGATTAGCATACCTTGTTTTTTTCCATTTCAAATCACCCAATGTGATAATCTTCCAGTTCTTATTGATTATCTTCTTAACTTCGTTACTTGCTGTTCTATACATTGTCACGCACGTGATTGAGTTTTCTTCATTTTCTTTAGGGGTAGCATCTAGAAGACATTCCCATGGTTGGTGTCTTGCTCTCTTCTGGCATTTCTTTACAATCTTCCTTGGGTAGTCTCTGTTTGCCAGTTTGGTTGTTAGTTCTTTAGCCTGGATTTTATAATCTTCTAGCTTGCTGCAGTTGCGTTTTAATCTCAAGAATTGATCATATGGCAAGTTTTCTCTTAGTGGTTTTGGAAGGAAGCTATTATATGATAATGAGCTATTCTTAGCTGTAGGTTAGTAGTATGTTCTTGTTTGGATCTTATTTTGTTCTACATACAGGGATATGTCTAAGAAGTCCAATTCCTTTTTATCTGCAGTAAATGTGAATTTCAAACAATCATCTCTCTCATTTAGCCAATTGATGAATTCTTGCAAATTGTTTTTGTTATTCTGCCAAATGACAATGATGTCATCCATAAATCTTTTCCAAAATAAAATTTGGACAAAGAAAGGATTGCTGTTATTCAAGACATATTTGGATTCAAAGTCACTTACACAGAGCCCTGCTACCGAAGGCGCGAAGGCGCTCCCCATGGATGTACCATGTTTTTCTACAAATAGCTGGCCATCATACTCAAAATAGTTTTCCATTAACCCGTTTACTGCTTCCGCTTTTTTGCGGCAGTGCGGCCGACGGCAGAAGCCAACGTGTTAAGGCCAATTTACAACATTCTAGTACAAAGTGTTTCGGTGTTCTGTGCTCCCACCTGCCAGAAAAAAGAATAGTTTCTAGAGTCTCCCAGGTCCTTTGTTCGGGGAGACTCGTATATAGACTTTCTACGTCTAGTTCAACTAGAAGCATTTCGTCTTCATTATATTGTCTATTGATCAGTTGGTTCAGTAAATCTCTGGTGTCTTTCAAATAGGTGGTAGGCTTCTGTACTAGTGGTTTCAGAAATTGATCTGTAAATTTTGACAATGGTTCAAGTACTGAACCAATGCCAGAGACAATTGGCCTCCCAGGTGGTGGTACTCTTTTCTTATGAGTTTTTGGTAATGAGTCAAAATAAGGTGTTTTAGGTTTTTGTACAACCAGGTATTCTGCATCATGTTTTGTTATCCATGCATTCACTTCCGCTTCATTAACCATTATTCTAATGGAACGTGGAACGAACAACCACCCCAGGTGATGACACGGAACAAGACCAAAGAGAAGGCAGGCCCGAGGGGAATAAATCACTAATAGTGAATTTAACTGATATAGTGCTCTCAGATGACCAAATACGAGTATTAAATAAAGGTTTGGGATTGGTCCCCACCCCTTCTTTAGACACCTTTAATCTGAGATGCAAACTATTAGAGTTCTGCAGAAAGCTAAAACTTAGAGCTTTTTTTGAAGGGAAGGAAGACATGAGACCAGAAGGTGACACCAACCTAAGGAAAAAATCCACATTTAACCCCCCAAACAGCATGGTTCCTATAGAGATATTAACGTTTGAACAAGCTATCATGAAAGAAGCAAAAGAGATTGAAGGTCTGACAAAAAAAACATTTTTTAACTTAACAAGAGTTGAACAAACAGCACTGAATGAATTGAAGAACAATGACAATCTAATAATCAAACCCGCCGATAAGGGGGGAGTCATAGTACTCCTTGACAAAAAGGGATATGATGAACAAGGCCTCAGCCTTCTTTCAGACAGAAAGTTTTACGAACAAATCTCCATTGATCCAACCACAAGACTACAAAATACCATTAGAATAATGGTTAATGAAGCCGAAGTGAATGCATGGATAACAAAACATGAAGCAGAATATCTGGTTGTACAAAAACCTACAACACCCTACCTGGGAGGCCAATTGTCTCCAGCATAGGTTCAGTACTGATACCATTGTCAAAATTTGCTGATCAATTTCCAAAACCACTAGTACAGAAGACTCCCACCTATTTGAAAGACACCAGAGATTTACCGAACCAACTGATCAATAGACAATATAATGAAGACGAAATGCTTCTAGTTGGACTAGACGTAGAAAGTCTATATACGAGTCTCCCACAACAAAAGACCTTGGGGACTCTAGAAACTATTCCTTTTTCTGGCAGGTGGGAGCACAGAACACCGAAACACTTTGTACTAGAATGTTGTAAATTGGCCTTAATGGAAAACTATTTTGAGTATGATGGCCAGCTATTTGTACAAAAACATGGAACATCCATGGTGAGCGCCTTCATGCCTTCGGTAGCAGGGCTCTATGTAAGTGACTTCGAATCCAAATATGTCTTGAATAACAGCAATCCTTCCTTTGTCCAAATTTTATTTTGGGAAAGATTTATAGATGACATCATTGTCATCTGGCAGAATAACAAAAACAATTTGCAAGAATTCATCAATTGGCTAAATGAGAGAGATGATTGTTTGAAATTCACATTTACTGCAGATAAAAAGGAATTGGACTTCTGAGACATATCCCTGTATGTAGAACTAAATAAGATCCAAACAAGAACATACTACAAACCTACAGCTAAGAATAGCGTATCATCATAAAATAGCTTCCATCCAAAACCACTAAGAGAAAACTTGCCATATGGCCAATTCTTGAGTTTAAAACGCAACTGCAGCAAGCTAGAAGATTATAAAGTCCAGGATAAAGAACTAACAACCAAACTGGCAAACAGAGACTACCCAAGGAAGATTGTAGAGAAATGCCAGAAGAGAGCAATACACCAACCACGGGAATGCCTTCTAGATGCTACCCCTAAAGAAAATGAAGAAAACGTAATCACGTGCGTGACAATGTATAGTACAGCAAGTAACGAAGTTAAGAAGATAATCAATAAGAACTGGAAGATTATCACATTAGGTGATTTGAAATGGAAAAAAACAAGGTATGCTAATCGCAGAACCAAGAATTTGAAAGACTTATTGGTTCACACTCAACCACAAAAAAGATCTGAAGTCGGGAGCATCACGAGATCTTGGAACAGGGTTCCAATAACTAGACATTATCCGTGTGGTGCATGTACAGTATGCAAACTAACATCAGCATCAAAAACTCTATCAATATCTGAAAACCTACTTTGGACTCAACGTCAGCATACCAACTGCAACTCATCCCATAAAATCTATATGATTACTTGTCCATGTGAACTTAAATATATTGGGATGACGTGTCGCAAATCAAACGTGAGAATTGACGAGCATAAGAGCAACATAAATACAAAAAAAGAAACAACAAAAATGAGCAAACATTTCTTGGAGTCTAATCACAAAGCAGATGGATTAAAATGGACAATAATAGAGATGTTAACCAATAAGGACAACAATGCGGAGAGAATCCTATTTCAAAGAGAACAAAGATGGGTGGATCGCCTAAAAACAAATAGCCAAGGACTGAACGATGACATACCGTGGTATCAACTCTCATGATTCATCCTGATCCATTGAATTAGGGATGAATTACTCATTCTCTTAATTGTCCCGATTCAGGCTTGTGCATAACTGAAATGAAAATAAATACACACTGTCGTTACTGTAGTCTCTTAAAGTGCCCCCAAGAGGAAGCAACCATCCTCAAATATATGTATACCAATGCCTGTGCAGACATACCATCTCCACATAATATTATTAGCACTTACTTTTGTAATTGTAATATAAATGGCTGAATAGCTATCCAATGTTATACACCATTTCTAAATAATTTATTCTTCACACAGTTCTATACATTACAATTAGGAAATGAAAGCGAAAAATGTACTTTATTGTCACAAAGTTCGTAACATTATACGGGAGTCTGTCTTCCATGTTGAGTCTTTTCTCAGTCCTTTGTAGGTATCATTAATAGAAAAAGGACCGAGGAACCGCACCCATCACTTCCGGGGGTAGCGGCAGCACAAGCAAGGGACTTCCATAGAGCTGGTGAGAACCGCCATGCCGCCAAAACAACGAGGAGAAAACCAAGTAAGAGCGTTCCTTTAACAATGTATTTCCTTTTGATATAGGCGACGGAGAAGACTAGCTCTTGACCCCCAAAGGAAGTATTATCTAAAGACTTAAGAGGTATGGCTAGAATAACAAACGCTTATTAGCCACGGATGTTATTAATAGTTACGAGTTCTATTTGGCACAACAAATGTTATTAGAGGGGCAACTATTTAGGAATCATGATAATATTGATCAGGTTGTAACGCATCACTCACTTTTTAACATAGGGGACATTTTACACACTCTGAGTCCACCATAGAATTAGTATCAACTCCACAAATAAAGCGCGCTAAAGGCAATCTTTATCTTCAGACATTGAAACTTAAGGCAAACCATTTTCACATCAAATGGTGACAGATAGGACGAACTTGGCAGCCTCAGTAACATGTTCACAGTATTTTTTTCCCATCACTAAATTAGTGTTTGCAGTTTTTTCCAATCACTAAATCAGTGTTTGAAGTAATTAGACATGCATATAGGGTTATATATGAACAATGGATATTTATATATAGATTTTTTCTTCGGTTGTAGGTGGTACTACGGACCTCACCAAACAGAAGGTGGAGAATATAACCACTGTGTACTACACAAATTGTGCCACTATTTTAACTTTCATCTCGGTCCTGAAGAAAGCCCACAGACCCGGCTGGGCACAGAGGGGCTGAAACATGTCGACCAACTCCAACCAAATTTGATGTATAGTAGATATAGTAACACGATCCCCATCTATACGAAATTATTTTTAATAATTCTTGAATCACACATCCCTATTAAAAATGTCTTTTGGTGATCCAAGAATTTTTTAGACTCACAAACACACTTTTTTTGAGAGCACCATTTCTGGACACTGCGACATTGCCAGTGGTTACCTCCGGGTGGAGGTTGCACACACCTATATAAAGACCCTATGATGATGCACCCACGCTACGTATAATGGTGGGGAACCAAGATATACCACCACACCACTTCTGTGCGTGTATGAGGGTTTTTAAGAAGGTCTCCAAAGAACCCTGGGCTGTAGTATCAAGTGTTCCACTCTCCATTTGATTTTTTGATTATGTCGTCTGTCCACCAGGCAATCTGTGAGATTGCTTTTGGCGTTCCCGTGGCGGACAGTCTTTTCATCTGCCACGGTCTGAGCGTGATTCTCTCCGCAGTAGTAATGTGGCGGATGGAATATTGCTGTCTGATTGTGGAAGGACCGCCACCGCATGGCTGGCGGTGACGGGCCTTCCGCAATCGTAATCACCCCACAGTAGGAAATTAAGGGTTAATATTCTCTTCTCCAAGCACTTGGCTTCATTTATCTTTTTTGGTTCTCAGAATGCACCTTTCAACCACAGGCACTTAATGCAGAAATGTAAATAAGACTAGGTTTACTGCACTATAAATGATATAGATAATTCTTTCTTCATCACAGAATAAAGGGAATAAACCTCCGGGTATAAAATCCGTCAGAACAAATTGCATGTTACTAATGGCAATGGATTTCCCAGTGCCCCAAACTCCTGGTCCAGCCTCTTATTTAGAGATGGGCAGACAGAAAGTTTTCCTATCAACTGAGCCAAACTTTCAGGGTCTGATTTACAAAGGTAAACT
Source organism: Lissotriton helveticus (assembly GCF_964261635.1). Classification (NCBI taxonomy): domain Eukaryota; kingdom Metazoa; phylum Chordata; class Amphibia; order Caudata; family Salamandridae; genus Lissotriton; species Lissotriton helveticus. The sequence continues at coordinate 925,900,665 of NC_136071.1, read as the reverse complement.
TACACTTTTGAGTAAGTGTATGCTTTTTTGAAATTCACAAAGCAATTTTAGACTGTACTCATGGGGGAGACTCCGTACATAAAAAGATGGGCTGTCACAAAGATACTACTCATAAAATTGCTTTGTGAATTGCAGAAAATCCTACACTTCCACAAAAGTGTAAGTTTATATTTGTGAATTAGGTACTCAAGTTGTGGAGGTCATTAAGTTTGTTTGTGTTTCAGAAACAAACTCCCAGTTTGAGAGTTTGTTTTTTGAAAAATAAAATGAAAAACGCATGACACTAAATGGTCATCAAATCTGACAGTGGTTTTCCGCCAAAACATTTGCACCTTAAAAGGAACCACAGTAATAGGCATTCTAAACATACATCCTCTTCAAATACTGTGGAACACCAGATACATATAACGGAGTATTGGAAGGTAGTAGGCCCAATAACAGCACTTTTTGCACATTTCCTGCCAGTAAATTGTGACGATTATAAAGTAGTGAATAGGTGCCCATGAGTCTCTTTTCTGCTTCCTTGCAACCTTGACCTTGCCTTGCCCTTCTTACTGGTGTAGGTGTCTGTCTCCTCCTGTATATCTTGTTAGCTGCTCATTCTTGCTCTTCTTATTGCTCCATTTTGCATCTTGGTATCGTCTGTCAGATTGTACCCGCCAACTTGCCCCACTGATTGTATTTTCACACCTTGCCGCTCCCACCCGACTCTCCCTCTCTCCCCGGCGGACTTTCCCGTTCTTTTTTTGGAGCCCTCGCCCGCTAGCCCCGCACTCCTCCCAATCTCCCAGGCCCTACCTAATTGACACCACAGCACAAACCCATTGAGTATATGCCCAGGCATCTCTCTTCTGCTTCATTATGACCTTGACCTTGCCTTTCCCTACTGGCTTGTGTTGGTGTCTGTCTCCTGCCATTTTTCTTTTTAGCTACTCCTTCCTGTTGGACTATCCCGCTCTTGCTGAGTCCACCATTAGCCACTATGCTCCCCCACTCTCCGAGGTCTTACTTAACAGAGACCGTAGTGCGGCCACACAGGGGACACACGCAGTGTTCGCACTGCTGGCTTGTCAAAGGACCACAAAAAGCAAGCCCTCTTGCGTCTGTCAACACCTGGACAGCACCAAGCTCCAGGCAACCTAGTCCAAAATGCCCCCGCTCCTTCATTGCTGAGAAATGCCACCTGCTAAACTCTGTAAACCACCACAAATGCTGTTGCTGAGCTGCACCTCAGTCCACAGTGGGCCTCTTTGCCTGCTTGCATTCCTGCTTCACCTGCCACCACATATGCAGTCCCACTGCCCACACACACACCGCACCCCTCACCAAGTCAGAACTCAAGACCCATACTCACAGAGCACCACACACCCACTCTGCACAACAACACTCATTTGCATGCATGCTCCTCACCACACACCCACTCTGCAAGCACTCCACTGAGAATTGGGACCTCATTGGCTCCAAATCACCGGACCTCCTCTTCATTAGTGAAGCCGGGTTCACCCCCACATCAGTTCAGAACATCACAACAGCCATCCCTACTGAACACAAAATATTTCACCAGGACCTACCCCATAAACCAGGAGGAGGACTTGCCATCATCCACAGAAATACCATTAAGTGTACCTCTTAGACTGACCCAGAAGCAAGGCACTTTTATGGAACACAGGCACTTCAAGGTTCAGACAGACAGTAAAACCACTATCAAAGGCACCATCACTGACCAGCAGCCAGAACTTCCCACCCATATCAGCAAACTCCCCAGTGACCTCACTGCACCGCTCGGTTTAGACACCAAATACTTCATACTATTAGGTGATCTCAATTTTCATTTCAATTACCTCACTGACTCAAACTCTATGGACTTGCTTGAAAGTCTACAGAACATCAGCCTCACCTACCCCATGCAAGACACACCCTGGATCCCATCTTCTACTCCAGCCACATCACTCCATTCACCTGGATGGACCACCCTACTATCCACTGCCACATACCAGGGCCAACAACCACCCTTATGGAGTCTAGCAACACCTCAAGCTACTCCTTGAGGAAAGTTACAGAAATGGAATGACTCAACACCTACCAACGACCTCATCAATGACAAAAACAACTTCAGCAATTGAATCACCACCCCCTTCAATATCCTGGTGGCCCTAAAAAAACACCAAACCCAAAGTTACACAAGACAAGCTAGCTGGTACAATGCTAACCTCAGAGAATCCAAGAAAGTTTGCAAACAACTCAAAAGGAAATGGAGAACCACTACAAAAAAGCATCTACAAGGCCGCACTTAGACACTATCTGCATCAGGTAAAAGAGACCAAGAAAAATACCTGATCCTGAGAATCAAATAAAGTTCCAACATCTGCAAGGTACATTTTGGCATCATCATTGAATTCATCAACCCAAAGGCCACAACCCAAACCATCACCCCTACACTTAAACTCTGCAACAACCTCTCTGACTTCTTCCATGAAAAAATCACCAAGATCGGCAGCAACTTCAAACCCCAGCCACCACGTATTAACCTTCCGAGCCTCCTAACCTCATCAACCAAAGACTACCAACTGACAGTATGGAACCCTCTATCCATCAAGGACGCAGCAGTAATAATGCAGATAGTCCAATCAGGGGCTCCTACAGACTCCTGCCCCCACCGTATATGCAGCCTGGGGTAGAAGTGGCCCATGCAGGTAAGAACTGTGGGGCGGTGGGTCCGGGTGGGGAGATTTCAACAGACATTGGTGAGGGAAAATATATTATTTATTTAATTTTCCCTCATCATCGTTTGTCAAATCCCCCCAACCTAGCCCTAATGCTACACCGCTCTTACTTGCACGGGCAGCTCTTGACCTGGGAAGAGCCACGTACAACACTACACTCATTTCTATTACCAACACCACCCTCAAGACAGCCACCTTCCCAGATAGTGGGAAACAAGCTGAAGTCACTATCCTGACGAGTAAGGCTCTTACTGTTCACAACAGAACCCAAGGACCTCTTCCGTAGAGTCCCAAAGGGATCATCATCCAGCCCCACACTTTTCAACATGTACATGACTCTTCTGGCAAACATCATCAGATCCCACGCGCAGATTATTTTCACCCTCTCAGGCGACATAGTCAACACCATGACAAACGTCAAACAATGCATGATCAGCGTGGCCAGTTGGATGAAATAGAACTGCATCAAGCTCAACACTGACAAAACTGCAGTGCTGATCTTCAGGAATGAGAGTTCAGCTTGGGACTCCACCTGGTGGTCCACGATCCTGGACCCACACCCACCCCAACTTACCACATTAGAAACCTAGGCCTCATCCTGGACACTAACCTCACCATGACACTTCAGGTCAATGCGTCACATTCTCATGCTTCCTCATCCTCAGCATGTTACATAAAATCTTCAAGTTAATCCCACTGGACATCAGACGTATCATCATGCAGGTTCTAATCAAAAGCAGATTGGACTATAGCCCATTGAATAGATGGCCTGTAACAAAGGGAATGATGATTGCATTCTGCAATGGTGTTTGGCCCTCCAACCTTTCTGGTTCCATTCCTACTAACAGAACGGGACAGAGCAGACTTATGCTGAGTACATTTCACGGTACCCACAAAACTTGTTTCTTCCCGGTAAGAAAGTAAGGGAGGAGATATATGGAGAACCCCCTCACCCCTATAACTTACAGACAGAGTGCACATGGGGCTATCCTCCTTCCACTTGAGATGCTGGCAGACCTAGAGAATGAAAGCAAAAACGGACTATCAGGAGGGGTTAAGACCATACAGAAAAACCAAAACACTGAAAAAGGACTTCTGTCCTTCTATTCAGGGAGATAGGGCCATGGCTCCAAATAGCTGATAGAAGGGAGGACAGCAGGAAGATGCCAAGGTGAGGAAGTCACAAGAGGTGAAGGTTAGCAACACTCCTGGGGCAGCGCCAGATAGTGAGGAGTCACTGAGAGGGAGAGTTAAGAGCCCAGATGAGCTGCACTAACAGCCTTGAAGAGCCAAGCGATACAAAAGGGGATGATGGACGGAGCGTTTGAGCAAATCAAACACTCACCCCCAGTCAACTGATCTGGGTTTAATCCATCACCATTCTTTAGCCCACTCAGCCACCCCAGTTCAGACATGGCCATATGCAAATCAGTCTGACCCTGTGCCTCATGGGAACAGTCCAGCCCGAACTACCAAGCCATGTCTTCCCTGGACCGGAAACAAGCATCCTGGGACCGGTTTCGGATTCATAATCCTCATCAGCCAGGCTATCTTGAATCCAGTGGCCAAGTGAGCAAGGGACTCACGTCTGAGCATACCCTGCCACACTTAGGGCGAACAAAGCGATACAAAAGCGTTTGAGCCTCTAAAGACGTGGTCCAAGGAGTGGTGGACAACACCGGAGGACGCAAATTTATCGGCCACTACTCAGGCGAGTTGTAGCAGCGTGGTGAGTCATTCAGGAGGGGGGAGGTGAAAGAGTTGGGAGGTGAAAAGATCAGAGAGCTGAAAAGCACCTTTCCTTTATGTTGATTGTAATATTCATTTTTTATGCACTGTATTATACTTTCGTTTTGGCATTGGGTTACACTTGGCTGTTCCTACATATGCTCACAGAGTGTGCGGTGTCAGACATACTTTACCTTGCACACAGATGTCTTTTAGATAGTTTTTTTAAAGAAGCATACCTACTTCCCTAAACCCTGACCCTTAAATAGCCAAGGAAGGCTCTGCTTTAATGGGTGTTGGTGAAAGGTGAACAGCCAAGTATTGAAGGCCAAAATACTTTCCGCACTTTTCTTTCTTTGAGGTGACTGGTGGTGACAGCCTCAAGGAAGAGCTGCTGGAAGAAAAGAAAAGCCAACATCAATAACGATGATTCCTACTTGCCACCTAGAAGGGGAAACGTCCTTTAGGAAGAAGCCGGCATCACGTTCCGCCTTCACAGCGCCGGCAACAGAACAAATGCGTCTTTAGAACACCATAATTCTGCATGCAAGTTGATACAACAACTTGCTTTAGGGATGGGCACAATGTCAAAGTGGTGTTGGAATGAAAGTCAAACACCTTCCCTACTGTTGCACAGACTGGAGTTGAAATAGTAAATTAAATGATTCCAATATCCAGCGACTGCCTAAGGCAAGTCGTTAAAATGACCTGTGTGCAGAACAAATGCGTGCTGAAGATGCATTCATTCAAATGACAGAGTTCCTAAGGCATGCGTGAAAAATGCATGCAGAATTATTTCATACATTCACCTAGAAGATCTGCATGTGAACTCAGTCGTACATATTATTTTGGTACTTTGAAAATAAATAAAATCTTCATGATTAGTAAAGCAACCTTGCCTCTGCATCCATATATCCACCCATCCCTCCTACAAACAGATTCCACAATTGGAAACTGTATATGGAACTATTAGAAATCTCACAAAGCAATTATATTTTTGAGATGACCATTAGAAAGATGAGGATGGGTGCTACCGGATTTAAAATCTTGGTATTTGGCCACTATGCTTCATAAATGCACTATTTGATCTTGAGCATGACCTAGGGATATGTGATGTAATTTGAGATGTCATCAGTGATGTCACTGACCATGTCATGAGTGATGTAATATGTGAGGTAATAAGCAGTGCATTGGGGGGGCATGAGTTATAGTTAGCTCAGCTATCCATATCTGCTGACTTTCACTGGTCACCTGAGCCTAGCTATAATGTCCCTGCAACTTTTATTTTTTTCAGTGAATTTCTAATTTTTTTTTATTCCATTGCCTAACTATAACAGCCCTGTAACCTTTATTTTTTTTCAGTGAATTTCTAAAATGTTTAAAATTCTATTTTCTAACTATAACTTCCCTGTAACTTTTGTTTTTAAGTGAATTTCCATGGTTTTTTAACTAGTAGTTGCATTTGCAGAGTGGGGGAGAAAGGGGGAGGGACCTCTGACCACCTATCAGGACTCCTGCTATGTCAGACTTACTGGAGCTAACAGTAGTGCCTCTGGGCCCCCAGGAACCCTCACCATTCACAAGGACAACATCCTCCAACCAACTTTGCACGAGGAGGCGTGTTTGCAGAGTGGTGGAGAAAGGGGCCATGGACTCCTTAGTCCTCTCAGCATTTACGCTCCTTGGGACCTAATGCAGGGAGGCTAGTTGGCCCCCAATTACCCCATCCCCCAGCCAACAGTAATAGAAGCAGAAGTGCACCAGGAGGCGCATTTGCAGAGTGGTGGTGAAGAGGGCATGGCATATGGCAACTTGCCAAAAGTTTTTTTACCTTTGATTTTTTTATATATATTTTAAGGAAGGGGTTTGTGTGGTCACTCACCTTCTTACTCACCTGTAGTGTTAATCACACAGGCATTTACTCACCTATATAGTCATACACACACCCACCCACTTATTCATAGATACTAATACATGCTCACTCACCCACACAGACTCTCACACATGCACTCAATAACCCAAAAAGCCACTAACACAATCCCTCACTCGCACATACAGCCAATAATATACTCCAACACACAGCTACACTGCCTTTCACATATCCAGCTACTAACCCATATACCACTGATACATCTATTTACTCACCGATAAACCATACACACACTCAGTCACTTATACAACCCTTTACTTACACACTCACTAACCCATACAACCACTGAATCACTCATCAATGCAGGCAGTCACACACACCCTCACCCACCCACACAGACACACATACACCCATACAGATACTCAGACAACCAATCAATCACCCACACAGCCACTCACATACCCACTCACCAACACATTCAGCCACTTAGACACCATATGACGGACTGATACAGGCATTCAGACAACCTAGTCAGTGACCCATACATTTACTGACACACCTAATCACTCATGTGTGCACTCACTGAATCAGTGATACAGGCACTCATACACCCACTGATTAATCAGTACACCTTGGTGTATATATATTTAAAACTCATAAACATTTTAAAAGCACTCACAGTAACAGTGAATTTCTATGTTTTTTTAATTCTATTTCCTAAATATAACGCCCCTGTAACCTTTGGTTTGTTTCAGTGAATATATATATATGTTTAGGAGCTGCCTGAAGCTGTGGGATTTTCGACAATATTGGCAGTTGTTATTCAATTGACAGGTCAGGGCATTATGCTGGGTATGGATGGTGATATACCATGGACATTTTGGACATATGTATATGTTATTGCGGTTATATCAAGATTATGTATTGCACAGAATTGGAAGGGAAAATATCCATTAGGAGTTGCGCAGTTGTGGGAAAGGATATGGTATTGTTATCAATTAGAAGCCGCAATCAAGGGCAAACAATTACAGGAAAAATGTAAAGTAAATTGGGCACTTCTTGAACATTGGAGGAAGAAAATTGAAAGGTAATTCAGTCTATAATAATGAAATTAATTTAATTTGAATGCCGTTAATGTACGTTAAACATGTTGCAAGTATTCCTTGATGGCCTATTCTCTCAATTATGAGACTGATTCACTTATGATTTTGATGTACTAGTATACTCTTAGTTCCTAAAGAAAAAAGTAAAAAGAAAATGTACTCCTCCGAACATCCTGTAATCCTGTGGACTTAAAAAAATGTTGGCTCCAAACACCTCAGGAGGACCGGGACAAACCTGCTATGCTGATGCGATGAAATGCATTGCAGCTGGGCTGAAGATTCAGGTTTCCCCCAATCTGAGCGTCACTGCAGTGGCAAATCCAATTTAACATGACATCGCGGAGAAGATGTCCAGTCTTGCAGACTCCTCCTGGCTACAGCCTTCAGCCTTGACCTGCTGGAGGAAGCCAAGCTCCAAAAAAGTGACTAAGTGCGAACATAGAAATCTTCACTGGGGGAAGAAACCACAAGTATCTGGCTGGTGAAGGCACTTCTTTGGCAAAAAACTCAATTTTTCCCACACTTAGATTGCCAACCAAAAGTCAACAGTATCAATCGTGTAGAGCACATCTTGACCATAGCCTGATGCTTTACCCCGCTGAAGATTTTGTACTTTCCTTTCAGAGACTAAGGGGCAGATTTACCATTCTTTCAGGCAACGCAACACTGCAAGGCAGATTTCTGCTATATGTTGCATGAAAGAGAGAAAGACAAAGAAATGGAGCATCATCGTGAAAGGATGTCTGTGTTACTACAGGATTGTTTTGTGTAGGAAGGGACATCCTTAGAGGCATATTCTTTTTTCTATGTGTGCTGCAGAGTGCATAACATGTAGAAAGAGAAATTACCTAGAAGTAATAAAGATATTTCTCCTCCTTACGCCTCTTTCGGTTATGCACCTCATTTTGATGCAAACTCAGGTTAACAAGTTTTTGTCAATCTGGGGTTGCATCAAAATACATGGGTGAATGCATGGAAATCCCCATGTGCCACAAATATAACGCCTACCGGGCACAAAGTAATACTGGCAGCGCTTTGTACAGAGTTGTCCTATTTTATGTTTACTAAACCATGCAAAACAACGTAAAGTTTCTTTTATGAGTTTCGAAAGGGCAATGCGCATCTTTAGTAAATTTGCCTTTAAGTCGGAAGGTAAAACTTCTGTCCAGGTCGAACATTATTTCCGTAGCCGACCCATATCCATCACAGTCCGCCTCAAATCACGCCGAGGACCTGGTCTATTGTGACCTGTTGACCACGGATGCCAATTAACACTTTTGGGTGCTATTTTTATTTATATCTTTAATAGTTCATGTCTTTTGTTATGCTTATTACATTCATGTCATTTTGGTATTATTTTCGTTTTTTAAAATGTACTCTCATTTTCAAATTTATTTTTTAGGATTTTGTTGTGTTATATGTTGACTTTATTACTCTTTTGGACAAATACTTTTCACATTGTCTCTAAGTTAAACCTGTCTATTCTGTGCCGCATGTACCAGGGGATTGAACTCAGGTTAATTTAGTGACTCTAACAAGGATTGTGGTTATTACCTGTAGTGGGTAGTTACTCCCCCTCAACCACTAATCCAATTTCTTTCACTTGTCCTATAATCTCAACACACAGTGTAAGGTACCAGAAGTGATGCAGCTGATGTCCAAAATATTGAAGTCCCTTGAAGTGCAAAGCATCCCTCTCTATATTTCCATTCTACAGTGCAATGCACAAGAAGTGATGTAACTAGTCACAGCCAACAAATCAACTTTGTTCTAAAGTGGTCTGCTCATGAAATTCTGTTAAAGGAAGCATCCCTCACAATATTGTATGTATTTTTAAAGTAAACGTACATGTACACCTATCTATTATTATTAATGGACTGGCACAGCAGTAGCGTAAGGAAACCTGAGAGACCCTCCCTGAAAGGAATGGTGAGGGGCCCCTCGCACTACTCATACCCAAAGCTGTAAAGCTGGGGATAACCCCTTTATGTATGGGAAACTGAGGGCCTTCCGCACTGCAGGGGCTGCAAGGGTGTCTGTTACACCCCTGTGGCACATGCTGTGTTATGACAGTTAGGTGATTTTGTTGGCTTATCGTATATGACCAAATCACTGTGGAAAAATAAAAAGAGATTTAAAAAGGTGCGGACACAGTTGCGAATGCAATCAATGTAAGAAAGCGCGTTCTTTCCAAGAAAGCACATGAATTGGGTGCCTCCATATTATGAAGACGTGCTGTATGATTTATTAAGGGGCCGGTGCTGTGTGGATACCGATTCCGGGAAACCCGCTCAGAGAGAGAGAGTGATCGGAGGCCGCTGTATGATCGCCTATACCGGGCATAGGCAATCGCAGCGAGCGGATTCCCTTAATAAATCCTACAGCACGTCTTCATAATTTGGAGGTGCCCAATTCATGTGATTCCTTGTAAACAATGCACATTCTTACATCGATTGCATTCGCAACGGTGCCCGCACTGTCCTAAACGCCTATACTGGAACTCTTCCGCTTTACATAGGAGTCTTGAGGCAATCACTTGGCCCTAACAGGCATGTTTTCTCAGGCACTATTTGCCTTGTCATGAAGATGGTCACGGAATTGTTCTAAAAGAATCAAAATGTGGTCGACCTCGTGTTCTCTGACACAAACACATATTAGTGATCATGCTGTGCCTAAGTAGCCTAATGTAATGTATGCTGGCCTAACTGATTATTGCCTGAGTTCTCTTTTCTTTTAATGTTTAGATGTTCCCACGTGTATGTTGTGTTTTTTAAATTCTTTACATTAAGTGATTTTGTCCAGTTGGACAGCAACATATAGATACAATTTTATCTCTATATAAAGATTTCCTCTGCCAATCCTTTCTCTGATAAGTTCTGCTGTTTCTGTATAAAACTTGTACCCAAGGTTCCTCAGCATATATTGGGTTACTTTGTTATTGTAAAACACACCACCCATATGAAGGCAGACAATAGTACGGAGTCATAATGAATATTTATTAGGCATGTTGTCCTGCAACCACCTTTGAATCTTTATTTTACGTACTGACCTGTGTGTGTGCCACAAAAGAATTTACTGGATGTGAAAAGTCGGTGTGTAATTTGAGACCGCTTTTGGCACTAATACATTAGTATATCTGGCCTCGAGATATCAATGAAAAGCAGGGATTTTTCGAAACGGAGTACTTATGCTGCTGGGGAATTTTATGAGGGAAGGTAAGGGTGTCTGCATAGGTAACATATACCTGCCTATAGTATATTACAATTCATTCATCTAATGGATTTCAGTTTTATGCCATAGAAAACAGGTTCTAAACATCATGTTATTTAAGTTCTGTTGTAACCGATTTTTATGTCATGAGAACATGTCTATATAATTACATCTTCAGCTTATTAAGAATGCAACAAATAGAGTTTTACAACTAAACTAGCCAAAATCAATTAGTGTTTTCTTTGATGGGTGTGCACACAAACGCACACTCTGATCACTGACCGCTAAATGCTTAGCTGTACACCGTGTGATTTGGTAGAGTCATAGCAGGATTCTGACAGTGGTGAAATGGATTGACTGACTGGTTCAGTTGCGGTGAAATACGGTAGCTACAGCAGCGAGGCCTCACCAGTGGAATAGCCACTGGTGGAGGCTATGGGGCCTGGTCATTAATAAGCCTGGGCATAGTTTGCGGAGTTTTGCTACGCGGAACTCCGCAAAGTTACCCAAAAACTTCTGCGAAGTTCCGCGAGTGGCAGAGTGTAGTGCGACCTGCAGTTTGTGCTGGTATTCCTGCAGCTCGGGTAGAAATTCTACCTGAGTGGCAGCTCACGCTCGCAAACTTACTGTTCGCGATTGGGGGCAGGGAAAAACCTCTGCTGCACATGGCGAAGTGGAGTTTTCTGTACTCCGCGAGCTCCGCGAAGTGCAGAGTGCAGAAAACTCCGCAAACCCCACAAATGGAGCGAAGTTCACCGCCCAGGCCTAGTCATTATTCGGCGGAGGTGGCCAGCCTAGGCTTTGGTGCAGCTTGCTGTGTGGCTGCATGCCCACCTGTACAGCGATGCTGCTTGCTAACACCTGGTTTTTCTTCCCGTGTGCTTCCCCCCATTATTGACTGGAACAAATTTTCAACTGAGGGACACAGTCCATGGACTAAGAAGCTGTGCAATGTCTTGCAGGCCATGAATGTGTCCTCTGCTTCTACCCATAATGAACTTCAATTATGTGCTAGTAAAAGTAAAATACAAATATGCTAAATATCGCTCTTTGCAATCTGATATTAATGCCTGCTCACTTATTAAACAAAGATTACAATGGCAAGTTACAAAGGTACTTAAAAGATATAAAATCAAAAATATAAGACGATGGATTCTTAAGATGAGAAAAGGTCAAGTGGTGTCGTTTATAAAGTGGAAATATAGCACTTTGATTCCCAATAACCACCCCCAAATAAAGGTTCTATGTCCGTACTGTGCACAGTGCACTTTAACCCTAAGTCATATATTAATATTTTGTAGTATTTTTAAATGTGAAATAAATTAACTGTTACTTTCTGTTTTTAGAGAGCTTCATATACAACATACCCAACATTTTCTATTTTTAATATTGGCGTGTAGCAATTTCAAGCTTTGCTATAGGGTGGGTACATGTTTAGAAATGGTAAATAACAGTTTGAGGAAATTAGGTGCATTTTTAACTATTGAAACCTGAGCTAGTGGTGAAAAAGTATACGTTATGTATACAAGTGCCATTGCATTTTATATTTTTAAAGCTATATTGGTGTGAAAACATTGATTGAGGTTATTATGTGTTCTATGGAGTTACATTGCACTTCGATCAATATATTAATTGTATTTATTCATAATGTATACACAAGGTCACTTTATTTTTTGAAAAAAGCAATGGGCACTTCTTTGGAGTAGAGGGATGGGAATGTAAAATTGACTATGAGGGTGTTGTTTTGTTGTATTTATTTGTTTGAACATGAAAGTATTTGTAATGTCTGTGCACCTTGTAAGCCTCAAATCAAACAATACATTTGAATTTGAATTTGACTGTTGGAGGGATGATGCCAGACTCGCTAGACAGTTTCCAGAACAACACATTGAGACCTGGCAGCTTTTTAGATATGAGCAGTTAATGGTGATACCATTGGAGGGTCTCACCAGTCGAACATCATATATACTGTCTGAGGTATCTGATGAGCTAAATGGTAAAAACCTATGCTAAGTAAGCTCAAGACTCTCACAGTGATGGATGCCTTCAATTTGGTTGTTTTTTTATACTAGGTCTCCTCTCTGCTCATGAACCTCATTAATGCTTATATTCATTTGCTGGATCATGGAAGCAGAAATTGAGATAAGCAACTTACCAAATAAGTTGGTATATTGTGGGGGCATTACCATCTTAAATACCTGTATTCATTCCCACAAAGGTAATTGAATCGAGGACCATTGGAGAAAATCATTGACCTAATAATAAGGTATGCGATGTTCACAGAGGCCTTATCTGCTATTTCCCTATTGACAAGCACATTCAGGTATTTCAGAATTTGAAAAAGGCCAAGGTAAATCCAAGGCCATAAGTCTCTGCAGGGTCCACCCAAGTTTTTTGCCTTCACTCCCTTCTTTTGCCTAACCATTTTTGTTGGCTTCTAGTACTCTGTACACATTATCACTGCTGACGAGTGCTAAACAGCGTGCGTAACATTGACCTACACCTGATTGGTATATTTAATTTTCTTGTAAGTCCCTAGTAAAGAGTACTACATATACCCATGGTCTGTAAAGTAAATGCTACTAGTGGGCCTGCAGTACTCATTGCGTCACCCACTAAAGTAGCGTTTTCAACATGTCACTGGCCTCCTATTGCAGCTGGTAGTGCAGTTTTAAACTTCCATTTCGATCTGGCAAAATACACGTTTACTGTGCCAGGCCTAAACCTTCTTCTCTAATGCTTATAGGTCACCCCTGAGGTAGGCCCTAAAGGGTCACAGGGCAGGGCAAGGTGCAATGTATTTAAAAAGTGGGATATGTATATAATTTCTCCATGTCTTGCCAGTGAAAAACTCCTAACAACTCCTAAAGTACTATTTCACTGCTGCAAGGCCTATATTTCCCACTGATTAACACTGAGTTACTTTAATATGCTTAATAAGTGATAACTTTAGATTGGGAGCACATAGAAATATGCAGTTTAGACTAAAATGTATGGTAATTTACAGACTTTTGTAGTGGTAAAATCGGATATAACCCCTTCGACGCTCATGACGAGCTGGGCTCGTCATGTGGTAGCCTCCTCGCACGCTCATGACGAGCCCAGCTCGTCATGTAAAGTGCGTTTTTAAAAATCTCAGCGTGCGAGCGGAATTCCGCCCGCACGCATGCGGTTAAAGGCACAGTTCTGAAAATGCCATGTTTAGAAAGTTGCCATTTTCTAGTCCTCCCCATTTCAGCCATCTGCCAGTGTCCTGGGCCACATGACTGTGAATGGCTCCATGATTGGGGTTGCTGTATTCCTCCCAGAGAGTGACACAACAGGGACTAGGTGCGGCCTCTATATGCTATTGTGGTTGGATAGTTGGGGCCTCCAGCACATACGAAGGAGCCTGACACCAGCCTTTTGCCACCCCAGGCAATTTGGAGCCTTAACAGGGGAAGGGACGAATGTTCTACCATACAGCGTCCCCCTCAGTCTCACGAGTAAAATTATACCTTACTTGTGTGGTTGGGGCAAGGGGATCCCACGCAACAATATGTGGAAAATTTGATTTTTTTCAGCTACATTTGAGGTTTGCTGGGTATTCTGGGTGGGAAAATGTTAGGGAATCCATGCAAACCATACCTCGCTGGACTCCGCCGGGTGTCTAGTTTTCAGAAATGTGTGAGTTTGGTAATTTCCCAAGATGGCCACCGAGCCCGGGGCCAAAAACTCAAGTGACCCCCTTGCAAAACCAGGTTGTTTTGTAATAGGTCATTTTGATGTCTCCTCAATAAGTTTTGGGCCCTTGCCTGTCGCGGGCCCACCCATGCGACTGAGGTACCATTTATATTGGGGGACCTGGGGGAACACTAGGTGGTAGGAAATTTGTGTAAGCACAGTGATACTACAACTTTCCCACACAGAAATTTGAGAACATTTTGATTTTTTCAGCTAAATTCGAGGTTGGCAATGGATTCTGGGTAGGAAACTGTTTAGGGGTCCTTGCAAGCCATGCCTCCCAGGACTCCCCTTGGTGTCTAGTTTTCATAAATGTGTGAGTTTGGTAGGTTTCCCTAGATGGCCACAAAACCCAAGATCAAAAACACAGGTGACTGACTCCCTCGCAATTCAAAATCTTTTTGTAATCGATAATTTTGAAGCCTCCACAGTACATTTTGGGCCATTTCATTTCACGGGCACTAGACCTACCCACACAAGTGAGGTTCTATTTTTATCGGGAAACTTAGGGAAATGCTGGGTTTGTGGAAATGCGTTGCTCCCCTTGGATCCCAGAACTTTCATTCTTAGAAATGTGAGGAAAATGTGTTTTTTTTCGCCAAAGTTCAGGGTACTAGAACCTTGTGGGAGCCACACAAGTCACCCCATACTGGATTCACAAAGGTGTCTAGTTTTCAAAAATGTACAGGTTTGCTAGGTTTCCCTCTGTGACAGCCGAGCTAGAGCCCAAAATCCACATCTAGGAACATTGCAAAAAAGGATACATATTAACTGGAAAAATGTGATGTGTCCATATTGCATTTTGGTCTGTTTGGGGAATGATGGGTGAGCAGAAGTTTGTGGATCTGCACAGATTCCAGAACTTTCCATCACAGAAATGTGATGAAAATGTATTTTTTTGACAATGGTTGAGGTTTGAAAGGGATTCTGGGTAACAGAACCTAGTGAGAGCCACACAAGTCAGCACATCCTGGATTCCCCTGGGTGTCTAGTTTTCAAAAATGTATAGGTTTGTCAGGTTTCCTTTGGTGCCGCCAGAGCTAGGTTCCAACATCCACAACTAGGTACATTGCAAATAAGGGTCAGTTTCACTGTAAAAATGTGATGTCCACATTGAGTTTTGGGCCATTCCTGTTATGGGTAGTAGACCTGCCCACAAAAGTGAGGTACCATTTTTATCTGGAGCCTTTGGGAATGCTGGGTGAGTGGAAGTTTGTGGAACCGCTGAAATGTGAGGATTTTTTTTTTTACAAATTATGATGTTTGCAAGGGATTCTGGGTAACAGAACCTAGTGAGAGCCACACAAGTCACCACATCCTGGATTTCCCTGGGTGTCTAGTTTTAAAGAATGTAAAGGTTTGCTAGGTTTCCTTAGGTGCTGGCTGTGCTAGGACCCAAAAGCCACAGGTAGACACATTGCATAAAAAAGTCAGTACCTAGTGGCCTTTCTGCCGCCCTCGGAGGGGGAATCAGGGGTATTGCCCTTCTATGCCCCCAAAGGGTGCAGAAAGACTGTGGCAAAAAAAATGGGGAGGGGGGCATTGGTATGACCATTCGGGTCAGCCCCCATCCCTCTATATAAAAAAAGCCAACATAATCGCTGGTGCCTAGGAGGCTCTCTGCCCCCCTGGGGGAATATCAGGGCTCCTGGTCCCATCTGCCTCCTGAGGGGCAGAAAGACTGTGGCCTTTTTTTGGGGGGTGGGGGTATTGGCATGCCCATTCTAGGAAAGCCCCCATCCCTGAACTTTGAAAAAAAAGTATTTCCTAGTGCCTAGTGGGCTTTCTACCCCCCCCAGGGGGGGGGGCAGAAAAGGGGCTATTGCCCCCATCTGCCTCCAGGGGAGTGCAGACAGCCTGCAGCATTGTGGGGGGGAGGGGCTTTGGCATGCCCATTCTGAGGTAGGCCCCCACCCGAACATTCAAAAAAAATATTCCCTGGTTCCTAGTGGGCTTCTGCCCTTCTGGGGAGGCTGATAAGGGGTTATTGGTCCATATGTCTCCCGGGGAGGAATAAAGACTAGCAATCTTTTTGGGGTGGGGCATTGGCATGCCTGTACTGGGCACCCCCACCCCTAAGTACAAAACAAATCCCTAGTGCCTAGTGAGCTTACTTCCCCACAGGGGACAGATCAGCAGCTATTGCCCACATCTGCCTTCTCGGGGGGCAGAAAGACATTTGCCTTTTTTGGGGGGAAAAGGGGTGGGGGTATTGGCATGCCCATTCTCGTCAGCCCCCACCCCTGGCCTATGAAAAAATAATCCCTGGTGTCTAGGGTGCTTTTTGCCCCTATGGGGGGGGGCAGATACGGGGCTATTGTCCCCATCTTCCTCCAGGAGGGTGCAGAAAGACTGTATCAATTTGTTTTGGGGTTGGGGCCTTGGCATGCGCGTTCTGGGTATTCCCCACGCTTACGTACAAAAAATAAATCCCTTGCTCTAGTGGGCTTTCTATTCCCCCGGGGGGGGTAGATCAGGGGCTATTGCCCCCATCTGCCTCCTGGTGGTGGCAGAAACACCTTTTCCTTTTTGGGGGGGGGAAGTGGTGGGGGCATTGGCATGCCCATTGGGGAAGCCCCCATCCCAGGCCTGCAAAAAAATAATCCCTGATGTCTAGGGTGCTGGTAATGCCAGAATTTATTGGGGGGAGCAAAGGACCTTGCCCAAGGGGCAGCTCCCACCTCCGTGGTGGCTGATGGGTAGATCCCCGCTTGGGGATCACCCTCCTGGGGCAATCCCCGAGCAGGGATCCACTAGGAAGGCAAGCCATAGAGGGGTGATTCTCCCCTTTCCAATGATACCTCTCCCATGTGTTTCAGTGCTCCGGGGACTGAGATGCCCCCCCGAGCACTGAAACTGTGAAACTGAAATTGTTTCAGTTTCATTTTCAATGTAATGACAACATTGCGCCATGCACACAATCATCATTACATTGTTTGCTGCGGAGAGATATAGTGTGTCTGTGCACATTACAGAATGGTTCCCTTATGAGCACAGGAGCACTGGTGCTCATGACGGTACCATTCCGTCATGAGGACCAAAAGGGTTAAAAACCACATTTCTTCAAACTATGGTGAGTAATGCATGTTTATAGATCCTGCCTGTGAGAAGTTAGCCTGGCATATTATGTCCACTATTCTAGTGGGCACCTTGCACCAGTCTAAACGACCCTTATTGGTGGTGGTTGTAAAGTCAACCTTATAGACAAGCTATCCTAGTGGTAGCATGGACCAGCAGTCATAGGCTAAGACTTCAGAGAGCATGTAAAGCAATCTGTTTTACCAATTATAATCCCTTGAATACCAAATGAAAGTACACCACACAAGGTATATATCAAATATATATGTATTGATTTCTAACACAACCCCTCTGCACTCTTTATTAGGTCAGAGATCGAAGTACATCACAAGTTACTCAATTAGCATAGGATAAGTTGCACAAATATAGTTTTGCCCTAGGGGCCTCACAAACCATATATTAAGTAAGTGGTATAAGAACCACTTCAGGAATAGTGAATAGGCCTAGGGCCTAGGGAATCGCTGGGGATACACTACACAACAAAATGTTAGGAAGTAGGAGACCCACGGGAGACGCGTGCAGTGTGGGAACACAGTCGCGAGTTACCATTGACTTATAATGGAGAACGAAGAAGTTACAAAGTTACTGTTTTAGGGCACTTCCGGATGGACTACGACAAAACCCCTTTAAACTAGGACACTAGGAGAGTCAATACCCATGGGAGCACCAGAGTACTCGAGTTACCTCACCCAGGGTAGCCGGGTGCATAGGTGTCTTTTCGTGTCGGGTTTCGTCAATGCTTTCAATGGAGATCTGCAAAAGAAGTGCTGCAGGCGGCCAAAGGAAGAGTGTCCAGGTGGATCCAAGGGTGGATCAAAGAACTGAAGAACCTGAAAGCAGAGGGGACAGAGTCTGGGTCACTAGCCAGTGACCAGGAAGGAACTAGGAAGGAACCAGTCGATGTCGCGATGAAAGCAGGTGAAGAGGTGAAGCTTGTCTCTGCAGCCACGAGGACCAGGAGGTGTCGACGACAACCAGGAGCTGGATTCGAGCTGTCCCACAAAGTATCTAGTTGACTGCGGTATCGGTATCCAGATTGGACCCAACAAGCCTTGGCAAACGCAATCCACACAGGAAGTGAAGATTGGCTTTGATTCATACCAGCAAGGCCTGGGGAGCTTTTCCTTTGCAGGAAGGCTGCAGCAAGCCTGGAGCATCCAGGAAAAGAGTTTGGTTTCAAAGGTTTGTCTCCAGGGGGCTCATTAGCCAACGGGCTAGCAACCGGAAGATGCATTGAGCTGAAATGCAAGAGTGTGCCCCACGCGGCATTTGTGGAGTGTGGGGGGCTGAGCTTCGGTGCAAATGGCACTCGGGTTTAGGGCTTCTCGTACCCCAATGCACAACTGCAAGGGTGCCTTGGTAGTTGTACTGTTAGCAAAATGCAGGATGTCCAGGGTGTACGATCCCACATCTCTCGTGTCCGCCACGGGTCTCAGCTTTGCTGTGGATGTTGGTCAAAGTCAGAGAAATCTGAAAGTCCATTTCCTGAGTCGCTGAGACTTCGGGATCCATCGGGAGCATCGACAAAGCAGACCGGCAAGTTACTGGTGGTGCCTGTTTGCACAGGGTGGTCACTCCTTGACCACAAGGGAGATGTCTTCAGTCTTCTAGTCGAAATCAAATGTCAAAGGTCCAAGAGTTTTGTTTCAGAGTTTCGTTCCAGGATAATCTAAAGTTCTCGGGACACAGCACCTATCTTTATACTAAGAAAATGGGCTGGATTACCTGCTAGGTCCCTCCTATGGATGGACCAGAGAAGGGGGTGGTTACACCCCTTTCCCTTTGTCCAGTTTCGGGCCAGAGAGGGGCTGGAGTGCCCCAGCAACTGGTTTGAACCGGCTATGCATGGAGCACCTTGTTTGCCCCAGGCAGTGTCTGGAAAAGCATCTTTCCATTCAACCCACTCTGCCCCAATACACTACAGGCTGTCTGGGGAGGTGCTACAGGAAACCTATTGTCCAGGCCTCCCTTGCTGGAGTTTCCCCCAGCTGTAGGAGGTCAGACTTGTGTCTGTGGCACCAGCATCCATTTTGTGATGCTGAGGCTCTGTTTAACTTTAACCGGATAAAGCAGTAACATACATGTCTTTTCCCTCTAGAAGGGTGGAATGCTACCCCCACTGCCAGAATTGGTGGGGGGTGGGGGGGGTAGTATTCCAAAGTGTTTGACACCTTACACAACATGTTTTGATAAAGCCAAAGCAACGTTAGCATTAACCGCGAGGATTATAATGCACTTAAGAGTATATGGTATGGCTATATCATAGAACAGCTATAAGGACATGGTTCCGAAAGCTGCAGAGGGGCTCAGCTCATGCTAGGGCACCTTCTCGCATAAAACTAAGCACTCTGCCTCCAGGATTGTTAAGGCCTGCCATAAGTATGACTTATAGGTTACTATGTGTCTATATATAAGGTAGATATAGATATACTATATCTAAGTAAGGGGTGATTACACCACCTTACCCAAGCTGAGTGATAAGCCTGTGGTGTCAGTTTGGATGGCCAGCCAGGGGTGGCATAATACATGCTGCAGCCCCTGGGAGGCCTTTGATGCACCTATGCCCTGGGTACCTATTGTACACTATACAGGGGCTCACAAAGGGGACCCAATACCCAATCAGGTATGTACCTAAAGTGCATGGTATCAATTTAGAGAGAGAACAGCTGGGCTGTGGGTCTGATTAGCAGGTCCACAGCCACACTAAAGTCGAAAAACCAGAGAATCACAGCAAAAAGTGGGGGTGACCATCGGAAGCAGACCCTACTCTCCTACACTGCCACAGTTTCCATTGTAGAAATGTTCTTTGTTAATTGGTATTTTATTTCCTGGGGTCCCTGCATTGAACACCCCTGCCCATGATACCATGGCAAAATCAAATAACTTTTGATAACCACTGGCAGAGGTCTTCATCATAATCTGTGACATTGTGGCTTGCATCTTAATACACCAGCTGGTGAGAGTCCTCTTCCAGTGATGCCTGCCACATGGTGCAGGGGTATGTAGGGGAACACCATAGGTGCCCCCCAGAACCCAAGGCTGAGAGCAAGGGGGGAAAGTGGGCCCCCTAGGGGCCCCAAAGTCACTTTCTGCCTGCCTTTTCAAGGCAGGTTAACTGCCATGAAACAGCGAGTGGGAAGAAACATTGCAATTCCTACGGCGGTGCCTGAGCAGGCACCGCCACTGTTGTAGGGATTCAAGTCCCACCGAGGCACTGACGGGCTCCTTGAGCCCGTCATCTGCCATCCATCTGCCCATCATAGTAATGTGTCCCAACGATCGCCACTGTCCAATGGCAGTGGGACTGACATTGACGGGCTGGCGGTGGCGTTCCCACCGCCATCATAATCAGGTCCATAGTGTGTTTTTTCTTCACAGCTTGTAACCATGAGGGTCCATGAAGAGAGCATGTTCCAGCCAGAAGTACTACACAAAATGTACAAATATTGATTATGTGTATCATTCAGATAGTGCAATGATAGTCATGCCTTAGGCATGCATTTGTGTGCCATGCTGTGGTCACCATAGTATCAGGGAATATCAACTTTGAGGCTTTGACCATACATCCACAAATGCAAATAGCAGATTATCAAAAGTTTCAAAGAGCCCACAGATGGCAAATTAGTAATCTGATTTTGGTTTGGTTCCTTGAATCTGTGACAACAGTGACACTGTAGTGGAACTGGTTACCCCCTGGGGAACAGCAACTTTATGGTCACTTATAACTTCTTATCTATTGGTCAAATCTTCACAAAATGTTCAAACAATGATTATATCCATACATTTGATCTGGAATGTTTTTGTGCAGCTTGGTCTAGGGCAGAGTGGGTGCTATTATCCCATACGTGTTCTTTGTGAGAACTTAAAAACCTCTTCATAGATTAACTCCAGCGTTAGACCACTAGTAGACATGTGTCTGTTGTGATAAAGATCCATACAGCTTATTTAAAAATAATTTCAAGAAAAATAGACTAAAACACGTGTAACTACATTCTTTATTCTCTGTTTGCGAACCAAAACTTAAACTTGAGCTCAGAATCTGACGGTCCACAAAGTCTGATCCCTTTTTTCAAGGGCTGATATATAGATAGATGAATAGATAGATAGATAGATAGATAGATAGATAGATAGATAGATAGAAAGATAGATCGATCAATAGATAGATATTTGACAATATTTTAGTGTTCAATATTCTGATATTCTGACATACAATTATAGGGAGACTTATATCACACTGCACAAATCATATTTTGTATTTTATTTTTTAGTCGAAAAACAAATGGAAATTGTGAGGCATAACTGAGTAGGATTGTTTTCCAGTCTTGAATATCTCTGAGTGTTCGACTAAAGCTTCCTTGACTCATCTTTGAAAGAAGGTAGTAATCAGACTTCAATAACAAAAAAGAAACAGAAGTCTGCATGCCAATAATGATCATACATTCCACTGGGGGACTCGATTTATTCAACATCAAAATATTGCAACTAGTGCTCAAAAGACAACAGAAGATCTGATTCAATAAAATACTGTCATAGTCTTCCTGTGCCAGTTTTATTTAGCTTAGTGTGCTAGTTTGTGTTTATTTAATTGATACCTACTCACAGATGCCCTTGGACCAGCTACTAGTTCTGCAACAGAAACACAAAACTTTAGAAACATTTGTCCAAATATATATTGATATGAAGAGACCAAGAATCAAAAGAAAATGTAAAGCTGATTCAAAGCACGGTAAAAACACTTGCATGAATAACCATCATGAAAATCCACTTTGATTTTCATTCTGAGAGTGTCCTGTTGGACCTGCCTCTCTCTACAGGAACAGCATTTTAGGAATTTTAGAACTCTGTGCACTTTACCACTGCCAATCAGTGCTAAAAGGCTTGTGCTTCCTCCTTTACGCATGATAAAATTGGCTAACACCGTTTGGCATATTTAATTTTCTTGAACTGCTATATTAAAGTGGTACTACAGGTCCTCAATGGCCTGTAAATTAAATTCGACTAGTGGGCCTCCAGCACTTATTGTGCCACCGACTTAGGTAGCCCTTTATTTAGAACATGCCTCCGTTCTGCCATTTCACCACGGGTATGTACTTTTAAACTGCCATCTAGACCTTGCTAAGTAAACCTTTTGCCAGACTTAAACCATCCTTATCACTACATCTAGGTCACCGCTAAGGTAGCCCTCAACCACCCATAGGGCAGGGTGCAGTGTAGCAAAAAAAGGTTGGACATGTACCCTTAAGTTTTTTATATCCTGGTACTGAAAAATTCTCAAATTCTTTTTTCAATATTGCAAGGCTTACCTCTCCTTTAGGATAACATTGGGGGACTGCCTCAGCTCCCACACAAATGACTTAACACTAGCCTATTGTGCATGCAGAAAAACTGGAACCAAGGCAGGGAGGCAGGAAATTCCAGATACTTCTGTAGCGGGAAAACTCTTGAGGTTTCTTCCCTTTCAAAGGGGGAACCAGGTATAAAAATAGGAACATCAGGCACACTCTTCAGTACACTCCTGGACCTGTGCCTACTACAGAAGAAGGTTTGCCCTGCTGCAGAGGAATGCCCTGCTGCTTCAGGCCTGCTGTCTGAGAATGAAGATTTGACCTGCACCTTTCATCCCAAGTTGAAGTGACTTCAAGGGTCAACTGACTGACTTCTTGTTCTGAGCTACAGGGACACGACAAGCTCCAGATGCCTCTCTGCAACAGCCCAGTTGACCTACTGCAATTGGACCTGCCCGAGCCCTGCAGGCCTCTGCTGGAGTGAGTTCCTGTTCCCCAATAGGTGCATCCCAATCCTAAACACTTGGAGTGGCATCAGTTAGCTCCTCTTAGACAGAAAGGAGAAATCCTGAAGTTTTCAGCTCTTCACGCCCATGAATGAGCCCATTTGCACCAAGATCTTGCCATCTGCACTGACCACCAGCACAAAGCTCCGGTGAAACCTACTCTTAGAGCAGCATTGACTGGCAACACAAAATCTGTACTTCGTGCTACAGCATCGACAGCCTGCTGTAACTGCCAATGAGAAACCCACAGAATGACCGTCCGTGCTGCTATAGCGATAACTGCCCGTAACGCCCCGACTGCTCTTCACGCTATAGCGATGACCATACGTTGCACTCTCCACGCTCCTACTCCATCACAAATGGAACTCTTCGCGCAGGAATTTAGAAGGTAACTTTGTCAGCGGGGCCAACCTGGTCCCTGTAGGTCTTAACAAAGCCTGTAGCATGGTACAACTACTCACACAAATACTTGGTGAGTCAAGCCAGGATATTCAGGAGTACTTTACATCTGGGACACGGGTAACACAAAAGATATTTTAGAAAAATATTTGTGAAATGGGCAGAAGAGGTATGATTTACAAAAAAGTTGCTTAAACCACAGATTACCAACCTTGAATGTGTGAAGGTTGCAGGGTCCTGTCAGTTTTCCATGGATCCTTTTGGTGAAGGAAGCCTTTGTAATTTCCCATTTGCTCACATCTATTCATTTCCATATGTTGAATAGTACTCAGCATTCCATGTTTGTGACTGGATTTTTTCCTCTTCAAAAGGGAAAACATTTTCCTTTGTGAAAAGCCACCTCACCAACACTCCAACTAATAGTGGGTGTGTACCATTGCCATTATCCCCCTGAAACGGGTTCTACCTTTGCCATTGCCAAGATTTAGGGCCTTATTTAGACTTTGCTGGATGGATTACCCCATCACAAACGTGACGGATATCATGTTCACTATATTGAAAGTCAATCATAGCCTATGGCACTTGTAAAAAAGTTAGCGTGATATTCATTATGTTTGTAATGGAGTGACCCGTCCCCCAAAGTCTAAATTATGCCCTAAATCTGCAACCTTCCCTAGAGTGGGAATATGCCAGAGTCATGTTTGTGAATACCCACTGCTGATCTGGGGAGTAGATTTACTCATACTAAACTGTTAGTATACATAATACTTTTTTCGAGTGTAAAATGACTTTTTGGGAAAAGCAATATTGATATGAACATATAAGTAAAAGTGTAATTGAAGATAGGTTTGGGAATTGGGCCCAAGTTATGAACTATTGAGCACTGATATACTGTGGGTGGATCCAACTTTCTTAGCTCATCGGAAAAGTGGCTGATTTGCAGGAAGGACCTTGTACATCCTGGAAATATAATCAGTCTAATTCTAAAACCAAAACCCAGGCATTTCACATTCATGACAACCAATAATTTTGCTACACTAGCACAGGGTCAGCATTCTGAATATGGTGGTAGGCCAAATGTAGAATTGTGTCCAGTTTGTTTGATAAGGGACAGATAAGCTCACTCAAGAAATATACATCTACAGTTGGCCTGGTAAATGCAGGCAGGTTCAGGTATCAGCAAATAAGGCACTGCATGATGTAGCTGGTGTTAGGGAGGAAGCTATAAGACTGTTGGCCAACCCCACAGACTTGCCACTGTGCCCTCAGAAGCGTGAAGAAGTTACTACCAGCTATTATTAGTAGCTAAGATTATTATTGCAAGACCCTCAAGCAGCATTCCATCCCAGTGTAACATTGTTGGTGCTAGAAAATCTGGGAAACAATGGCTATATGCCCATAAGTATATGGTTACCAGTCCTACAATTACCAGACCAGCATAGAGAAACAACTTATCCATCTACATTGAAAGCCTGGGGGGCGTTTGATTAGTTGAAAGAGGGATGACATCATTAGAGACAGGAAGTGATATGTTAGTCTCAGATGTGTACAAACAACTCTTTGGAGAGGGAGAGCAGGGCTTTGGCTGCAGGATAAGTGAAGAGCAGCGCAGGTCCTCATGTAAGCCTATTGAGGCTATTGTGTCTTAACAATCTGGAAAAAGAGGCATCATTTGCCCTCCTCTTAGAAGCAGCAAGCTGTGGGCTGGACCAATAATGAAGTTCCATTATGATAGGGTAATGGCTATAGCGAAATATCGAACCCTCGTCAACTGCAAACATTTGATGCTAAATATGCTTGTAGAGATCCCTAAAAGTGACTGATTACGCCCAAAATGGGTATATTCAGAAACCAAACTCTTGAAAAGACATAGCCTGCATCCAATCTGATCCCCAAGATTTGATAATATTTCACTCCTTATTTCAGAAAATATTTGACACTTAACCATCCTGACTCATGCTCAGGCGCTATCATTGTGTTCAACTTGCCCTAGTGACTAACTGCTCAACTCTGTACCTGAAATCCTGTGTTCCAATGAAAGCATTAGCACTTGATCTGGAATTTGTATAATTCAGGTCACGTACACCTCTCAGTATAAACATTTTGGATGTCTCTAAGTGATTTTGATCGCTTCTGAGATCAACACCATTGCACAATCACATCATCAATACTGAATGAATATAATGCTACAACAGCAGCATAAATCATGGTATTAAAACTATTCTCATTACAACAATAAAACAAGTTTAGAGAATGTAAAAAGGCTGTAGTAGTAAATGTATTTATTCGGCATTTCATAATAGAAATCCATAAAAGCATTTTATATACATTCTAGCATAAAAATCGGAGATACAACAATATTTATAATAGGAATATTTTTCAATTACAAAACCCGAAACTTTTTCCGATATAATAATTCATTATAATTAAAACAATTTTTCTCACAGATTATTCCTATGTCTAAAAATACATTTAAAAAAATTAACAATATGGTAGCAAGTAACTTCCAAAAGTTGAAGGCGCAGCATAGCAGGGCGACACTTTCTTAAGTCCCATGATTTCAGCACTGGTACCAGCCAAATTTTGCGATGAGCATGGTAGTATTTGCAAAACAGTACTGTATGTAAGGTGGTCTGTGCAGATATATCATCGCAAGGGCAGTGGCCTAACGTTTGTTCCCAGGTGTTTCTCGTGGGGAAAGCTACTAACCGGTGGAAAAGATTTAATCTAAATCTAGTTAGTAGAAAGCGATCAAAAATGCCAATTTCAAGCGTTAGGTAGGGCTGAATTGTAGGGACAAAATGGACCATGATTGCATGGTGAACGGAAGGTTTCCCTATTTCACTTGCAAATCTTAATCCATCTAGATGGCTCAGGGCCATTTCTTTTAACTCCTTCTTGGATATGTCAATAATCCTTTCCGGTGTTGTATAATAGTCCTCTAGGCCTAAATCTGTAAGAAAATTTCTAATGTACGCGAGCCATTTTATGTCTCCCGAATAATCTAGTGCCATAGAGTCCGCCATAGATCCTCTGGTTAACATGTTTTTTTCTGAGGTCCAAATGCGCCTCCATAGTAGGAGAGGTTGAATTTTAGCTAGGTCCTCAATGTGGGGAATGCCTAATTCAATGTGAGATGCGTATATAGAAATACGCCTCGGTGCAACCAAAAGAAACCTTAGAAAGGAGTTTTCTGCCACCTGTAAGGCACTGACATCGACATGCCCCCAAACCCCAGCCCCGTACAGAGCTACTGCTCGGCATTTTGCATTATAAATATTCAGCATTTCCACAGGCGATCGTTTGCCTAATTTTTTTGAAAATGCCATCAATGCAGCTATTGCCCGCTTAAGGGAGTGTTTTCTGGCCTCAACTGCTGCTTTCCAATTTAGTTTGTTATCTATTGTAATCCCTAAGTAGGGGTACTGGGTCGTCAGTTCAAGGTTTTGGTTGTTAAGGGATATATTTCTGAACCCTTTTTTCCCTTTACCTGCCACCATTACAAAGGTCTTCTTGATGTTAATGTGGAGGTCAAGGCTGCCCATGAAATCCGCATACCTAGTTAACGCTTTTTGCAGCTCACGTGGGGTGCGGGCCAGGATGATAGAGTCATCCGCATAGAGAAGAGCAGGGATAAGGCGTGATTTTACTTGTGGGAGGTCTTGGGCCCCCCTCAGAAGTTCCATCTCCAAGCTGTTTGTATATAAGGAGAATAGGAAGGGGGCCAAGACACAACCCTGCCTTACTCCACGCTCCACTCCGAAGGGCGCCGTCAACTCGCCCCCAACACCATAACGTACTCTTGCTGAGGCCTTGGAATATAGTTCCCTTAAGAAGTCTAGTAGTGGGGGGTCCACACCCATTTGTAATAGAACTAGCCATAGCTTGGTATGGGACACGCAGTCAAAGGCTGCAGAGAGGTCGACATACACCATGTAATGTTTATCTTTTTTTGCATGAATGTATTTCCCTACGATTATTGACAGGTTTAGGGCCTGCTCCACTGTCCCAAACCCCTCCCGGAAGCCAAATTGTAAGTCTGACAGTACCCCCCTATCCTCCGCCCATTGTTGGAGGTGCTCAAGTATGACCCTGCCTGCTACTTTGCCCACTGAATCCAAGAGCGAGATTGGACGGTAGCAGGCAGGGTCCTGACGGTCTCTTTTTTTGAAGATCGGGACCATGACAGACCTGGTCCAGGATTCCAGGAGCCCTTTTTTTGCAGCTGCCGTACACACCCTGGTCAGTATAGGTGCCCATAGGTCTGTATTGTGTTTAAAAATGTCCACCGGGACTCCGTCAGGACCTGGGGCTTTTCCATTTTTACTTAGATTTATGGCCATAAGGACTTCAGAAATATCAAATTCTATTTGGATAGGGTAGTCAGCAGCTGGTTGAATTATTTCCTCACTCTCGGAAAACGTCCGTTTCTTAAAAATTTCTGAGAAGTGAGAAACCCAAACTCCTTCTTCTATAGCTACTTCTATTTTGGGGAAATTATCATCGGCTAGGAAGGGGAATTTTACTACTCGCCAGAAAGCCTCACTATTTTTCTGTAAGGCACTTTTATGTAACTCATCCCACAGAGTCTGCTTTAATTCGGCTTTTCTCTGCTTTCGAGCAGACAGATATTCCTTTCTGAGTCTGGCGATTGTCCTTGGGTCTCTATTTTCATTATTCAGGGCCAGTTTAAGCTTGGTATATGCCGAGGTGCAGCTGTGGTTAAACCAACCTTTTTTGATTAGAGTTTCTACCTTTGATGTTTTTGTCAGAAGGCCCTTAATGACAGTCAGAATTTTACAAAAGTTTGTTATAACTTCCTCCTCTGTTACAGCTAGGTCAAGACATTTTAAGATGTGGGGATATGCTGCTTTGATCACTTCTTCAGTGATTTTCCCAGGATCTATTGTCCCCCATTTTAGGCTATACCCATTTACCCGTGCCAATTGTAAATTGTTCTGATTCAGGACTTGGGCTATCGTTGTCTCCAAAGACTGTTGGTATAGTAAGTTAAGTTCCATCCTTATAGCAAGATGATCATTAATATATTTGGTAAAGTCTCAACATGTTTAATCTTATTTGACAGCCCATCCGATATGAGAACGTAGTCGACAGTAGACTGGTAGCCTCTCCCTACATATGTCGACTCTGGCTCGCTTGTTATTGGGTTTAGGTTGTTAGCTATTATAAGTCCCAAGTCAGACATAAAGTCATTCATAACTATGCCTGATTTAGTATGACAAAAATGAATAGGTGGAATCTCCAGGTCCCTAACCATTTCACTGCAGTTTTTATTAAGGCAAGGGTGCAGATTAAAATCCCCTCCCCATAAGAAGAAGACAGCAACTTTCCCTCCTTTTGTCTGTCTGAGATAGGAGAGTTTTTCGTTTAGATTTAAGATTACTCTCATAAATTCTCCTTCCTCCAAGTTATTATAGAAGTTAATGAGTATAATAGTCTAATTTTTTGGTAAGGAGAGGGAGAGAAGCTGGAAGTTTGTGTCTAGTTCAAGAGTGGTTATTTTTATTTGGACAGTGTTCGCTATATAGATGGTTAGTCCCCCCTTTGCTCTGCCCATGTTCCCAACCAAAGCTGGCGAAAAAAACATCCTAAAACCCAGAAGGTGCAGTTCCGTTGGAGACCAAGTCTCCTGGAGACAAACAATTTGGGGGTCGATTCCGATCCGGTAAAATCCCCGTCCGTACGATTCGTATCCGGAGCCGTTTCCATACGACTCGTACGGACGCCGTACGACCGGACGATTCCGATCCCGATCGTCCGACCCGGTCGCGATTCGTACGGTACACGTCGATTCGTACGGAAAAGCGCACGATCACCTACACACCGTACGGCGCGTACCCCCCATGATCGCAGGGGTACGCGCCGTACCCCTGTGATCATGCGGGGTACGTGCCGTACACCCAGCGTACATGGGGTACGTGCCGTACACCCACCGTACATGGGGTATGGTGCGTACCCCATGTACGCTGGGTGTACGGCACGTACCCCGCATGATCACAGGGGTACGGCGCGTACCCCTGCGATCATGCGGGGTACGTGCCGTACCCGGGGGGGCGTTCCGTACCTGTTTCGGCGCGAAATCTGCGTTTACGACTGTTTTCGGCTCCCGTAGGAAAAGGGTCGTACGGTGCGTACCCGACACGAATCGTACTTGCTGGGTCGTTAAAACCAGCCGCGAACAGTAGTGATGTCGTGTACAGCGGGTTCCGAGTGAGACTCGTACGGAGATTTGAGTTGTACGGAGTCCTGTACGACTCGTACGGAGTTCGGCTCCTGGTACGGATCGTACTTCGTCGTACGTACGGGACGTTTACGGGTACGATTCGTACGGGGAAAAAACGCTCCGTACGACGATTCGGAGCGCATTTTACCGGATCGGAATTGACCCCCTGGTTTCCGTCTAGGAAACTTGTGGCAGTACCGTCCTCTATCTTGGAGCGAAGACCGGCAATGTTCCAAGACACGACACTTAAAGTTTGGGGATCTCTAGTTGGAGTTTTGGTTATTTGTGATCCACTATGAGCCTCTGGTTCCCTTTTTATGGGGCTGACGTGTTTTTTATCCTGTAGTGGTCAGTCAACTAGCTCAAGGCCACTATACCTATTAGACATTGGGATACCGTTCCAACCTTCCCAGAGTGGTGGTTCTCTATAGGGATCCCTTTGGTAAGGTCCTCCCCAGTCGTCCCTTTCTCTACCCCGATGTCGAGGGCCTACTGTGTGCCACGATCCATTGTAATGGTAACCATTTCGATTTCTCGAGGGGTAGAAGAAGGAAAGACGCTTTGTTCCTATTGCCCCAGTTGGGGTTTGGTAGTCCCATGAGCAGATATGATCGACTAATCTGGGATCGTCAAAGGTGATTAGGACACAATCACCTTGGATCATTTTTTTACCGTGTCCTACCCAAGGGGCTCTTCTTACCATTAGGATCTTGGGTGAACAGTAGGGGGGAGGTGGGCGATTTACATTTAACCAATGTTGGACCTTATTCTTCAGCGACCAGGTTGCTTCATTTGTTTGGTCAACCAGTTCTGGTACACCAGTCATTACGACTGTGAAAGGACTGGCTTCCGGGGGAAGGTTGACGGGGAATCTTCCGTCATGGGGTCCTTTTTCCCATCCTTTGTTCAACTAGGGTGGTGGTGTTTTTGAGTCCATGTTATTATGTGTTGAGTTAGTACTAGTGATATTAGTCGGAGTATTAGTTAGGGCATTGTCTAGTGTCTTTTTTTCAGTCACTAATGGTTGGACTGGCTTAGCTACTGATGGAATAGGTTGTTTGTTTAGAACATTCGGGACTGCAGGAGGCTGCTTTACCCCCCCCTGTTTTTTGGCCCAATTGATTAGGTTTTGTTTTTGGAGGAGATGTTAGGTCTGCTAAAGCTTTTTCTATTTGCCCTAATCTCAGCTCTAATGGTTTAAGTAATTGCTTAAAAAGGTCTCCAATTTTAGTTAGTAGGCAGTCGTTGGGATCAGTGTTAACGCCTGCCTCCTTGCCTACAGGGAGGCCAGTTATAATTTCGCCGGTGATAGAAACCAAGGTATCCAGTGGTGCGTGGTGGACAATCACATTGGGAATTTCCTGCTTTCTTCTCTGTGGAATGGTAGTTCGAGTCTCTGCTGTCTTATTAGAGTTCTTATATGTTTTTTTTTTTTTTACTTTTGATTGTTCGGGACTATAGGTATTTCCTTACTTACTGCATCCTCCCTCATCCCTCTTGATCGTCTCAATTCCTCTGGGGTAGTTTCAATCACTAGATCCGGAGTCTTTTCTAAATCCAATGATAGTTGTGAGTCAGAGAGCTGTGAAACCGATAGATCCACCGTGTTTGGAAGGCTAAGCCTTTGACCACAGGCTTCACTCGGTCCAGGATCACTACGTTGCTCCGGCGTTTGTGCATCCGCGAAATGGCCCATAGAGGACCTTTTTGCGTTAGCTAGATCTTGAGACACTCTACGTTCTATCAAGGAGATACTTTGATCTATAAAGGTGTTTGCTCTAGTGATGAAATTGTCTATAGGACCTGTTAGTTGTCCCTCCTTGGCAGCAGTTTTACTTCTACTGGCTCGTGTAGACATGATAAACGTTTATGATACGGTTCTTACGTACAGAAAGGAGAGATAGAGGTACATGTATATGGGCAAGACCCCAAGTGTGATGGATCGCGATATTGAGAATAATCGGGTATGAATGTACAAAGAACAACAAGTTAAGGGGGTGGCCCAGTCCAGTCTATAATAGTCTCTAACGGGCTCAAACGTGCCCACCCTTGGCCCGGGCTTCGCCCGGCGCAGTCCCACGCGCGTCCTGCATACGTGGTTTCAAGATGGCATATATTCAGGGGAGGGGTGGGGCGGGAAGAGTCGCAGGTGCGCTGATGGACGAGCGCTCAGCCTGCTGGGACTCGCAGTCCCGCGCCCACTGCACACGCAGGCTCAGGTCTCCCAGTGGTTTCCGGGCAAAAGTTTTCAAAGATTCTGCAGCTCAGGGGACACTCCACAGCAATCCGGCAGTGATTCCTCC
This sequence comes from Lissotriton helveticus, assembly GCF_964261635.1. NCBI lineage: Eukaryota > Metazoa > Chordata > Amphibia > Caudata > Salamandridae > Lissotriton > Lissotriton helveticus. The sequence goes on along the minus strand of NC_136071.1, from coordinate 925,868,493 downwards.
CAACTACGGCTTCGAGCGGCTCCCGCGATGCGGGGGCCGCGATCCGTTTTCACTAGCAAGGCCGGGGCGGGAAGAGTCGCAGGTGCGCTGATGGACGAGCGCTCAGCCTGCTGGGACTCGCAGTCCCGCGCCCACTGCACACGCAGGCTCAGGTCTCCCAGTGGTTTCCGGGCAAAAGTTTTCAAAGATTCTGCAGCTCAGGGGACACTCCACATCAATCCGGCAGTGATTCCTCCCAACTACGGCTTCGAGCGGCACCCCTGTAGCAAATTTTTTCATTTCCAGCGGAAAACATATAAGACAAAACTAAACATGATGAAGTTATGCTGTATTTTAATAACACGGGATGAAGGAATATTGTATTTTTAAAACCATAAAAGCAAAAATGTCATGAGTGAGATCCTGATCACGGTTATTGCAGAGGACACATTTGTACTAGGAACTTCATACTATACTCTTGTGTTTGCAAATGATGAAGGCCAATGCATGTCATTAACAAGATTGCCCTTCTAGGATTGGTCTTCCAACCCTATAATCCATTGCAAAATGTAGGTAGGAATGCACTTTGTTAACTTTGTCCGGATATGCAGTTCTAAAATATTTAGTTAAACTATGGAAGTGATTCCCATCAATTTCAAAACGTACTCATGTGACTATAGGTTGAAAAGCTGCTTTTAACTGTGCAAAAGTCCAATTTAGCAACTTATTTGTGGTCAGGCCACCCATTTGCAATTTGTAGGGAATATTTGTGTGGAAGGAGCTGGAAGTCTTCTCCTTATAAATAATTCTACCTTCGAAGGGCGTTCTCTGTGGCTTGAAGAAGTCAAAATCCCACCAAACTACTGGTCCTAGGGCATAAAAGCTTCTCAGGGCTATCTCAAAGCATAACATTTATGCCTGAACAGACAAGTTCAACATGCGTATGATATGCCCCTAAACGTCAGTTAAGAAATGCCATGAGATCTATAGGGTACATATTCGACACAGCTGGTATCTTAACTTTAAAAAATCATGAGATGTTTTAAATGTGGTTTTCGTTAGCAAACTGAGCTCCCCCTCCCATGAGTTAATGCTTTTCTGGCATATGCTTTATGTGAACTAGAGTACTTAGGTAAGAGAAGAAGTTCCTTCCTAAGCAAGAGTATACTTTTTCAATAGCCAATATTTCCTGACTAAATTTCCAAGTGGCATGTATTTTCTTCTTATTTTTCTCTCTGAATATGACTATTTTACTATTCTGTACATTGATTTTCAATTGATTAAATAGATTTTCAGTGGATGAGTTGTTGTGCACACTTCTAGTTTATTCAAACAATAGGGCTTTAATTGTGGGGATCCCAGTTTTAGAGTCAGGCCTGAAGATTTGTTGACTGCTTTAGGCAAATCATATACGTACAGTGCAAAGAATCGTGAGAACAGAAAGCAATCCTGTTTTCCTCCATTGTGGGTCTCAATCTTTACAAAAAAACATCTATCTCCCTCCAAGAGTACTTTACACCAGGCCATGGAAGAAAATGCAATGATTAACATAGTAGACCCATAGACATCACTTGGGTGTTGCCAGGGGTTGCAGCTATGACCCCTGGGGTGATCCTTGCCATCAATCCCTGGCACTGTATTGGACCCATCGAATGCTCCCTTGACTCGAAGGAACTCAAACCAGAACAAAACACAACTTTGCATTACTTACTATCCAATGCTAGTGCTGATTGCGGTGGGTAGTAAATCCCACCATAACACTTTGCGCCAGGTTTATGGCACAAAACTGACACAAGCCTGTCCAAAGCATTTGTAAACATGGTGTGAGTGTCAGTATGTTTAAGTGCAAATGAGTGAGAATAAGAGTAAATGCAAGTGATTGAGGATGAAGAAGAATGAGTGTAAGGTGGTGTAATAGAGTGAGTGGGAGTGAGAGAATGAGTGTGAATGAGTGATTGAGAGTGTGAGCTAGAATGTGATGTGATGCTTGCGAGTCTGCATTGGCCACGGCACACTGAAGGTAATTATAGATTGACATTCACAGTAAATACTGGCACTGGGCCACCTGCGACAATTCTTAGCATTGCGGACACCTGAGACAAAATACTGGCACTTACAAAATGGGGTGAATACTTGGCATATAGCTACAAATTGTAAAATACTAGTACTGGTATTAGGTAATTCGTGGTTTGTATGCATTTGTGTGATGTGGACACCATTGGCAAAATGCTGGTACTAGCTCAATGGAGGGAATTCTTGGCATTAACTTGGACAACCTTACATATGAGAGGGTGGCAACCGTTACAAAATGCTGGTCCTGACAAAATGAGATATGTTTTTACATTTGGGTCTCCAATTGTATATGGGCAGCATAAATTACGAAAATCTGACATTGTCATATTTTATGTCATTGCTTAAATAAGGGGGCACCCATAAAAAAATGCTGACCTTGGCACAATAGAGGTAATTTTTGACATTTGGGGACACCAATACCACCTTTGAAAAAAATGGGGTCAACGTCTGGGAAACGTCAGGTTTCATTTACTTAGCATGACATGATGGACTTGAATGTTGAATGAGTCCCGGTTAGCACCTATACCATTTTAGAAGACTTTATGTGAAAATTGTACTTTAAAATGCACAATTTCACCTCATTCATTTAAAATATTTCTCAGGGGAAGAAACCTCCTAGAAGCAGTCAAGCTTACTCATTTTGCTCACCCATTACAATTATGGGCAAGTATTATGATCCAGAGCTTTCAAAGGTCAAGTCAGCAGCATAATATAAGAGGTATGTAAAATAGACGTTTATAATCATGCAGTTATTCTGGAACTCCAGAAATATCATTTTGTGTGATGTTAGGGTCTTGTGACATGCCTTTCTGAAAAATATCAGGTTATAGAGTCATATGATGTCACTTTCTGTGATGTCATTAAGGTAAACGGGTATGTCATGTCACTTCTGCTTCCCCCACGCATTTTAGTGAATAGACAACCTTGAGAAGCTTGGGATATTTTTAATGCTACTATCTTATGCTACAGAGTGTGCCTATCAACTCTATCGAATACTTTTGAGAACTTGATGAATCCTTTATATACAAATTGCTTTATTATTTCCGAAAGCCTTTCTAAGATGGAGCCAACGACAGCTTTGTTGCCCCAGGTAGAGCAGTTAGTCTAAAAAACAGATTTCTCATAAGGGATAATGCTGTCTTCGTGTTCCCAAACCTAAAGGTGCTCTAGAATTTGGTGGTAACTACTACGGCTATTCTTTAGTCCTTGTTTTCTGGATCATAGGGGAGATGGTGAGGTACTGCAACCCCCTTACTGTAAATGTGTCGAAATGTCACCTTCTGAACACATGATGTACTGTGTGCCGCCCTTTGCAGCATATAAATCGGAGAGTTAATTGGACAATTCTTGGTAATGAATGGCTATTGATGAGGGTCTTATTTTAAAGTCTTTATTACTAGTAAATATATGCCAAAATTCTGTCATATTTTTTAGTTCTGCTGCAATGTGTCATAATCAATCAGTTTTTTTCCTTCTTGCATCTGTCCTGTATCGTGACTGCTTCTTCCTCCCGAGCATAATTAATTTACCTCTGTGTTCTGAGAAATTTGCTTACTGTTTCTAAGTTAGTCCATAAATGTCAATAGAAAAATGTCAATCAATTTTGTATATTAATATAAAACGAGTCAATTTCAACCTAAAATAGTATGCTTTCTTAGTTGACATTTATTTCAAGTTACTTATTCATACACATATAAAAATGTGTTATGATGTCGCTTTAATTTTTATTAAATAGGTAAATATAGGAGTATAACATTATGTACAGGAAAGGAAAAAGTTTTAGAGACCTTGAACATATGCTAAGATGTTTGGATCTTGAGATTACATGCAGGTCCATTCTGGGGTCTTTTCAGTTGGAATAATGAGTTTGATATAGAGAAATGTGTATCTAAAAAGATTGGAATATCTTCACCTATATGACACTATTTGGTCACTGGTTTCATCTCAACACTTTTACAGTACAAGATCATAATCAATAAAAAGAGATGCTGCTACAATTTGTAATTGATGTCTTTCTGTTCTTGATGGTTAGCTTCACTCACCGTCTGTCAAAGGACAGCCAATATTTATGATAGTCTCCATTTTTTCATTTTGTTTAATTTTCTTGCTCTTTTTTCCCTTTTACCCTTACCCACTATGACCTTCATCTATATAGTCTCAACTTCATTTGGAATATCCTGAGCTAGAACCAAGGATGTTATAGATGTGTTTGTGGAATCTTTGGTGGAGTAACCATTTGTACATACATAGGAGTATATATGGGAGTCCCTCTAGGGATTCAATATTTAGGGACTTCCTCTCCAGGACCTTAGACCTTATTGCAACATTGTTCTTCTTGACAAAATTCTACCAGAATGTAATTTATTATTGTGGGTACCGACCATGTTGTCCAATTATAACGTAAATTATGTTATACGAGTGCTGAAGGTACTTAGTTGCAAATATGATAGTCTTATCAGAGTCCACAGGGCCCCTTCAGTGTCTCAATGTGGCCCCTTCAAAAATGACCAGAAGGAATCAGTCTCCCATAGTGTCACAGTATCTTTAGCCTTCTCTGATGCTCTCATCTTACTTGTTATTCTTCCATTATTATCTAGTAGTGAATGTTTCAATAATATCTCATTTATACATTTCAATTCAACTCACTCTGATTCCCGTTCCTTTCCACTACTGTCTATAGCCCTACCACTGCCTTCTCCCCAATCTGTCTCTTTGTCCCCATGTAGTTCAAAAGCTATGATTCTGTAGAGTTTAATTCAGTGGCCCACTCCTGTGGGTCTGTCATCCTCATCACACCAAGGAACAGCACCTCTGCGCAACGTCCTAGCCTTTGGCAAAGAAAAATGAGCATTCTATCTATCCCCTGCCATGTGACCATTAGCCCCATCTACTGGTTGGGCACAGTGGGAGTGCCTTACAGCTGTGGAGTTCTGTATGTCTCCCCCAGGCAGAGAATAGCAGTGGCAACATTCTCCTGTTGACCCAGATAGACAAGCATTAGAAAAGCCAATAGGTCTCGGCAATTCAAGAGCTATTGGCATTGTCAATGTCAATTTCTTTTAGCCATGTGCTAAGGAGTGGAGTGGATGTATGTGGTGTGGATTGGAATTATGTGGGTTGGGTTGGAATTGTTTGTTGTGGAATTATGTGTTGCCAATAGTCCTGGAATTATGTGGAGTGGGATTGTGTGTCATGGAGTGCAATTATGTGAAGTGGTATTGTGTGTTATGGAGTGGACTGCCATGTAGTGGAGTGGAACTATGTGGTGCGGTGTTGAATTTTTTGGCATGGTGTGGAATTTTATTTTTTAGATTGGATAAATGTCGTGAGCAGTAGAATTGTGGTGTAGAATGGAATTATGTGGTTCGGTGTGGAAGTAGGTGGTGTGGAATGGAATTGTGTGGAGTTGAATTGTGTGGCATGGAACTGTGATGCTTTGAGTGAAATTATATTGAGTTGAATTATATGGCATGTTGTCTATGTGGATTGTTATGTGGCATAGAGTGTATTTATGTGGGGTGTATTTATGTGGTTTTGAGTAGAGTGTAATCAGGTGGAGTTAAATTCTATGGCATGGAAATATATTGTGTGATGTGGAATTATGTGGCGTTATATGGAATTATGTAGCTTAGTGTGGAATGGTATTGTGTGGTGTGGAATTATGTGGAGTGTTTTCAAGTTGAATTCTGAAGTGGAATTATGTGTTTTGGAGTTGAGTGGATATATATGGAGTGTAAATGTATGACAAAGTGTAATCATGTAGGTTGATGTTAAATTATGTGTATTAAAATTATCTGGAGTTGAATTCTGTTGTATGGAGTATAATTATATGGTTTGGAATGGAGTGGAATTATGTTGCGTGGAGTGGAATTATGTGAAATTGAATTATGTGGTGTAGAGAGAAGATTAACTTATTGGATTTTGATTATGTGGCATGAAGTGGAATGATATGGAGAATACATGGGTGTAGTTGAATTGTGTGGTGTGGACCTATGTGATGTTGAAATGTGTTGTGTGTAGTGCAATTTATATTCATAATATTTTCACAACATAATATAGTTAACAGAAATGTATAATAAACTATTGTGCTGTTGCTGGTCAGCATCAGCCATGCACACTTCTGTTTGTGACATTCTTAATATAAGAAAATAGTTAACAGAGAGGATTTAGCCTTACAGTTAGAGCAGTCGACGACACAACTGGGGAACTGTGTTTGAGTCTCTGCAATGACGCTCAACATCGTGATTCTGGGCAAATCACTTAATCTCCCTGTGCCTAACAAAAATGAACGAGTCCTTGTGTAGCGAAACTGGTGCTATGTAAAGTGCTCTGATACCTAATATCTTAGGGGCATATGTATCAACCGAATTTTGATTCGCAAACGCTGCGAATCGCAAAAAAGCAGCGTTTGCGACTCAAAATTCAGAAAACGGTATGTATGAGGATAATCGCAATGCAAATTTAAGGAACCGCAAAATTTGCGATTCCTTAACTTTGCGTAAGCATTTAAGGAATCACAAATTGCGATTCCTTAAATGCTATTTAGCAACCACTAAAGTTTTGCGATTTCTCCTTAAGAAATCGCAAATTACCACCAAATTCAAGTTGGTGGTAATTTGCGATTTCTTTCACAAATGCATTTTTTGCCATTTGTGAAGGTGCCACATGTACATTTCAGGGGTGCATCACGGTGTCCTTATGACACCCTTGCACCCTTGAAATTATTCTCAATTTGCGATTCTCAAATTGCGAATCACAAATTGAGAATTCCTTCCCATTCATTCCTATGGGAATGTTTTTGATGTCAGAGAGAATAAGCTCTTGAAGTTTATGGACATTTTTCAAATACGTACCATGACAGCAGCGATAAATGGCCACTGTGCTGCCTACTACTGTCACTGCTACTCATCCCACCAAAGCCTGGTACCTGGAATATTGATCCATAACCTCATTCCTTATTGTATTAAGTCCAGCATCCCATTCCATCACTACACGTTCAGTGTTCTCTATGCTGCTCTGTTTCTTAGAAGAATGTCTGTTCTGAGTTATACCTTGTACTCAACTATTTACTTGAGCCTTCGTGTTAAAAAATATTTAACCAACGATGATGATTTCTCTGTTGAGAACGTGTCTTGGCAAAATGTCTATTATTGCTCTCAGCAATGAAAGTGTAAAGGATTCCATCTTCTGTGGCTCTTTCAGTACTAATGCATCTTACTCTCCACCATGATCAATGTTATGATGTTGATGCAAACATATGCCAAGCATGCCAAGACCACTGTTTGGCCTTTATTTATGCCATGTTTGCTCACACCTTTATAAAATTACATGTGTTAGCTTTTCATCATGTGGTGTACGTTTTGTTTAATTTCTGCCACTATTTGTGGATTAAATATCAAAGCAACATCTATAAATTTCTTTCTCAAATGTGTTTTCCTGTCATTTCAGATATCCTTAAATTGGTGTAAATAGCATCTAGTTTTGTAGATTTGCCATTTGCAGCACCCATCAATTGATCTTGTACTCGTCCTTGTTTATAGGTGTTTCAAGGAAGAGAGTCTGTTATTATGTTGTTAATATCTAACCGTTTTGTTTGTTTTGAGAGAACACTTAGGATCTGTTTTATTAAGGTTTTACACAGGGGCAAAGTCACACAAAGTGGTGTTCAGTTTCCTGGGCAAAAGGCATTTTGCACCGAAACTTTTCAATGAAAAGGAGCATAATAAACACCTCCATGATGAAGACACTAACAAGGGGAAGTGTTTCATTCTTCAAACATTCCACACATTGCATTTACAGTACACAATGTGCGGAATGTTTAAGAATTTGTCAGGCCTAGGATTTTTTACTAGAAGAGTGTGCTTCCAGTACAAATCCAACACTAGACAATGGACTCACCTCTGCACCATTGTAAAATGGTTCTGCATGGTGATAGGCAGTCCTGTTGTGTGCCAACAGGGGCGGTGAGCCAAAGTAGGGCATTTAGAACGGATTTGGCTCTGTGCTACTGCCCCCACCCCATTACACAATGCAGTACAGCAACGTTAGTTGTTGGCCTGTATTACCCTTAAAACTAATACCTCCGTCCCCTAATTTGCAGTCAGACATGGTGCTTCATTGAGTTCTCTTTTCATATTTTTATGTTATAATTAATATTCTACCAAATTCTATAGATGGCCACTCAGGAACTTGTGATCAAATTCTCTGGCTGTCAATACGAAGGCTCCGGGCCTATTTACAAACTGCATTTTGTAGTGGGTTTAGTATATTACTACTGATGGAGAGAGATTTGGAAATACATTTATTTCAACTCGCAAAGTTAAACTTCCATAATAATAATAATAATATTAATAAAGTGTGCAGTGAATTTTATTAACCAACTTAGAGCAAATTGCAGATCACTACACACGGGAAACTAATATATGTGCTCATATATGTGCTTTATGTTGCAAATGCATGTGTGTGTATAATAAATAAACTCTTTTTGTTTATCGTTTTTGTCAGTATTAAATGCGGCTGTTTATTAATGGCATGTGCTTATTTCTGTGTGCTTATGTTTTGTTTTTCTGTCTTTAAAGTTGCACAAATCTGTTTGTTGCTTCATTTGCTTCTGCTAGGTAACATAGATTAATGGGTAATAATTAGTAAAGGTGGGTGGGTAACAGAACAAACTTTATTTCTTACATTAATCGATGTTTTGTGTTTGTTTATACATTAGTTTTGAGAGTGGGCCTAAAGAAGATGGCTGCCATGTACTGCAGCCTTCGAGACTTGACCAGAGCAGTTCTTTCACTCATGCGCGGAACATTTTTGCTGAGCTGATAATTTCTATGCAGAAGAAATCCTGGTCGTTTGAAGGTATAGAGTCAAAATATCGAGTTTTTAATATCGACTAGACATAATATCGAGTAAAAAATATAGAATGGACATAATATCGACTAGACATAATATAGACTACCAAAATATCGACTACAAATTTTTAATATCGAATAAAATGGACATAATATCGAATCAAAAATATAGAATGGACATAATATCGACTAGACATAATATAGACAACAAAAATATTGAAGTAAGTTAATATTAATTTTTTTGTGTGTAATATGATTCTGTAGTGGGTTGTGGGTTTATAGGGGAATAGGGTGGGAAGTAATTTAATTATAATTAATTAAATATTTTTTTTGTTGTTATTTATTTAGAATTAATTGTTAATTAATTATTAATTGGTAATTAATTAAAATATAATTGGTAATTAATTTTAATTGATTAATTGAATAAATATTTTAATTTTAGTAATTTATTTTCTGTAGCGGGTTGTGGGTTTATAGGGGAATAGGGTGGGAAGTAATTTAATTATAATTAATTAAATATGTTAATTAATTAATTGGTATTTATTTTAAATAAATTGTTAATACATTTTTAATTGGTAATTAATTAATTCTTAATTGGTAATTAAAATGTATAAATTGATTAATTTATAATTATGTGACTTAGATTAATTTATTTTCACTAGAGTGGGGATATTAAAATGTACCCCTATGCTATCCAACGCTTTCCTTACTGTTGCACTCTCTGGAGTGGGAATAGTAATTTGTATCCCTACGCTATCCAACGCTTTCCCTACTGTTGCACTCTTTGGAGTGGGAATAGTAAAATGTACCCCTATGCTATCCAACGCTTTCCTTACTGTTGCACTCTCTGGAGTGGGAATAGTAATTTTTATCCCTACGCTATCCAACGCTTTCCCTACTGTTGCACTCTTTGGAGTGGGAATAGTAATTTTTACCCCTACGCTATCTAACGCGTTCCCTACTGTTGCACTCGCTGGAGTTGGAATAGTAAGTTTTACCCCTACGCCATCCAACGCTTTCCCTACTATTGCACTCTCTGGAGTTGGAATAGTAATTTTTACCCCTACGCTATCCAACGCTTTCCCTACTGTTGCACTCTCTGGAGTGGGAATAGTCATTTTTACCCCTACGCTATCCAACGCTTTCTCTACTGTTGCACTCTCTGGAGTGGGAATAGTAATTTTTACCCCTACGCTATCCAACACTTTCCCTACTGTTGCACTTACTGGAGTTGGAATAGTAATTTTTACCCCTACGCTATCCAACGTCTTCCCTACTGTTGCACTCTCTGGAGTGGGAATAATAATTTTTACCCCTACGCTATCCAACGCTTTCCCTACTGTTGCACTCTCTGGAGTGGGAATAGTAATTTTTACCCCTACGCTATCCAACGCTTTCCCTACTGTTGCACTTGCTGGAGTTGGAATAGTTATTTTTACCCCTACGCCATCCAATGCTTTCCCTACTGTTGCACTCTCTGGAGTGGGAATAGTAATTTTTACCCCTACACTATCCAACGCTTTCCCTACTGTTGCACTCGCTGGAGTGGGAATAGTAATTTTTACCCCTACGCTATCCAACGCTTTCTCTACTGTTGCACTCGCTGGAGTTGGAATAGTAATTTTTACCCCTACGCTATCCAACACTTTCCCTACTGTTGCACTCGCTGGAGTTGGAATAGTAATCTTTACCCCTACGCCATACAACGCTTTCCCTACTGTTGCACTCTCTGGAGTGGGAATAGTAATTTTTGCCCCTACGCTATCCAACGCTTTCCCTAGTGTTGCACTCTCTGGAGTGGGAATAGTAATTTTTACCCCTACGCTATCCAACGCTTTCCCTACTGTTGCACTCGCTGGAGTTGGAATAGTAATCTTTACCCCTACGCCATACAACGCTTTCCCTACTGTTGCACTCTCTGGAGTGGGAATAGTAATTTTTGCCCCTACGCTATCCAACGCTTTCCCTAGTGTTGCACTCTCTGGAGTGGGAATAGTAATTTTTACCCCTACGCTATCCAACGCTTTCTCTACTGTTGCACTCTCTGGAGTGGGAATAGTAATTTTTACCCCTACGCTATCCAACGCGTTCCCTACTGTTGCACTTACTGTAGTGGGAATAGTCATTTTTACCCCTACGCTATCCAGCGTCTTCCCTACTGTTGCACTCTCTGGAGTGGGAATAGTAATTTTTATCCCTATGCTATCAAACGCTTTCCCTACTGTTGCACTCTCTGGAGTGGGAATAGTAATTTTTACCCCTACGCTATCCAACGCTTTCCCTACTGTTGCACTCGCTGGAGTTGGAATAGTTATTTTTACCTCTACGCCATCCAACGCTTTCTCTACTGTTGCACTCTCTGGAGTGGGAATAGTATTTTTTACCACTACACTATCCAACGTTTTCCCTACTGTAGCACACGCTGGAGTGGGAATAGTAATTTTTACCCCTACGCTATCCAACGCTTTCCCTACTGTTGCACTCGCTGGAGTTGGAATAGTAATTTTTACCCCTACGCTATCCAACGCTTTCCCTACTGTTGCACTTGCTGGAGTTGTAATAGTTATTTTTACCCCTACGCCATCCAATGCTTTCCCTACTGTTGCACTCTCTGGAGTGGGAATAGTAATTTTTACCCCTACGCTATCCAACGCTTTCCCTACTGTTGCACTTGCTTGAGTGGGAATAGTAATTTTTACCCCTACGCTATCCAACGCTTTCTCTACTGTTGCACTCGCTGGAGTTGGAATAGTAATTTTTACCCCTACGCTATCCAACGCTTTCCCTACTGTTGCACTCTTTGGAGTGGGAATAGTAATTTTTACCCCTACGCTATCCAGCGCTTTCCCTACTGTTGCACTTGCTGGAGTGGGAATAGTAATTTTTACCCCTACGCTATCCAACGCTTTCTCTACTGTTGCACTCACTGGAGTTGGAATAGTAATTTTTACCCCTACGCTATCCAACGCTTTCCCTACTGTTGCACTCTTTGGAGTGGGAATAGTAATTTTTACCCCTACGCTATCCAACGCTTTCCCTACTGTTGCACTCGCTGGAGTGGGAATAGTAATTTTTACCCCTGCGCCATCCAACGCTTTCCCTACTGTTGCACTCGCCGGAGTTAGAATAGTAATTTTCACCCCTACGCTATCCAACGCTTTCCCTACTGTTGCACTCTTTGGAGTGGGAATAGTAATTTTTACCCCTATGCTATCCAACGCTTTCCCTACTGTTGCACTCACTGGAGTTGGAATAGTAAATTTAAACCTCTCGCTATCCTACGGAAAAAATATTGTATATGTTTTGTTAATAATATATATATATATATATATATATATATATATGTTAAAAAAAATTAAGTTACAATAATTATTTATTAATTTAAGTTTATTTAAGTATTTTAGGTATGTTTAAATTAGTTATATTTATTATTATAGTACTTTAAAATTACTTTTAAGGGGGGCGTGGCCAAGATGGCGTTGGAGTAGGACGCTCTTTCTGTGCCTCTCCGGCGCCGATCCTTCTTAGCCGCTAATAGCTTTTGTCATCAGCCCGGTTCGGCCACCGGACGATTGGAAAAGGTCAGCGGTGTGGTGCAGCGTTTTCCGGTGCCTCCAGCAGAGCGCTGCGTCGCTCACGGAGGCGAGGAGGGCGGAGAGAGTGTGCGGCCTTGCAATCCCCGGCCTTGCGTGTGCTGGTGGCCGGCCGGAAGTTCGGGACTGCCACGCCGGAGGAGGAGACCCGCGACCGCCGCCCGAGATCCTCACGGACGTCGGCTGCTGGGCGCGAGCCACGCGAGCAGCGGGAGGTAGAGTACCTGCCGGAGACCACCGGAGGGCTTCCCGGTCTTGCAGTGCGGAGGGGCCGCCCTTGAGTGCAGTGCGGAGACCCGGAGGCGCCGCCTCGGAGGGGTGGTAGAGGCCCCGAGCGCTTCCCAACAGCGGCATCCCTCTAGGACACACAGCGGGGCCCAGCATCGGCTTGTGGAGCTGTGCGCCGGCCAGGTGAGGAGGTGTGGCTGCCGACCGGCGATCCAGGCGGGACGAGCACAGAGGGGGCAGTTCGGCCTCCTGCGGTGCAGAGGGGTCCTGGGGATTCCTCCGACGCCGGTCTGTATAGCGTATGGGCCCGGGGATCTGCCGCCACCTTGCTGTGCCCGGACACCGAGTGGGACAAGGGACTTACCTGTGCTGGTCCTGCTCCTGGGCTGTGGGACTAGGAGTGCAGTTCGGTGTGGCGCCTGGTGACCTGGAAGCGGTCGGATTTGAAGAAGTGCAGCCGCCATTTTGCTTGCCGCGTCCGGCCATCTGGGTGCATCGCCCCCACGCCTGAGTTCCTGGAGTTTGGGTTGCCCCTTCATCGGGGGCTTATCATAGCGATCTGGGTGCTTGTGCATAGCTGTCCCCTGGAGTTGTGATGCACGGGGATTCTCGGGGTGCCTCCGACCGGGAGCAGAGTGGTGGGCTCCGAGTCGTGCTGCCCGGCGGGGCCGACTTCTGCGCAGGCGAACCCGGACCCGGGTACCGCTTGACCTTGGTGGCGACTGGTGCCTCATCCGCCCTGGTGAAGGTTGCCTAGCAGTATGGCCAACCAGGCTCGCAAGGGACGCGTGGTGAAAGACGGAGCATCTAAATCGTCGCAACAGCCGGCTTCACCGGGGGCGAGTGGGTCACCAAGGATGTCCGATGACGAGGCCCCGGTCACCAAGGCGTTCATGACCGAACTTTTTGCTTCTATCAAGGAGGACATCTCCGAGCTGCGGGCACAGCTGGCCTCTGATCTCCGGGAAGTGCGGAGAGATGTTGATGGGATTGGGGAAAGAGTGGCGACCCTAGAAGACCATGATTTGAGCACGGCCAATGATGTCCACGTACTGCAGCAGGACGTCCTTCGTCTCATGGAACAAAACTTGGACCTGCAGGCGCACACGGAGGACCTTGAGAACCGTTCCCGTCGGAATAACATTCGCATTAAAGCGGTGCCTTGGGACGGCGAGGCGGGGGACCTACGTGGCTATGTGACGGACCTGTTTCTACAGATCTTGGCCGAAGACGATGTGAAGGAAATCCAGATGGATAGGGTCCATCGCGTTGGCTTGCCCAGACGGGGGGGAGGGCCGCTCCCCGACATCCTGGTCTGTGTTCATGACTTTCAAGTGAAAGAGCGCATCCTCCGTAAAGCCAGGGCCATCACTTCGCTGCAGTTTCGGGACCATCGCCCTCAACTCTTTCAGGACTTGGCGGCCTCTACGCTCCAAAAACGGAGGGATTTCAGGCCGGTGACCGCTCTTCTGCGGGAGCGCAACATCGCGTATTCTTGGGGGCATCCCTTCAGGATCATATTCAGATGGCAGAACAGATTGGTACAGATACGATCCCTCCAGGAAGCAAAGGAGCTCTTGGGCTTGGAGGATGCTGCCCCATCCCAGAGACCGAATGCATCTCCATCTCGACGGCGCCGACGATCCTCCTCATGGCACAGAGTGGGGTCTTCTCCAGTTTGAGGGCGCCCGGACCGCAGTTCCAGCCAGCAGGAGAGAGGGAGCGCGGTGGCTTCCGTGGCCACAGCGACGATGCCGGCATCACAGGCCAGCTCTGGAGCAGCGTGAGGTGACTTACTTCATGTGGATCGGCGCTGGAGGGGGCATGGCCCCCCCCGGTTTGGGTGAATGGATGTACTTTTGGAGAAGACTCCCCAGACCGTGACCTTGGGAGGAACCGGGAAGGTCCCCCTGACCAGTCCCAGGAGTGGTCGAAGCTCCGCGAACTATGGTCCACTGGGACTGATGAGTATTGTTTTCAGTTTGTTAATGTTTTGGGTGGTTGGGGGTTTGTGGGGTGGGAGTGGGGTGGGGTTTGGGGGGGGGGTGTTGGGAAGGTGGTGGCGACCGGGGGCTATGTGTGCGAGATATGGTCTGCGTTTAGTGTGTCCTCTTCTAAGGTCTGTTGCACGGGACCATTTCCTGGAGCGTTCTTTGCCACATATGGGATTTCGGGCCCCCTAATTGATATTAGCTGCGTGCAGGTGGGAGTTCTGCAGCTATTAGGCGGGTGGTTTTTTGTGCCCCTGGGTTGGACGCTGGACTGGCTATTGTTGGCGGGGTGCCTCGCTGTTCGGCGTCTGGATTGTTTGTTTGGAGGGACGCCTGGTGTGCTTCGTTCTGGGGGAACTGATTATGCTGCTCTGATGGTGTGGAGGGGACGTGGGGATGACTGGAGGGGGACGTTTGGAGTTTGGCCTAGATCGGATGAGTGTGGAATGGAGGTGACTCTGGTAGGGGTAGGGGCGGGGTCCTTGCTGCCACGCTTCCAGAGCGTTGAGTCCCGACGTTGTAATGCCTATTAATGTAGGGACCTGGAATGTTAAGGGCCTCAACTCCCCGCAAAAGCGTCAAAAGCTCTGGAAGTATCTGTTGGATCACCATCTGGATGTAGTGGCCCTCCAGGAAACCCACCTAGCTAGGAGGGATGAACTTAGGCTTCGACACCGACAATTTCCCCTCATTTACAGAACGTCTGCGTCCACTAAGCATAGAGGTGTGGCCCTAATGTTCAAGGCGTCCCTCCATTTTCAGCCTCTGGGGGTGAGTGGTGATAAGGAGGGCCGATGGCTCATGGTGAAGGAGTCCCTGTATGGTCGACAATGTAGCTTTGTAGTTGTGTATGTCCCTAATACTGGCCAAAATGGGTTCTTGCAGGAGCTGTTGGATAGGGTGGGGAACTTTGTTGAAGGGCGTCTGTTCCTCCTAGGGGATTTTAATATGGTCTGGGATAAGAGCATGGACAGTTCGGGTGCGCGACGGGCGGACTCAGGGGTTTTTTCAGTAGAGACACAGCGACAAATAGAGGCTTTGGGTCTAGTGGACAGCTGGCGCTTCCTACATCCACAGACTAAGGACTATACATTCTTTTCCTCAGTACATCAATCTTACTCACGTATAGATCACATTTTTATTAGCCAGGCGCTTAGGGGAGATGCCCAATTCTCTGATATTTTTTCGATCTCGCTCTCCGATCATGGCTTGGTGGTTCTTAGCCTGCAATGGCGCGTGGGTGGGGACGGTTGGCGGAAATGGTACTTTCCGGCGGCGCTCACTCGAGATGAGGAGTCTTGTAAAGCACTTCGGAAGGCTATCGGGGATTTCATGGTGCTTAATCCGCCCTCGGATACCTCGGTTTATGTGACCTGGGACGCGTGCAAGGCCTCCCAGGTCACATAAACGCGAACCTCAACAAACTCAGGAGGACGGAGAGGGAGGCCCTGGAAGCGGAGCTTGCCCTTTTGGAACAGGCGCACAAGTCCAATCCCTCCAGAGTGACTCTCCGGCCTTTGACGGCAATGAGGGGGAAGTTGAAGGCCCACTATAATAATAGGGCTGAATTCACTCTCCTCCGCCTCCGCCGCGTCTCCTACTCCCAGGGGAATAAGGTTGGGCGGCACTTGGCGCGGCAACTCCACGATAAACGCGAAAGGGACTACAATGGGGGGATCCGCGACCAGGCAGGTTCTGTACACCATGGTGACGCTGACAAAGCTGGCATCTTTGGCCGTTTTTACGCCGCTCTTTATGCAGGTGACGCCCTCGACTCGGAGGCTCAGTCTGCATTTCTGGAAAATCTCCCATTGCCACGGGTCTCCGCGGAGTGGAACGACCTGTTGGGTTCCCCGATTACCAGAGAGGAGGTTCTGGCCGTCATCAAGGCGTTGAAGCTCCACAAGGCCCCGGGCCCGGACGGCTACACTGCCCTGTTTTATAAGACATTTGCATCTGAGCTCTGCGACTTCCTGGTCTCCCTCTTTAATTCCATGGCGTCGGAGGGCCGGACTTCTGACACAATGGCCGAAGCGTTGATCACGGTTCTCCCCAAACCCGGGAAGGACCGTGCTGAGTGCGCCTCCTACCGACCGATAGCGCTCCTCAACCTGGACGCTAAACTGTACTCTTCCATACTTGCGGGGAGGATGCGGGACTTGATGCCGGCTTTGGTGCAGCCGGATCAGTCCGGCTTCATCAAAGGGCGACAAACCCATGACAACTTGCGGCGTGTAGTCCACCTGATCGAAAAGGCTACTAGATTCCGTATTCCGGCGATCTTAATAGGCCTTGACGCGGAGAAAGCCTTTGACCGCGTCGACTTGGGCTTTTTACGTCATACTCTCACGGCTTTTGGGTTTGCGCCTCGCTTCCTTCGGATGCTTGAGGCCAATTTTAGCAACCCTATGTCGAGGGTGTTGGTGAATGGCCACAGGTCTGACAGGTTCCGTCACTCACGGGGAACACGTCAGGGATGCCCTCTCTCACCACTCCTCTTCGCTTTAAGTATTGAACCCTTGGCGCTTGCGATCCGGGAACACGAAGGTATCTTGGGCATTCCCTTCGCTGGGGAACAGCATAAGATCTCGCTGTTTGCTGACGACGTGCTGCTCTCCCTTAAAGATCCGGAACTGTCATTACCATATGTTCATACAGTACTCTCTGACTTTGAGAGGGTAGCAGGTTTTAAAGTCAACCTTGCCAAATCATATATATTGAACTTGACTCTCCCGCCCGCAGGGGTGCTACGTTTGCGGGCCCTTACCCCCTTGTCATGGTCGACCTCTTCGCTGATGTATCTAGGAGTGCATCTGACGCCCACTATAGGCGCCTTATTTTCGGCCAATTTTACACCCATGTTGAATGTGATTCGCACTGAACTCGAGAGATGGAAGCCCAAGTTCATTTCATGGCTGGGTAGGATTCATGCCCTCAAGATGGTCTTCCTTCCTAAGCTTCTCTACCTCTTCCAGGCATTGCCTATACCGGTGGAGTTGGACTATTTTCGTCGTTTAAAATCTCTGATGCTGAAATATGTCTGGCAGGGTGGCAGGGCGCGACTCTCATATGCTGTGCTTCGTCGTCCGCGAACGGAGGGGGGGGGTGGGATTCCCGGATATGAACCTGTATTATAAGGCAGCCCAATTGAGGGTGCTAGTTGAATGGTCACAGCGACTCTCGGAAAAACATTGGCTCCATATGGACCGGTGTGTGGCCGGTAGATCCATTTGGGACCTGGCCTGGAAGCCCAAAGCTGACCGCCCCAGGAATGCGTACATTAGCACCCCTACCAGCACGGTGTTGAAGGTCTGGGATACACTTAGTGGGGACGACCGATGGACCACCTTCCCTTCTCCCTTTACCCCTATTCATTTTAATCCGGCCTTCCCCCCGGCATTGTCGGACGGATCGTTTGAGGTCTGGAGAGAGGGCGGTTGCCAAGCTCTTACCCACCTGTTTCACGGGACGGCGCCGCTCACTTTTCATAACTGTATGCGGGACTACCGGGTGCCGCCTACTGAACGCTTCCGTCACCTTCAACTCTTGCACTGGGCGACTTCGACTGCAGTTGGGGACGCCGCTATTAGACCGTTGACGAAATTTGAGGCTTTCATCCTCCACACATCCGAGATGAAGGGGACGATTTCCTTCTTATATAGGATGTTGCTCGATACTGCAGATTCCCCCGTCCTCGCTACATGGACCACTGGGAAGCTACCCTGGGTAGGGATGTTTCTGACTCCGAGTGGAGGAACCTCTGGCGGGATGTGACGACGCATAACCACTCCACGGACCTCCGAGAGGCTCATTTTAAACTAGTGTTTGACTGGTATTTATACCCATCTAAGCTGCACCGGATCTTTCCGGCTACTTCAGATAGATGTTGGCGGGGCTGTGGTGGCTTAGGGGACTTTCGCCACATTTGGTGGGATTGTCCCACCATTCGTCCCTTCTGGTCCGAGATCCTGTCCCATATTAAAGACATACTGGGCTATCCGATTCCGAATTCCATGGACTATGTCCTGCTGGGGCTTAGAGATCCCTTACTGGAACATCAAACGAGGGCTGATAAACGCATGGTATGGCTGTGTTTAGGGGCGGCCAAATTGACGCTAGCAACTGCCTGGAAAAGCCCATCTGCTCCGGCCATTTCATTGTGGCATGCACGGCTGTGGCGACTTTTAAGTATGGAGAGAATGTCTGATATATTTATGGGGAATTTCAAGAACTTCATATTTACATGGGGTCCCTTGGTGAGGTTCCTCTCTCGGGGTCTCCCTTCTGCAGTTTGTCCCCCGGCACTTCGTGCACTACACCTATTCCAAGTTTAATCATTCCCGTGTGGGAAGTTGCGATGTATGGATGATGGTCGCCACCTCCGGGGGAGGGGTGTGGGGGGGGTGGGGGGATTGGGGGACGTTGGGGGGGTTGAAGTTACTTTTGTTGCGACGTGCCTTCATGTGGGAGTGTCCGAATGGCGCTCCTGACTGACATACGCTTTGCCTTGGGGAAGCCTCCTCGAGCCCGGTGGACAATCGCTACAGATTTGCCGCACCCACTGATTGGGGGCCATGGACATTGATATGAGAGGTAACATATCTTATCTGTACGGGGGCGCTATGGCGGGGTTCTTAGCATCCCCTGTGTGGGAAATGTGGCGTTATGTCACCTGTTCTATAGTTCTTCTCCTTCTTCTTCCTCTTACTTTTCTAGCTTTCTCTTTACTCTTGAACAAATACCAAAATAAAACTTTTACAAAAAAAAATTACTTTTAAGATATTTTAAAAAATCGATATTTTGACAGTCTATATTTTTTCCAATCGATATTTTGGAGTCGATATTTTTGTACTTACCTGTTTGTAGATAGGAAGTCGAAATTCTGGCATTCGATATTTTTACCTCGATATTTTGACTGTCGATATTTTGACTGTCGAAATTCTGTCAGTGATCCTTGTTTCAAATGTGTTCTTGGTGACATTGTCAAGGACAGGACGGATGTGGTTCTGCCAAGTTTAGGAAGCAAAAGTTTCCTCCGTCAAAAGTATCACTTTGAGGAAGCAAAGAGGATGGTGAGACTAAGAACAATAAGGGCAAAGATGAAGCCCTGGACTTGGTCATGAGCGTGTGACCTCATTGTGGACTGTCGTGGCTTGACCAATGAAATATCTGGATTAATAGAAAAAATATACGCTGCTGTTACTTTAGTGAGTTAGAAAGGTATAAAAACTGTCCCCCTGGGAGGGAGAGCGCGCTTGCTGCTCATCTTCTCCTGAGACTGTGACGTGCTGACGGACTTTCTTGGAGCACTTAAGCATCAATAGGGCTAAATGACTTTTACTTTATTCTTTTAGGTGAAGTGAGTTTTAGACAGGGACGTTAGGGCTTAGGTGAAATATGCTAACTGTTTTTGCTTGTGACTGTCAATACCTTTGCTAATCCTCTAAAAATGATGATGCTTGAATAAAAAGATTCTAATAAAAATGCACTTTCTTTGAATAATAATTAATAAATAAGATTTTTGGAATACAAGCTGGCCTTGTTATTTCATGAGCTTTAGGTTACCATTAGCAGATTAATTTGCCTATGTGGCTTAATTAAACGCAAAGCTTTACAAAATCCATGGTGAAATCATTATACTGCAGATGTAATTAGATGTGTATATAATTTGTGAATAGGTTTTATTAATAGAGGTCACATGATTCAGCTGCTCAAAATATGTCATGTTAGTTTATGGGCCTTGTGAATGATTTATGGTTTATGGTGAGTATTGTGGAGTTGGGTAGCGTTGCTTATGGCATATTTTCTATAGGGGCGCTGGATCAATTTTCTGGTAGCAGAGTTACGGTTGCTATGGTAACTGACATGCTACATGGTAGTTACATAGGATCGATGTTTAACATATGTTGAGTTTTGTTCACTTGTTATATGTAGTCGAAAGGTTTTTTCCTGCGGTGTGAAAAATCCTAGTTGAGCCGGCATATGAGTGGTGTGACAAAGTGAAGTTGCACAGTGCATTTGTTCTGTTTCAAAATAGTGGTATTGTTATCACTAGTGTTGTGGTCGTACAGCACGAATTTAGGGATTTTAGGTGTGCTAGGTAGAATGTATAGTGAGGATTGTCTATGAAATCGTAGCTTTTGAGTATAGGGACTTGGAGCCTGTTTTAAAACTCACTGTGAAAAGAGTAGTAGATTTAATCCGAGCCTGTGTGAAGGGTAATGTAGCGTCGTCTATTTTACTGGCAATTGTGGATTTCTATGGCTGGTTAAAGTCCTGCCAGGATTTCATGTATGTATAGTTAGGGAAACTTTCCGTATGAAAGAGTGTAAATGATTTTGTAATTTCGTTCAAGTCAAACTTTGAATTGTCACTTTACGTGCATTCAGAGGGAAACGAGTTTGTTATTTCCTGTTTGAAGGGTAGAGTAGTCATACTTTATCAACGATTGCATATTCTTTGAGAATAGCGTCGTCTATTCCACGCAAAAGAATACTTGAGTGATTGTATAAACTATCACTTTATTTTAGCGTAACAGACAAATGGTTTGTTTATTTGTTGTTATTAATTGAAATCCATTGAGAAAGTGTACTTAAAATGGCGCTGTGAAAAGTTTTTGTGAAGGAGGGGTGAGCGCTGGGAGTGAGAGGTGAGGAGCTGCAGCGGCTGTGTACGTCACAGGGTCCGCGCTGTGATTGGCTAACATACGTCACAACTAGCGCACTGATTGGTTCACGTGACTCTAAAGAGCTGTTAGCTGATTGGCTTTCCCAGAAAGCAGTGATTCTATTGGATGAGCAAGGTGGTGATGTAGCTTAACCTGATTGGCTTGTTGGTGTGTTTCACGCACAGATTGGTTGGTTTCGCAGAACATTCAGGAAACATTTACGATCATTTCCAATTGAACAGATTTGATTAAAACACGAGTTATTTTTATAAAAGAGAGGGGAAAAAGCTTACATTGCTTCAGAAATTTAAACTTTTTATTTCACCTGATAAGAAAATTGAAACACGAGGTGGAAAATTACTTCATAAGTGCAAAACACCCTCAGCTTATATGGAAGGTGAATATGGTTATCATACTTGCCTTTGGTTTGATGTCTGGATGCATTATACTAAGGATGATGGTGTTTTGGCTTGGCCGGAAGATGGTTCATTAATTTGAGGATTTAGAAAAATTCAAGAGAAAAAATGACAGCTCTTGTGCCGAAGCCTAGACCAACACAATTTGAGGCTTTAGTTGAATGGGAGGATGAGATGATTCAACTTCAGCGGGAAGCATGTGGTATGATGAGACCTCCGAAATCATCAAATTTTAAAAGAGAAACCCATGAGGATAGAATGCGTCGGTGGAGACAGACAGACATGTGTGATGGTCTCTATATAGTGAGAGAAATGATTACAGAAATATCAGGTCAAAAGAAAAATAATGTGGTTGTAGACAATGAATCAGAAGACTTAGTTTTAGAAGAAATGTATTTGACTAATAAAAAACAGACTCCTTTAAAACCAGCTTGTTCATGGTCTACCCCGACGGTTTCTACAGGAACCACACCAAGTGCACCTCCATTAAATGAGGGTTCTCCCAGACTATACCTGAATAATTCTGAAACTTTTGAAACTCCTGAAAGGTTAGAAACAAGAACAAATTCTAGTGTTTATGATGAAAGTAGAAATTTTCCTGAAACGCCCATGGGAAGAGAAATTCCTAGAAATTCAATGGGAGCTGGTAGAATGACGAAGTTGCAAATACTTCAGAATATTTACGATCAAAAGAAGAGTTGATTCGGCAGTTAACTAAAGGTATGGAAGCAGTGACAGTTCCAGTAACGATTGGTCCTGTTCAGCCTGTTTTTGATCAAGGAGAAATTAGGCAACCGGTTTTGACAATTCCATTAAATGCAGAAATTCAAAAAGTCGCTGAAAAATTTTACTCAGAATTAACAGAAATACATCGAGAAAAAACAATGATGCCTGATTTAACTTTTAATCCAGGTTCATTATGCAGAACACCAATGGGTGCTGAGTCAGACACTGAATCTCCAGAAAAGAGTGTTGAAAAAACAGATTCAATTTCAAAGCTTGATGTTCCGAGGCTAAAAGCAGATTTAGAGGAATTAATAATTGGCACAATTGGTCCTGACAGTTTGAAGCATTATCAAGATGATGAACTGTTGTTCATTTGCAAAAGCATACAATGGAAGACAAAGAATAAATATGATCAATTGGAAGAATTGGCTGCAGAATTAGAAATTGATTTGAGTCAACAGAAAAATTTGGGAAAACATTACAGATTAGATTTTACTGAAAAAGATATTGGGAATTTTACTGCAATGGGAAGAATTATGCATATAAAGGATTTGATTGTGTACATCAAAAAATTGGGTGATTTAAGTAAATGGAGAGTGAAGTGGACCAAGAAGAAGGAGGAAGAAAGGAGGGAAAGACAGGCTAATCATTACCCAATGAGAGAAATTGCAGGTGGTTGTTATGTGCATGTTCCCTGGTCTAGACAGGACATTTTGTTGTTCACAAATGATTTCCCTCGGCTGAGAGAAAAGCCTGTAGAATGGTATCGACAGATGGACAGATTCATTAAGGTGTCGAAGGTTCTGTGGATTGATCTTGATGGATTCTTTGACATTTTTATCCCATCAGACCTCTGGACAGAATGCAAAATTGCTGTGAGTGCATACGGGTTAGGGGGAAAACATGGTGGCAGTCGGCTGACTGCAGCAGTGCTCCGCTCCGTCTCGGTCCCGGGAGCCTGATCTTTTGTGCTTCTGACTCGCTAGCTTACCGAGCTATGTGGCGGCGTTGAGCTTACAAACCGAGCATTCCTTTCAGAGGTTCGGTATACAGCTTAAAATCAAGTTCTTTTCTTTTCCCAATGTGCCTGGATCAAACGACAAACAACGGAGCTCAGGAGGGTGGGCGCGGCAGCTCCGCGGCGTTGATCAGCTGTAGTAGCGGAGGTCAACGCCCTTCCCGAGGCAAGCCCACACCTGAGCTGCTACGTTGGGAGCGAGCCGCCCTGGAGCTCCGCAGATCGCGGCGGATTCGAAGTCTCCGCAGGGATTCCTGCATAAGCGGCGTTTGTCAAGGAAGAAAGTCGGCTTGTGCAGATAGGGCTTTATCTTCTATAAAATCAGACGGCGGCTTTGCTCTCCCGCTCACAGGAGCCCCTTATGTGAGTGGAGCTAACGAAGCTAACGAATTACCTACTGGGAGTGGATACTACGTTAAAGAGGTGATAAATATTTGCAACAATCAGAAATCCACAAGCTTAACGTTGGCACACATGAGCACTGTAGAACCTGCCAGGAAGTTAAGAGGTAAGAGCGCAGCAAAGGGCTTGGTGGGGGCCAGTATATCCCGAAAAAAGAGAGCTAAAGACGCGCTGCATGTAATTGAGGAGGAGGCTGGTAGGGTGGTTTCTGGGTCAGGAAAAAGTCCTCAAAACGGAGCAAAATTAAACTCAGATCAGGAAACATCCTCTTACCTTTCAACTGAAGTTAAAGCTAAAAGGGGCAGGAATCGTGGTAAAGTGAAATCCCCTACAGCTACTATACCAAAAATCACCCCGTCTTTGCGCTCATATTTCAAGGTAGTTCCCCAAGTCTTAAAAATTGGGAAAGAACACCAGCAGTCTAGCAACAATATCACGGCTCTCAATCTAGGTTCAGAGATCATGCCTACCAATGGGCAGGTTTTGTCCACTGCTACAGAGGCTACCTCAGCTGACCCCTCAGACACTCAGACACAAACAGCTAATACTGACTCCCCTTACTTATTACAACCAGCAGAGAAGTCTCCTATAGAGGAAGATGGAGAGGGTTTGTTGCCTAAAAATCCAGCAGACCTAGCCACAAAAAACTCTGACACGACAATGATAGTGGATGAAATAGTGCTACCCTCAATGCCAGAAGATGGCTGCAGAGTCCTTACTAGCGACCCTATCTCTGTAACTACAGCTACCATGGAAGATAACTTTGAGGCTGGAATATTTTCTGAACCCCCCTTGATTACGTCTCAAGAAACAAATGGCGCCGTAGGATCGAGCCCAGAAACTATCTCTGTTGCTTCAATACAACAAATGTTTGTAGCATTATCTGCGGAAATTAAGCAAGGCTTTGCTGAGTCAGCCTCTAATCAGAGGGAGATAAGAAGTTTTTGTGAGTCCCTTGATGAGAGAATAGGCACCTTGACGTTGAGAACCCAAGCTCTGGAAGAAACTGTGGGGCAAATATCTATGAGAGCTGAGGCCACCGAGGAAGACATTACAAGGTTAAGAAAAGAAGATCAAGCCCTTTTGGAAAGAATGGAGCTCTTAGAAAACAACGCAAGGCGTAGCAATATACGTATCCTAAATGTTCCTGAAGGAAGCGAAGGCACGGACATCAAGAGCTACATAACTACTCTACTAAAAGAAACGTTAAGTCTTTCCCACTCTATTGAGGAGCTTGCAACAGACATTCAACGTATACATAGGGACCCTTTTAGGCGCAACCCACAGCCTACTAAACCCAGGAAAATTCTTGTTAATTTTCATACCTACTCGTTGAAGGAACATATCCTAAATCAGGCGCTTAAGCTAAAGTCACAATCATTTAAAGGCTATGACTTTCAGATCCGATCTGATCTTTCCCGGTTCACCTTAGACAAACAGTGGGAGCTGGGCCGCAGGATGGACGCTTTTCGTAAATATGGTGCTACAGTACAGATGGGTTTTCCCGCATCTCTCAAGATTATGCTAGACAATAAAATGCACAATATTAGATCAGTGCAGGCTGCAGATGATCTCCTACTCTCTCTTGGTAGCAGGAAGCAGAGGGAATAGAGGGAGTAGAACTGAGACGTAGGACTGAGATGTGTTGAAGCACAGCTAAAAGGAGCGCCCTAAGTGTCAATGCCTTAATGCCTTAAAATACCAAACCTTCACCAATTAATTAGGATGTATAATGAGAAAACAAAGGCGTGAAAATCTCCTTGGGTTAAAAAAAAAAAAAAAAAAAAGGAAAGAAAGAGAAAAGAGAAAGTAAAGGGAGAGGAAAAAAAAAAAAAAAAAAAAGGGGGTCGGGAAAAATATTTAAAAAAAAATACTTGCCCATAAAACAAATACTATATCCAAAGGCGAGTCACACGATAAATATAAGAGGCACACAGGGTCGAGATGGGGAAGAGCTAGGGGCACTTACTTCCGGAAACTTCGGGTTGGTGAGTACAGGGTTTTCCCAGGGTAGAAGGGGGGGGTGGGGAGGGCACGGGGGGGGGTGTTGGGGCACAATCACACTTTAAAGAATGAGCTCCAATCTTTTTATGTAAATAAGCTTTTGAATATAAGGTCTTTTACTCATCTCAAGCAAAACAACATGCTTGTATACAAATTGTCACATAAATTTCTAGTTTTTCTGCCAGTCCCATCAAATAATCCAAACTCACAACACAATGAGTAAACTTAGATTATTATCCTGGAATGTTAATGGTCTCCGCACCAGGCCTCGTGCTAATAAAATCATGCAATATTTACGAGATTCCGATGCGGGGATCATTATCCTCCAGGAGACACACTTAAGTGAGAGCGAAATACTCGAGTTGGTTCGAAGGAATAGGTGGATAGAATCATCAGTTTCAACAACACAAGGATCTAACACACGGGGGGGTCTTGTTTCTTTTCAAGAAAACCGTAAGGTTTAAGATAATACAACAGAAAGTGGATTCAGGAGGGAGATGGGCCATTGTAGCAGTAGAGATGGGTGAAATGAAGGTAACACTAGTGGGCTATTATGGTCCAAATATTGACGATCCCTCAGTACTAAAAACCCTATTTAATCACTTGTTAAGTTTTCCAGACCCGGTGATTATAGCGGGGGATTTCAATATTACTTTGAACCCACTTCTGGACAAATCCCCTAATAGTTAGACAAAGATTTATCTCTAAATCCAGAAACTGTCTTTTAGGCTTAATGAATCAGTATGGATTTATTGACATCTGGCGGGTTAGAGAGGGTCAAAGGCAAGACTTCTCATTTAGAAATTTGAAGTACAGACACAAATCCAGAATTGATTTTATTCTTACTAGTAGAGCATTGGCTGATGACATTACCTCAACACACTACATTCCAATGCATCTCTCCGATCATTCGGCAATCGAGTTAGAATTAAAACTGGCTATGGTACCTCTTACAAGAACATGGTCCTTTGACAGGTCTTTACTCTCATCAATAGAGGATATTGAATTTTTACAGTTAGAAACTCGTCACTTTTTTAACATCAATAAAGGTACAGCCTCAACAGGAACCATATGGGATGCATTTAAGTGCACATTAAGAGGACTCATTAAAAGTAAAGTAGCCTACAGAAGAAGGCAGTATATAGAGGAAGTTACTTCTATAGAAAACAACATTTTGGCAGTTCAAGCTGATGTCGATAATATCGGTTTAATAGACAACCATGACCTTGCCGAAAAACATGTTGAGTTGGATAGGCTAAAGCATGCTTTGTCGGCAATTCTGGAGAAACGTGTCTTGCAGAGATGGGAGGCAAGTAAGCTTTCACATTTCCAATATGGGGAGGGGGCAGGGAAATTACTTGCCTGGAAAATAAAATCTGACCGGGTCCGCAACAATATTTCCTCTGTTTCATCCGCGAGGGGCACCTTGTCCAGGGACGATGAAATTAGAGGGGCTTTTAGAACGTTCTTTCAATCCATATATCAGGACAATCTAAATGTCACTCAGAATGACATCATAAATTGGTTGGAAGATGTCTCTCTACCATCCTTAACTCCAGAACAGAGCCGCTCCTTGGATGATGAAATAACTATCATAGAGGTAGAGGAGGCAATAAAGAGAGCAAAATCTGGGAAGGCTGCAGACTCTGATGGTTTGCCATGTGAGCTATATAAAAAACTGATCACAGAGGTCTCTCCAGTCTTAGCTACCCTATTCAATCAAATTCTAAGAGACGGTGAATTGCCACCTGAATCTATATAACTCTCATCTTGAAGCCTGGCAAACCATCTTCAGATTGTGGCTCATATCGGCCTATTTCTATCTTAAACGCCGACTACAAAATCTTTGCCAATATACTGGCCAGTTGGCTGGGCCGGGTAGCGCCTGATATTATAGCTCCAAACCAAAAAGGGTTTATAAAGGGGAGACAGCTATGTGAGCTCACTTATGAACTACTAGGCTCTATAGATATTGCTATAAAAGAGGCTATCCCCTTGACGGTCCTCACGTTGGATGCTACCAAGGCCTTCGACAGGGTGAATTGGTTGTACCTGTCGGAGGCCTTGAGGAAGTTCAACGTAGGGGAAAGATTTTGCAGAACGATAGATCTGCTATATCGTTGCCCATCTGCTTCACTGCTGATAAACGGTGGTTTGACTGAGCCATTCAAGGTTACGAGAGGAACTAGACAGGGTTGTCCCCTGTCCCCCCTCCTTTTTGATATATACATCGAACCATTTGCCCAAACCTTAAGAGATAATATACTCATTAAACCTTTTACTTTTGGTGGCTGGGTTAAAAAGGTGGCACTTTATGCGGATGACATTATGATTTTTACTACAAGTGATGATGAAGCATACCCAGAGATAATTGATCTGGCCCTCAAATTTGGTAAAGTTTCAGGGTATGAGATTAATGCCCTAAAGACAGAGTCAATGTCCTGGAATATTAATAGAACTAACAATAACGGGACATCCAAAACTCAAATTCGCTATCTGGGGATAAACATAATTAAAGATATCAACTTGATTGCTTCTCTAAATTTCACCAAAATAGCTGCAGAATGTCTTAAACTTATGAGAGACTGGTCACACCTCCCGCTTACTATTTTGGGTAGGGTTAACCTGGTGAAGATGAGTATCTTACCGAAGGTTTCTTTTCTGTTTAATTCAATTCCACTTTTTTTGATTCAAAGTTAATTTCAAAGCTACAGAGCGCGATTACCAGCTTTATTTGGAATAGTAAGAGCCCAAGAATCTCGTGGAAAAAAATCAGACGTCGTAGGGAGAAGGGAGGGCTGGCCGGTCCAGACCTTCAAATCTATGCATGGGCGTTCCAGCTCTCGCACACACGTATGTTGCTTAAAACTCCTACATCAACAGGGATGGGCCTTCTCTTTTCTACACTATTGGAATGTGAAAGAGTAGACCACAATGGTTTCTTGTTTAAATTTGGAGACCCCAAATTTTTCAAGAAAATAAAACTGAAAGTTTTACAAGGGATTGCATATACTTGGTATAAAGTGAGGCAAGCGACTAATGTTGGCTACTACTCTGGGAAGGCTCCTATATGGAACTTACCCGATCCTCCCTCGTGGACAATGGATGCACTTACCAACCCGCTAATAGAAGCTGGTATCTATAGTAGGGATGATCTGTTTATGGATGGATCATTGCTTTCATGGGACTATTTAATAAATAAAGTAGGCCCAAGTCTTTCGAGATTTAAATACATTCAGATCTCCAGCTGGTCACAGTCATATAAAGAGCTGCCAGTACGGATTAGTAAGTTGCCTATAGGAGGTTACAGTGACCTGGTAACATGCCTTATAGACAGCCCAGTGGCAAAGAAAGAAATCTCTCGTTGGTATAATAAAATAATCGATGAAGTAGATGCTAACTTTCACTTACCAACATCACTATGGGCTGAACTAATGCCAGGTTTGGATGTGGAGGAGCTCTGGATGGCTTCTTGCTCAACACTCTGGGACCTAGTCAAACCTGCGTGGCTTCGTAGGAACCACCTTTTTACTATACATAGGGCATACTACTCCCCGCATAGGTTGACTAAGTTTTCTTTAACAGGCCCAGTCTCATGTCCAAGATGCGGGTTAATCGCAGCATCAGACATCCATATGTTCTATGACTGTCCAAACTTATCCGCTTACTGGCAAGCCATTAGCAATAAGCTATCACAGTCTTTGGGTGATCATATTTCTATAGACCTTGCTCTTGTTATCTTTGGTCTTAAAAGTAAAGCTCGCAATGCCGCAACCAATCTACTATTCTATGCCATTCTAGCGGCACGTAGGGAGATATGTAGACACTGGAAGGATGCTCAACCACCGACAGTGCATGAATGGCAAACATCCCTTCTTCAAATTTCCAAACTCGATTTAGCCAGAGTAGGAAATCCCAATAGGAGAGCTTTCTGGGTTATGCTTGGATAGTAACGACAAACCTGTTTTTTTTTTTTTTTCCCAGGTCCAATGATTAATGCGCGCATTACTTATCCTTGCTACCACGACTGAGAGCCTTCGTGGTATCGGGGTCTCGATAACTCGGGCACTATCTACTAAGGCACTGCCCTAAGCGAGATTAGATCTGGCCTGTGTGAATGCTGCTGACGGGAATTGGTCTTCCTCCCTAACGAATTCTCCCACCAGCTACAAGCTGAGACAGCACAAAACACGACCATTCACCATCTTGCTCTGTGGCGGTCTTTTGGTTTTGATAGATTGGAGCCATGCATGCAAATGAGGATAAAGGAGAATGAAAGGAAAAGAAAAAAAAAGGAAAAAAAAAGGAAAAAAAAAATAGAAAAAAGAAAAAAAATTGCTGTGAGTTGGCCCAAGGTAGAACCAGCTTGAGATAAAGAGACAGGTGCTCCATTGTAGGAAGTCATGGGACTCTATGACAAAGTGATTTACTGGTTAAAAGAAAAGATTCCCCCAAAGGAAGTAGATTGGGTAAAAATAGACAGAACAAACCAGGAGCCAAAAGAGTCAGTTCATTCATTCTATGAAAGATTACTGTTGGTTTTCAAACAGTACAGTGGCTATGAAAAATTAAGTGAAATAGACATGAGCCACTTCATTTACAGATTTGTTTATGGTCTGAGACCTGAAATTGGTGAAATGATCAGGAATGGAATTGTTGGATGGCAATCACTCTCAGTTGATGACATTCAAGAAAGGCAAAATACTGCAGTGATGAGTTAGATGCCAAACAAAAGAAATTGAAAGAGAAAGCAATGTGGGCACAGGTGAAAGTAGCAGAACAACAGATAGCAAATCTGGAGAATAAAAATGTAAATTACAATCAGAATCAGAGTCAGGGAAAATTTAAGGGCAACTTTAACAAGCCCAAATTTAATGTTAATATTGAGGAGCTGAAGCAAAAATTGCCTTGTTTTAATTGTGGGGAAATTGGACACTGAAAGCGCGAGTGTAAAAATCCGCCCAGAAATTTTAAAAATGCATCATTAAATCCACAGATGCAGAATGATGTAAATCTGCAGCAACAGCTACAGCAGCAGTTAAACGAGCTGAATCTTCAGCAACAGCTACAGCGACAGTTAGCGAATCGGCAAAGTCAAATTCCACAGCCTCCTCTTCCAAACAGAAGAGGTGCTCAGAGATATAATTCGGAAACAGGATTCAACGGAGGTGATCAGGTAATAAGAACTCAAAGAGCAAATGTGCCGAATTTGTCTGGACAATTTTTGATGACAGAAAATCAAGGGAGTGATTCTGAGGATTATTTATGACGGTGCCCGAGAGAGGGGGAAGAGTGTGTGATTGGAGCCACTCTTGAGGTTGACCAGTCTGGTCCATTTGTTAATGGCAAAGTGAATGATGTAGATATCACTTTTCTTGTGGACACTGGTGCTACCGGTTCTACTGTTAGATCAGTGGAAATAGAAAACCTCCCTCTCTCTGGGGATTCCATCCAAGTCGTTGGAGTAGCAAATCAGCAGATTAAAACAAGTCTAACTGAGCCTGTAAAAATTTAAATCGGTAAGTTCAAAGACGAACACAGATTTGTAGTTTGTTACAGCAGTCCTGTGAACCTGTTAGGGAGGGACCTCCTCTGTAAAATGAACTGCAAAATATATTGCTCACCGGAAGGTATTGAGTTGCAGACATTTGAGGAGGATGGGCTTTATAAATTAACAATGTTAATGGTTGAAGCAGAGAAAACAAAATTATTTCCTGTATTTGATAAAGAAAATTTGCCTGAAGAATTAAAAAAGACAGTCAAGGCTGAAATTTGAGATTTAACTGGAAGTGAAATGGGTCTGATGAAACATGTTGATCCAGTCAAAATTACAGTGAAGCAGGGAATAGATTTTCCAAACATTCCTCAGTACAAAATGAAGGCAGAAACAATTGAAGGTGTCATTCCTGTGATTGAAAAATTTATAAAGCAAGGTGTTTTAAAAGAAATTGAGAGTAGTCCTTACAATTCACCGATCATGGGGATCAAAAAGCCAAATGGAACGTACAGAATAGTTCAAAGTCTGAGAAAGGTTAACCAGATAGTTGTTCCATGTTGCCCAGTTGTTCCAAATCCAGCAGTGATTCTTTACCAAATTCCGCATGATGCGGAATGGTACACTGTCATTGATCTCTGCAATGCGTTCTTTACAGTTCCATTGCATCCAGAGAGCCAGGAAATCTTTGCGTTCAGGTTCCAAGGTCGCACATTAGCATGGTGTCGTATTCCTCAAGGGTATACAGAGAGTCCTTCTATCTTTAATGAATTGTTAAAGAAATCATTGGAGAATCTAAATTTACCTGGAAGATCAACATTGGTCCAGTACATTGATGATTTGCTTGTTGCAGCAAAAACACGAGATAACTGTGTTACAGATACAATTATTCTTTTGAATCATTTGGCAGATGAGGGACATAAAGTGTCACCTGCAAAATTACAGTTTTGCAAACAAGAAGTAAAATATCTTGGTCACAGAATTGCAAAAGGAATCAGACAAGTGACAATTGAAAGAATCAAAATGATTCAGGGAATGCAACCTCCAAAAACGCAGAGACAGGTCAGAATGTTTTTAGGAATGGTTGGCTATTGTCGTCAATGGATTAGTGGATTTTCGGTAATTGCGAAACCACTACAGAGACTAACAAAATCAGATATAAAAGACCCAATTGTCCTTACAGAAACTGAAATGGAAGCTTGTGTGAAGCTCCAGCCTTGGGCATGCCGGATTATGAAAAAGATTTTGAACTGTACTGCAGTGAAAGAGAAGGGTGTGCATTGTCTGTGTTAATACAGAGACATGGCAAACTGAGAAAACCAATTGCATATTTTTCAGCAGTGCTTGATCCAGTTGCAAAAGCATTACCAGGCTGCTTAAAAGCAGTAGCTGCAACAAGTGTGAGTCTTGAGCAAAGTGAGGGAATTATAATGGGGTTTCCTGTAAAAGTCTATGTACCCCATTCGGTTGAAATTCTCCTAACTAGAAGCAAAACGCAGCACTTGACAAGTAACAGACTTACCAAATATGAGAAAATTATTCTGGGATCAGATAATGTCTCGATAGCAAGATGTGTGAATTTAAATCCTTCCACATTATTGCCTGATGGTGATGTTACTGAAATCAGGAATGAAAATGATGTTGATCGTGAGTGCTTGAATGTTTTGGAATATTGCACCAAGCCAAGGCAGGACATTAAAGATGTTCCTCTGCCTGAGTCAGACTATGTTTACTTTGTTGATGGTTCTTGTTTGAGAACAGAGGAAGGCTTTTTGCGAGCAGCATATTCCGTCTGTACAGTTGCTGATGTTGTGGAAGCATCGTGTCTTGAAGGAATTCGTTCAGCTCAAGTAGCGGAATTGATTGCTTTAATTTGTGCATGTGAGAGAGCAATACATTTGAAAATTACCATAATAACTGACAGCCAGTATGGGTACGGAGTTGTGCATGATTATGGACAGCTCTGGTCTCAAAGAGGCTATTTAACATCTGCAGGTTCACCTATCAGAAATGCAAAATTAATTAAAAGATTAATTGATGGCATTCAGTTACCAGAAAAGATTGCTGTCGTGAAATGTGCAGCACATAAAAAGGGTGATGATTTCATTACCAAAGGAAATGCCTATGCAGACGAGATAGCAAAATACTGTGCAAGAAACAATTTTGCAATTAATCGGGAAAAGAATGATGAACATGCCTTGAGCTCACTAATGCTAACATCAGTAGTTGAAACATGGCAGGGAGTCAAAGATTTACAGGATGAAGCTGATGATGAAGAGAAAAACACATGGTTGAGAGCAGAATGTAGACAGCGAGATGAGGATGGAATTTGGACATACAAAGATGGCAGAGTAGTTTTACCAAACTGCATGATTGCTGACATGGCCAGGATGTATCATGGTCTAGGACACATTAGAAGAGATTCTATGATTAGGCTTTTTAGAGAGACTTGGTTCAATACAAAGTTTAGAACCATTGCAGAATCTCTTTGTCAGAGGTGTTTGACTTGCCAGCAAATGAACCCAATCAGGAAAACAGTTGTGGGAATGGGAACCATAGGACGGGAGGGTGGTCCATTCACCAGATTACAGATGGATTCCATTGAAATGCCGCAACATAACAAATTGCGCTATGTTTTAGTGTTTGTATGTTTATTTTCAAGATGGGTTGAAGCGTTTCCCACACGTCACAATGATGCAATTACTGTTGCAAAATTACTTTTGAGGGAGATTATACCTAGGTACGGTTTCCCAGTGACTGTGGAGAGTGATCGTGGAAGACATTTTGAAAACAGACTGTTACAGTTGATTTGTGAGGCTTTGCACATAGAGCAGAAGTTACATTGTGCATACAGACCAGAGGCATCTTGAGTTGTTGAGCAAATAAATGGAACAATTAAGAACAGGATTGCAAAAATGTGTGTGGCTACAGGTATAAAGTGGACAGATGCTCTTCCACTTGTTCTGATGACTCTAAGAAGTACACCTGATAAAAAGACAGGTTTAACCCCACATGATATTCTTATGGGTAGGGTCATGAGACAGGCATTCATACCAGTGGGAAAACTGATGGCTATTAATGATAGCGTCATTTTGGAGTACTGTAGGAATCTGTCTGACGTCGTGACTTCTGTGTCCAATCAGGTGGGAACTGAAGTACAGACAAGAGAAAAAGAACAAGCACATGATCTGTTACCAGGTGACTGGGTGAGAACAAAAATTCACCGAAGAAGAAATTGTCTGGTACCAAGGTGGCAGAAACCAAGGCAGGTTATTCTTGTCACAACAAATGCAGTGAAGTGCAAAGGTCTGAAGAGGTGGATTCACGCAAGTCATACAATTCATGTGCCTACACCTGAAAATTCTGATGAAGAAAGTGATACCACAGCTGATTCAGATTCAGAAGAAGAACCTGAAAGAAATCCAGATCCTGAAGATCGACAGGCAGGTCGACATCTGGAAAATTCAACTGTGAATGAAAAATTGAGTGAAAAAGATTTGGATATCATAGTTGTAGACTCTGAAAATGATGAAGATCTGCTAGAAAAAGAAACAGAAGAAGAGTCTGATCAAGTTGTGATTCAAGACCAGGAGAGTATTGAAAAGCAGAGAAGAAGCTCTGAAAGCAGGAACAAGAAATCTGAAACTGGGAAGTTGAAGGTAATTGAAGAAGAAGAAGAAGAAGAAGACGAATTGCCAAGTACCATATACAAGGATAATGTTCCTAACGGAGTGAGGCTGCCGAGTAAAGAAGTACCTGAGTCTAGAATTGAGATTTCTGACAGTGAAACTGATGAGAGTGTTGAAGATTCTCAAATAAGAAAATTCAGGAAAAGGGCTTGGAGAACAGAATGTAATGTGACAGAGCCAAAGAAGAAATTACCAAGAAAAGGTGATAACTGGCCAAGTGAAAACTAAGGTCTGAAATTCAAATTAGTAAAGAAATGAAAAGAACAGGTCAACGAAATTTCTAGTCAAAAGGATCCTGAGAAGAAAAGTGAAGCAGGAAAGAAAATAGAAGTTATTAGTAGAAAAACAAAAAGAGTTCTTAAGCCAAATCAGAAATATAAGTGTCCTGAGTGGACTTATATTATTATTCCACCTGTAGTTGAGGTGAACAGTAGCAGTCAGGAAGAAATTGAAGACAATAGTGACAATGATTGAAGTATTTTTCTGTTAAAATTTAGGGTTTTGTTTTTGGCGTAAGGCTGAAGAAATTGTGTTAGGTGACACAAGGTCGAAGAAATTGTGTTAGCTGGAAAACAATTGTGACGCAAGGTTGAAGAAAAGCTGTTAGAAGGTTGAGGGTTTAAAAAAAAAAAAAATTTGAAAAAGGGGGGTGTTGGAAATTTTTAATTCTGATTTAGACATTTTTAAATTTTTGTTTTCTTTTTCCCTTTTACATGACTAGTGAAAATGCCTTATGTTTTTGTAAATAACAGCTCAAGATGCTCCATCTTTAAGAGATGCTGTAAGATGTCTCTGATTTGTGTGTTCTTAATAATTCTGCTCTGGTTAGTTTTAGCTGTCATTTTTCCTTTCGGGATCGATAAGGAGATGTACAAGGTCAATCTGGCAAGCAAAGCTTGAGTTAATCAAAACAAACATGTTGCAACAAGCAAAACTAACAAAAAGATTGATCATAGACCAGAATCTCATCAAGATAGGTCTGTTGATGATTTTTCTAGCAATACTTTTTCAAGACTCCTGGCTGAATATGTAAAGGTCATGGAGGTGAAGGATTGTTATGTCTGTGTGAAATTGCCTGCTTCAGTTTCAGAGGGGGTGACGTATAATATCCTTCCTCTTACTTACGGCATAACC
Organism: Lissotriton helveticus; assembly: GCF_964261635.1. Lineage (NCBI taxonomy): Eukaryota > Metazoa > Chordata > Amphibia > Caudata > Salamandridae > Lissotriton > Lissotriton helveticus. The sequence continues at coordinate 925,832,228 of NC_136071.1, read as the reverse complement.
TGTAGTGTAGTAGCTAGCTTATTTTATCAGACTGATCGTTTAGAGTATTATTATTCTAATTATGATGAAATTTTTGCAAACCTGAAAATTGAGATAAGCTTAAATAAACACAAGCAAGCTAAACAGATGAGGGAATTCTTTATTGTAACTAACAAACTCACCTATGAGTATGCTTTTAGAAATAATTTGACATGCAAGTTGAGAACTGAGGAAAATACTTTTCTGAACCTTGTTGAGGAAAGAAGGGCAATCTACAAAAGAAATGAGATGATCAAGCAGACAAAATCAAATTTTTGGCAGAAGGAAGATGAAAAATTTAATGGCAAATCTTTTGATAATGTTGCAATTCACATAGACAAACCAATTAGTGGCAAATTTTGTATCAGGAGAGATAATACGTTATTTGATAACTATTTTGTTGGAGCTAGCAATTGTGAGGACACTTATCAAATCATGGGTGGTTGGGGATTCAAGGGTGGCAAAGACCCAATTTTTCCTGGAATCTATTTTGTTTGCGGAGACAAAGCTTACTATAACCTCCCTGATCACTGGTATGGGACGTGTTTTGTTGGACTTGTCTTTCCAAAGATATTTCATGTTGACAGAAATACAGAAGGTTCATTTGACATTAGCAATCATGTAAATAGGTTCAAAAGAGAAAGTTTCTCAGAAATTATGGGAGACATTTTTGAGGCAGTAATACCTTTAGTGGGTATAACCCTGAATGCAGGAAGAATCAGAAAATTGTCTACAATTGTTGACAGATTGTCAACTGATACAGCTAGTGGGTTTCAATTAGTGGATACTGAGGTTATGGCAATACGATCCATGGTAATGCAAAACCGTCTTGCCCTGGACATTCTCCTAGCTAAAGAGGGAGGAGTTTGTGGCATTTTACATGTTCAACACTGTTGCACTTACATTCCAGATGAGAGTAGGAACATTGAGATGTACATCAAAAATATCACTGTGCTGCAATCAGAAATTGTTCCATTAGAAGAGGATGATTTTTCAGAATGTTTGTCCAAAAGATTCCAAGCAATCAAAACTTGGTTTCAAGACATTGGTGGTTCAATTCTTGGTAAGATTCTAACACCTTTATTTGTAATAATTTTTGTAATACTTTTGTGAAGATTAGTTGCATGTTACACAAGAGAAAGAAATACCTGAGGGAAAAGAAGAGAATTTATAAGATCAGGAAGGAACAGGAAAGGGAGATTGAACTGGAAGAGTTTCGTAAAACTCAATGTGAAAGTTGCGGACAGACAGCTGAGACAAGTCTTTAGAGATACTAACACATGTGAAATCAAATCATGTTCATCTATAAGATAAAAATTTGTTACATTTTTGGGTGTGGTGTGGTCATTTTGAAATCACCAGATGAGGGAGTTGATGGAGCGCGATTTGGAAATAAATTTATTTCAACTCGCAAAGTTAAACTTCCATAATAATAATAATAATATTAATAAAGTGTGTAGTGAATTTTATTAACCAACTTAGAGTAAATTGCAGATCACTACACGCGGGAAACTAATATATGTGCTCATATATGTGCTTTATGTTGCAAATGCATATGTGTGTATAATAAATAAACTAATTTTGTTTATCGTTTTTGTCAGTATTAAATGCGGCTGTTTATTAATGGCATGTGCTTATTTCTGTGTGCTTATGTTTTGTTTTTCTGTCTTTAAAGTTGCACAAATCTGTTTGTTGCTTCATTTGCTTCTGCTAGGTAACATAGATTAATGGGTAATAATTAGTAAAGGTGGGTGGGTAACAGAACGAACTTTATTTCTTACATTAATCGATGTTTTGTGTTTGTTTATACATTAGTTTTGAGAGTGGGCCTAAAGAAGATGGCTGCCATGTACTGCAGCATTCGAGACTTGACCAGAGCAGTTCTTTCACTCATGCGCGGAACATTTTTGCTGAGCTGATAATTTCTATGCAGAAGAAATCCTGGTCGTTTCAAATGTGTTCTTGGTGACATTGTCAGGGACAGGACGGATGTGGTTCTGCCAAGTTTAGGAAGCAAAAGTTTCCTCCGTCAAAAGTATCATTTTGAGGAAGCAAAGAGGATGGTGAGACTAAGAACAATAAGGGCAAAGATGAAACCCCGGACTTGGTCATGAGCGTGTGACATCATTGTGGACTGTCGTGGCTTGACCAATGAAATATCTGGATTAATAGAAAAAATATACGCTGCTGTTACTTTAGTTAGTTAGAAAGGTATAAAAACTGTCTCCCTGGGAGGGAGAGCGCGCTTGCTGCTCATCTTCTCCTGAGACTGTGACGTGCTGACAGACTTTCTTGGAGCACGTAAGCATCAATAGGGCTAAATGACTTTTACTTTATTCTTTTAGGTGAAGTGAGTTTTAGACAGGGACGTTAGGGCTTAGGTGAAATATGCTAACTGTTTTTGCTTGTGACTGTCAATACCTTTGCTAATCCTCTAAAAATGATGATGCTTGAATAAAAAGATTCTAATAAAAATGCACTTTCTTTGAATAATAATTAATAAATAAGATTTTTGGAATACAAGCTGGCCTTGTTATTTCATGAGCTTTAGGTTACCATTAGCAGATTCATTTGCCTATGTGGCTTAATTAAACGCAAAGCTTTACAAAATCCATGGTGAAATCATTATACTGCAGATGTAATTAGATGTGTATATAATTTGTGAATAGGTTTTATTAATTAGGTCACATGATTCAGCTGCTCAAAATATGTCATGTTAGTTTATGGGCCTTGTGAATGATTTATGGTTTATGGTGAGTATTGTGGAGTTGGGTAGCGTTGCTTATGGCATATTTTCTATAGGGTCACTGGATCACTACAATAGCATTACTGCTTCTCAACAAACATGGTTTCTGATTGGGAGCAGAATTCCTCTACAGCCCGCTGCCAGACTTTCCGACTATGTCAAAATACTGCCTTCATGTAATTTTGCAATATTATGGTTACTGGCTTATTCTGTAGGGGCACCTCTGACAACGATGGTATCGCACAAGCCTGTACATCAATAGAAGAGTGCACCAGCTTATCACCATACCATAGTCACTGGTGAAAAGGCAATGGTCGACAAGAGAATGTAATGCCTTTTTCCCATTTCCCCGTGTGATATGCAACATTGACTGCACCTATGAAGTTTTTTTCCTCCCCTTTGATATACACCAATTCTCTTCTATTTCCTGACATGTTTTTAGTATTTGTGCCACCCTCTGCCCCCAAGAGTATATTTTCCCCTCTTCTTAAGACTCCATTTTATTTTATTTTACCCCTGTCACAAAACAGTTTTTAGCTTCTCCAAAATAATATTTGGTTCAAAAGACTTTAATCTTTATCACCATTATACAAATACTTAAAACTAACATTTTCTGCTTTAAAAATTTGCATATTAATGCACTGCATGTCATCCAAAAGTTCTCCTACAAGTCAGCTTATACAATGCTGGCGGTGAGATAGTTTAAGAATGCAATTGTAATGTGGCTTGTTGAGTTGCTAGAGCTGGAGGATGAGGTGGTGGAGGTGGTGCAGGAAGAGGTGGTGAGGTGGTTGTGGCAGAAGTGTGATGTTGGCAGGTGAAATGTCCCTCCTACAGTAAGGTGCCTCTGTAGAATTCCAACATGCTTTGGCCATGAAGAGTGACATTGCTATTTTTTGCTTTGTGCCTCTATTATTTTCATGACCACTAAATTTGCCTTGCACTCGCTTCCCTATACATTTAAAGATGTTCTTGTTATGTCCTTGCCATATGCTGGTACCATTTTGCAACATTATCCAAATCACAAGTATGCATTTCAATGATCTGAAGGAGTCCTTTACGGGAGGTAGCTATCTCATGAAGAGTAGTCCCAATTGCACCAATAACATCCACATTAGACTGTTATTGGTAAAAATGATCATCCCTATGAGCAGCATTAGACCCTGCCACTGCCCGATATGCATGCCCATCTGACATGATCAGCAGGTTGTCCAGTACAAAGAGGGGAGCCCTCTGGGTGGTTGTGAGGGGGAGACTGATGAATGGGGAGCCCTGCTCCTCAGCAGAGAAAGACTCTTCCTCCCCAGATTGAGAGACGAACATAGATGCACCTTAATGGAAGGATTGTCTATGACATTGTACACAAGTACCTGTTACCTGAGGGCTCTGTGGAGGGGAGTGTTGCATAGGTGGCAAGAACTCAATAGCCTCTTTGATATAATTCTCAAGAATCATCTGAAAGTATACAGTCTCACAAGACAAGAAATTCAAACTTATATCCAGGATGTGGAAAAAGGCCTGGGCTGTGTTTGATTTTGCAGGAACTCTAAGATGTGTGATGAATGGAGCAATCAGTAACCTACATTATATCTAAAGTTAGCAAACAAGCTAATAGAGTGTACAAAATGCTACAATTGAAAGTAAAACTCTTTCTTAACAACAAGGGAGTACACTACTTAGAATCAATAGCCAAAACCGCCTTGTACAAAATCAAACTATCTACACAATAAACAATAAAACTTAAACCAAAATTCAGACCAGCATAACTAAAATATTTTAAACTAAATAGTAAACAAATCATTTTCATACATCAGTCAAACAAAACCAAATAAAATAATATAAGCGACTAATACATACAATTAATATTAAAATTCATTAATTAAAAGACAAAAAAGTCACTTGTTTCGTAAACTAAGACTTTGACTGAGTTCTAAAAGGTTTGCTTTCCCACCCACAGATGACACCAGTGAACATAGTTCAATGCACCAGTGCTGAATGTGAAAGAATAGGTTATTGTAGCAACTGCACAATCCTATCCAATACTTTGTTGAAATAGAGTAATTGCTTTTGGGTTACTAACAATCCCTATAAGGGGATTATGGGCACTGTGAGAAAAGAAACCAACCTATTTTGTTATTCACACTGTCACACACACACACAGATGCACACACTGCACTTGGAAGAATCAACACTATAATAGTTTTTATTAGGACAGGAATAATGTGTTATTTTCAAATGTGATATAAACTTTACATTAAAACTATACAAAACTCATAATTTAACATTATATAAAATAATGATACAGTGCTACCAAACTCGATCTAGGCCTAACAGAGAACACTAGTGATCAAAACAAAAAATACAAACTACGAATAAACTTTTCGCTAAAAACTAGAAAGCAACTCTATAACTAATATTTACCAGTACTCCCTACATTTCAAGTTTCAACAGAACCCTAGAGAACACCTTACAAAAGGTGGAAAAACCATAGTACCAAAGCACTCGTAAAGCAGTAAAAAAGGACAGTTTCAACTTCACTCAATAATTCGTATTCACATTGCTGTTGATTCTGAATTGAAGACAAGAGCCACATAGTTGTGGACTGTTCTGCAACTGTCCATAAGATTCTGAAAGAACAAAGGTTGCAGTCAATAAAGTTGTCCACTTCCGACCTGTCCAAGCACAGAGAACCCTGAAAAAAAATGACAGATATTATTTATAAATTATATATTTAATACACCATGAATTATTATAAAACGTATTTAACACATAATCATTTTTGATGACATGCATGAATATGTATGGCTGGGTGCTGCGCCTGGCACCACGCAACTGCCCCATAGTGCAGCACAGCACAAAGCGGAACTTTGTTTGTGCGATGTATGTATATATATATATATATATATATATATATATATATTTTCACTGAAAAAACCATAGGTTATAGACCATATATAGTTAGGAATTAGCATTTACAAAACCTTATTTTACTCGCACAAAACCATTGAAATTCCATATATAGTTAGTTGTACTAACTATATATCGCGCACCCGCAATCCACTGCTGATCATGTCACATATTACATCATTCATGACATGGTCAGTGACATCACTGATGACATCACTGATGACATCTCAAATGACATCACTGATGACATCACTGATGACATCTCAAATGACATCACTGATGACATCACTGATGACATCTCAAATGACATCACTGATGACATCACTGATGACATCTCAAATGACATCATTGATGATATCTCTGATGACATCACTGATGACATCATTGATGACATCTCAAATGACATCGCCGATGACATCACTGATGACATCACTGATCACATCTCAAAAGACATCACTGATGAGATCACTGATGACATTATTCATGTGATAATACGATGACTCTCTTCAGACTCTAATAAAAACTTAGATACACTCAGTGTAAACAGACACTCACAGACTGTCACTCATCCATGGAGTTACTCACACACCTAGTCAGTCATGCAAAGAATCAATCACACCTCCATTTCCTCAACTATACAGTTATACACACCTTACTTATTCAAACATATACTAACACATATTTACTCTCTTATACAATCCCTGATACAAGTTCACAATGATTCATACAGCCACTCACACATTCACTGGCTCTTATGCACAGTTATTTATATATGTCAACTCTCACATGTACTGTGTTTTACATATGTACTTACTTTGACATGTAGCACTGAGATATCCATTCACTCACCAATGCACTCAAGCACACAGTCAACCGCCCATACAGCTGTTTCCACATGCACTTTTGAACCCATACATCTAGTGAATCAACTGCTCACACATCTATGCACAGAGTCATACACCTCCCAGCCACCCACACACACACTCAGTCTCCCATACAAATACTTGGGCAACCAATCAATAACCCATATAGTTACTCATATAGCTACTAATCAACACATGCAGCAGTTTACAGAACAACAGACATAATGATGCACAAATTAAGACAGTTTAGTCACTAACCCATGCACTCAGTGAGACACATTTAATCACTCACTCATACAGTCAGTCATGCACCTACTAAATCCTTCATCCAGACACTTATACATCCACTCATTCTTCAATATGTAAGACATATTTTAACTTTACAGAAACATACAGTCACTGGATGTTGTCATCATTGATGTCATCAGTGATATCATTTGAGATTTCATCAGTGATGTCATCAGTGATGTCATTCGAGATGTCATCAGTGATGTCATCAGTGATGTCACTGACCATGTCATGAATGATGTAATATGTGACATGATCAGCAGTGGATTGCAGGTGCGCGATATATAGTTAGTACAACTAACTATATATGGAATTTCAATGGTTTTGTGTGAGTAAAATAAGGTTTTGTAAATGCTAATTCCTAACTATATATGGTCTATAACCTATGGTTTTTTCAGTGAATTTCAATGGTTTTTTAATAGCAAATATCAAAAGCTTTAAAATGTATTCTTCTTTAAATCGAAAAATATATTTTACATGTTTTTAATACAATTTATATATTTTTTTATTTATTTTTTTTGTTTCGCTCCCGGTCCGCGAACCGGTTAGCTTCCCGTTAGCTCAATTTGGTGCCGCGACCCGGTCCGCGAACCGGTAAACGTTCCGTTTCCGCAACTGCCGCGTTAGAAAATAACATCGTGACACGTCGCGTCAGCGTGACGTATCGCGTTGTCGCGTGATACGTCATATGATGCGCCGCGTTAGCGTACCCGGAAGTGAACCGGTACGCGAGGCGCGAAGCGCAGCTCCCCGGAAGCGATCCGGGACGCGGCGCGGAGCGCGTAACGTAAACACAACAGGTCATGTGACTTGTTAATAACACTTTTCATTGGTTCATTTAACTTTTGGTTTCCTAATGATGTAAGACTAGGTCATGTGACCTAAAAGTAACACTTTTCATTGGTTTAGAACTATTGTTTTTCCTAAATGATGAAAACCCCTCCTTCTTTCCTCACTCTGACTTTCATCTTTGTGAGAGAAAGACCCTTTGTGATCAGTGAGCAATGGCTTTATTAGTAGCTTCAATTGGTGCTTCCCCACCACCTCCACCACCTCCAAGGAAGAGAGGACCACCTGCTGAAGTTATCATTCAGCAAGAGGAGGAAGAAGAGGAAGATGAGGAAGAGGAGGAAGAGCAGGAAGAGAGGCAGTTTTTGCCTGAGGAGCCCAGGAGGTCTCATCTGAAAGAAAACTTTATTTGGCAATTTTTTAAATATCCCCGGGGCCAAAAAAAAGTCAATGCCCGGTACGTAACTTGCCTCATCTGTAAGAAGGATTTGGCCAGAGGGACAGATAAGAAGTACAGTTACGGCAATTATACTATGCATCGCCATATGGATAGGTGGCATCCTATCAACTACAGTGCTGCGCAGTTACGTGACCAGCAAGATAATCCCCCTTCTATGGCCAGAAGATCAGTTGTACAGGAAGTGACCGGACCAGAGGCGAGGGAGATGGTCCCAAATATACAGATGAGGTTCGGGGAAATCAAACAAGTGTGCGTGCGTTGCGGTCAGTTGATTTGCTACAGAGAAAGTAGCATCACTTTAATCAACTCAGCAATTGATAATCATGTTTGTACAAAACGATTCAGAAAATAATTATTTTTTTTTGTTGCTCCTGTTGAGCCCTTTACAATGAATCGTTTTCGTTTCCCCCCCCACAAAAAAAACAAAAAATATATAAAACCGTTCAGAAAATACAGAAAAAGTTAAAAAAAATTCAGAAAAATAATAAAAAAAATATAAAACAACAAAAACAATTAAAAAAAAAGTTCTTATCAGAACTACCTCCCCGTTATAAAAAAATTGGTAGAATATTTAGAACTCTGCCAACCTCTATTTCTTTTGGTTCGCTTCCCGGTTCGCTCTCCGGTACGCAAACCGGGAGCGAACCAAAAAAAAAAAAAAAAAAAAAGAACAGTAAGTATAAGGGAAGGAAACAGACAGTTATGTTAAAAGAAAGACAGCTATAGGGAGTAAACTAGAGATACTGTTTAATAGATCTATTTACTGAAGAAAAGATTTAAGAGGGTATAATTGTGAAAAAAAAATAGATAAGGAAGTGAGAAAAAAAAAGGAGAGTAGAAGAATAACAAACAAGAGTTTCTTAGAGAATGTGACTGAATGATCAAATTAAGATTAAAACATTGGAATAACAGAGAGAAAAAACACAATGCAGAAAAGAAGAAGTAACAGAAAGGGAATGATTGAAACAGCAAAGAAATGTAAATAACATAGGGGCATATTATCAACATAGGCGATAAAAATTTTGCTGCTTTTATCGGCAGAAATCTGACGCTAAAGACGCTTTTGCGGCAGTTTTCTGCCGATAATTACTGCTTTTATCGGCAGAAAACTGCTGCTAAAGCTGCTTTTCCGGAAGAAAACTGCTGCTAAAGCCACTCTTGCGGCAGTTTTCTGCTGATAAAAGCACCGATAATTTTATTGCCTGTGTTGATAATATGCCCTTTACTGTGCTTGAACTACACAGAGAAAGCATAATGAACAAGTAGTGAAAGAGTGATCAGTCAGAAACAGTGAGAGTAATAGAGACAGAGTGAGTGAACAAGAGTGAGGAAGTATGAGAAGAGAGGGACTGAGAAAAATAGTGGAAGGAGTAGAGTAAGTAAGTAATAGAGAAAGGAATGAGGGAAGTAGCAAAGGCAGGAAAGTGAGGGTTAAAGAAATGAAGTAGTGAAACTAATAGAAGTTAAATGTGATAGAAATGTAACGAAAAGAGTACAAAACATTTACCTTATAATTGTCGTTAACTTAGTCACTTGTTATTTTTATACTTTCAATCTGTGAAAGAGAGAACAAACATTTGAAAAATATTAAAACATGTATTTAAAAATTAGAAAAGACAAGGGAAAAGATTGAAGGACAAACAGTTTTTCAACAACTTTGACACATACATAAGCCTCTGCTTCTCCATGCCCCTACACTGTCCTAAAAATATACATTTTAAACTAACAGTATCTTGATGCAGATGAAGTGAGGCCTATCTTGCAACATGGTGCATCTTTTGCACTGCTGCTGTCTCACAACAGTGATGCAATGGCAGCGCAAAAGAGGTGCACAGCCATCATAAAACTGTCCCTAACATTTTAAATGATTGTTTCAGGATGCCAATAAGGTGTGTCCTATCCAGAGGTTTGTTTGAGGTGAGGCCTACTCAGGGTTGCAGATGAAATTTAGAGTTGTTGAAGAGTACAGAGGAGATAATACATTTGCAGGCCTACCAATGAAGTGAGTCATGTCCACTGCACTCTTGAACAAAGGCCAGACCTCCTCTGTTTCCCTGGACAGGCCTAAACTTGATCTGCACAATGTGATGTGTAATGTTAGGAAACACAGGTGATGTAATTGAAAAACGTGCAATTTCTTTTGCTCATTTCACAATCACATCACTTGTGTTTCCTTTGCTTAGGTATCTCATTGTGCAGATGTAGTCCAGCATATGAAACAGTACCCAGAAGTGCTGCACTGCATGCAACAACTTTGACACTTACTGAAGCCTCAGCTTCTGCATGCCCCCTACACAGTCCTAATTATATATATTTTAAACTGACGGTATCTTGCTGGAGATGAACTGAGGCCTATCTTGCAACATGGTGCATCTTTTGCACTGCTGCTGTCTCACAACAGTGATGCAATGGCAGCGCAAAAGAGGTGCACAGCCATCATAAAACTGTCCCTAACATTTTAAATGATTGTTTCAGGATGCCAATAAGGTGTGTCCTATCCAGAGGTTTGTTTGAGGTGAGGCCTACTCAGGGTTGCAGATGAAATTTAGGGTTGTTGAAGAGTACAGAGGAGATAATACATTTGCAGGCCTACCAATGAAGTGAGTCATGTCCACTGCACTCTTGAACAAAGGCCAGACCTCCTCTGTTTCCCTGGACAGGCCTAAACTTGATCTGCACAATGTGATGTGTAATGTTAGGAAACACAGGTGATGTAATTGAAAAACGTGCAATTTCTTTTGCTCATTTCACAATCACATCACTTGTGTTTCCTTTGCTTAGGTATCTCATTGTGCAGATGTAGTCCAGCATATGAAACAGTACCCAGAAGTGCAGCACTGCATGCAACAATTTTGACACTTACTGAAGCCTCAGCTTCTGCATGCCCCCTACACAGTCCTAATTATATATATTTTAAACTGACGGTATCTTGCTGGAGAAGAACTGAGGCCTATCTTGCAACATGGTGCATCTTTTACACTGCTGCTGCGTCACAAAAGTGACGGAACAGCGGCGCAAAAGAGGCACACGGCCATCATAAATCTGCACTTAACATTTTAAATGATTGTTTCTAGATGCTGATAAGGTGTAACCTATCCAGAGATTTGTTTCAGGTAAGTCCTACTCAGGGTTTCAGATGAAATTTAGGCTTGTTGAAGAGTATAGAGGAGATAATACATGTGCAGGCCTACCAACAAAGTGAGTCATGTCCACTGCACTCTTGAACAAATGTCAGACCTCCTCTGTCTCCTGGAACAGGCCTAAACCTCATCTACACAATGTGATGTGTAATGTTAGGAAACACAGGTAATATAATTGAAAAATGTGCAATTTTTTTTGCTCATTCCACAATCACATCACCTGTGTTTCCTTTGCTTAGGTATCTCATTGTGGAAATGTAGTCTATCATATGAAAGACTACATAGAATGTGAGCACTGTATGCAACAACTTTGACACTTACAGAAGCCTCAGCTTCTCCATGCCTCCTACACAGTTCTAAATGTACATCATAAATACAAAAAGTACAGAATTAATTATACATGTTAAATGGTTTATTTTTGCTGTTCTCATAATGTATCAAATTTCACTAAAAACAGTGACTTGAAGGTATTCATCATATAACAGCGGGAAAAAAAAACCACAATCAAAATGATTGTGTTTAAAAAACCCATATAACATAACCAATCAGAAATCAGAACTCCTCAAAAGTAACTTAATTTCCATGACGTCGAAGGATGTCCTATGAACAGCTTACACTCTGTTGTGCTGTTTTTATTTTCAGCCCGCCACTTTCTGAAAGAAAACCTCCATCGTTTTGAAAAATATGTTACATACAATAAATGACTTCTCGCTCTCTACCACACGTTTCCACAAGGCCAAATCATGTAAGAGCCATTTATAACTCTTGGAATTCTTGTAAGCAAATCCCGTCATTTTCTATTTCCGCAACTTTCAGAAAGAAAACGTTCAAGATCACTTTCACAATCCTGGACTAGTAATATCTTACCCTTCTTGCTCACTCATGTTCTACATTTCCTATGACACTGATACTGCTTACTATGAGTCACACTTACACTACCTCTATGACTACTACAATTATTTAATTCTCTACATCACTTTTAATCACAAAGCAATATAAAACAGTAGATAAAATTATATCAACCCCTAAAATCATTATACGCCAGTTACCTACCCTAAATTCTCTTTTCTGAAAACAGAAAGTACGAATATTTTTAAGTAAAAAGGCAACATTGTATCGTAGTCTAATGGGAATCATTTCCGAAACAGCAATTTTTTTTACATTTTCAATAAGCTGTGTAATAAGCGGATCTTGTCAAAGGACCATCATGCCATATAATAGCTGCAGTTACAAATGTTCTTCCTAAAATCAACGACTGTGTAGCCACAACATTTGTAATTAAAGTTGAAGACTTACTTTCATCAGGTTTATATAGTTGGATTTTTAAAATGACATTATAATCAAAAGTTTGGACCAATAATCTAGACAGCATTGCAGACTTACATTACCTCTACTCCATGTTTTGATTGGCTGCTTGAATTAGCTTATAAAAAGAAACAGTTTTTCTGAACTCATTCAAAGTGCAGTTATTTTTCAAGTGTTATGGTAAGAACACCGTTTGCTTTGGGAAATACTCTGTTGTCCTTCAACTAATCTGTGCCCACCACTTTCTGTAAGAAAATCTTCTTTTTTTCCAGGAACTATTTAAAACTCAAAAATAACTTTTGACTCTGTACTACACTTATCCTCAAGGCCAAATCGTGTAGGAGCCATTAGAACCTCTTGAAATTCCTCAAAGCAAATCCCGAGATTCCTTCTCTAAAATTTTGGTTTTAAAAACACCAGGTAAGAATTTTTAAGGTCAAAAGGCAATTTTTTTTTGAAAGTTAAAACAGAATCGTTGCAGAATGACCAGCCATTTCTAGACTTTAAATAAGCTGTGTAATGTCCTGATGTTATTGAAGGACCGTCATGATATATAATTGCTGCAGTTACAAAAGTCCTTCCTGATATTGACAACTGCGAAGCTACAAAATGTTTAATTAAAGTTGTCAATTTTGTTCCATCAGGCCTACATCGTTGGAACATTAAAATGACATACTGGCCATATGTTCGTATAAATAATGTTGACATCATTTCAGATTTACATTGGCTACACTCCATGTTATGATCAGCTGCTTTCACTAGCTTATTAAAGGACACTGATTTACTGTCTGGCAAAGTTAAATATATACATTTTTCTGAGTCTACACTAGTAGTACTTGATACCTTACAGTTCTCGCAGTCATGCTGCCATTGATAAGAAAGCCCAAACAAGTGATCTACATCTACACCTTCAGCATGCAATACATCAAGCTTATACATTAAAAACTCCTGACAATCTTGCTGAATATTTTGAGAGAATTGTGTTTGACCTGAACATCTGTCTAACAGATTTCGAATTTCAGACACACTTTCTATTTTTGTTCTATCAGTGCTACATTTCTCTAACACAGAATTTAACAAACTGCAAAATCTTTGATCCGAATTGACCACAATCTCTTCTTTTACATTTTCTAGAGAAAACAAAACATTAACCACTACATTAGCATAGCAGTTGACACCAGAACTGTTTTCAAATTGAAAACAAACAACATCTTCAACAGAATCCTTTTTGTTTCTGCTTATAATTTCAGGTTCATCGACTTTTCCTCTTTTTGCTACAACCTCCCTACTATTGGTCACATTTCTTCGTTTCCGGCCTACCACACGTTTCTCAAACAAAGGATATTGAGGCAAATGTGGCGCATACTCTCTTCTTAACCTATTGTATTCCTTAACACAATCTAGATCCGCACAAATGTTTGTGACATCACACTCAATCAAGTACAATCCCGATAAAGTTCTAACTCGTGACAATGCCACATATGCCATACCCTCCTTGAACACAGAACTGCCAATATTCACCAATGCACTGTCTACACTTAAACCTTGCGATTTATGGATTGTCACCGCATATGCCAAGCAAACAGGAAACTGCTTACGGCGAACATATAAGTCTTTTACAATCAAAAATCTAGCAGAACAATGACCAATTAGCTGTACTTCCTCAATGCCATCAAATTTAATTTTTAAAAATTCAATTCCATCTCTATTTCTGTATTTCACAAAATCAACGCAATTACCCACTGATCCATTTACCAGACCTCTTTCAACATGTAAATTCCTTCTTAAAATTATACGGCAATTTAAGCACACATTCAGAGTCTTTTCAAAACCTGCAGTTTTAGATATAGTCTTCTCTAATGAATCCAATTTTGTTTTCAAATTCTCAGACAAAATAATTGTTGATCCCATATGCTCTACTCTGTCAATAGCTTCCAGTTTCACAATCTCTTGGTTTTCTAAATGCAACATTTTGTTGTTGAAGATGGCACATTCTGCAAGAGTTGGCATCAAACATATTCCAGATTTCTTCTCAGTAATTTTCTGAAAATATTCTCAGGCACAACGTCTTGTTCTGGATATAAATTTGACAGTAATCGTGCATGTAAAGCTTCTTTCCCATGCTCGGTCACTTTTCCAATTCTAACATCTTGTAGAATATTCTTGTAATCTTCATCCTTCGCCTGACGCATATTTTCATGCAGTTCAGCATAATTGAAGTTTAACCATATATTGACGTTGCCAATGCTCCCTAGGCACTTCCTGGTATCTTCATGCGTGAGCATTTTGAACACAGGTTGTCCTTTCACTGGTGTCAGCTGCAGAAGATCTCCAAAAACAATGATGTGTTTGCCACCAAATAACACATCATACTCTGTTTTAAGAACTTCTTGCATTGTCAAATGCACAAAGGCAAGCATGACATTGGAAACCATGCTTACTTCCTCAATGATAAGAAGTTTCATTTTCCTCAAGACTCTTGAAACTTCACAACAAGCATCTCCAGATAACTTGTGGTATTGTAATTTGTTATCATGCTCCACTGGCAGCATCAGTAGACGATGCAAAGTAATACCTTTAATGTTATGTGCTGCCAGTCCAGTTGGAGCGGTGACAACACAAGACAGCGATGACTCAGTCCTTTCCTGCAAATAACATGAAATTGCTTTAATGAGGAAACTTTTTCCAGTTCCCGCTTCTCCACTCACGTACAGTCGGACAGGCTTCAACGACGTACATGAGCACTCTTTCTTCTCATGACTTAATCCATGATCAATTTGGTTGGTAACTTCGTCATATATTTTCCTCTGCTCAACGTTGAGTTGTCTTTCCAAGTCTTCTAAGTTAACCGCATCCTCCTGAGCATGTGCCATGGCTCTTTCCACTTCATTCATGACAGTGGCAGCTTCATTTTCGATAACAGGTCCTCCTAGTGGATCCTGACTCAATGAAACAGAACTCTGACTGTCCTGAGAACTGTCTCTGGCAATCTCGGCTGCAATCGTTGCTTCCTGCTCGATTTCCGCATTCAACATTTCTAGATATTTGGGAAAAACAGGACATTCTATGGTCTCCTTGGCGGCAGTGAAAGAGACTTCGTAACAGAGGAAATCTCCAAGCAGTTCCTCTTCTGCACGCCAAGGCTTGAAAAGTTGCAAAAGTGCTAAA
Organism: Lissotriton helveticus; assembly: GCF_964261635.1. Taxonomy (NCBI): domain Eukaryota; kingdom Metazoa; phylum Chordata; class Amphibia; order Caudata; family Salamandridae; genus Lissotriton; species Lissotriton helveticus. The sequence goes on along the minus strand of NC_136071.1, from coordinate 925,816,544 downwards.
TAGAAAAACTCCTTTTTTTCAGGAGATTCGCCACTCAATTTTCGATGGTTTACAAAGTGGCATTTTCTTTGCTTGACCAGACATCCCTCACTTCCAATTACAGCATACACTCCTTTATCAATATCTTCTTTGATGTTCCTCTTGAATATGTAATTTTGTAGAACCTCATACAGACAAACATTCTCGAGGTGACTGCTTCGATTTGGATAATATGTATCCAACATGTTGGTCTTCAAAATATCGGTACTGTTCGGCTCCTTTTCCGCCAAATACTCAATTTCCCGCACAGGTTTCAGAACTCGATTACGCGTTGCAGCAAGACCAAGACTCGCCCAAACGATACTCCTGGATTTGGCATAGAGACTTGCTGAAGACAACCGGTCAGAACATTCGTAAGCTCCGATTTCTCGATGTGACAACATCTTCAGACTGAAACTGTACAACTTCTTGCTGAGGCTCTTTTCATGGGAAATGTCCTCCCACATATCCTTCAATTATGTCTTTTCTTTTTGGGTGATGTAAGATGTCACATACCGAGCCACAGCCATACAGTTATCAGCCACAAACTGTATATCCATGTTAGCATTCCACATGGACAAAATCACTGGGTTGTAGTCGTTGATGTACTTGGACTCTTCGTTCCTTTTCAAATTGTATGTGTTTTTAGGTGATTTCTTCATCACATTATGTCGCAGCGAAGACATCAAACTGTTTACTCTTCCTTTAGAAATCACCGGTCGTGGAAAGCCGAAACGACATTTGGTGTAGAACTTGTCCTTGTTTCTGAATTTACGACGACAGTACTTTCCACAACGATGGCTTTGGAAACGTAGAACTTGTTCTCTTAGGCTTTTCTTCTCCTTTGCGTTTGGAACAGCACACGTAGAATACTGTTGTATGAAACTCATCACTAAGTCTTCTGGATCTGTTCCAAATTTAGGTGCATCCTTGATCCACAGCAGCATATGTATATGAGGAGCACCTCTTGCTTGGTACTCCTTTCTCCAGAAGAAATCCAACACCTCTCCAAGAGGTGGATTCTTCTTATTCATGATGAAAGACATCATAGCTTCAAATCTATGATTGAAGTGCCTGCATACATTCACTGGATCCAAAGAGCACAGTTCTCCGGGTGTCTTGAATTCGATATTTTCAATGTTTCCATTTGCCTCTCGTAGAAATTCAAGTAAGTCTTCCCAGCCATACTCGGCACAGCTCAGAGTGAGGAACCATGTGGGAGTTCCTAAGTTCCTCAGCATACATTTTAAATCACCATGACGACGGTACCAGTACTCATTAGTACCACGCTGACACGCCATGAGATTAATCAGGTGAGAATCCAAAATACTGTCTTGCACATTGACTTTATCCATAAAGTCACTTGCCGAGATGTTTTGCATCTGTATACCACTTTTCAAGATGTTGTTCACTAAATATGACAGTCCAGACAGATCGCTTTCAAACAGGAGATGAAACAAATAGGGAATGCATTGCCGAAACCTAGCATCTTCTGCATACAATCGTAAAGTCCGGTATTCAGAAACAGGAATTTGATGAGGTCGCTCATCATATCTTCCTCCTTGACCTGTTGGAAATAGCTGTGGGAAACACCGAGCTTCCAAACTTTCCTCCCAAACACTAATGGGACTCCCTTTGGCTTGTTTCATTTGAAACAACTCAATAGAATTCCCCATGACTTCCTTGGAATGCAAAGGATGAACACCATAATGTTCATATATTTCTTCACTTTTAGAGGGTTCTACTTTCTCAATTTGACCAGCACACAAATCGCTATCCTCTTCTTCACTTACTTCCTCTTCTGCAACATATACATTCTTATAGTACTTATTATTTTTTTTCAAATACAATGTTGCCTTTTTGACTTTCCTAACATCCACTAAATCTTGCCATATTTTCTTACTCTTTGTCGGAACCCCATTAACTAAGATAACCAGAGGTTCCTCTTCCACTTTTTCTACTCCAATTGTATTAATGTTTTTCTTCAAACCTAGAGGCAAATAAACAACTCTTCCCTTTAATCCTCTCTGTAAATCTGATGGAGGCAATTTCCCTGTCTTTGGCTCCATTCTTACAATAGCCTGAAAGGGATGGATACTTTGAATCAAAATAGATTCATAAGTATTTAAATCCTTCAATTCAGATGGAATCTCAACCAATTCCAGATTATTATGAACCACTCTAGCAGGCATCTGGTTTTGATTTAATTTGTTACAACAATAAGTACACACACGTTGATCCGATCCCAAATCAAAACAATTTTCTACCATCAAGTATGTTGCGAAATCCTTCCATTCACTATTATTTTCCCTTTCACTTTTTGCATATAAATCCACTAACTTAGTCTGATTCTTATAATAAGTGCGTCGACAACACACACAAGTGAAATTAGGCCTCTCACTTGATTTCACCTGAAACGTGGCAATTTCCTTCTGAAAATTATCTGTACTGGAAACCTGTACACTATCTTCCACATTACCCTCTTCTTCTGGGTCAATTTCAACATTCTCCTCTTTACTTCCAAAGTAACAAAACTCAATTTCTTCACAAATATTCTTCACATCTATTTCAGAACCATGCAAAAGAGCAGCGCATAATTGTTTAAGCATAATTGCTGGACTCTTAGCATAAAACGTCATTCTAACTAATTTCCTCAATTTATTATGATGCACTGCTAGCATCCTGAAATGATGAAAAACACTCTGGCATACTCTCCTGGAAAGACAAGCCAGTGAATGACCATGCAAACCTGTCACTTCTCTCACTCTGCAAGGATCTAATTCTTGCAACAACGTCATTTTCTGCTTCAAACTTTTCTTATTAAATGTCCGTACAAAATCACAAAGCAAATTGATGGAATCCTGTCGCACACTGCAAATACTACTACACTTCCAGGTGTACACAGGTCCCTTAGGACGTCTTCCTAAAACCTCATTACCTAACACCTCTTCTGCCTCTGTTGTCACAAGTTTTTCTTTTTCAACTGGACAACCATCTTTCACCTCATAAGCTCGACCACTGGTGTCAACTGCATGCACCAAATCATTATCCTGGAAATAACTCTCCTCATTAAAAAATGCCTCACAACTTGAACTATGCATCCATTCTCCTGAAAAAACTTCACAAAAATTACTACGATTAACTATTCTCTTCCATCTACTATTTATTTTGAAATCATAAATTGCCTTTTTTAGCTTCCTAATTCTATTGATTATCAAAATAAATAACTTTCGCTTAATTTTAAATGCCTGATCAATAACTTTCTCAACTTTTTTTTTTCTCTTATAAAAAACCACTTTCTGTTGACCTTTCTTAATATTTTTTAACAAATTGCCAATTATCCTGTTGCGGAACATTGGTCTACGAATGTCCCTAAACTGTTGTTTCCTTCTACTATCATGCACAGAGTTATCTCCTACTCTAGCAGTAACATTTTTGATTGGCCTTTCCTTTCCCTTTAAATTGCTTCTCTTTTTCTGGACTAAAACATTTTCTGTAGTACTACTTTTTTTCTACAAATGTTTCTTATGAATGATTTCGTTGTCTTACCCGGAGCTTTCTTGGTGACTTGACAAGTTTTTTTTGTAGAGGACTGCTGCAAAAATCTATGAAGCTGCTGTCTTTGACGTTTTGTAGCCTTTCGGATTCTATCCTTAGACGGCATTCTCTAATTTCGAAATGATCTGCAGTTGAATCTGTGGTAAAATATAATAAAAAATGTTATTAACCACTATTACCAAACAGTAAATCAATAACAGTCGTCAAAAATTTAACACACTACTTGTCATTTTTACATAGAATAATTTTTAGTGCATTGGCAAATTTAGTATTCACAAATAGTAGGAAAGAAATGGAATGCTTCTACATTTTACCTGTGCTGTTTTATATGTGAATCTGATCTAATTTTATGAGCATAATATACTATTTTATTAAAGACACTACACATAACCTGTTTTTGAAGTTGTGTTTAATTTTAAATGAAACGGTTTACATTTTTCCTTTTTATTTCCGTTAAATTTTAAAAATAAATGTTTATAGTTCCATAGGCTCAAGCAGGTTAGCTTCCCACCCTATGTTATACAATTCTGACAAATCGGCATCCTCATCATGTTCTTCATCATCCTCAGGATTTAAATCATCTAAGGGATCTACTTCCACTGACGTTTCAATGACAAGTTCAACGATAAGATCGAGATCAACGGATTGCTCATTATCACTCATGGTTGATGTTGTCGTTATCTTTAAAGAAAGAGAACAACAATGAGATGTTGCAGAGTAAGAGACAAATCTCAGAGACTACAATAGTAAAATTGTTTAACAAGAGTAACATTTTGCAGCTATTATTTAGCCATGTCCAGCGATGCTGAGGAGGTGAGGCCTATGTCCAATTTTTCAGTGAACTGGACTCATCTCTTCTTAACCTTGGATAAGCCTCACCGACTCTGTGTCCCCTGCTCATACTTAAATGTAAAGGGGCAGATTTATGTTAACTGGCGCATCCCCAGGGATGCACCAGTTAATGTGCACCGCTGCTCTGCCACCCATGGTGTGCCGCATTTACAATGTGGAGCACCATTGAGTAAAAACAGCACAGATGCGTCACGCATCTGTGCCGCAAAAGCAGCACATTGCAGGAATCACATTGTAAGCACGACATGTCTACTGCAATGCACAGGAGGAAGCCACACATTGCATGGTACATCACTCCTTATGCCTGTTTCAAACAGGCATAAGGATTTGATTCAGCAATGCTATAAAGCTGACTCAGTGAAATCTTCTAAATTTCACCGTGTTAGTTTTACAGGGCTTTCATGCAAATGAATGCCCACCCTGCAAGAAAACACCTATATGAAACCTGACGCAGGTTTCATGTGGCACAGGACTTTACAGCATAACACATCTGCCTAGATGCATCAAGTTGTAAATATGTCACAACATAGCAAATCTTTTGCACCGCCGCTGCATCACAAAAGTGACGCACAGCGGCGCAAAAGAGGCACACACCTATCATAAATCTGTCCCTAACATTTTAAATGATTGATTCAGGATGACGATAAGGTGTAGCCTATCCAGAGGTTTGTTTGTGGTGAGGCCTACTCAGGGTTGCAGATGAAATTTAGGGTTGTTGAAGAATACAGAGGAGATAACCAATGAAGTGAGTCAAGTCCACTTCACTCTTGAACAAAGGCCAGACCTCTTCTGTGTCCGTGGACAGGCCTAAAGCTCATCTGCACAATGTCATTCGTAAAGTTAGGAAACACAGGTGATGTAAGTGAAAAATGTGGAGTTTCTTTTCCTCATTTCACAATCACATCACCTGTGTTTCCTTTGCTTAGGTATCTCATAGTGCAGATGGAGTCTAGCATATCAAAGAGTACACAGAAGTTGAGCAGTGTATACAACAATTTTGACATTTACAGAAGATTCAGTTTCTTATCTTGTTGGAGATGAAGTGAGGCCTGTCTTGCAACATGGTGCATCTTTTCCATCACTGCTGCATCGGTTTCATGTGGCACGGGACTTTACAGCATGACACATCTGCCTAGATGCATCAAGTTGTAAATATGTCGCCACATAGCAAATCTTTTGCACCGCCGCTGCGTCACAAAAGTGACGCACAGTGACGCAAAAGAGGCATACACCTATCATAAATCTGTCCCTAACATTTTAAATGATTGATTCAGGATGACGATAAGGTGTGGCCTATCCAGAGGTTTGTTTAAGGTGAGGCCTACTCAGGGTTGCAGATGAAATTTACGCTTGTTGAAGAGTACAGAGGAGATTATACATGTGAAGGCCTACCAATGAAGTAACTCATGTCCACTTCACTCTTGAACAAAGGCCAGACCTCTTCTGTGTCCGTGGACAGACCTAAACCTCATCTGCACAATGTCATTCGTAAACTTAGGAAACACAGGTGATGTAATTGAAAAATGTGGAGTTTCTTTTCCTCATTTCACAATCACATCACCTGTGTTTCCTTTGCTTAGGTATCTCATAGTGCAGATGGACTCTAGCATATCAAAGAGTACACATAAGTTGAGCAGTGTATACAACAATTTTGACATTTACAGAAGATTCAGCTTCTTATCTTGTTGGAGATGAAATGAGGCCTGTCTTGCAACATGGTGCATCTTTTGCATCACTGCTGCATCGGTTTCATGTGGCACGGGACTTTACAGCATGACACATCTGCCTAGATGCATCAAGTTGTAAATATGTCGCCACATAGCAAATCTTTTGCACCGCCGCTGCGTCACAAAAGTGACGCACAGTGACGCAAAAGAGGCATACACCTATCATAAATCTGTCCCTAACATTTTAAATGATTGATTCAGGATGACGATAAGGTGTGGCCTATCCAGAGGTTTGTTTAAGGTGAGGCCTACTCAGGGTTGCAGATGAAATTTACGCTTGTTGAAGAGTACAGAGGAGATAATACATGTGCAGGCCTACCATTGAAGCAAGTCATGTCCACTTCACTCTTGAACAAAGGCCAGACCTCTTCTGTGTCTGTGTACAGGCCTAAACCTCATCTGCACAATGTTATTCGTAAAGTTAGGAAACACAGGTGATGTAATTGAAAAATGTGGAATTTCTTTTCCTCATTTCACAATCACATCACCTGTATTTCCTTTGCTTAGGTATCTCATTGTGCAGATGGAGTCTAGCATATCAAAGACTACGCAGAAGGTGAGCACTGTATGGAACATGGCTATATAACTCAAAGAATCAAAATCTAAATTTTCCAAGCACACATGGGGGTGTATTTACAAGGACCTTCCACCACGGGGAAATGTCTTAAATTAAAATGGGAAAAATAACATCAAAGGGACTCAAATGCTTTTTAAATATACCCCAAGCAACCTATGAAACTCTAGCACTACATATCAAGAAACCTAATTGATTTCAAAAAACGTTTTTAAACACATCATTTAAATCAATCATATACCTACATTCAAGGGGAAATGACCTAAAATGCCCTAACACACATGAAAGCGTTTTTTTACAGCATGACACATCTGCCTAGATGCATCAAGTTGTAAATATGTCGCCACATAGCAAATCTTTTGCACCGCCGCTGCGTCACAAAAGTGACGCACAGTGGCGCAAAAGAGGCACACGGCTATCATAAATCTGTCCCTAACATTTTAAATGATTGATTCAGGATGACGATAAGGTGTGGCCTATTCAGAGGTTTGTTTGAGGTGAGGCCTACTCAGGGTTGCAGATGAAATTTAAGCTTGTTGAAGAGTACAGAGGAGGTAATACATGTGCAGGCCTACCATTGAAGCAAGTCATGTCCACTTCACTCTTGAACAAAGGCCAGACCTCTTCTGTGTCTGTGTACAGGCCTAAACCTCATATGCACAATGTTATTCGTAAAGTTAGGAAACACAGGTGATGTAATTGAAAAATGTGGAATTTCTTTTCCTCATTTCACAATCACATCACCTATGTTTCCTTTGCTTAGGTATCTCATTGTGCAGATGGAGTCTAGCATATCAAAGAATACACAGAAGGTGAGCACTGTATGGAACATGGCTATATAACTCAAAGAATCAAAATCTAAATTTGCCAAGCACACATGGGGGTGTATTTACAAGGACCTTCCACCACGGGTAAATGTCTTAAATTAAAATGGGAAAAATAACATCAAAGGGACTCAAATGCTTTTTAAATATACCCCAAGCAACCTATGAAACTCTAGCACTACATATCAAGAAACCTAATTGATTTCAAAAAACGTTTTTAAACACATCATCTAAATCAATTATATACCTACATTCAAGGGGAAATGACTTAAAATGCCCTATGAAACATGAAAGCGTTTTTTTAAGGCCCTTGCACCATTTTTGGGTCACTTTTAACATCGCTATGTAACTCAAAGAATCAAAATCTAAATTTGCCAAGCACAGATGGGGGCGTATTTACAAGGACCTTGCACCACGGAGAAAGGTCTTAAATTAAAATGGGAAAAATAACATCAGAGAGACTCAAAGGCCTTATAAATATGCCCCAAGCAACCTATGAAACTCTAGCAGTACATATCAAGAAACCTAATTGATTTCAAAAAACGTTTTTAAACAAATCTTGTAAAGCAATTATATTCCTACATTCATGGGGAAGTGAGTTAAAATGCCCTAAGACACATGAAATCGTTTTTTTAAGGCCCTTGCATCATTTTTGCATTACTTTTAACATGGCTATGTAACTCAAAGAATCAAAATCTAAATTTGCCAAGCACACATGGGGGCGTATTTACAAGGACCTTGCACCACAAGGAAATGTCTTAAAATAAAATGGGAAAAATTACATCAAAGGAACTCAAAAGCCTTGTAAATATGCCCCAAGCAACCTATGAAACTCAAGCAGTACATATCAAGAAACCTAATTGATTTCAAAAAACGTTTTTAAACAAATCTTGTAAAGCAATTATATTCCTACATTCATGGGGAAGTGAGTTAAAATGCCCTAAGACACATGAAAGCGTTTTTGTAAGACCCTTGCACTATTTTTGCGTCACTTTTAACATGGCTATGTAACTCAAAGAAACAAAATCTATTTGTAAAACACTTAACACAAATCAACTTTTTAAATACACAACTTTCTTCATAATTTTCTCCTTAAAGCATACTATTCTCTATTTAAATTAAATGAAACTTTTCTCACCTTAGCAAATACTTTATGAGTTTCAAAACAGTCTCAGACACACACCAATTTGTCTTTAGCAGAGCAAAAGGTATGCACTCCAGAGGCTGCAGCCATAAAAAGCACAGAAATGCTGTAATTCATCACTCATATCTCTCATGTCACCCAATCAAAACTCTTCCCTCACTTTTTTCAAATCAACACCCTTCCCCCCTCTGCCCTTTCTGCCTTTTTTGCATAGCAACCACCTCCTGAAAGACCTCTGGTGTTTGCAAGTTCACACAACAATGTTTCAATTGAACTCTGAACTCTCAGTACACCTGCATATCCAGTGCAATCTTTCATTAAATGATTTTTTCTTGACCATTTATTTATTTATTTATGGTCTTTTATCGCGCTTGAATCAGCCCCGAAGGGGTATCTCCGCGCGTGGCTGCAAAATGAGTAGTGCAAAAATACTGTGGATCGGAAAGGGCAGAAGGGAAGCTAAGTTAGTCCTGTGTAAATAAATGAGTTTTCAATTTCTTCCTAAAGTTGAGAAGGTGGGGAGTTTGTCTTAGCTGGAGGGGAAGGGAGTTCCACAGCATTGGACCTTTAAGGGAGGGGGCACGGCCACCCTGTCTTGCTCTGTTAACTTTAGGAACGTATAGCAACATGGTGTTGCTAGAACGTAGGGTACGTCCAGGAGAGTAAGGAAGAAAGATATCTTTCAGATATTTGGGACCAGAGCCATAGATGCATTTATGCATGATGCAACACAGCTTAAAATGAATCCGCTGTTGCACCGGGAGCCAATGAAGATGGAAGAGGAGAGGACGGGAAGGGGTGCGGGGGGGGGGCATTCATGATAAGTCTTGCCGCGGTGTTCTGTACTACCTGCAGTCTGCGAAGTTGTTCCTGGTTGGCAGATATGAGTAGACTATTGCAGTAGTCCACTCGTCCAAGGACTAGTGCCTGAACCAGCGTCTTCCTATGGATGTTTGGTAGGAAGGGGAAGATACGCCGTAAAAGTCCAATTGTCCGGAAACACATTCCCGCAACCTGACTGACGTGATCTTTCATAATCAGGGATTGGTCCAGGCGTACCCCCAAGTTCTTGATGGTTTGCTTGGGCGCTGGGACAGGACCGAGCTCCATTGGCCACCATTCCGGGGACCAAAGCAGGGAGGCCCCTCCAAACAACATGACCTCAGTTTTGGTCACGTTGCATTGGAGGAAGTTCTGGGCCATCCAACCTGCCACCGCTCTCATACCGTCTTGGAAAGATTGCATGACTGCAGGTGTAATGGTTTGAAAGGGGAAAAGCAGCTGAGTATCGTCAGCATAGGAGATTGGTGAAAACCCGTGAGATCTGATGATCTCTGCCAGGGGGGCCACATATACGTTGAATAACGTGGGGCTTAGACATGAGCCCTGTGGCACCCCCTTGGTAAGCTTCCTGCAGACAGATTTATAGGAGCCTAATTTGACACCTTGTTGTCTGTCTCCGAGGAAGCTCTCCAGCCACGCAAGGACGGTCCCTTCTACTCCAGCTCCCTTCAGACGGCCGAGAAGAACTTCATGCGACACCGTGTCGAAGGCAGCGGACAAATCCAATAGCACCAGAATCACTGAGCTCCCTCTGTCAAGTAACATTCTGATGTTGTCTGTCACTGACAGAAGGGCTGATTCGGTGCTATGGTTGGGCCTAAAACCAGATTGCGAGTGGTCTAGGCCGCCCGCTGCCTCGATGTAATTGGACAGGTGTGCATTAACATGTTTCTCGGCCATCTTGCTGTAATAGGGTAGGAGCGAGATAGGACGGAGGTTGGAAAGCTCCGTCCAAGGAAGGGCCGCATTCTTGCGGATTGGGTTCACCACTGCTCTCTTCCATTCAGTTGGTACTTTTCCCTCTTTAAGAGACTGGTTGATGATATCCTGAATATAGGGGACTAGCAGGGTACGAAGTGGGGTAAAGATTTTAGCGGGAATAAGATCATCCGGAGATCCAGATTTGACTTGAGTCATTATTGTGTCAAGCTCTTCGATATTTATAGGAGGGAATGTAGTTAAGGTAAAGTTTGAATTCACATTAAGAGAGGGGGCCTTATGGGAATCACTATTGGGTTGGGATCCTAGGATTTTGCCATAGATGGATTCTATTTTATTTTCAAAGTAAGATGACACTTCTTCACATAGACTTAGTGAGAAGTCGTCTGGGCATGTACATGCCACGGGTTTTACAAAAGTGTCAAGAATCCTATACAATTCTCTTGGAGAATTATCGGCTTCCATAAGCTGTTGAGCGATGTTGTTTCTACGGGCAGCCATTCAAATTACATCTTTCAAAGAACTCATCCATGCACCCTAACTTTCTGTTTTCAGCAATCAAAATCCACCAATCACTGCTACTGCTTCATTAACACAGAAACTCCACCGTTTTTTTCATTTTAAACTCTTATTTTTTCAACTGCCATTTCATTGCCACACTTCATCTGACTGCAGCAGAACCTTCTCTCACCATGTTTTCTGTCTGGATTGTTGGACATAGTTACATCTACTGGGCTCAGAGGTATGCTGATAACAGAAATTTACCTAACCTCAATTTACAAAATGTGCAAATTAAGTGGATTGGCCACAGAGGATTAAAATGTCACCAATTGATACCATTGGTGAAAACCTTTCTGCATTTGCCTAAACCTGACCTGTTAATTGTGCACTGTGGAGGAAATGACTTGGGCACTTTGACTGGGGTAGGTCTGGAAATGCTTTTAAAGGACACCTTTGAGCAATTGATGGCACTTTTTCCTCAAACTGCCTTGGTATATTCAAATATATGCCAAAGACAGAAATGGAGGTGGTCGAACCAATTTTGTCCACAAATTGAGAAGTCGAGGAAGCATGTAAAACAAATCTGTTTCAGCTTACATGAGAGACCATGGAATGGGCTCCATGTACAACAATAACTTGCGTTACTACATGCAAGATATCTACAGAGGAGATGGAGTTCACTTCTCAGATGAGGGGACCAGAATTTTCATTTTGAATTTAAGACTGTGCATTGGAACCTACTTATAAGTACCTAAATGTACCATAAACCCAAAAGCTCTTCTCAGAGCTACCCTAACTATGATCACCATAAACAATACATTAATGTAAATTTTTTTAAATAATTTTCACAATTTACGCTTTCCTGAGCGCTACACGGTACGCGTACCGGAAGCTAACCGCGCGAAAATTTTTTAAAAAATGTTTTTTTTTTCGCACATATGGACCTCCTCAGCCACCCTCAGAAAACCTAGGGGGTCAGGATACGTCTACTGTGCCCCCTTCTACCCATTCTGAACAATTTTTGTCCTCCATCTTGTATCTCAATTCTACCGAAACACAAAATGGAGGACTCCCGTAACGCTGCCGGTTCGCGTACCGGGGCGCTCACCGGGAAGCGTTCATTTAAAAAAAGGTGGGAAAGTAATTTACAGAAAAACGACTGGAGACACTTTCACCAACTATAGATTAGCTCATACTACATACCAATCCCTACCATTTTCAAAAATTTGATTGAAAATCCATTTAGCCATTTAGTCTGTAGACCTCTCTAAATACCCTGAGGTAAATTACTTCACAAAACACATCTGAAGTGTTGGAATTGGCAACCAATTAAAATGTTACTTTCATTTTCTACTTTTTTTACCTGACATTTGATTGGTTATGTACGAATATATATAAATAAAGAGAGAGAAACACAGCCATTTTGACTACTACTTCCTGAAGTACATTGCAAGATCATTTTCACTCACAACTTAAACTTGTTTTTAAAAGGTAAGATGTTATTTTATAAATTTGAAAACATTTTCAGATAGTTATATACTATCCCTCTGTAAGAGATAGACATTGAGAAATGCTTGTTTATTATAATTATGGATTGATTTAGGTTTCTGTAGTATAATTATGAATTTACATAGGCTTTTTCACAGGCACTTTTTAATAGTACTACTTCATGCCTCAAAAGTACCTGTCTGAACTTAAAACCAACACTGCCCTATCTCTACTGATATATTTATTTTTTATTCAAATTTCAGCACAAAAATGCAAGGAGAACAGAACGTTTCCTTTGAAATTGTCCTAGACATGAACAATGAGGAAATCATTGAACCCATTGACTTAGAATTCATGGATGAATCACGAGACCATGAACTTCTACAATGTGTAGAATCTGTGGATTTGTTACTTCATTATGATGACGGTCAAATGTGGGAAGTTATGTTCACTCAACAAGAGGACATATCGGACAGTCAAATGTTAGACGTTCTATTAAATTTTGAAAAAGAATCAGAAAAATAAAATTATATTTAATATTAAAAAATTGTTTGAGTCTTTAATCATTTTTATATTTAATTCATAAACTAGTACCAAATTCATTATAATGTAAAGTCAGACTTATAGTATACTGTGCACAATCCCAAAAATAAATTTATATTTAATAATCATTAATACTGCTACTTAAATAAAAAATAAAATTAAAAAAAACAACAAAAAGAACAATCAATAAACATACAATATTTCAAAATATCATAGTCTTTCATTCTTTTTTCCTTATAGAACGCTCCCCAGACCGCTTCCCGGTGCGCGTACCGGGCGCTCCCTACGAAAAAAAAACAAAAAAATGTTTTCTTTTTTTTTGCCCCGCGGGGCCCTTTTAAATCCTCCACATCAAACCTAGGGGGTCAGGGAGGATCTACTATGCCCCCTTATGGTCATTTCCCCCTTTGTTTTGGCCTCCTCTTGTCTCTCGATCCTACCGAGAGACAAGATGGCGGCCGCTCCGGACTGTTTAGAATGTTGACAGACACCGGAGAGCCAATCAGCTTCGCTTCGCGAAGTTCCGTTACGCGTCAGGTACGCGAACCGGGGCGCTAACCGGAGCGCTGTTACAGATATATATATTTTTGGGACGGTTAATTTATCAAAATCCACTGGAGCACATATATTGAGACCTAGCAAAGGCACATCGGGCTAACAGTCCCTACAATTTTGCCAAGTTTCGTGCAAATCCATTCAGCCGTTCGGGCTAAAAGTGAGGCCAACCGCCCTATGGAAATTAACATGGGAAAAACGCGTTTTGGGACCCCCCTTTTTTCTCAGCCCCCCCTTCACGAACCCCCCCCCCAAATTTTCAGTGGCTGCTCAGAAACAAAATGTTCCATTTTCCTGAAAATTTCAGCCAATTCCGTCCTCAAACGCCAAAGTTATTAGACATAGAATTTTCAAAAATCCCATAGAGAAAAAATCCTAACTATATATACCTACTGGCGTCCGCCAGTAGGTAATATATATATATATATATATATATATATATGCCGTAGACTCAGTCCAAATCGCCGAGCCCCCTATGCAAGGAGCATTTCGAAGACCAGAAACGAGGAGTCGACCCAGAGATGCAGGTGAGCAATTAGGTGTTTATTTAGTACAAGCGCACCCTGCCAGCATGACGTTTCGGCCTGCCCAGAGGCCTTGATCACATGACGCCATGGAGGGAGGAATCAACTTTTAAAGTGCAAGTGCAAACCAAGAAACGCATATGATTGGGTATTACGACACAGAGCACAATGGGCAGTGAAAAAAGACTAAACATCAAGGACACATCTTTAAGCATTGGAACATGATACCAGTAAAATACAACATTTTTTATTATAAATAGTTGACATTGCGTAGCTAAAATCAGTATATACATTGGTAAATCCATTTTAGCAGCAATTAATCATAAAGCAGCAATTATGGCAAGAGTGCAAATATGCTTGTGCAAATACGCAAAAAGTGCCTGACAAGTTACTATCATGAACCTAATTCACTTGGTCAGAATATTTGTATAATACAAAACTAAATGAATATGATATATCATACTCAGCGAGAAAACTGGCAATCAGCAAAAATTCATATGGCCAATTCCCATGACTCCTGACCAATTTGATTTGTTACCCTTCTGATGTAATTTGAGCAAAATATACCGTGTGCAAACAATGCCTGCCCAAGTGGGCCAATAAAATATAGGTCCCTATTGTGAGGTCTTTTGTGCCTTAACCATCATAAGCAAAATTGTGCACAACAGTGAAAGTGAATGAATAGTGAAGTAAAAAACATGTTTGATGCAGATATATACTTGTGATTACAAAAACAGAACCAGAATAAGGAAACATTAGGTGCTGGCGGGGGGGAAACACAGTTAATATATTATATTATACCAGGACTATATAATCGATAAACCACTAGAGAGGCAAAAAAGATTGTAACTCATCAATACGCTCATTAGTAAGGTGCAGCCAGATACAAGATGCAATAAGCTAGAGGCATGTATGGAAATCTTCGGCTGCATTGAGGCCAGAGGGGGTCTTGCTATCTAGTTCCAAGATGTACCTGGTCTCTAAGGCTCGCAAAATAGCCTCCCTGTTGTCACCTCTTCTCAATATATATATATATATATATATATTTCCTTCACTTGAGAAACGATGCTCTGGCTTGCAGCAATGAAAAGCACACACGGAGATGGTTATAAAGCTAGAAATTCTTTATTCGGTGGTTAAGTCCTCTCCCCCCGTATTCCCTTCGACAGACGCGTTTCGCCTCGCGGCTTTTTAAAAAAATTAAAAAATTAAAATATATATATATATACTTTGGCGCAGGTGGACGAATCTTCGTGAATTTCTCCAAGAAAATGGCCTGCTCGGTTCTGCTTCTTCCCTGAAAGTTTGGGGGTGATTCGTCAAGTGGGGGCCGAGAAAAAAGGGGGGTCCCAAAACGTGTTTTCCCCATGCAATTTTCAGTAGGGACTTTTAGCCAGGGCTTCCGTTGCTGAACGGAATGACATGAAATTTGGCAGAGAGGTAGAGTTCAGTTTGCAGATTGTGCTTTTTGTGCAATGGTGTAAATCCGTTCAGTAGTTTCTGAGAAAATTGCAAGTAAAATCATAGCGATATCTAGAGTTGGAGTTCAGTACGCGTACTGAAATCTGTTCAATTACGAGCGCGAGCTGCATGCTGATTGGCTGTGAACTGTCTGTCAACACTCAAAACCAGGAAGTGTTGGTGGCCATCTTGTGCCTCGCTAGAACCGAGTCACAAGAAAACAGTAAAACAAAGTTGAGAAATAAGGGAAGGGGGTAGGGTAGAAACAGTTTGACCCTCTAGGCTTGCTCAGGGGGTCGTACATGGATGTTTAGGCTCTATTTTTAATTTATTTTTTTTTAAAGAAAAATCACGGCGTACGCGTATGTAAATACCTACAATTACGAGCAGGAGCTGCATGCTGATTGGCTGTCAATACTCCAAACCAGGAAGTGTTGGCAGCCATGTTGTTTGTCGGGAGAGCAGAGTCACAAGAAAACAGTAAAACAAAGTTGAGAAATAAGGAAAGGGGGCAGGGTAGAAACATTCTGAGCCTATAGTCTTGGTCAGGGGGTGGTACATGGATCTTTAGGCTCAACTTTTATTTGTTTAAAAATAAAAAATGGCGGGGTACTCGTGCAGTACTTGTACGTGGTGGAAAAGGTGAAAAAAAACTAGAAGTCTGTTTTATTCATTAGGACCCGGGGGGCAAATTACGGGGGCAATTTTTCTGCATAATGGGGGCTTGTAAGGTGCCCCGAGCACTGGGGAAGGGGTTACGGTCCTACTCCCCTCAGTCTAGGTGAGTGGCGCCCCTGGGGTCTTTTTAAAAAAAAAAAAGTTTTGAGCTCTCTCTCTCTCTCCCCGTACACGTCGTGGGGAACGCCACCTTTCTGAGGCAGTGATATGTAAAATGACCTCCCAGCTCCGGGTACTTGCATTGTCTGGAGTTTTTTATTAATGTTGGGAGGGTGGGCTTGATAATATGTCCTTTTAAATTCCCATAGAAGCCTATGTTCTGGTGTTAACATGGGCTTCTATGGAAAATGACAAGGCCGTATTATGAAGCTCATTATCGCCATTTTATCAGCAGTTTCTTGTCAATAAAACGGCGATAATTTTAACACCGGTGGTTGATGATATGCAGCTAAGTTTACTGGTAAAAAAAAAAGAGGAATGGGCCATCTTATCAAGAAAAGGCAATACATTATCGCTGTTTTTATGGGCAGGAAACTGTCGATGAAGTGGCGATAATGGGCTTGATAATATATCCTTGTAAATTGGCATAGAAGCTCATGTTGACACTAGAACCTGGGCTGCTATGGGAATTTACAAGGGCCTATTATCAAGCCCATTATCTGCGCTTTAGCGGCAGTTTTCTGCTGATAAAAGCGGCGATAATGTATCGCCCTTTAGTGATGATATGGCACTGACGGGCGTATTTTCAAGGACCGGTGTTAAAATTATCGTTGTTTTATGGGCATGAAAGTGGCGATGAAACGGCGAAAATGGTCTGGATAATACGCCTTTGTTAATTCTCATAGAAGCCCATGTTCTGGTGTTAACATGGGCTTCTATGGGAATTAACAAGGGCCTATTATGAAGCCCATTATCGCCGGTTTATCGGCAGTTACTGGCAATAAAAGCGGTGGTAATGTATCGCCTTTTGTTGATAATATGCCCCTTCATTTCTATGATAGTATGTAAAACTTTCCTTTTTTTGTGTAGCAGTTGTACTCTCTACGCATGCGCAGCCTCGTTTCGAAGCCCACGTTTTTTTCTTTTTCTTCAAGTTCAACAAACAAAGCTTTCTTTTTTTCAGGTACTACATTTGGCGCTTTGTTTTCCCGGGTCGTGTGTGTCATCCGCTGCTGTACTTTTGTAATATATTAATAAACATATTTTATCTTCCTTTTTTCGTAACGTAGTGCTGAGGTGCCAAACGTTGATCATGTACTCCGTCCACTGCCGTTTTAGTAGTTTTTCACCGTTGTTTTTATTACATCTGTTACTTTTATTTTATCGTCCTCTTATTTTCTTTATGATCGACGAGATTTCGAGGCACAGACACTACGGTGTTTTTCCTTAAACTCTGATGTTATCAGACTTGGTCACACGTATACCTACAAACTAATTTGAAGGACGTAAGTCACAGGAATTGCAACGCGTGTTCGTCAACAGAAAGACATTATTAAGATTATCGCCGGTTTTATCGGCAGGAAAACTGCCGATAAAGCGGCGATAAGACTTGATAATAGGCCGTTGTGAATTCCCATAACAGCCCAAGTTAACACCAGAACCTGTGCTGCTATGGGAATTTCCAAGGCCCTATTATCAAGCCCATTATCGCCGTTTTATCTGAATTTTTGCTGCCGATAAAAGCGTCGATAATGTATCGCCTTTTGTTGATAATATGCGACTTTGTTCCGTGTCCTGCATCGCATTTTGCGATGCAGGGCGCAGGATACGAAATTCATTTCATTAATTTCATTGTTTACGTACCTGCAATCATCCAGATTCCGCTGTCTATAACCCCCCGCCCTATTTGCCTACCTCACCACAACTCCCTCCACGGGCCACAGCTGAGTCAGTTACTTGTACTTACCTTAAGCATAATAAATAATAAAGAAGTATATATTGTAAAACTGTCACCTGTGGAAGATACAAAAAAACACAGTTACTAGATATATTTTACACAAAATAATTTGTAAAACATTTCATTTGCCTTTTTTGCTGTTCTCAGATTATACTGAATTTCACTACAAACAGTGAGTTCAATAGTACTCATCACATAACAGCGGTCAAAAAAAAGACAATCCATAAGGATATCTTAAAAAAAAACAGTCAACATTGTCAATAACAATATAAAAAATTGAAATAAAACATATCTTAAATGTTTTTTTCTAAGAGCAATTTCTTACGTAAATATAAGGTACTAGCAGCCCGTCCCGGCGTTGTCCGGGGATGAAATAGTATGTGTGTATTTGGCAAGGGCAATTTATTTTAAAATCTCGCGGTAAACAACATTTTTTGTTTCATTAGAACAGGGATGGAGAAGGCCCAGCTGCAGCCCTGGTTGATGTAAGCTGGCGCGTGTAATTGGTGTAGTGATCCACCACCTGAGCCCGGCTACAGCCCTGGTTGATGTTAGCAGGCGCGTGTAATGTCGTTGAATGAGAGAGTTATCAGCCGCGAGTAAATCCGTTTAATGAGAGAGTTGAGTGACAGCGAGTAGGAGAGGCTGCAGTAATTGTCCCCGCAGACACGCTCATTTGCGTGTTCCCCCGCTTGAGGCCCAGATGCAGGCCTGTTTGATGTTAGCAGGCGCGTGTTCCCCCGCTTGAGGCCCAGCTGCAGCCCTGGTTGATGTTATCAGGCGCGTGTAATTAGTGTACTGATCCGCCACCTGAGCTCGGCTAGAGCCCTGGTTGATGGTGGCAGGCGCGTGTAATTTCGTTGAATGAGAGAGTTTAGCAACAGTGCGCAGGAGAGGCTGCAGTAATGTTACTTACCAGGCCTCCAGCTGAATGCGTTTGTCACGCCCCTAGCACACGGCCACAGCAGACGATCTTCTGATTAATGTACGACCCACATGGCATGAAGGGCGGAACGTAGCACACGCCCCAGCGTTTCTCACGCCCCCAGCGTGCCCCTTGATGCGGCGCAATTGCGTTCACATGGCATGAAGGCCGGACACACGCCCCCAGCATTTATCACGCCCCCAGCGTGTCACGCCCCCAGCGTGTCACGCCCCCAGCGTGCCCCTTGATGCTGCGCAGCAACGTAATTGGCACTTGTATGTACGACTCACATGGCATGAAGGGCGGACACACGCACCCAGCGTTTGTCACGCCCCCAGCACACGCCCACAGCCCACGATGTGATGGCCGTACCACATGCCCCCAGCGTTAGTCACGCTCCCAGCCCACGCCCACAGAACAACACAAACACGCCCACAAGGGACTACTTTGCTGGCACGGTTCTTTTACCTTTTAAATGTATAGTGGAGTTGGCCTAACGGCTAAGGCGCTCGACCTCCGACCTGGGGATCTGGGTTCGAGTCTTGGTAACGACACCAAACATCCTGTGATTCTGGGCAAATCACTTAATCTCCCTGTGCCTAATAAAAATGAATGTGTGTCCTCATGTAACGTAACTGGTGCTATGTAAAACGCTCTGATACCTGATTCAGTTTGGGTCAAGTTTGCGCTATATAAAACTCTGCAAAATAAAAATTTATATATATGGTGGCCGTCTGCATAGCCTATGTCCTTCTGCTGCAACTGCCCTTTCCAATGCAGCATTGGGTGTTGTGATTGGTGCTGTAGTTACTGAGATTACCCGCCTCAAAGGTTTGGGCTCTCTCTTTATAATATTAGTATGGATCTCAAGCAATCATAAAATAACAAGATATTCTGATTAATTTTCTTACACTGTAAATAATGTTACTTACAAGTAGTTGCTGAGAAAATACACAGCAAAAAGTCCTTAATGGTTTCGTACACTTTTCCTTACGCCAAATAGTATGCATCAAGTCCTTCGTTTGGAAGTTGTTCAATAGTAATCCTGAATGTTCACCTCCCTGCCTTCTGTTCCAAAACCACCAACATCATCTACGGGTCTCCCAGGACTCATCCATCAATCCGACGCTGTTCATCATCTACATGGCCACCCTAACACAAGTAGGCCACCATCACAACTTCAACAACATCTATTACACAAAGAACACCCAGCTCATCCTCTTTGTTACCAAGAAGCCACATACCACCAAAAGGAACCTCCACGACACAATGAAGGACGTCACCAACTACATAAAGAGCAGCACTGTAAACACAAACCTGCAGAAGATGAAGGTACTCATCCTCAGACTCACTCCATCAGCCTCAGACAACTCCTGCTACCTGACTACAGTGTGAAGAGTACCAACACCTACTAACCATGTGCACAACATAGGATTCAACCTCAACTACTCCCTCTCCATGTGTAAGCAAGTCTACACTGTGTCCCCGTACTGCTATAACACCCTCCACATGCTCTGCAACATTTACAAGTGGATCCTAACCAAAAGAAGAACAGTGACACAGGCCCTCATCAGCAGCAGACTACACTGTGGTAAAACACTCTACACATGGGTTCTAGCCAAACACCTACAACAACTACAACAAATCCAAAAGACCACTACCTGACTGATCATCAATGTCCCCGGCTGCACCCACATCACCCACCACCTGATAAACCTACACTGCCTCAATATCAACAAAAGGATCACCTTTAAGCTCCTTACTCTCACTTACAAAATACTCTACAACACCAGTCTACTCTACCTTAACAGCACTAATCCTAAAGGGCAGATTTTGATCTTAAAAGTTTGTCTTTAAAAATATTCGGTAAGAATTTGGTAACTCTTTGGGCAAACGTTGCTTAAAAACTAATTGAGTATCATTACACTGTATCCAACCTTTCAGACATTTTAAATAAACAATGTAATGTCCAGATGTGGTAGAAGGTCCATTAGGAAAAATAATAGCAACAGCTATAACAGTTCTTCCTGATATTGAACATTGACCAGCTACAACATTTCTAATTAAAGTTTTCAATTTTGTTCCATCAGTTCTACATCGTTGCAGCATTAAAATAACATACTGTCCATATCTTTGTATAAATAATGTTGATGACATTTCTGATTTACATTGGATACACTCCATGTTTTGACTTGCTCCTCTAATTAGATTGTTAAAAGACACTGATTCACAGTCAGGTAAAGTCAAGTATATGAATCTCTCAGTGTCTATGTCAGTGCTACATGTAAACAAACAATTTCGACAGTCATGATGCCATTTATAAGAAAGGCCAAAAAGGTTTTCAACATCTATACCTTCATCTTCCAGTACACCAAGCATAAACATTAAAAATTCCTGACAATCTTGCTGAATATTCTGCGTAAATTGAGTAGAACCAGAACATATGTCCAAAACATTTGGAATATCAGAAACATTTTACTTTTGTCACTAGTACATTTCTCACAAACAGAATTCAACAATGAACAGAATCTTTTGTCCCGATTTTCTACAATTTTCTGTTGGAAACTTTGAAGAAAAAAAACAACATTAACAACTACATTAGCATAGCAGTTGACACCAGAACTATTTTCAAATCGATAACCAACATTCTCTTCAACACTGTCCTTTGTCTTTTTGCTTGGAGGCGCAACTTCATCTTGTTTTTTTTCTTGCTCTACAGTTTCAGAACCGATATTCTCAAATCTTCTTTTTCTACCTACCACACGCTTTTTAATCACTGGATATTGAACTAAATTGGGTACATATTCTCTTCTTAACCTATTATACTCTTTCACACAGTTTGTATCTGCACAAACCTTTGTCTCATCAAAATCAATCAAGTACAATCCGGATAAAGTTCTGACTCGAGACAAAGCAACATATGCCATACCTTCTTTAAACACGGTACTTCCAATATTCACTAAAGCACAATCTACACTTAAACCTTGAGATTTATGAATGGTCATCGCATATGCCAAACAAACAGGAAACTGTTTTCTGCAGACATACAAATCTTTTACAAGCAAAAAGCGAGCTGCACAATGACTAACTTGTTGTAATTCAGCAATTTCATCAAATTTTATTTTCAAAAATTCAATGCCAGCTCTGTTTACATAATTAACAAAATCAACAATTTTACCCATTGCTCCATTTACTAAACCTTTTTGCACATCCAAATTATGTCGCAAAATTACTCTACAATTTACACATGCATACAAATTCTTTTCTAAACAAGCAGTTTTACTTATCAATTTCTCTAAACAATCCAATTTCCTCTTCAAGTTTTCACTCAAAATAATACTGATTCTCTCATGTTCTATTTTATGAATTGCTTCCAATTTTAAATTTTCTTCATTTTCCAACATTAACATTTCTTCATTGAATATAGAACATTCACGCAGTGTTGGCTTTAAGCAGATTACAGATTTGTTTTCTGCAATTTTCAGGTATATTTTCTCTGGGACAATATTTGCATTTGGAAACAAATTGGAAAGTAATCGTGTCTGTAAAGCTTGTTTTCCATGTTCGGTCAATTTTCCAATTCTTATATCTTGAAGAATAGTTCCATAATCAACATCAATTTCTTGTCGCATATTTGTAGTAAGTTCCTTATACTGAAAATATGACCAAATACTCCCCAAAGACTTTCTAGTATCTTCATGCACGAGTGTTTTAAACACTGGCTGTCCTTTTACAGGAATAAGTTGTAGAAGACCCCCAAAAACTATGACGTGTTTTCCTCCGAATAATACTTCATACTCTGTTTTAAGAATTTGCTGCATTCTTAAATACACAAAGGTAAGCATTAAGTTTGAGACCATGCTTACCTCATCAATAATGAGAAGCTTCATTTTCTTCAACACTTCACACATAAGAAGCTTCTCCAGATAGCTTGTGTTATTGTAATTTGTTGTCATGCTCTACTGGTAGCATTAATAAACGATGTAAAGTAATTCCTTTAATGGGTCACAGTATCCTGACCCATTGCATGACATCCTTCCCCTCAGCCGATTTAGGCGCTGAGGTGGGAAGCAACACAACGAGGATATAGACGCTCGCAGCTTTTAAAAACGTATTTGCTTATTTTGGACCCCTGATTTTATCTGCCCGCATATTTGCACATTACCCTGACCCTTGTCAATCTTCCCCTCAGCCAATTAAGGCGCTGAGGTAGGAAGCATCTTAACGAAGCGGAGCCGCCATATTGGAGCGAGGCTGGGGGTGGAGTTCTAGTTGTTTTCCCTCCCACGCCCCCCATTGCATAAAAGGCGGTTCTGTCACCACGGTGAAATTGATTGTTGTTGGTCTCTGAGGCGGAAGCCGGGGACATAGGTGCTCGCACTTTTTAAAACATTTGTTTACTTTGCTATCCCTGATTGTATTTGTCCGCATATTTGGACAGTATCCTGACCCATTGCATTACATCCTTCCCCCCAGCCGATTTAGGCGCTGAGGTGGGAAGCAACACAACGAGGACATAGACGCTGGCAGCTTTTAAAAACGTATTTGCTTATTTTGGACCCCTGCTTTTATCTGCCCGCATATTTGCACATTACCCTGACCCTTGTTAAATCTTCCCCTCAGCCGATTAAGGCGCTGAGGTAGGAAGCATCTTAACGAAGCGGAGCCGCCATATTGGAGCGAGGCTGGGGGTGGAGTTCTAGTTGTTTTCCCTCCCACGCCCCCCATTGCATAAAATGTCCCCTCCTACCTGGCCGCGCAGCGGACGCGCGCAGCGGGCGCGCCGACAGCGCGCCGAAGTCGCGCCTAAGTCCAGCCCGTCTGCGCCCGTCCGCGACCAGATCGCGGCCGGGGCCAACCACGCTGCTGGATACACAAGCCTGGTAAGATTTGTCTACAACCATAAGACATTACTCTCCTTGCGTCCTACGGAATGTGTCCAGCATCAACTCAACCCCCTAGATCTATATAGAGGGAACACCCAATGTATATTCTGTGACTCCTCATTTAACACTCTGGTTGCCCCTATTAAATCTCCTAGGCGGATACTATCGAGAGCTCCTAACTTGTCTATATCCATTAAACTTGCCCTGATTAACTGTCGGTCGTTAGTCAAGCACTCTGTCGACATCCATCAATCTCTATAAGATAATGACTGGGACCTTTTGTTTCTGACCGAGACATGGCTTACTGAAGACACCAACCCTGCCATCTCTCTCGCCATCCCAGAGGGTTTTAGCATTATCTGTGCCAACCGTCAAGGTGGTAAAAAGGGGGGTGAGGTGGCCAATATCTATAAAAACAAGTGGGCCATCTCATCCATGCCTTTCGACCCTATCGATAGTATCGAAGGGCTTCTTTTGTGTGAAATTTTCGGCTTCTATATCCCTCACAGGTCTCCTTCTATACAGACCCCCTTCCTCTAGCCCCTCTCACCTCCCAGCTCTTCTAGATTACATCACCCAGTCCTGTGCCCGGTACGTCAATTTCTCAGTTCTCGGAGATTGTAATTTACACATTGACTAGTCTAGTCTAATTGTCTAGCCAGCTCTAATTTTCTATCTTCTCTGGCTGCTTGTAATTTGCGACAGCTAGTCGCTTATCCCACCCACAAGGCAGGCCACACTCTGGACTTAATCTTTTCTAATCTCCCTGATATAACAATAGAAGCCCCCCTTCCAGTTATCTGGTCAGACCATTGTCTAGTTCCTTTTTCCATCCTCTTTACCCGCTTAGACCGTCCTATTTCCATTCCACGAGTACATGGAAGAAATTGGAGTAAAATCTCCTTGTCCTCCATGGAAGAGCAGCTTAAAGACAGCAGCCCCCCCTGCTATCAATCTGGACTCTCGTATCACCAATTTCAACACTTGTATCACTAATGCAATTGATGCATTAGCCCCCCCTTAGACCTATAAAGACCTTTAGGGCCTCACCTGCAGCCCCCTGGTACTCTGACGAACTACGTCAACAAAAATCGCTCTGTAAAATACTGGAAAGGCGCTGGAGATCTGGGTATTCTACAGAATGCAAATTGGCGTACCGTAAGGCCCTTAAAGACTACCGAAAACAAATCATTAAGCACAAAAGAGGTTTCTTAGCTGAGAAAATCAATAAAGCTAGCAATGCCCCACGAGAAATTTTCTCTATTGTTAGATCCTTCACTGACCCTCAGGGCCTGATTCGACAACAGCCTACTTCTCAAGAACTCTGTTCCCAGTTGTCCGATTTTTTTGCGGACAAGATTGCCCAGATACAGGCCTCATTCCTTATCAGCGAGAACACCAATCACCCTGAGAATTATACTGAAATCACTGCGTCAGCTCCTATCCTCGCTGACTTTGATATTATATCCGAAGAGGCCTCCTTACAGGAGCTGCTAAGATGCAGATCTGGATCCCCAGTGGATCCCTGGCCAGTAAAACAATTTAAAGCCTTGGCCCCACTCCTCAATCCCCACCTTAACACAATATGGAACGCTTCCCTTAGCACAGGCCATTACCCGGAAGAATGGAAACAGGCATACCTTGTTCCCCTTTTAAAAAAAAGCCAACTCCGACCCTGGTAATCCAGTTAATTACAGGCCAATATCCCTCCTCCCGGCCCCGGCTAAGATACTTGAACGGCTCGCCCATCAGCAAATTGCGAGTTTCATTGAGACCCATGACCTTTTTCACGATTCCCAACATGGTTTTCGCAAAGGATACAGTACAGAGTCAGCCCTCATAGATATGGCGGACTCCGTACGATGGGCCCTAGATAGAGGATCGCGAGCGGTGTTGGTGCTGCTGGATTTATCAGCAGCATTCGACACCGTCTCTCACCCAATCCTACTGGATCGTCTGAAAACCATTGGAATCCAGGGCAATGTCTTCAACTGGATCAGCTCCTTCTTATCAAACTGCACACAACTAGTGCACCCCCCCCCTTTTAAGTCCTCCCCCAAGCCATTGAAATGGGGTGTTCCCCAGGGCTCTTCATTAAGCCCCCTACTTTTCAATGTTTATTTTTCCCCGCTAGCTGAGATGATTTCTAAAACCGGCATCAAAACTACATCCTATGCTGATGATATTTAACTGCTTTTACTTTTGATAACCCCTCCACTAACACTTTTGATCCCCTCAAATCCTGTATCCGAGACATTTCTCACTGGATGGATCGCAACTCTTTGAGATTGAATGCCACTAAGACGGAAGTGCTATTTTTTAATCAACCTTCTCCTCTCGACCCTAACATCTGGTGGCCGGTTGATCTGAGCCTAGCCCCTATCCCTAAAGACTCAGTTAGGAATCTTGGAGTTCGCTGGGACCAACAGCTATCCTTGAGCTGTCAAGTCCAATCAGTCGTAGCTGCCTGTTTTTCCAAGATTAAAATTTTAAGAAAACTGATTAATTACCTTCCAAGTGACAATAGAAAGACAATAGTCCACGCGTTGATCATTTCCCATCTGGATTACGCTAATGGACTCTACTTAGGACTCTCAGCTGGCCTTTGTCACAAACTTCAAACCGCCCAAAATGCCGCTGCTCGACTGATAGGTGGTCTCCCTCGGAGACACCCCATATCTTCCTACCTTCATGACTTGCATTGGCTCCCCATGAGCAAATGTATTGAGTTTAAGGCAATGCCACTCCCCTACCACTCCACCCAGGGTAACGGATCTGCTCACCTCAGATCAATTCTTCGTCCATACTGTAATTCCCGCTCTCTACGCTCCAATTCCAAAGGCCTATTGGTCATTCCAAGATTCAAAAAATCTCGCTCTGGAGGAAGAACCTTTGAACTAGGTGCGGCCCAGCGGTGAAATAGGTTGCCTCTTAACCCCTTCCACGCTCATGACTAGCTGGGCTCGTCATGAGGTAGCCTCCTCGCACGCTCATGACGAGCCCAGCTCGTCATGTAAAGTGCGGTTTTAAAAAACTCAGCACAGGAGCGGAATTTCGCTAGCGCGCATGCGGTTAAACTACGCATGAGCAAGACCAAACAAGAATTTCGATTCAGAAAAGGGGGTGGGGATGAACAGAGTGTCTGAATTAAGCAGACCACTCTTACCCAGTCCAAAGATCAGGGCGTGATCCATCACCGTTATTTATCTCACTGCCCCATCCCAGCTCAGAACCTGGCTATATGCAAATTAGTCTGTCCCTGGCCCAGTGCATCATGGGAACAGGGCAGACCAAACTACCAAGCCAATTCTTCACCAGAAAGGAGACAAGCTACCGGGGACCGGTTTCTGGCATTTCAGCCTCTTCGGCCCGGCTTGCTTGAATCCTGATGGAGCAGTGAGAAAGGGACTCATGTCTGAGTATACCCTGCCACACCTATAGTGGCCAAAAACGATTCAGAAAAGGGGGTGGTGATGAACAGAGTGTCTGAATTAAGCAGACCACTCTTACCCAGTCCAAAGATCAGGGCGTGATCCATCACCGTTATTTATCTCACTGTCCCATCCCAGCTCAGAACCTGGCTATATGCAAATTAGTCTGTCCCTGGCCCAGTGCATCATGGGAACAGGGCAGACCAAACTACCAAGCCAATTCTTCACCAGAAAGGAGACAAGCTACCGGGGACCGGTTTCTGGCATTTCAGCCTCTTCGGCCCGGCTTGCTTGAATCCTGATGGAGCAGTGAGAAAGGGACTCATGTCTGAGTATACCCTGCCACACCTATAGTGGCCAAAAACGATTCAGAAAAGGGGGTGGTGATGAACAGAGTGTCTGAATTAAGCAGACCACTCTTACCCAGTCCAAAGATCAGGGCGTGATCCATCACCGTTATTTATCTCACTGCCCCATCCCAGCTCAGAACCTGGCTATATGCAAATTAGTCTGTCCCTGGCCCAGTGCATCATGGGAACAGGGCAGACCAAACTACCAAGCCAATTCTTCACCAGAAAGGAGACAAGCTACCGGGGACCGGTTTCTGGCATTTCAGCCTCTTCGGCCCGGCTTGCTTGAATCCTGATGGAGCAGTGAGAAAGGGACTCATGTCTGAGTATACCCTGCCACACCTATAGTGGCCAAAAACGATTCAGAAAAGGGGGTGGTGATGAACAGAGTGTCTGAATTAAGCAGACCACTCTTACCCAGTCCAAAGATCAGGGCGTGATCCATCACCGTTATTTATCTCACTGCCCCATCCCAGCTCAGAACCTGGCTATATGCAAATTAGTCTGTCCCTGGCCCAGTGCATCATGGGAACAGGGCAGACCAAACTACCAAGCCAATTCTTCACCAGAAAGGAGACAAGCTACCGGGGACCGGTTTCTGGCATTTCAGCCTCTTCGGCCCGGCTTGCTTGAATCCTGATGGAGCAGTGAGAAAGGGACTCATGTCTGAGTATACCCTGCCACACCTATAGTGGCCAAAAACGATTCAGAAAAGGGGGTGGTGATGAACAGAGTGTCTGAATTAAGCAGACCACTCTTACCCAGTCCAAAGATCAGGGCGTGATCCATCACCGTTATTTATCTCACTGCCCCATCCCAGCTCAGAACCTGGCTATATGCAAATTAGTCTGTCCCTGGCCCAGTGCATCATGGGAACAGGGCAGACCAAACTACCAAGCCAATTCTTCACCAGAAAGGAGACAAGCTACCGGGGACCGGTTTCTGGCATTTCAGCCTCTTCGGCCCGGCTTGCTTGAATCCTGATGGAGCAGTGAGAAAGGGACTCATGTCTGAGTATACCCTGCC
This sequence comes from Lissotriton helveticus, assembly GCF_964261635.1. Lineage (NCBI taxonomy): Eukaryota > Metazoa > Chordata > Amphibia > Caudata > Salamandridae > Lissotriton > Lissotriton helveticus. Next base: position 925,787,800 of record NC_136071.1, on the reverse strand, counting down.
ACACCTATAGTGGCCAAAAACGATTCAGAAAAGGGGGTGGTGATGAACAGAGTGTCTGAATTAAGCAGACCACTCTTACCCAGTCCAAAGATCAGGGCGTGATCCATCACCGTTATTTATCTCACTGCCCCATCCCAGCTCAGAACCTGGCTATCTGCAAATTAGTCTGTCCCTGGCCCAGTGCATCATGGGAACAGGGCAGACCAAACTACCAAGCCAATTCTTCACCAGAAAGGAGACAAGCTACCGGGGACCGTTTTCTGGCATTTCAGCCTCTGCGGCCCGGCTTGCTTGAATCCTGATGGAGCAGTGAGAAAGGGACTCATGTCTGAGTATACCCTGCCACACCTATAGTGGCCAAAAACGATTCAGAAAAGGGGGTGGTGATGAAAAGAGTGTCTGAATTAAGCAGACCACTCTTACCCAGTCCAAAGATCAGGGCGTGATCCATCACCGTTATTTATCTCACTGCCCCATCCCAGCTCAGAACCTGGCTATATGCAAATTAGTCTGTCCCTGTCCCAGTGCATCATGGGAACAGGGCAGACCAAACTACCAAGCCAATTCTTCACCAGAAAGGAGACAAGCTACCGGGGACCGGTTTCTGGCATTTCAGCCTCTTCGGCCCGGCTTGCTTGAATCCTGATGGAGCAGTGAGAAAGGGACTCATGTCTGAGTATACCCTGCCACACCTATAGTGGCCAAAAACGATTCAGAAAAGGGGGTGGTGATGAACAGAGTGTCTGAATTAAGCAGACCACTCTTACCCAGTCCAAAGATCAGGGCGTGATCCATCACCGTTATTTATCTCACTGCCCCATCCCAGCTCAGAACCTGGCTATATGCAAATTAGTCTGTCCCTGGCCCAGTGCATCATGGGAACAGGGCAGACCAAACTACCAAGCCAATTCTTCACCAGAAAGGAGACAAGCTACCGGGGACCGGTTTCTGGCATTTCAGCCTCTTTGGCCCGGCTTGCTTGAATCCTGATGGAGCAGTGAGAAAGGGACTCATGTGTGAGTATACCCTGCCACACCTATAGTGGCCAAAAACGATTCAGAAAAGGGGGTGGTGATGAACAGAGTGTCTGAATTAAGCAGACCACTCTTACCCAGTCCAAAGATCAGGGCGTGATCCATCACCGTTATTTATCTCACTGCCCCATCCCAGCTCAGAACCTGGCTATATGCAAATTAGTCTGTCCCTGGCCCAGTGCATCATGGGAACAGGGCAGACCAAACTACCAAGCCAATTCTTCACCAGAAAGGAGACAAGCTACCGGGGACCGGTTTCTGGCATTTCAGCCTCTTCGGCCCGGCTTGCTTGAATCCTGATGGAGCAGTGAGAAAGGGACTCATGTCTGAGTATACCCTGCCACACCTATAGTGGCCAAAAACGATTCAGAAAAGGGGGTGGTGATGAACAGAGTGTCTGAATTAAGCAGACCACTCTTACCCAGTCCAAAGATCAGGGCGTGATCCATCACCGTTATTTATCTCACTGCCCCATCCCAGCTCAGAACCTGGCTATATGCATATTAGTCTGTCCCTGGCCCAGTGCATCATGGGAACAGGGCAGACCAAACTACCAAGCCAATTCTTCACCAGAAAGGAGACAAGCTACCGGGGACCGGTTTCTGGCATTTCAGCCTCTTCGGCCCGGCTTGCTTGAATCCTGATGGAGCAGTGAGAAAGGGACTCATGTCTGAGTATACCCTGCCACACCTATAGTGGCCAAAAACGATTCAGAAAAGGGGGTGGTGATGAACAGAGTGTCTGAATTAAGCAGACCACTCTTACCCAGTCCAAAGATCAGGGCGTGATCCATCACCATTATTTATCTCACTGCCCCATCCCAGCTCAGAACCTGGCTATATGCAAATTAGTCTGTCCCTGGCCCAGTGCATCATGGGAACAGGGCAGACCAAACTACCAAGCCAATTCTTCACCAGAAAGGAGACAAGCTACCGGGGACCGGTTTCTGGCATTTCAGCCTCTTCGGCCCGGCTTGCTTGAATCCTGATGGAGCAGTGAGAAAGGGACTCATGTCTGAGTATACCCTGCCACACCTATAGTGGCCAAAAACGATTCAGAAAACAAGAATTTCGTCGCGCTCTGAAAACCTTCCTGTTCTGCCGTTAATCGCCCATCTCTGGTCCCTCCTTGAGATCCGCAATCACTTAGCGCCGGGACACCCCGTTGGGGTAGCTGCGTGCTTTATAAAAGACACAAAATAAAAAAAATAAAAATAAAAATAAAATAATATTGTGTGCCGCCAACCCAGTTGAAGCAGTGACAACACAAGACAAATGCGACTCTTTTCTGTAGAAAACTTGTGATTACGTTAATTAAAAAACTTTTTCCTGTTCCAGCTTGTCCACTCACATACATACGGATAGGTTCAAATGATGAGCAAGAGCACTCTTTCTTCTCATGAAGAAATCCATGGTCAATCTGTTCTCTCACTTGCTCATATATTTCTTTCTGCTCCAGATTTAGTTGTTCTTCTAAGTTTCCTAAGTTTGTTAGATGTTCTTGACCTTGATACATTACTGTTTCCACCTCTCCCATAGCAGTTACTGCTTCATTTAGAACAGGGGTCTCCAACCAGTAGCTCGGGAGCTACTGGTAGTTCACCAGCACCCTCAAAGTAGCTCTCAGAGGTGAAGCCAAACCAAGCCAATCTCAGAGATTCTGTGTATATTAAAGAAGGCAGCACTGCTTATTTCACTACCCTTAAGAGTTACAGACAGCCAATCCAATGGCAGGGCGTGTTGATAAAACTCAAACACACACTGTGGTGGCCTATCAATCGATCAACCAATCAGGGATTTATAGAGCGCACTACTCACCTGTGAGGGTCTCAAGGTGCTGGGGGAGTGTGTGGGGGGATTTGGGCAGCTCAGGTCTTTCAAAAAGCCCGGTCTTGAGGCTCTTCCTGAATGTTTTCAGTGTGGGGCTGTCGTGTATTCCTATAGGTTCTGAATCGATCCACCTATTCCTGACCCTATTCTGGTTAAACTAACTATCAAGTTAACTAACAGTCAGCCCATGAGGCAAGAACAGCCCCCATGATGCAGATACCGTTATCTGACGCAGTCACACTACGGCACAGGAACGTGTTATCTGATTAGGTCATAACGCTTGAGATCTAATTAGACAAGCGACATTCCTCCAGCCCCTGATAAGGCATACGACGTTCTCATAACAAATCAAACCTATGACAACCTGGAAAATCCGTGCGGCCATTGTTTTGATTTCACAGAGAACTTTAGTAAAGAATGTGCTAACGAGCAAGTCCTATGACATCTTTATTGACGTATCTATGTCCATCTTTACGTCAATCTCGGCACCTTTAAGGTATAAATATTGCCGATCTTGCCCTATGCAAACACACGCGTGGTGACAAGACGGAGCAGCCACACTTGCCGAAGCCGAGAGCAGAAGCAGACCCCGCTGGCAGCAGCCCCGCCTTCCTGACGCGCTGAGAGACGCGCTGCTATCTCAAGCCGAGAGACCCAGCACCGGCGTTTCTGGGCAGCCCTCGCAGGCAGCCTGGAATATCGAGAGCAGAGAAAGAGATACCATTCCTCATTCATCCTAACTTCCAGGTACAGAACTGAATAACCCCTCACAGAGAATTCTTTAGTTATTCACTTGGCAAAAACAAACTTAACTTAAACTGTAACTTTCTATTCCCGCCCACGCATTAGACTTAGGTCAGGTACACGGGGTAGGCGTATTTAGAAACACCAGTTGAGTACGTTTAGTCAAATGTATATGTGTATGTAAATATATTTTAATCATTTTAAACATCATATGGCTCAGAAACCATATCAATGTTTTTACAGTATTATTTTATACTATTGCTTTTAATGTATGCACTTTACTTAACTATAAGTATTGCAATAATATCGATCCATTTCTCTTGTACGAGAAAAGAGACTGATCAATAAATAACACCTTTTATTGAACACGCCCGTCTCTTCCTTTTCTCTACATTCTGATGACACTAAGAATGCACGTACTGACTGAGTAAAATAATTGCCTTGTGCTCACACGACTCTCGAGATTGACTCTTGATTAGGGGAGAGCAAAGTTGTCATGTTCTATGGTTGTCAGAAACTAAATCCCTTCTTGTCTAATCAGGGAAGTTAATTCCTCCTTGAACATTCGAGAAAGTTTCTAGCGAACTCTGAGCTACGCTGGCAAACCCAAAAATTAAGTCTAGTATCGACAGTAGTAGACCTAGTTAACGTCTGGTCTAGGCCTTTACTGCTGTAGGTACTATTCCAATGCGCAGAGCCTATTGGGAAAATAGGAGCTACACTACATGGCGCCCAACGTGTTTGGAAAGGGCGATAAAACTAACGTAAGACATTTAGAGTAACTCAGTCGTGCTTTCTCACTCAGACCCCTTTTCCCAAATACTCCAAAGACGTCTGGAGTGGGTGAAAGGTAATATCCTCCAAAACCTCGCAGGAGGGAACTCCTATGTATGGTTCTTGGTATAGTCAACGTTGAAGGATAAAAACAGTCCCAAAATATTGTGCATCTAATCTCTGTTTCCATAAAGAAACCTGATCTGCAAACAAACATAATACCATCCTGTCTGTAAAATGGCAGAGAGTGATGATGAAAGAGAGGCAGTGAGATTAGCAACTGAACTCGCAGATGCTGATGCTACCATGCAAGCAGCAGACCCGAATATAACACTCATTCCGGTCATTAAAAGGAGATCTATAACCTTAAAACTTATAGAAAATGGACTGACACCTAGAGGTGGCACAGTCATATTCGTAATCGAGGCACACGAATATCGGCAGACAGAGGTATACTATTCATGGATACATTTTCCAGCAGCAAATGCTGTAACAAAGTACTTCCACTATTACAAAGTAGAGGAACCTCCTGAAACGTACACTCCTTTCGAGGAGGTGGAAGTACCACTCAAATTCCAAGAGCATTTGCTCTTATTTGATGGCGCCCTAAAACATAACAATCACATTACAAGACTCGGTCCTTTAGGAAGACCAGGAGCAACGTGGCCGGTCTTAGCCGGATACACACCACATCCAGACATCGAAAGAATGCCTGCAGCAGAGCTGTTAATACAGCTAAAACAACTACTAAAAATTCATAGACAATTAGTTCAGTATGTAATGCGGACTTCAACAATTCAGCCAGCGATTAAACTTCCACAGCTGACCCCTCACCAGGGGAACACAAATAAAATTACACCACAGAACATCCAATCCTGCTTAGGTAAAGTTCCAGCTAAACGGGAACAGATACCATTCTGGTTGGCACAGAAAATCACCCAAATAGAGGCGGTGTTTCCTGACACCACCCCATTAGAAAAACACAGGATTCTGACTATATGTCTCCCAATGGGAATCGCACCACACATTGAGGACTGTGACACTTGGGGTACAGTCTTTGCTTCCATCTACACAAAAACGCACGGTGTTCCATCCATTTCGGTAATACCAGATGTGCTAAAACAAATTCAAGATGAATACGGTCCAGAACCTGCTTTAACTCTTGGTATGAAATTACTAAAAGACTTCAAGCAGGTCTCGGCTATATTATTAGCCAACATAAAAGGTGAAGCAGCAAACGTGGCGATCCGCCAGAGGTTAAAAGAGACAGATATAGCAGACCAACCAGCTGAAATTGCCAGAATCATAGAAAAATCCTATGAAGAACTAGGCAGAGATAGTCTAGGTGGAATACCAGTAAAACCGCAACTGACTACAAGTCCAGAAAAAATATTTTTTAATAATAATTCACCAAAAAAGAACTGGGATGGAAACAAACAATCCAATCCTAAAGAAAAGAAATTCCAGTCCCGAGGGAGGTCTCCCAGGCGAAGAGAGAAATCTCCAAACCAAAGACAGAGGTCACCGCAGAGTGACCCCTCTGGGAATAGATATAACCTTAGAAATAGGGATAATATTAAAAAACCTGATAGATATCAAGACATTGATACACGTCCCTCTCAATCTTTTCAGACTTCCTCGCAGAAATCGGAAAGAAGAGGACGATCAGAAGAGCACAACAAGTCCAAAGACAAGGAACCTGCTCAGCTAAAAAAGAAATTACAATTTCCAAAAAAGAAGGTAGCCAGTATCAAGGTAGTTAACAATGCCGAGAATACTGAGGACACAACTGAAAAACGGAGAGTGGGCTCAGACGATGCTAGACAGCGCAGCAGAGGTGAGCATAGCTTGCAAAGTCCTTATGAATCATCTGGAGACAGTGGACACGAATGAATACCTTCAAGTGGAAACTGCAGACACCAGAGTTAGCAAGCCCCACAAGATATACGAGACAACATTACGTATAGAGGGAGATAAGACTAGGAAAATAAGGGGACTATTTTGGGATAACCTCTCCAAGGGTTATGACATCCTTCTAGCTGAAAAAGACTGGCCACCAGAGTTTGTCAGGGAGTGCCCTCATGGCGAAGAAGTAATTATGCCTGCCTTCTCGAATCAAATCCCGATTCATAAAAAATACACACTTGCTAGAAAGTGGGCAGCGGCCTTAGCACCTGCTTTATATAAAAATCATGTAGGATGGGATGAGGACACCCCTCCTCACAAAATCCAGTTAAAATCACAACCTACTGCACAAAGGCAGTACCCAATTAAGCAAGAAGCTAAAAAACAGGTAAATGAAATACTAGATCAGCTAGAATACCAGGGGGTGATTGAAACTTGCACCTCACAAATGAACAATCCTTTGTTTCCGGTCTCCAAACCAGACCAATTCATATCGTCTAGTTTTGGATTACCGACACCTTAACACATGTTGCAAAACCTTTGCAGTGCAAAACTCACACAGTGCTGCACTAATGAATAACATAGTGCGCAAAAAATACAAAACAACCTTGGACATCTCCAATGGATTCTTTTGTCAAAACATAGCACCAGAGAGCAGATACTTAACTGCATTCTCAGTAAATGGCACTCAAAAACAATTCTGTCGGTTAGCCCAGGGGTACAAGAACAGCCCGGGGGTATTCTCAGCGAGAGTAACAGAATTACTACAACTATATGATGATGAAGCATTATCTTATGTCGATGACATTTACTTAACAGATGATGACTTGGAGACTCACTTGAAAAGGGTGAACACCATAATACTTGGGTTCGCTGCAGAGGGTTACAAATTCAACTTTAAAAAGTCCAGAATTGCCCATCTGACAGTCTTGTACGTAGGATATGAATTATCAAGTATAGCCTGGTTGACCATTTTCTAAAAACTAGAAGAATTAAAAAATCTAAAATATGAAAAGACGTATCCTCTGCCAATCGACATTCTTCCTCTACGACATTACGCCTGTGTAATCTATACAGACGGACATGCTCAACCCTCCGTTTGGGGAGAACATGCATACAACCCCACATGTGAGATTACAAAAGAAGTGTGGCGCGGAGGTAAACTAAGACCTCTATTAACAAAATCACACTCAGTAGAAACTAATTCAGAACTACAAACTGAAATAATAGCTTTGAAAATGGCGCTAGATAATGCGGATCGCGAATTCCCGACACTTATAGTGTCAGATTCATATTACTGCGTCAAAGCATATAACAAGGATTTGCAGACATGGATTCAGAACGGTTACAAAGATGACACAGATGCACCAATAAAGCAGAAACTGCTCTGGGAACAAGTAGCTCTTTTGAAAAAAGAACTACCAAAGACTCACGTGACACACTCACTGAGTCATCAGTGTGATGGCGTTCACGTTGTGGGGAATTCATTGGCTGAAGCAGCCGCAGCGGCAGCCACTAAACCGGCTCCTGTAGATCGAAAAAAGCGTACATTAAAATACATTGACGGTGAAACAATGCTGGCGGTGAAAACGTCATCAAAAGGCGACTGCTCAGCGTTACCGATCAACTATCCACTCAATTATACATACATAATCGATGCGAACTCCGTCCCTTTTGCTCGAATCCCTGGAGTGGGGGATAGAGTGATTCCAAACATGGACAGGAGAAACTTGTTAATCGCAGACGCACACATGGGCGAGGGTCACAGACACCTTAAATTAAAAGATTCTCTGGAAGAATTACAATCACGGTACTGGTGGCCAGGCATGAGCCTGCACTACACCATGTTTGTAAAAAACTGCCCAAACTGCAACAGAGATCGCAGTGGGGAGAGAAGCAGTTTAATACCTCGTCGTATAAAGGCAGATAATATTACCAGCAAAAAGAATGGCTTGCGATTAACATATACAGGCTAGTTTCCACTTATAATGTAGATCACCAGCACTCGGCTGACGTCCGGACTATTATACAAGATTTGCGAGTCTAAATGGCATATACGCTAAGAGCATGTTACGTTCGACCATTGTTTTCACTCTGGCACACCAGCCTGGGGGGAAACATGGCCAAATGAGCACAGCCCAGCGGGAATCTTCTCACTTCCTTCCTGAGGGTACTGGATGGTGTAAAGAAAAAACCAAGGCAGAAAGCAATCTATAATGGAAAGGATATTAGGTTCGGGAGCTGGGTGGGTCAAACATCTAATAAGTGTCCAACGTAGTCTAAATAACTTGCCAAGAAATTCTCTGAAGGGATTCAGTCCGTACGAATTATTATTTGGAACTAGGATGTTGATCTCTGATCTTGATAGTCAGACTTCAGTGGTTAAAGAAAAAAGCTTTGATGTCAAAGACCGTTTGGCTATTTTGCAGGACTTAAACAAAACAAGAAAAGACCTGAGCAACATACAGTTGAAACAACAGCCAACGACCACTGAAGAATCACCACCTGTCCCATCAAGACCTGTCTGGATTCCAAAAGTCGGGGATCTAGTCAGGGAAAAGATCGCGGTAAAGAAGGAATTTGGGCCTTCCTACAGAAAAGCAGTTCCTGTCTTATCTGTCAACGGGACAAGATCAGTAGTACTACCGCCACTTGCTGTTAAAAAGGAGAACCGAGTTGTATCCATCGACCTGGTAAAACCACAACATGTGGCCGATAACAAACAGTAGGCCAAGTGGACTCCCAATAAGTAGCAGAACACCAAGGTTTGCTACCAGCACAGAGGTCCTAACAAAAAGGCTCATCACATTCGAAACGCCTGCAGAAGAACAAGAAGGACTATGCAACAATGCAATAGAACTCAGACCTCTGAAAACCCAAATAAAGACATTTAGCAGAGACACACCAATCTATACTGAAGTACCAAGTGAAAATGCAAAAAACAGAAATCCTGAACCAATTGGAACAATTGACAGAACTGCATCCGGTTACTTCATCAACTTCGATGATTTCTCTGACGGCTTCAGTGAATCAAAGACACAGCCATCATCAAAATCCTTTAAAGACAAAGCGAAGGAACTTTTGAAACATCTGAAAGAAACATATCTGGTTTCTCCATGGATTGAATTTTGGGTGGGTTTTGGTGCATTTATCCTCATACTTTGGCTCATCATGGTATTTACTTTGGGACGCTTCATTGAGGGAAAATATGCTAAAATGGACACAGCAAGTCAGAACATCAACTTGGTCCTCAAACCACACACATCTTCACACGTCGAGAAAAGAGAACTTTCTTCAGCCAACTTCACAGCCAATCCTATACCTGGTGGGGTAGCCTGGGACAACACTGACTATGAAATTGATGGTCCGGTCGAGATCCTGAAATATCCACACCAAATCAAGATCTCCTTGAGTGACTTTGCAAAACCAAACTCATTTGCTGATGATTGGGACTTCGAAAGTATTAACAACATGATGTCTGACTTAGTAATGTCTGCTAAATTTACAAAACATGATTATTTGCAAGGTTCTACAAATTATGATAGTATGTATTGCTATAACCATTATGGTAACCATTTTTTACATAAATCTGCACAACCTAGAAATGTTTTAAGTTATAATCAATGGGAACATTGTGCTACACCTCCAAAAGGGAGCTCTAGAACCGTATATGACAAATATTCATATTTTTCAGGTTTTAACACAAGTAATGCTGAAACATTTTATTTTAAATTGTCAAACAAGACAGGGATGAAAACCATGATAACCAACACAAAATTGATATATTCAGATTCATTCTTTGAAAAAATGAATACATTTGGATTTGATTATTGGGACAAAAATGTTGATTTGAAAAGTGTTTGGGGTACAAAAGATTGGCAAGTACAAGGTTTAGAAGCTTTGTTTAGAGCCTGCATGATCCCAGAACAAATGATATTTTTAAATGACACTGTTCAACAAACCACCTGTCTTGGCTTAGCCAAAATCAAAGATTTAATTAAACCGTCTATTCCAAAGCCAACAATGTTTAGCAATAGCTCTGATACAGATGAAGAGATAGACGTAAACCATATACTAAACCAAAAGAGAACACATCCTGATTGGAAACAATGGTTGATCTGGCCCACAGATACAAATAACTGTCAAGATAGATTCCTGAATAAAACACAGGGTTTCAAAATGACCAGGCCAGACCCTAGATATCCCCAAAGACATCACCCAGGGATAATAACAACCTACAGTGTGGGCAAATTATGCCTTCAGTGGCTACAAACTTCCACACTGGCTAAAATTAAGCAACACTTAACTTTACTTACTGATGGTGCTGACTTGCGTGATTTCATAATGGGACCACGCAAACAGCGTCAAAAGCGTTTCATAGCAGCCTCTGTATATGCAGCATACAATGAGGCCTGGAAGGTTACTCAAATTGAGACAGCAGAAAGAATACGGGAAATTGACCGTATTAATTTGGAAAAATCGCTATCTGTAGTGGACAATGGGTTAATGACTCTGTCCTCCAGAATTTTTTCATTGGACAGCATTGTGTCTTCAGCAATCGATATATTATCGCAAGACTTACTGTTATTACAACATGGTCAGTCACAATTGCGTTCCATTGTACAGCTTGGCTGGACGTTACAAAATCTGCGTTCAGGCTATGTGCCTTGGCGTTTAATCAACACAACGTCACTATTCCAAATCTTTAACCTTACTGATAGACAAATCGGTATGGCGCAAAAGGGTGCTGATTATACAATCTTGAGCATTGAAAAACTAGAAAGATTACCAATGACAATGTCAGAACGACCTGTCAGTGAATGGATAATACACGGAATCATAAATATTCCAATCTCAACCTTCAGGTTTCAATACTGCCAAAAATATATACAGGCTGGCATGTACGAGAAATTGGGAAAGGGGTACCTTAAAACAACTTGGCACCTGCCCTATTCACATGCATGTGTCAGTAATAAAGGACAGAAAGTGTTTCTTAGTGGCAACAATTGTGCTATGTCACTAAGCGGCATGCTTCTGTGTAACGGTATTAGTTTGCACGGAGCCTGTGAAGGGAATTCGTACAACCTTTCATGTCACCAGCAAGGCGCACCTGCAACTGAAATAGAACCATTCTTTCAAAGACTCTATAATGGGAGTTACATTCTTATTGTAGACCGCAGATGTTGTAGTCTTATGCCCGGGACTCCTTATCTAGTCACTACGACGGCGAAGGTCAAGTGCTGTGGACGTTCTTTATTCCCCAGCTCCTTTCCAGACAGGGAGGCAAGGGCATGGCCCAGTTTGAAAATTACTTCTATTCGAATAGATACTTTAAGCAGAATGAAAACAGTGCTTCTTCAGACGCCTACAAGGCTCACGTCATCAAAAGAAACGTATGATCTACAAGTCGCAAGGACGACTGCAGAGATACATACATTATTATCAACTAATTCCCCCGTACATTTCGCAGAAATCCTGAGCGAAATCTTAAATATTTCTGATACCAATGGGATCTCAGGGGTATTTAAGACAGTATTTTCGATGGCATTAACACCATTCAAAGCCATACTGGGTATTTTTCCAGATTTCGTCCATTCGATTTTTGGCGGACTTCCCCTGATCCTGGGACTAATTGCAGGAATCCTATTCTTAGTCCTTATTTTTCGTTATGGCAACCCATGTCACAGATCAAACTCTCGCGACAATGGAAGATACGATCCTAGCCATTGGATACCGGGACCGGATATCAAAAATCCTGGGACTCTCCCGGCTTAGAGACCTAAACATGACCTGGTTTCTATCATTTCGACCAATGTGGCAAAGGTGTGTTTTACCTGTACTAAGGTGTCTGCTATGCGGAGAAGAATGCGTGTTAGACACCTGTCTGACGCTACAATCGGATGCGCCAGTGGATGCAGATACACTGTTGGTTCCTACCAAGGTTCACGCTTTGTGCTGCCCTCAAAGGCTGCCAATCCGGATGACGGCATTCCTGGAATCTTCACCACTGCGATTGAAGAGTAGTGAAGTTCAAGATGAAAGCAGCATCGAACAGGTACGACCTTCTGTCAGCAATGCGAATCAGAATGTCAATGCAGACAATCATGCGCACGAATGCATGGTTACCCCTATTTCCGACTTAGTGGAACTTTCCCATGAAGCTGTTGACAGTTTTTTCGAAAGCCTGAATGATATGATGTTCTCTCCAGAACAGAAATAGAGACTTTTGAGCAAGCTCGCACACGGCGTTCCCTGAATTCGGCCTTCAACTTTAAAAATAAAGTCACATGAACAATTCTTCCCACCAGTTCACGGACAACAATTTTTTAGCAGCCCCAAATTATTTTTCACAAATTTTTCGGGACACTTATCTTCTGCTTAAAGTAAGAAACTATTCCTAGAGAACTAAGATTCCTATTTTTAGATACTCTATAAACTTTAGTTGCCCGCTGGGATGTTCACAAATATTTTATTATGTGATGAGATGGTCTCGAACTTCCTTTCTGTATAGCTATATTAAGAGCCATTTCATGTGTATTTTTCAAATACCAAATTAGCAATAATGCATACAAATGCGTGTTTACTTTTGCATTTAATTCATAGCTTAAGTGCATACAATATATATGACTGCAATTTTTCAGTATATTTGAAAATTTCAAAATGCATTTATGTATTTTGGGGTGGTAAGGTATACACTATTGTCTATAGTATGTTGTACTATGTTATACTATGCATAGATTAGTAAATATGACCATAGTTAGCATGGAGTGGGTGTCGTGTATTCCTATAGGTTCTGAATCGATCCCCCTATTCCTGACCCTATTCTGGTTAAACTAACTATCAAGTTAACTAACAGTCAGCCCATGAGGCAAGAACAGCCCCCATGATGCAGATACCGTTATCTGACGCAGTCACACTACGGCACAGGAACGTGTTATCTGATTAGGTCATAACGCTTGAGATCTAATTAGACAAGCGACATTCCTCCAGCCCCTGATAAGGCATACGACATTCTCATAACAAATCAAACCTATGACAACCTGGAAAATCCGTGCGGCCATTGTTTTGATTTCACAGAGAACTTTAGTAAAGAATGTGCTAACGAGCAAGTCGTATGACATCTTTATTGACGTATCTATGTCCATCTTTACGTCAATCTCGGCACCTTTAAGGTATAAATATTGCCGATCTTGCCCTATGCAAACACACGCGTGGTGACAAGACGGAGCAGCCACACTTGCCGAAGCCGAGAGCAGAAGCAGACCCCGCTGGCAGCAGCCCCGCCTTCCTGACGCGCTGAGAGACGCGCTGCTATCTCAAGCCGAGAGACCCAGCACCGGCGTTTCTGGGCAGCCCTCGCAGGCAGCCTGGAATATCGAGAGCAGAGAAAGAGATACCATTCCTCATTCATCCTAACTTCCAGGTACAGAACTGAATAACCCCTCACAGAGAATTCTTTAGTTATTCACTTGGCAAAAACAAACTTAACTTAAACTGTAACTTTCTATTCCCGCCCACGCATTAGACTTAGGTCAGGTACACGGGGTAGGCGTATTTAGAAACACCAGTTGAGTACGTTTAGTCAAATGTATATGTGTATGTAAATATATTTTAATCATTTTAAACATCATATGGCTCAGAAACCATATCAATGTTTTTACAGTATTATTTTATACTATTGCTTTTAATGTATGCACTTTACTTAACTATAAGTATTGCAATAATATCGATCCATTTCTCTTGTACGAGAAAAGAGACTGATCAATAAATAACACCTTTTATTGAACACGCCCGTCTCTTCCTTTTCTCTACATTCTGATGAGACTAAGAATGCACGTACTGACTGAGTAAAATAATTGCCTTGTGCTCACACGACTCTCGAGATTGACTCTTGATTAGGGGAGAGCAAAGTTGTCATGTTCTATGGTTGTCAGAAACTAAATCCCTTCTTGTCTAATCAGGGAAGTTAATTCCTCCTTGAACATTCGAGAAAGTTTCTAGCGAACTCTGAGCTACGCTGGCAAACCCAAAAATTAAGTCTAGTATCGACAGTAGTAGACCTAGTTAACGTCTGGTCTAGGCCTTTACTGCTGTAGGTACTATTCCAATGCGCAGAGCCTATTGGGAAAATAGGAGCTACACTACAGGGCTTCATCTGATGCTGAGGGGGGAGTGCATTCCAGGTGTTGGCCATGATGTAGGAGAAGGGTGTGCCACCTGTTCTGGTTCTGTGGATGAAGGGGATCTCAGCCAAGGCCTGGTCAGCGGAGCGGAGGTTTCTTTTGAGGGTGTAGAAAAAGATTCTTTCATTGAGGTTGTTGTGGAGGGCTTTATAGGTGTGTGTGAGCAGCTTGAAGGTCACTCTTTTTTCGACGGGGAGCCAGTGGAGTGCTCGTATATGCTGGGTAATGTGGTCTTGTCGTGGGATGCTGAGGATGAGTCTGGCTGCAGCGTTCTGGACAGTCTGAAGTTTATGGAGTAGAGATTTATTGATTCCGGCATAGAGGGCATTCCCGTAGTCCAGCCTTCTGGTGATGAGTGCATGGGTGACGGTCTTCCTTGATTCTGGGGGTGGGTCCATTTGAAGGTCTTGCTGAGTATGCAGAGGGTGTTGTAGCATGTGGATGCTGCAGCATGTCCTAGGGGTCTGCCACATGAACCATCTTTATCCAATTTAAATCTACCTAAGAAGGAGATTGGCCATGTTACCCGCCCTGCTCGATCAGTCGCACTGTGAGTGACATCAAAGAATAGTATCAGCAGTAACCATAACATTTAAAGTTGTTAGCTGAATGATAATTCAATTTGAGTTGGGGAGACTTACTGCTGTGGTAATACCCTTTGTGGCACACATCATGTGATGATTTGATTTTTACTTGATTACAAGCATTTAATATTGATAAACGTTTTCCTAGCATTCTGCTGATAACTTCACCTGAATTGTTGGGTGGTTATTACTGATGATGGTGCTTAGGGTGGTCATGTGTAATTTTAATACATATCATCAGCATTTGACAGTGACAAAATATGCTAGTAGCTCAGTAGGACTTTCCTTGAGCAGAATTAGCTCTCACTACAGAAAAGGTTGGAGACCCCTGATTTAGAACAATTGGTTCTCCTAGTGGGTCCTGACTCAACGGAGCAGAAGTTTGACCTTCTGTTCCCTCCCCGCTCCCGCCTCCCAGCTGCTCCGCCCACCCGCGCACTTCGCCTTAAATGGCGACCGTGCGAACGTGCAGCGTTGACGCGCAGCGGGCGCGCCGATTGTGCGCCGAAGGCGCGCCAAAGGTAAGCCCGTCTGCGCCCGTCCGCGCCTGGACCGCGCCCAGGGCCAGGACCCCTGGCCCCCACCGACGGTAGCCAACCCGACGAACCTACAACGCCGCCGATCTCATCGCATTCAACACCGGCCGCATCCCAGGATGTCATCGCGCCGCCCCGAAGCACACCCACGGACCCTTCAGCTGCCACGCCTGCAAGTTCACCTGCATCCGGACTCATCCTGCACCAGCACTCGCCAAGCCGAACATCAGCAGCAACCACCTCAAGTGCATCCTGCTCAACACCCGCTCCGTCCACAGACACGCCGTAGAACTCTGGAACCTCCTCGACACCACCGCCCCTGACGTTGCCTTCCTCACCGAGACCTGGATGAACGCCTCCTCAGCCCCTGACATCGCCATCGCCATCCCGGAGGGCTACAAGATCATCCGGAGGGACCGCGCCGCCAACCTGACGGGAGGAGGCATTGCCATCATCCACAGAGACACCATCCGCATCACGACCAACACCGACGACACCCTAACCACCGCTGAACACCTGCACTTCCAGATCCACACCAACCCGAAGACCACCCTCAGAGGCACCCTGATCTACCGACCCCCGGGTCCACGCACACGATTCAGCGAGGACATCGCCGACTTCGTCAGCCCGCATGCCCTCCCCTCCGCCGACTACATCCTCCTGGGGGACCTCAACTTCCAACTGGAGAACAACAGCGACCGCAACACCATCAGCCTGCTCGACAACCTCGCCAACCTCGGACTCAAGCAACTGGTGACCACCCCCACCCACCTCGCCGGACACACACTCGACGCCGTCTTCTCATCCAGCAAAGACGTCACCTTCAGCCACGCAACAGGACTCCACTGGACGGACCACAGCTGCGTCCACTTCAGCTTCAAAAGAACGACGATCCACCACCACCAGCAACAGGTTGCCCGAAGAAGCTGGAACAAGATCACAGCCGACCAGCTCACCGCTTCCCTGAGCCAGCACCCCCCCGCCAGCTCAGCGAACCCCAGCCAGGCCGCCGACAACCTCACGAAGTGGATCAGCAACTGCGCGGACGAACTCGCCCCTCTGAGAACCCCACCCAGCAGACCCTGCAGCAGAAAAACACCATGGTTCACCGACGAACTCAAGAGCTCCAAGAAGAACTGTCGAGCCCTCGAGAAAGTCTGGAGAAGGGAACCAACTACGGACAACATGACCACCCTCAAGCTCGCCACCCGGAAACACCACCAACTGATCCGCGCCACCAAGAAAAATACATACAAGGACCGGCTGGACAACAACGCACACAACTGCAAGGAACTCTTCAACATCGTGAAAGAGCTCTCCAACCCCAACGCCGGAAACAATGACATCACCCCGTCGCAAGACCTCTGCAACTCCCTCGCGTCCTACTTCCACAACAAGATCGCGGACATACACAACAGCTTCAGCAACCAACCAACGCAAGCCACAACCGCAACAACGCCACCCACCACCACCCTCCGCACCTGGACTCCGATCAGCACCGAAGACACCATCCGCACGATGAACTCCATCCATTCCGGATCTCCGACTGACCCCTGCCCTCACCACGTCTTCAACAAGGCCGACGCTGTCATCGCACCCCACCTGCGGGACATCATCAACACCTCCTTCGACACCGCCACCTTCCCTGAGAGCTGGAAGCACGCCGAACTCAGTGCTCTTCTCAAGAAACCCACAGCAGACCCCACCGACCTCAAGAACTACCGTCCCATCTCGCTCCTCCCGTTCCCGGCTAAAGTCATCGAGAAGACCGTCAACAAACAGCTGTCCGCCTTCCTCGAGACGAATGGATCCCTCGACCCCTCACAGTCTGGCTTCCGAGCGAACCACAGCACCGAGACCGCCCTCATCGCTGCCACCGATGACATACGAACTCTGATGGACAACGGAGAAACAGCGGCCCTCATCCTCCTGGACCTCTCCGCGGCTTTCGACACTGTCTGCCATCGCACCCTAGTACAGCGCCTCGGCAACATCGGAATCCAGGACAAGGCACTGGAATGGATCACCTCCTTCCTCGACGGAAGAACACAGAGAGTCCGCCTACCACCGTACATGTCAGAGGCCACCGAAGTCATCTGCGGCGTCCCTCAAGGATCCTCGCTGAGCCCCACCCTCTTCAACGTCTACATGAGCCCCCTCGCGGCCATCGCACGCCAACACAACCTCAACATAATCTCCTACGCCGACGACACCCAGCTGATCCTCTCCCTGACCAACGACCCCGCCGCCGCCAGAGCCAACCTGCACGAAGGGATGAGAGATGTAGCCGAATGGATGACGACCAGCCGCCTGAAACTGAACTCGGACAAGACGGAGGTCCTCATCCTGGGCTCCTCGCCCTCCGCCTGGGATGACTCCTGGTGGCCCCCCGCCCTGGGCACCGCACCCAAACCGACGGACCACGCACGCAACCTGGGCTTCATCCTGGACTCCTCCCTCTCCATGACCAGACAAGTAAACGCCGTCTCCTCGTCTTGCTTCAACATCCTGCGCATGCTACGTAAGATCTTCCGGTGGATCCCCACCGAGACCAGGAAGACGGTCACCCAGGCCCTCGTCACCAGCCGACTGGACTACGGCAACGCCCTCTACGCCAGAACCACCGCCAAGCTCCAGAAGAGACTCCAGCGGATCCAGAACGCCTCGGCCAGACTCATCCTCGACATCCCCCGACGCAGCCACATCTCCGACATCCCCCGACGCA
Organism: Lissotriton helveticus; assembly: GCF_964261635.1. Classification (NCBI taxonomy): domain Eukaryota; kingdom Metazoa; phylum Chordata; class Amphibia; order Caudata; family Salamandridae; genus Lissotriton; species Lissotriton helveticus. The sequence continues at coordinate 925,769,486 of NC_136071.1, read as the reverse complement.
GCCACATCTCCGGACACCTGAGAGATCTGCATTGGCTCCCGGTCAACAAGAGAATCACCTTCCGTCTCCTCACCCACGCGCACAAAGCCCTACACGACCAAGGCCCGAGCTACCTCAACAACCGGATCAACTTCTACACTCCCAAGCGCCTCCTCAGATCAACCAGCCACGTCCTCGCCACCGTCCCCCGCATCCGAAGAGCGACAACAGGAGGAAGGTCCTTCTCCTACCTGGCCGCCAAGACCTGGAACTCACTCCCAACCGACCTGCGCCTGACCCAAGACCACCTCTCCTTCAGGAAGAAGCTCAAGACCTGGCTGTTCGAGCAGTAACGGCACCCCCCCCCCAACCCAGCGCCTTGAGACCCTACGGGTGAGTAGTGCGCTCTATAAATGACCTGATTGATTGATTGATTGACTGTCTTGAGAACTATCTCTGCAAATCTCAGCTGCAATTGTAGCTTCTGGCTCAAATTCGTCATTCAACATTTTGACATAATTAGCAAAAACAGGACATTCTATAGTATCTTTAGTTGCATTGAAGGAATCTTCATAGCTCTCAAAATCTCCAAGTAATTCCAATTCTGAACGCCATGGCTTGAAAAGTTGCAAAAGAGCTAAATAGTAAAATTCCCTTTTGTCAGGTGTTTCTTAACTCAGTTTACAGTTATTAATAAAATGTCCTTTTCTTTGTTTCACCAGACATCCTTCAGAACCAATAACAACATATATACCAATATTAATGTTTTCGGAACATTCTGTTTAAAAAAGTAGTTTTGCAGCAATTCATAGAGACGTACAAGATGATGCCTTCTATTTGGATAATATGTATCTAACATATTTGTTTTCAGAATATCAGTACTTTCTGGCTCATTTTCAGCTAAATATTCAATTTCTTGTACAGATTTAAGAACTCGGTTTCCTGTTGCAGCAAGACCTAGACTCACCCAAATGATTCTTCTGGATTTAGAGTACAGACTTGCAGATGATAAGCGATCCGAGCATTCATACGCTCCAATTTCTCGATGAGATAACATCTTCAAACTGTAACTGTATAATTTCTTACTTAGACTCTTCTCATGGGAAATCTCTTCCCACATTTCCTTCAATTCCGTCTTTTCTGACTTTGTTATGTACGATGTCACATATCGAGCAACAGCAATGGAATTGTCTGCAACATATTGAATATCCATATTAGCATTCCACATAGACAAAATGACTGAGTTATAGTCATTTATGTATTTTGACTCTTCATTTCTTCTTAAGTTGTAGGTATTTTTTGGAGACTTTCTTGTGATATTATGTCGCAAAGATGACATAAAACTGTTCACTTTTCCTTTCGATATTACAGGTCGAAGGAAATGCAAAACGGCATTTGCTGTAGTATTTGTCCTTAGATTTGTGCTTTCGACGACAGTATTTGCTACAACGATGGCTTTGGAATCGTAAGACTTGTTGTCTTAAGTCCTTATCTTGTGTACTTTTGGGTACTTCACGTGTAGCATATTCTTCAATAAAAGACAACACAGTATCATCTGAGTCTGTTCCAAATTTGGGAGCATCTTTGATCCATAATAGCATATGTATGTGAGGAGCACCTCTCGCTTGATACTCCTTTCTCCAAAAGAAATCCAGAACCTCTCCAAGAGGAGGATTTTTTTTATTGGTGATAAAAGACATCATAGCTTCGAATTTATGATTGAAATACCTGCATACATTAACAGGATCCAAAGAGCACAATTCTCCAGGTGTCTTGTATTCGATATTTGGTATATTTGGATGTGCCTCTCGAAGAAATTGAAGTAAATCATCCCAAGCATATTCAGCACAGCTTAGAGTAAGGAACCGTGTAGGAGTTCCTAAGTTCCTTAGCATACATTTGAGTTCTCCGTGACGACGGTACCAGTACTCATTAGTACCACGCTGACATGCCATCAGATTAATCAGCTGAGTTTCTAACACATTATCTTTCTGCTGTACTTTATTCATAAATTCCTTTGCTGAAAATTTTGCAGATGTACACCTGTTTTCAATATGTGGTTTACTGCATAAGAAAGTCCAGACAAATCACTCTCAAACAAAAGATGAAACAAATATGGAATACATTGTCGAAATCTTGCATCTTCTGCATATACTCTTGATGTCCGGTATTCAGATGCAGGAATCTGCACAGGTCGTTCATCATATCGTCCTCCTTTTCATGTAGGAAACAACTGAGGGAAACAACGAGCTTCCAAGCTTTTTTCCCATACACTAATGGGACTTCCTTTTGCTTCTTTCATTTGAAATAAGTCCATAGCATTCCCCATCATTTCTTTGGAATGCAATGGATGAACACTGTAATGTTCGTAGATTTCTTCAGTTCTGGACACATCCAGTTTTTCAATTTTTCCAGATGGCAAGTTAGTATCTTCTTGTACAGATATTTATTCTTCTCCCACATACACATTTTTGTAATATTGATTATTTTTTACCAGATACAATGTTGCCTTTTTCACTTTCCTAACATCCACTAATTCTGGCCAGATTTTCTTACTCTTAGTAGGAAAGCCATTAACAAGAATAAGTAAAGGTTCATCCTCTACATTTTCTACACCAATAGTTTCAATATTTTCTTTAAATCTAGAGGCAAATATACAACTCTTCCCTTTAATCCTCACTGTAAATCAGAAGGAGGCAATTTTCCTGTCTTAGGCTCCATACGAACAACAGCCTGAAATGGATGCACACATTGAATAAGAATAGACTCATAGGTATTTAAATCCATCAGTTCAAAAGGAATATTTACCAACTCAAGATTATTATGCATAGCTCTAGCAGGCATTTTGTTCTCTTCTAATTTGTTATAACAATATTTACAAATACGCTGATCAGGACCCAAATCAAAACAATTCTCTACCAACAAATAAGTCGTAAAATCCTTCCACTCATTATTATTTTCCTTTTCACTTTTTAAATACAGATCCACAGTCCTGGTCTGATTTTTATAATGAATTAGTCGACAACAGATACAAGAATAATTTGGCCTTTCACCTGAAATCACCTTAAACTGTATAATTTCTTGTTCAAATTTTCTACACTGCACTGTCCTACATTCTCTTCCACATTTTCTTCTATTAATCTCTCACTTTCTGCACTGTCTTCCTGAGGACCAAAGTAACTAATCTCAATTTCATCACAAACATTTGTTACGTCTGATACAGATCCACGCAAAAGAGCACTGTTCAACTTTTTAACATTAGTGCTGGACTTTTCGCATAATACAATGTTCTGACTAATTTCCTCATCTGAGTATGGTGAACTGCTAACATCCTCAAATAGTAGAAAACACCTCTTAATCTTTTGTTTAACACTTTTCTTGGTGTAATTACATAAGAAATTGCGTAAAAAATCAACAGATTCTTGCCGGACACTGCAAATACTACTACAATTCCAAGTGTACACTGGAGCTTTAGGACGTCTCCCTAAAACTTCAGCAGCTAACACCTCTTCCGCATTTCTAGGAACAATTTTCTCTTTCTCAATAGGACAACTATTTCTAACCTCATAAGCACGACCAGTAGTGTCAACTACATGCAACAAATCATTACTCTGAAGATAACTTTCTTCATTAAAAAAAGGCTCAGAAGTTGAAGTATGTTTCCATTCACCCAAAAAAAACTCACAAAAATTACTTCTGTTAATTAGTCTTCTCCACCTACTTTTGCTCTTCATTAAATGGATTGGTTTATCTAGTGATCTAATTCTATTGATTACTAAAATAAACAGTTTTCTTTTCAATTCCAAAGCTTTCTCAATTACATTTTCTGTAGCTTTCTTCTTCTTATAAAATACTGTTTTTTAATGATATACCTTAATGTCTTTCATTAAATTTGATACCAATCTATTATAAAACATTTTTTCCTAATTTCTATGAATTCATTGTTTCTCCTTGTACTATACACAGTTTTGTCTGCACTTGATTTTCCATTATTCTTTTGTTTATTAGTAGGTCTTTTTTCTCGTTGCTGATACACTAAGGAAATTTTTTTGTTTCTGAACACTACTCTTACGGCCTGATTCATGAAGCAAAATAGCGCCCGCAATAGCTGCGAAAATGCTATTGCGGGCGCAACTTCCCTAATCGGCATTCATCAAGGAAATATCTAAAGCGCAAACAAAAAATAGCGAATTCGCAAATAGATTCTCAGATTCCCGGCAGGAGTGCGACAAACCACGGAATCTGAGAAAAAAATTGCGAATTCGCTATACAAGCGCAATCGGTATTCATGAAAATTCTCTAATAGCGAAAAACCCCAAAAACGCTGTTTGCGAGGCGCAAATTAAGGACAACCCAAAGCAGGTGGTAACCATAAAAGCCATTAGAATTTTTTGGGGAAAAACCATTGGCCAATCAGGAACAGGTGCATGCCTGACCAAACACACATAAGGAGATTCAGCAGCAGCAGTTGGAGTCTCACAATGCCAGGAATGTACATGGTGGTCAGGCGGCGAAGGCTACAGCGAGCAGCACGGAGGAGATGCAGAATACAGGACAGGATATTCCGCCAGCGGGTCACCCTGCTGGGCCAAACCAGGGAGCAGATATATGCAAAGTACCGGCTGAATGGGGAAATGATAATCAAGCTAATACAGGACCTTGACCCCTGATGCAGCACCCAACAAGGCGGACCAATGCCGTGCCTACACATGTTCAGGTATTGTGTAGCCTGCACCTCCTGGCCTCTGGGAGCTTCCAGGGGATAGTAGCGGTTGCTGGGGGCATATCCCAGCCCACCATGTCACGCTGCCTCAGGAGTTTCGTTGACGCAATGCTTACCCAGCTACACCGACACATCACATTTCCCACCAGCCAACAGGATCTGGATTTGACAAAGCTACAATTCTACAATGTGGCCCATTTCCCATCTGTGATTGGATGCATAGACTGTACCCACATCGCCATCTGCCCACCAGCTGCGACGGAGTACATGTACCGCAATCGCAAGTCCTACCACTCCCTTAATATACAGATGGTCTGCAATGCCAAGACATTCATAACGGACATTGTGGCCCAGTACCCAGGGAGTACCCATGACGCATTCATATTCCGGCACAGCGGCCTCCACACATGACTGGCCAGGGGAGACTTTGGGGAAGGACACCTACTTGGTAAGTACACTTTGTCAACAATGTCACATTGCAATGAAGTAGCTGCGCAGCACAGGCACTCACCCTCTGCTCCTCTCATTAAGGTGACAGTGGCTACGCCCTCCGGGAATACCTCCTCACTCCTCACCCCATACCTCAACCCTGCAACACCACAGCAACGGCGGTACAATGTTGCTCACATACGGACAAGGAATTGTAGAGAACGGACTTTTGGGCTACTGAAGAGCCGGTTTCGCATACTGCACAAGACAGGTGGGGCCATGTATTACAGTCCTGAATTGTGCTGCCGCATTGTGGCTGTCTGCGCAATACTCCATAACATTGCCACCAAGCGCAGCATACCTGTTGACATCTCTGGCAGTGAGTCGGAAGGGGACGACCGGCCACCTGCACATGGGCGTCATGCACGCGGGGAGAACCCAGCTGAAGGCCACAGACGCCGCAACCACATCACTATGAACTGTTTCTAGTGAACCCTCTCCCCTCACCCAAAATATCACAATTGCATGCAAAAGTTAATAATGACACTACGCCAATGTGTGCTGCCAAATTAAATCTTATTGTTTGAATCAGAATAATGTTTCCAGTTGACATCCTTTCATTGCAAACAGTATTTCAGCATACTGCTGCGTCCAATACACAGGGCAGGCTTATGTTCAGCCTGTGCCTGTACAAGTACTATTCAGTCAGGTGCGCCTCCGGCGCGAAGCACCCAAGCGCCTCTCCGGCTCCTCCTCATCCACCGCACGTGTCCCTGCATTGGGCCTGGTGCTGCGTCTCAGTGCCCCTACGTGTGAGGCAGAGTGGCTGCTCACACTTGATGTCCCCTCACTGGCATCGTCACCCCCGACAGTGGCAGGTACAGCAGGGTGAAGTGCCATCACAGCAGTGGTCAGGCCCTCAAGTACCCTGGCAACATCCTCGCAGCATTGAATGAGCTGCTGCTGCTGCGCCAGGCACCGGCGCGATAGCTGCGAGGTGGCATTGCCAATCACATAGTTAGACCGGGTGTAAGCCGTCAGCCGGGTCAGTAGCTGACGGTGGCGGCGGCGGTCCATGTTGCGCTGTTTAATCATTGCAGCTGTGTTGGCCTCCATGGCTGCAGTCATGCGGGTCATCCCATCCCCCACACCTGCCATGGCTGCCGTCATGCGGTCCATCCGGTCCCCCACCCCTGCCACATTGCGGCCAATGTTATGCAGCTGCAGCTGTATGGCCCCTTGCCGGCGTGCCTGCAGCTGGTGAATCCGGAGCATGCGATGTTCGACACTCATGCTCGGCAGCCGCTGTCCATTCCCCCTCCTGGTGCTGGGAGCATTGGTCTGCAGGCGAGCCCTGCCACGCCTGCCCTCCTGGCCTGCCACAGTGGGTGGCCGCTGTGTCGCTGCTGTCGCGGGACCTGATGTTGTTGCGCCATCTGCTGGTGGTGTCAAGCTAGGCATTGCTGGTGCGGCAGAGGCTGGAGGCACAGTGGTAGTGGGCCGGGCTGCAGGTCTTGGTGCAGCGGCAGAGGCTGAAGGCACAGTGGTAGTGGGCCGGGCTGCAGGTCTTGGTGCAGCGGCAGAGGCTGGAGGCACAGTGGTAGTGGGCCGGGCTGCAGGTGTTGTTGCTGCGGCAGGGGCTGGAGGCACAGTGGTAGTGGGCCGGGCTGCAGGTGTTGTTCCTGCGGCAGACGCAGGTGGCTGTGTGTGTAACAGCACCTCCTCGTAATCCTGTGCATCCTCATCTATGTGCAGCCTCTCGCTGTCACTGCTGTCAGCGCCACCTGTGAGGGGAAGAGGACGTACATTAGTTGCATGTATCTGTCACACGTGCAGTTGCTACATGCATGCTGGGTGACATTCCCTGACTGCCTATAGCATTGCGTACTTTTGGCCCTGTCTGGCTGCATTGGGGTACTTGTACATTGTGGCCACACTACATGTCCCACAATGCTTTAGAGCATTAACTGATGTGCACCGATGGCATGACTTTGGAACATTATGGGAGGCTATAGGGTCATGGCCATTCATAGGGGACAGGGTCGCAGTCGCATGCCACTTACCTTGGCTCTCTTGGGTGGTGCGGGATGAGTCCATTTGGGTGACTCCAATACTCGCCTCTTCCTCCAGCGTGTCCTCAACGTGATCCTCCATGGGGGTGTTTGGAGGGACTGTGGGTCCTCCCCCTCCAGTGCCCAGGGACTCTCCCAGCCTCTCGGCGACCCTCTCCTTGGCACGACCTCGGAGGTCGTACCACCTTTTCTTCAGGTCATCCAGTGACCTGTCGGCCACACCCACAGAGTTCACTGCGGCCGCTATCCTGAGCCAGATCCTGCGCCTCTCCTGCTCGGGCACCCTCCTTGAGTCTTTCCCGAAAAGTTTGGAGTGGTTCTCCACCACCCCTTCAATTAGGTGCTCCAACTCTTGTTCCGAGAACTTGAGTTTCCTCTTGCGCCCGTGGTTGCTGGGCCCAGGTACTGCATCCTCAGCCATTGCTGCAGTGGTATTAGAGGTGGTAGTCCAACTTAGCAGGTGTCCTTGCAGGAGCTGTCTCTGTTGCTGCCTCGAGGTCTGCCTCACTGTGGTGAATGGGGGTGGGCCCTGGCTGCTTCCTGGTTGTGATGTCATCGCTGTGCTCCAAATGCGACTTCCCGTTTTCCCGATCTCGCGCTATTTGCGGTCCCGCTATTGACGATCTCGCTATTAGAGATATCGCTATTCCGACACGGATTTTGCAAGAAATAGCGTTTTTAATGCGATTTTCGATGATCGGACACGGTATTTGCGGCCGCGTGCGAATCGCTTTTTTTTCTCAAAATACATCATGAATACCGTCTTGCGTGTCCTTAATAGCGATTCGCTATGAATCGTTATTAGGGGCACGCAAAACATCCTGTTGATGAATAAGGCTGCAAGTCTTTAGTATTTTCCTCAAAAAAGTGCTCCTGCTCTTACCAGGAGTTTCTTTCTGTTTGTTAAGACATCTCTCTTCATGTAAATCTTCTTGGTGAGTTCTCTTCAAATACACACTTTTCTTTCGTGGCTTCGTCTGTTGGTAATTCGTTGGCATGATGCAGTACTTTTAGTATCGATAAACACAACCTATAATAAAAAATATATGTAACATTACAAAAAAAAAAAAAAAAATTCTATTATATTACTTACAAGAAGAGAGGGAGGAGTATGAGGACAAACCTCTGAGTATAAAAATAAGAGGACTTACAACAAAAGAAAAAGGAGTATGAAGGAAAATTTAATAAAAAATGAGAGTATAAATAGACAGTACAATATAACGGAATATTATAATAGAAACAGCCGCGGCCCGTGGAGGGAGTTGGAAGGGGGTAGGCAGGTGGGGCAGAGGAGGGGCAGGGTGAAGAGTGATAAACAACGGAATTTGGGGGCATATTACCAACAAGTAGCAATATTTATCGCTAAATAGGTTTAGCGACGATTTTTTTTATTGCTGCCTATCGCTGGATATGTTAGCGGAGAAAACATGCTATTAGCAACGTTTTTCTCCATTGTGGTAAAATATCCAGCGATAGCGGCGAAATGCGTGAATATCATTGAGAATACAGCGAAATTCACGCATTAGAGACGAAATGGTCTTAGGCATGTTATCCACTTGCCATTGGATAACATGGCTAAGAACTGGTCTGGGCAGGTGTTAGTATTTGGAGATATTCGTGGTTAGCGCGAATATTTCCAACTGTATGCCTTCCTTGCTAATAGGCAATAGCTAAGTTAGCGACTTAAACAGGTTGGGTACGGCCTCTTTGCACGTCATTAGCGATAAACATCACAGACATGCAAAGCGGGCCCCAAACTGCTCGCTATCGCGTAAAAGCTGTCGCTAAGATCAGTTAGCGACAGGTTGCAAAACGGGACTATAGAATTGTCGCTGCTTAGCGGCCAAAAATAGACGGTAAATCGATGATAATTGCCTAAGGCCCCCCTTGGTAATATGCCCCCTGGATCATTGCAGGTAAGTAAACAATTAAATTAATAAAATTAATTTCGGGACATATTATCAACAAAAGGCGATAGATTATTGTCGTTTTTATCGGCAGGAAAATGACGACAAAGCGAAGATAATGAGCTTGATAATATGTCCTTGAGAATTCTCATACCAGCCCAGATTAACACTAGAACTTGGGCTTCAATATCAATTTACAAGAAGCTATTATCAAGCCCATTTTTGCCATTTTATCGGCAGTTTACTGTCCATAAAACGTCGATAATTTTAACACTGGTTCTTAATAATATGCCCGTCAGTGCCATATTATCAGTAAAGGGCGATACATTATCGCCGCTTTTACCGGCAGGAAACTGGCACTAAAGCGGCGATAATGGTCTCGATAGTATATCCTTGTGAATTTCCATAGAAGCCCAGGTTAACACCATAACCTGGGTTTCTATGGGAATTCACAAGGATATATTATCATGAGCATTATCACTGCTTTACCGGCAGTTTCCTGTCGATAAAAGTGGCAATAATGTATCGTCCTTTATTGATAATATGGCCCTTAATCCCTTAATTTAAAAAAAAAAAAAATGTTGGTGTCCTCATTTGCCACTTCCTCGTTCCAAGAAGTATCCAACCACCACATGGTCCATTAGGGGAGGGACCACAAAGGATCCCAACCATCTCCCGGACAGAGGTATCGAATTGGTGGGAGGTACTTTCAGGAAGATCTTACTCCGTCAAGGCCTATTTCAGCCTGTTAGCCCTGGATTAATCATTGTCGTGGGCAGCAAACCCCCATCTGGACCATGGAGTGTAGGGGCATAATCATCGGACCCGGGGGCAAAAAAAAAAAAAGTATATCCTTGTGAATTTCCATAGAAGCCCAGGTTAACACCATAACCTGGGTTTCTATGGGAATTCACAAGGATATATTATCGAGAGCATTATCACTGCTTTACCGGCAGTTTCCTGTCGATAAAACTGGCAATAATGTACGTCCTTTATTGATAATATGGCCCTTAATCCCTTAATGTAAAGAGGCACCAAATGATATTAAAGAAAAAAACATAACAGCATGCATTATAGCAAAACACGTTTACTACTATAAAACGTTTAACAACGGACGAATATAGGAGCATATTATCAATGCAGGCGATAACATTATGAACACTTTATCGGCAGTTTCCTGACGATAATTGTATTGCCTAGTGTTGATAATATACCTTATAATTCGTTAATGTATAAAGATACACCGCACAGATGCACTCCCATACAACTTTTCAACTCACCCTTCAAATTGAATTCTAGATTAACAGGAATACCACTCACACAGTGGATATTCTTCTACAAAATCTCTGGAGTTCAGTGTTTGCAGCACAACCGTCAAATGGGACATTTTCCCTCTCATTTTACGTATACATACATATGAATAGCTAATTAAAATAGTGTTCACATTAATTCAAAAGAAAATACACATTTCGATTGGTTTAACATTCCAAAGCTTTTGAACTAATAGAACTTTCAACCCTTCCCCCTTCCACAATCTGCCAGTTACCATAGAAACACTTCAGGGAACACCTAACTCAGCACACAGGTAAAAAGTTCATCATACATTGTTGCAAATTAAAACAGCAAGTGTGCTTGACTGGAGAATATACCAGCTTATCTTATGTAACGTTATTTTCTTTCACTTTTTCTTAACCAATAAAAATATGGCTTTTAAAAAAGAGGATCATGGAACCTAGTTTTCTGTAAAATGTTGTGAAACAACCAATCATGTCTTTTCTTTTTTCAAAATTGCATGTTGTCCACCATTTTAGAAAAATCTTACTTTTGAAACTAGCATTTCATTTACAGACGCCATCAGAGTGCATCCTGACCTCTCTTCAAAATGCTTACAGTGTGGATTGTGGGACACAGCTATATTTTCTGGAGTCAAAGGTACGCACAACAGAAAAGAATTCACAAGGACCTAGGTTTACCAAATGTAGACATTAAATGGATTGGACAGAGAGGATTAAAGTTGCACCAATTGATGCCATTGGTGAAATCCTTTATGCATCTCCAACACACTGACCTCATAATTGTGCACTGTGGTGGCAATGACCTAGGTGCTTTGACTGGGGTAGCTCTGGAAAGGCTCATGAAGGTCACCTTTGCCCAATTGATGACACTGTTGCCGAAAACTGTCTTTGTGTATTCTAATATATGCCAAAGGCAGAGCTGGAAGCGGTCCAACCACTATTGTCCACAGTTTGAAAAGCTAGGAAACATGTGAATAAATCTGTTTCTGCCTTTCTCCGAGACTACCGAATGGGGTCCGTTTACAACAATAATATGCATTTCAATATGCATGGCATCTATAGGAGAGATGGTGTACATTTTACAGATGAGGGGAACAGAGTGTTCCTCATAAACTTAAGACTCTGCATTGGTACTTACTTGTAGGTACTTGTAGGTACTAAAATCTTGCAATAAACACAACGGCTCTTTCTAGAGCCACACAACACATAAACAAATACACTTCATAAATATCTAAAATTATTTTTAGTTTTCTTGGTTATGTACGCGTACGTGACGATTTTCAACATTACAGCTGTACGTCGTCCATACGTGGTTGGTACACGTACAATAAATCTACCACCCCCTGAGCAACACTATAGGTTGAGAATGTTTCTATCGTGCTCCCTTTCCTTATTTGTCATACACACACTCATCCACCCATACAGTCCTGCACACATGCTGTCTTCAAAACACATACAAACAGTGAGTCACTCATTCATGCATCTATGCGCTAAATAATATCCCCCACCGAACCATATAGACACTCAGACACTCATACTGATACTCAAAAAAACAACTAATAACCTATACAGACACTCATGTAGCTACTCACCAACCCATGCAGCCACTTATTCAAAAAATGTGTGAGACTGATACCGATATTTACATATTTAAACATTACTCACTAACCCATGTATTCACTAAGATACACTTAATCAGTCAGTTATACAATCAATTTTACAAAACAAAACATCCATTTAGACACTTATGTACCAATCTATTCTTCTATCGACCTTGAGATATACATATATAAAACATAATTAATTTTCATAAAAACACACATTCACTGGATGATGTCATCAGTGATGTCACCAGTGATGTCATTTGAGATGTCATCAGTGATGTCATGAGTGATGTCACTGACCATGTCATCAGTGATGTAGTATGTGACGTCATCAGCAGTGCATTGCGGGCGCGCGAGTTATAGTTAGCTGAACTAACTATAACGAGGGAATTTCAATGGTTTTGTATGAGAGAAATGTCCAGCTAACTATAACATGGGTGAAACCTATGGTTTTTTCAGTGAATATGTATATATATATATTCACTTAAAAATCATAGCTTTCAGGCCTTATATAGTTAGGAATTAGCATTTAAAAAACATTGAAATTGCTCCTATATAGTTAGGTGTACGAACTATATTTCGCGCACCCGCAATCCACTGCTGATAATGTCACATATTACATCATTCATGACATGGTCAGTGACATCACTGATGACATCACTGATGACATCTCAAATGACATCACTGATGACATCACTGATGACATCTCATTTGACATCACTCATGACATCATCCAGTGACTGTGTGTTTCTGTAAAGTTTAAATATGTTTTACATATTGAAGAATGAGTGGATGTATAAGTGTCTGGATGAAGGATTTAGTAGGTGCGTGACTAACTGTATGAGTGAGTGATTAAATGTGTCTTACTAAATGCATGGGTTAGTGACTAAACTAACTGAATGTGTGCATCAGTATGTCTGTTGTTGTGTAAGCTGCTGCATGTGTTGATCAGTAGCTATATGAGTTGCTATATGGGTTATTGATTGGTTGCCCAAGTATTTGAATGGGAGACTGAGTGTGTGTGTGGGTGGCTGGGAGGTGTGTGACTCTGTGCATAGATGTGTGAGCAGTTGATTCACTAGGTGTATGAGTTCAAGAGTGCATGTAGAAACAGCTATATGGGCGGTTGACTGTGTGCATGGGTGTGTTGGTGAGTGAATGGTTATCTCAGTGCTACATGTCCAAGTAAGTACATATGTAAAACACAGTGCATGTGAGAGTTGGCATATATAAATGACTATACATGAGAGCCAGTGAATGTGCGAGTGGCTGTATGGATCATTGTGTACTTGTATCAGTGATTGTATAAGAGAGTAAGTATGTGTTAGTATATGTTTGAATAAGTAAGGTGTTGTGTGTATAACTGTATAGTTGAGGAAATGGACTTGTGATTGATTCTTTGCATGACTGACTAGGTGTGTGAGTAACTCCATGGATGAGTGGCAGTGTGTGAGTGTCTGTATAGGTGTATGAGTGCATATGATAGTGTTGTATTGATGAGTGACTGTATGTATGAGTGATTCTATGGGTGAATGATTGAATGTGTGTGTAGACCTAGGAATCAGTGAGTGTGTATGTAGTAACTGGTATTGGTGTGTCAATGGTTTCAAGAATGGTAGTCTGTATTTAACACTGTGTTTATCAAAGGTTATATTAGAGTGTGAGGAGGTGCATCGTATTATCACATGAATGATATCATCAGTGATGTGATCAGTGATGTCAAATGAGATGTCATCAGTGATGTCATCAGTGATGTCATTTGAGATGTCATCAGTGATGTCATCAGTGATGTCACTGAGCATGTCATGAATGATGTAATATGTGACATCATCAGCAGTGGATTGCGGGTGCGCGAAATATAATTACTACAACTAACTATATAGGAGCAATTTCAATGGTTTTTTAAATGCTGATTCCTAACTATATAAGGCCTGAAACCTATGGTTTTTTCAGTGAATTTGCAAGGTTTTTAAAATGCTAATTCCTAACTATATAAGGCCTGAAACCTATGGTTTTTTAAGTCAATTTGCAAGGTTTTTTAAATGATAATTCCTAACTATATAAGGCCTGAAACCTATGGTTTTTTAAGTGAATTTGCAAGGTTTTTTAAATGCTAATTCCTAACTATATAAAGCCTGAAACCTATGTTTTTTTCAGTGAATTTGCAAGGTTTTTTAAATGCTAGTTCCTAACTATATCAGGCGTGAAACATTGGTTTTGTAAATGCTAATTCTATTAGCGGATAACGTTTATATATGTTATAATCCTTCTGGGACCACCTGAGCAGCCATCTTGTTTCTCAGGAGAAGTGAGGCACAAGAGAGCACAAAACAAGAGTATGGTGCGCGTACCCCGCGATTGTTTTGAATTTTTTTTTCTTTTTGCCCTTGGGGGTCCTTTTGGGACCCCCTGAGAAGGGCTAGAGGGTTGGGGGGTCTTTACCCTGCCCCCTTTTCGTGTTTTCCACTCTTGTTTTGGGCTCTCTTGTGCCTCAGTTCTCCTGAAAAACAAGATGGTAGCCAACACTTCCTGGTTTGGACAGTTTAGAATGTTGACGGTGCGCGTATGGTGAGCGCATATAGATATATAATTTGCTCAAATTCAATTTTCTCAGGAACTACTGGAGGGATTCTCATCAAACATACCAAAGGCACATCTGCATACCAGGCCCTACCATTTTGCCAAGTTTGGTGTAATTCCATTCAGCCGTTCGGGCTGTAGCCGTGTCTAAAGGTCCCTATGGAAATTAACATGGGGAAAACACGTTTTGGGACCCCCCTTTCGGCCCCCGCTTGACGAATCCCCCCGAAACTTTCAGGGAAGGAGCAGGGCGGAGCTGGCCAAAATTCTAGAAAATTACACGCGGATTCCTCAATTGGCGCTAAAGTTATTCCCAATAGAATGTTGAGCGCATATAGATATATAATTTGCTCAAATTCAATTTTCTCAACAACTACTGGAGGGATTTTCACCAAATATAGAAAAGGCACTACTGCATACCTGTCCCTACCATTGTGCCAAGTTTGGTGTAATTCCGTTCAGCCGTTCGGGCTGTAGCCGTGTCTAAAGGTCCCATAGAAAATGCCATTTTAAAAATTTCAAATTCAATTTTCTCAAAAACTACTGGAGGGATTTACACCAAACATACAAAAGGCACTGCTGCATACCAGTCCCTACCATTTTGCCAAATCTGGTGTAATTCCGTTCAGCCGTTCGAGCTGTAGCCGTGTCAGAATGTCCCTATGGAAATTCACATGGGGAAAACACATTTTGGGACCCCCCTTTTTTATCGGCCCCCGCTTGACAAATCCCCCCGAAACTTTCAGGGAAGGAGCGTAGCGGAGCGAGGCAAATTTAAGGAAAATTACAAACAGATCCCTCAATCGGCGCCAAAGTTATTCCCAATAGAATGTTCAGAATTTCCTATGGTAACTAGGTCCTAACTATATATACATACTGGCGACCGCCAGTAGGTAGTATATCAATATATATATATATATATATATATAAATATATTTTTGTTTTTTTACTTAAAACATTTTTGTGTCCTCATTTGTACTCAGCCGATATATATTTTAGAGTTCAAGTGAGAAAGCAGAGACAAGATGCACAGAGGAAGAAGCCCGAAGTCTTACGGCTTTAGGTTCGCCAGAGTGAGGGCTCCCGATCACTCCATTCGCTGAAGGCGTGTTCTTGACATTTTAGGCCCTTACCTGGCCTGGACCTTAATCCTCGTAGTCTATCTACCCTTACCTGGATTTACAATAATCATCCCATATATCCCAAATTCTTTTTTTTTTGTTTCGCCTATTGCCCTATCTAATTTAGCAACCCTGTGTATCTAATTAATCCATTCACACTCTAATGGAGGGACGGGCAAAATCCACTTAATGCACAATTCCCTACGTGCCAATAAAATAAAAGAAACAATAAAGTTTTATGCTTTTTCAAGATACTAGTTGTTATATCCTCGTCTGGGATTACCCTAAAAATTACCTGTGGGAGACTCACCTTGCCTTCAAACCCCATAATACTGGAGATGGTCTCACCTATTTTATCCCATAACGATAGAATAGCGGGATATCGCCAGAACATGTGTGCTTCGTCCGCATCCATTTCCCCACACTTTTGGCACTTCACTCTTTTGGACCAATTTTTGATAATCTTCTCAGGGTCCAATACGCTTTGTGAACAGTAAATACATGATTTTTTCTTAGTGGTGCAGCTTTAACACTTTGCCATAAAAGAGATAGAGATACGTGCCATAAGGTATCTCAATCATAGCTCGGCAGCTCTTTCCTCCAGATGGATCCGGGCCACTGCTGCGAGTCTTCATGAGATTGACTCAGCAGCCAATACCAATTTCCTTCTGTCCCACTGGAAAAGTAGCTGCCTTCCGTTCAAACCATCCATTTCCATTACCAGCTTTTTTGAGTGATTTAGCCCAGTTTACTAGTTGGAGGTATTTAAATTTAGAGACATCCCCCTTTGTTATATCCTGAAGTTTTTGCCATGAGATTAGTACAGCATCCTCCAACAACTTCCCCCACCTTTCTATTCCATTGTCTTTAATTACTTTGGCAAGAGAGTCTTGCAAGCAAATTGGAGTTTCCTGTGAGTTCCATATTGGGGCCAATGTACTGTAATAGGGAATGTGTAATAGTACTCCTATTTGATGCCACCCCCTACATGCTGCCAATAGGACTTTTAATTTCACTTTCTTGTAATATTTTGGGTCACCGAATTTAAACAAGAAAAACCTAGCTTGGGATTTAAAAACTGATGTTCAGGCCTGAAATAATGGTGAAAATACAGGTATGTCGCCCAATAGTTGCCTGAAGATTTTTAGATGGAATGCCCTCTGGAACTGCAAAACGTCTGGAGACGCTATCCCTCCGTTCTCTTTTCTAGCCCTGAGCATTTGCCAGGCTATCCAAGGACATTTTTTTGCCCATATGAAACTGGTGAAAAAGACTTTGCACCTTATTTATCCATTCCTTTTTAAACTCCAGAGGTATGAATTAAATAAAAAAGTATACTTTGGGAGAATGACCATCTTTAGAAAATTTGATTTCAGAAACATAGAGGGAGAGCGCCCATTTCTGTAATTGTTTCCTAACTTTCGCTGTTACTTTATCGAAATTGGCCTCTGCTATAAGCTCAATTTTCTGTACAACCTCTATGCCCAAATATCTAATGCTTTGCTTAATCTGCTCGCAGCTATAATGTGTGTTCCATTGCATAATTTCTGTTTTATCTTGATTCACTGCATAGCCTGATATTTCCCCAAAACTTTTTATGATATCCCAGATGGCTGTTATTGATTCTTGTAGATGACCTGTAAAAATCATTAAATCGTCTGCATAAAGGCTTATTTTCTTCTCCCATCCATTACATACAAAAGGAATTATTTCCTGACATTTCCTTAGCTTAATAGCTAGCGGCTCGATGTACATGTCAAAATGTAATGGGGAGAGGGGGCACCCTTGCCTGGTGCCTCTACCAATTTTAATTTGCAGTGACAGGGTTCCGTTTACCAAAACTCGTGCAACTGGGCTATTATATAAAGATTTAATAACTTGTGAAAAATGATCTCCTAGATTGAAACGTCGAATTATTTCTTGTAAAAACACCCAGTTAACCCTATCAAACGCTTTAGCTGTGTCGCAGGTCATAATTGTTAGGGGTTTGAGGTTTGCAGTGGGCAAATAAAATTGTTCCAATTAATTCCTGAGTTAAATCATGAAGGTGTCTGCCCTTAAGAAAGCCCATCTGGTCCCCGTGAGTCAAAAGACCGACCACCCTCTCCAATCTCTTTGTGATTAATTGTGTAAAGATTTTGTAGTCTGAGTTGAGTAGGGAGATCGGTCTATATGACTCACAGAGCCTTGGATCTTTGTTGGGTTTTAGTAGTACGATTATAGTTGCTGCTAGACATGATACAGGTAAGTCTTGTTTTAAAATGTAAATAGAGTTGAACAGTTCCAATAGAATGGGGGCCAATTCTTCCTTTAAAATGGAGTATATTTCATTTGGTAAAGCGTCGGTTCCAGCAGCTTTCCCTTTCTTTAAACTTTTAATACCTCTGTAAATTTCCTCAATCGTGAAGGGTGCTGATAAGTCATCCCTAAGTTCTTCACTAATACATGGGAGATCTATATCTTGAAAAAAGACTGCTATTCGTTCCGTATCTGGACTTAAATTCTCTGTATAGAGATCTTGAAAAAATTATAGGAATGCTTGTTTAATCCCTCCCTCTTCTGTTTCCCCTACCCCAGTTTCTGGACATTTAATTTCTTTAATAGCATGCCTAGCTAGGTCTGCCCTTGTTTTCCATGCTAAGAATTTGCCGCAGCCTTCCCCGTAATCATGGTTCGCAAATTTGCTCTCCTCCCATTTTTGTCTTATTCTGATCTCCAGGTAGTCAGCTAAATTAGCCTTAGTTTTTGTTAATTCAACTTTCTTAGTTGTGTTTTGAGAATCTTCTAATTTCCCCTGCGCTTGTTTAATTGCCTCTTCTAATACCTGAAGTTCTTTCTTTTCCTTTTTCTTATAGGATGTCCCAATACCAATTAATGTCTCGTGTTACCAGTAGCCTAGGAATCCTGTGCCTTGCTCCCAGTTTTTATCGACTTCAACAACGTTCACCTTGAAGGTTCTTCACATCAGGAAGACTTCTGTGTCATACTTCGTGCAACATTTATATCAATTTAAGTATTTTACACGCAATCAACTATACAAACTGGGAAGCGAGGCAGGACTTTCCACATGTTCAGATCAGAACATTTGTGAATGTCAAGAGTAGATACTCTTGGCAACATAAATACAGGAAACTGTCTGGTGAGGTTCATTCAGCTTATCCTGTGTTTTCCCTTCAAACATTATCAGATTAGAATTTATCCATGTGATTATTTTACAACGGAATTCGAGCAAGAACATAATAATTTTATGCCTTCATGCTGTGGCTTTACGAAATCAGGTTGCTGTTGACTAGCTCAATTGCGTGATACGTGGCTACTTCAGAAGAAGGCGCTGGTCGCCGAAACGCGCCTAGAGAACCAATTGTTATGCCACCTTTTTTAAAACTGTTTGTTATTATAAGAATTATTTGTTGTGCCATCATTTTTTTAAATTGTGATTTGTTATTACTTTTTATTGTACATTGATTGTGTTTTGTGTATTTTATGAATAATTTGATTATGTCTAAACTGATAGTTACTATGTATGTTTTATGAATTTCGTTTTTAGATAAGGTCAATAATATATTTTGAGTACAGACCTATTACCTCTTCTTTACATTTATTGATTTGTTTGGAAAGAATTCTTATTTCAAATGCCATGGTTGTTATTTCACACGCCAATACCAATTAATGTACCTCTGAGATATGCTTTAAACGCATCCCAAATTTTATCTAAAGGTGCAGACCCGAGAATAATACCAAAGAATTAATTTGTGGAATGTTTCAGTGCCCCTATTATTGTTAAGTCGGACAGTAAGGATCTATTCATTGTCCATCTCCTTTCTTCTACGTTATGTCTTATCTCTAAATATAGAGAAACTGCAGAGTGATCGGACAGGTGTTGCGATACCTTGCTTATTTGTTGACTGATCAAAGTCGAAACTAAAAAAAAGTTTATTCTTGATCTATGGCCATGTTTTTTATTTTGAAAGGTATATCTCACTGCAGCTTTTCGAGGTTTAACACCCTTTATAGTCCAAATATCTATCAAGCCTAAGTCTTGCATTAGTTGCTTTACTACTGCCCTCATTTTTGGAACTGCCCCTGCTGACCTCTTAGATGTAGAGTCCTGAATTGGGTCCAAAGGAATATTAAAATCTCCCCCCATAACAAGAGGAACATTCACCTCAAGTAAATGTAAAAATAATGTTTTAAGGGGTGCTGTATCGTCTATATTAGGACCATAGTAACCCACTAAGGCTATCCAAAAACCCTGTACTTTTACCTTTACTATAACCCACCTCCCTAATGGGTCAACCAGTGTTTCTCCTCATAAACTGTGACAAGATTTTTTAATCAGTATTGCTACCCCTTTCATTGTAACCGATTGAGAGGTATATATACAGTGGTCTAGCCAAGGCTGGTATTTTATTATTTCTGGCCATTCCTCTTTTGCCAGATGTGATAGATGTGATTCCTGAATAAAAATAATATCTGAATCACAAAGCCTCAGGTATTCTAAAATCATTTGTCTTCTAGCTAAGACCCTTAAACCATTGACATTCCATGTCATTATCTTCAGGCCACTAAATTTAGTTTGTACCGACATTCCCTAAAATAAAACAAACTACACTTTCCTTGGTAGCTTAAAAAAAACCTAACCTATGGCTGTAACAATTGAGGACTCTTTTTTTGTTTTTTTCCCAAATGCTCCTGCACCCTTTGTGATTGCAATTGTGCATTTTTTTATAACATTTTATTTTGCTATCTGTGCCCCACCTCACCCTCCCTGGGGAACCCTCCCATTCTTCTTGAGGTATAATGTTACACCTCTTTTTGAGCTTTTCTTTGTCTCAACGGGCTTCTATAAAAAAATTCCTTACTAATGTGGCTATCCTTTGATTCCGTCTATAAAGACTCTTACTTCGTTGGGGTCTCGAAAATTGTGCATTTTATTATTTAGCATCACTCTCAGAGATGCGGGAAATCTAATTGTTGATGTTGCACCTAGATCCTTTAACTCAGAGATGGATTTACCAAGTTCCCATTGGCGATCATGTGTGGTACGTGATAAATCCGACCTGATACGGTATGACCAGTCATTTTTTTATATTAACCTGCTTTCAGTGCCCCTGAGAGTATCCTTTCCTTCAACGTATATGTTCTGAAATTTACCAAAATCCTTCTAGCTGACTTTCTGCCTGTACGAGCAACGAAGGGGTCACGGTGGACTCTCTGTATATCTTCTTCTACTGAGGCTTGATCGAGGTCACTATTCTGCTCTAAAATAAGCGAAACTATAAAAGCTTTGATGTCGCCCCCTTCTGCCCCTTCGGGAACATTTAAGATTCTGATATTGTTGCGTCTCGCTTTTTTAATTTAGTGATTCACATCTGATTAGAGATTACCTTTGCTGCAAGTTGACCATATGCTTGCTCCATAGCCCGACCCTTTCTACTAGGACGTTGATCTTATCTTCCATTGACTCGCATTGCCCTTGGATTTTTTGTATTTTTTTCTCAGAAACGACGAACCGTTGTTTGATCTCGGCGAACATGGTTAACATTAGTTTCCCCAAATCATGGGGTGATTCCTGTGTCACCTTTGGACCTAGCCCAGCGCCTCGATCCAGGAGGCTGGGGGGGGCTCTAGAGTGGAAGGCAGGCTTTGTTCACTCTGAGCACTTTGGGGAAACTTTGTAGCAGAACCACCCGTGTCTAACATAGCAGTGCTTTCCAGGCCTGCTAGTAGCTCAAAACTGTAGCTTGTCAGAATTTGGGCAATTATGTCCTCTTGAGGTTCAGCTTTTACAGCTAAATTCATTTTCTCACTTGAATCTGGCGTTAATGATGAGAGACTTGTGCTTTGTATATGTGTTGCAAAACTATTTATATAGTCAGATGATGAATCCAGGGATTGCACTTTAAAATATGACCGTAAAGAGGGCATAATTTTCACCTTTTTAATTTTCCCTTTAGCTCTCGTCTTCTCTTTATTTTTCGTGTTCCCTGTTATTATTTTTCTTATGCAACCTTCTACTTTAGGTACAGGAGAAGATAACTTCTCCCCGTTAGACTCTTTTGATTCTTTGGGTGAGATCACTTGAACCTCTGGTTTTACCCTCACCCCTATCACACTGACAACCAACTCTTCTGCACCCCAAACTCCTCTGCTCCTTAGAGTATATCTATTGACTGCTGAGTCTTTTAAAGCCCTATTTTTTATTTTCTCCTGCCCTGTGTTCTGTCCAGCTAGCGCTTCCTCTTCTTTGTTCTCCTATTTTTTTTTGCCACTTCTCCCTTTTTTCCTAATATCTTGCCTAATACACCAGCCCCCTTTCCTTCCTCACCCTCCTTTACACCTTTTACATCTTTTTGAACTCCCCTCTTCTGTCTCCTTACCAGGGTCATGAAAGACTGTGTCCTTCCTGCATAATCATATCCTCTATTTGCTTCACACTCGCCTGCTTCAAACTTGTGAAACTGGGAAGGATCCAGGTGCGGTGAATACGCTGTTTCTGCCCCCTCACGGAGAGCAGAATGCATCGACCAAGGCTCTCTGCTGGCGTCCTTGTTTGAACCCCCCGCGGGAGAAACGGGACAGGAGCCTGACTCTTGCCGCTGCGGTGTGGCTCCTCCTGAGCCGTACAGCTGCTTCCCACCAAACGCTCTCCAGCGCCGTTGCTCCATCACCGCCTGCAATGAAACCGGCCGCTTGTTTTTGATCGCGGTCGATTGCGGTGGTACGCGGGGCATTTGAGATGTTGAATTATTAGAGAAAATCCCCGCCGAAACACCCCCTCAGAGGCTTGGAAACCCTCAGCTTACTCTCTCAACCACCGCAGACCGCAGACCCTACTATTGAGCCACAACACGTAACATGCCCATCCGACAGAGGAAAAAGCTCCCGACCGCTTCTACTCAGCGGCCGCCATATTCCCTCATAACTCAGAATTTAGCATTATATAAAATAATGATACAGTGCAACCAAACTCGAACTAGGCCTAACACAGAACACTAGTGATAAAAAAAATACAAACTACGAATAAACTGTTCGCTAAAAACTAGAAAGCAACTCTATAACTAATATTTACCAGTACTCCCTACATCTCCAGTTTCAACAGAACCCTATAGCACACCTTACAAAAGGTGGAAAAACCATAGTACCAAAGCACAGGCAAAGCAGTAAAAAAGGACAGTTTCAACTTCTTTCAATAATTCGTATTCACATTGCTGTTGATTCTGAATTGAAGACAAGAGCCAGATAGTTGTGGACTGTAAACGTGTATTAGAACCAGGAAAAATAGCTGACAAATGTTTTGTCCCAAGGTGACTTCTTCAAGGCTAGATTTGCGGTTGATTGGTCAAGGTTATGAAAGATGGTTATATTGCAAAATGTTCCATGTTCTTAATATTCTGATTGGGTTGAATGTGTTCAAATCAGTCATACTTCAATTTTAGATCGGTGGTCTACTGTTCTGTAACTGACCATAAGACTCTGGAAGAACAAAGTTTGCCGTCTATAAAGTTGTCCACTTCCAAGCTGTCCAAGCACAGAGAACCCTGAAAAAAAATGACAGATATTATTTGTAAATTATATATTCAATACACCATGAATTATTATAAAACGTCTTTAACACATAATCATTTTTGATGACATGCATGAATTTGTATGGCTGGGTGCTGTGCCTGGCACCACGCAACTTCCCCATAGTGCAGCACGGCACAAAGCGGAATATATATATACATTTATATATATATCTATTTATACATTCATAGAAAAAATCAAAGATTACAGGGACGTTATAGTTAGGCTTACATTTCACTCGTACAAAACCAGAGAAATTCAGCAGTTTTCGTTTCCTGAGCTAACTAGTCAATCTGTTGTAGATGCATGAGTGCCTTTGTGCATTTATATATAAGTACGTGACTGTCTGACTGGATCGGTGAGTGTTTTGTTTGTGTGTGTGGTGAGTGGGTGAGTAAGTGGGTGCATAAGAGTCTGAGTGGGTCTGTGAGTGAGTGAGTGCATTAGTCTCTCGGAGGCTTTATGACTGGGAACGTGATTTTCTGAGTGGTTCTGTGAGTCAGTGCATGGGTCCCTGAGTGGGACTGCGAGGGGGTGTGTGAGTCTCACAGTGTGTGAGTAATTATTATTTAAAATTTTATATAGCGCGCAGTTACCCTAGGGCATCCCAGCGCTTATCAGGACAACAGAAATAAAAACGGTAACTCAACTACAATCAAACAGGGAACAGATGAGTTTTCAGACATTTGCGAAACCGCAAAGTACAGGTCTCAGCGCGCAGATTAAAAGGTAGGGAATTCCACAGGCTCGCTGTATGCACCGAGAATCTTCTCCCGCCCGTGCGTGCCTTCTTTACTCTCGGGACTAGGAGAAGGTGTTTATGGTCAGAGCGCAGCGTTCTGTTCGCTTTGTAAGGCACCACTAAATTTCTCAAAATGGGGGGTCCAGTCCCCTGGAGAATTTTATGGGCAGTGCAGAGAGCTTTAAATTTTACTCTTTCCCGAACTGGGAGCCAGTGCAATGCCTTTAGGGCATGTCTAGCTGACTCATTTCTGGGGATACCCATGAGCAGTCTGGCCGCAGCATTTTGAACCTGCTGGAGTTTGTTGAGGGTGGATTCAGGGGCACCCAAAAAGATGGCATTACTGTAGTCAAGTCGCGACGTTATCAGCCCCTGAATCAACAACTTCCTAGATGGCAAAGGAAGAAGGGGAAAGATCTTCCGGGCTGAACGTAACAGGGCGAAGCAAACTCCTGCAGTTTTTTTAGCTTCGGTCCTGAACGAAAGATCTTGTTCCAGCCAGACCTCCAAGCTCTTAATCTCCTCTTTCGCTCTAGGGAGATCGCCCATGCAACTAGGCCAGCTGGTCAAGGGAGGTGAGGGGACTTTATTCCCTAGCAGCATTAACTCTGTCTTAGAGCCATTCAGCTTAAGAGCTGACTCATCCATCCAGGCATGGATATCCGACAGGCATGAGTGCAGCAGATCAGGGTTCTCTTCCAGTTGTGATAAGGCGACCACTTTCACAACTCATATGTCTCTGAGTGGTTGTGTGAGTGATTGTGTGGGTGTATGAGTGTCTGAGTGGGTCTGTAGGTATATGAGAGTCCCAATGGGTCTGTGAGTGAGAGCATAAGTCTCTGAGTGGGTGAGTGAATGGGTGCATGCATGAGTGTCGGAGTGGGCCTGTGACTGCAGGGAAAGTATCTGGCTAGGTCTGTGAGTAGATGCATGAGTCTTTGAGGGTGTGAGTGACTGGGTACATGTATATATGAGTGAATCTGTGAGTGGGTGTGTAAGTCTCTGAGTATATGAGTGAGTGACTGAGTGCATAAGTCTCTAAGAGATTTTGTGTCTAAGTGTGTGAGTGACTGTATGGGTGTATGAGTGGGTGTACGAGTGTAAGAGTGGATCTGTGACTGGGTGTATGAGAGTCTCAGTGGGTCTGTTAGTATATACATGAGTGGGTCTCTAAGTGGATGCATGAGTCTCTGAGACAGTCGGTACATGGGTGCGTGTCTCTCCGAGTGAGTCTGTAAGTGAGTGCATGGGTATCTGAGTGGGTCTTTGAGTGGGTGCATGAGTGCCCAGGTGGTTCTTTGAGTGGGTGTAGGAGTTTCTAAGTGGGTATGATACTGTGCGCATAAGTCTATGAGTTGGTCTCTAAGTAGATGTGTGAGTCTCTAAGTGGGTCTGTACATGGGTGCATGAGTGCCCAGGTGGGTCTTTGAGTGGGTGTAAGAGTCTCTAAGTGGGTATGATATTGTGCGCATACGTCTATGAGTCGGTCTCTAAGTAGATGTGTGAGTCTCTGAGTGGGTCTGTACATGGGTGCAGTGGGTGCAGGAGTACCTGAGTCAGAATGTGAGTGGGTGCATGAGTATCTGAGTGGGTATGTGACTGGATGTATGAGTGTGTGAGTAGGTATGTGAATGGGTGTATAAGTGTCTGTATAAGTGTCTGAGTGAGTTTGTGAGTGTGTACATAAGTCTGTGAGAGTGACTGGTGAGTGTGTACAAATATATATATTTTTAATATATCCACCAATATTGGCGATAATGACACAATATTCGGGATGTCTCCACAATGCTACATAGGGGGTGGTGGCTATCGCGCCGTTGTCACAAATATCATGCGCGATAAAACAAAAACTGGACACATAACGTGTGTCACTAATACCCCCATTTCTCAAACATGGGATCAAAGTTAAGGCCGGACAGAGAGCTTCGCTCCACCCGCAGAGTGTGCAGAGTTTTGCCTACTCCGTACTACACGAAGTAGGCGGAGTAAGCAAAACTCCACACACTCCATGGCAGAGTGGAGTTGGCCAGCCCCACACCCACCCGCCCTATTAACAAGTATTTAAACGTTTTAAAAAACCTTTTGAAATTAATAAAAACGCCTTACCTTACATGCGGCATCCCCCGGCTGCCCTCTTCCTCGATCGTGACTTCACTTGTGACAACTGCGCATGCATAGTTGTCACAAGTGATTAACTGCACACACTAACCCCAGGGTTAATCTGAGTACCTCCACCATGACCCCTTATGTTAGCATTCACGGAATATTTCAGCCCTGGGTACTGTTCCAGATTGATAAAATGTCGGTCACAACTTTCTGTCCTGGTTGCGTCCAGCCAATAAGAGCATTCCCACTGGTGTGCGCATTCACAAATTACTGTGATGTTGCAACGAAATATACGCAACCATCACAATATCGCCATTAAATATTTGCGGGCAGAGATATCACCTTATTGTTCAGAGTTAAATTCTCAAAAACTACAGAATGGATTTAGACCAAATAACAAAAAGCACAATCTGCATAACAACATTACCTTTCTGCCAAATTTGGTCTAATTCCATCCAGCAGTTCAGGCTGTAGGTTCAACAATGCATTCCTATGGGAATTACCATTACAAATGCATACTTATTTCTCTCCCCTATTTGACACACAGAACCTACTTTGTCACTGTTTTGGGAACATTATATGAAAATGTCACTCACACATGCATTCACTCATCAATACAGCACTATCATATGTACTTTTATACCTATACAGGCACTCACAAACTGCCACTCACCCATAGAGTTACTCACACACATAGTCAGTCATGCAAAGAATAAATCACACTCCCATTTACTCACCTACACAGTTATACACATACCACTTTATTTATTCATATAGATACTAACACATACTTACTCTCTTATACAATCACTGACACAAGCACATACTCATCCATACAGCTACTCTCACAATCACTCACTCTCACATATAGTAATTTATATACTCCAACACTCACATATACTGCCTTTCACATATGTAGTTACTCACAAATGTACCACTGAGACATCAATTTACTCCCCAACACACCTATACACACACTCACCTATCCATACAGCCCTTCACAGATGCACTGTTGAACCCATACACCCAGTGAATCACCCTCTCATACATCTATGCACGGAGTCACACCCCCACCCACCCACACAGCCACTCAGGCACCCATACAGATACACAGACAACAAATGAATAACCCATATAACCAGTCAAGTAGCTACTCACTAACCCATGCAGACGATTACATACCAACTGACAGACTGAAACAGACATTCACACAGTTTAGTCACTGACCTATGCATTCAGTAAGACACGTTTAATCACTCACTTATACAGTCAGTCAGGCACCTACAAAATCATCCCTACAGACACTCATACACCCACTCATTCTTCAATACACCTTGGCATGCATATATATAAAAAAACTATACAGAAACACACAGTCAGTAGATGATGTAATCAGTGATGTCATTTGAGATGTCATCAGTGATGGCACTGATCATGACATCAGTGATGTAATATGTGACGTCATCAACAGTGCATTGCAAGGGCGCGAGTTATAGTTAGCTCAACTAACTATAATGGCCCTGAAACCTGTGTTTTTTTCAGTGAATTTCTTTCTTTTTTAAATGCTTATTTCTTACTATAACGTCTCTGAAACCTATGGTTTTTTAGTGAATTTCAAAGGTTTTTTAAATGCTTATTTCTAATTATAACGTCACTGAAACCTATGTTTTTTTCAGTGAATTGCAAAGGTTTTTTAAATGCTAATTCCTCACTATAATGTCCCACAAATACTTTTTCTAAATTTTTAAGCTTTTCTAAAAAATATTCTGATGTTTTAAATATGCATTTACATTTATTTTTTTTAAAGTGAGATGCGCGTACTGATCGTGTACCGGTCACGGTGGGTGCGTGAATCCAAGAAATCATGCACGATGCGCGTACGGTATGCGAAGGGTGCGCAGATCTCATTTTTAAATAATTTTAAATGCATGATATATAATATAAATGCCTTCAATCAATCGTATATGCTTTATTGTATGAGTTATAAAAGTAATATTTACTTAAATATTATGGATGTTAAACGTTTTATAATAAAGTTACAGGAGCTGTGACAGTCTTGCGTAAAGTCACATACCTATTTCCAGGGTTGCGTCAAGTGTTTTTGCTTGAAAAGTATATGTATATAACTTTATTATATATATTATACCAAGAGATTAATATAAACAATTGTAAATATTGTATATTTGTAATTTGAATGAAGATATATTTATGTTAAATATATTTTTCGTGAATCGCGTCTGGTGTGCGCTGGTTGTGCGTCAGGCGCGCAAATCCAATGTGACTTCAAAAGAAAGCATTTCATTGGTTAAGAAGCTTTTAATTCTAGAACTTGCAGGACCCCACTCAAATTTTTCATTCTTCCAAGAACATCTTCAGAGATACAGCTCTTGTGTTTTCTGCTCTTCTTTTTTGCATTTTTTTGGTGTTTTTTTACTTCACTAAAAAATGGCTTCTTCAATTCCACCTCAACAGCTTCCTGGGGAAGAAGAAGAATATTTGGAAGAACCAGTGAAGCAGAGATACGAGAGAATCGTATGGACTTTTTTTTCAATACCTGCAGGTGAAAAGAAGGTCAACGCATGCAAGGTGACGTGCACCATCTGCAAAAAGGTCACGTGGATCTGAGAAAAAATACTTGTGTGGCACCATCTATTCTGAAACACCTGCAGACAATGCGTCCACGTCGTCTCGCATGAGAGCAATATCGTCGGGAGCTTCAAAAAAAATCTTCACAAGACGACCAAGTTGCAGGGCCTAGCACCTCGACAGGTTCTTCAACAACAAATCAAAGAACCCAAATCATACCTGTGTTTGCTGGACTTGAGCAGCAGTACATTAAACCCAAAAAGTTCTTTGTTAGGGAAAGCAATCATGCTATTGTGGTTGCTGCAAAAAACAACTGTTGTTAATTTTCATTTTTGGGGGATTTTGCAATGACTTCTTGAATGCAAGGCTAGTGCTTGGGTGACTGAAGGAGTGCATGTGTAATGCCTGTGTGATTGCATGAGCACAGGGGTAATGCCTGAGGGCATGCATGAGTACATAGGTAGTATTTGACAGAATGGGTGAGTGCACGGGTAGTGCCTGTGTGATTGCATGAGTGCATAGCTACTGCCTGGGTGATTGGAGGAGTGCATGTGCATTGCCCGAGTAAACACAAGAATGCAAGGGTAGTGCCTGAGTACATGGATGAGTATATGGGTAGCGCCCGGGTGATTGCGTGAGTGCAGAGATGGTGCCTGAGTGCATGGATAAGTACATGGATAGTGTGTGAGTGATTGCCTGAATGCATCGGTAGTACCCTGGGTGATTGTACCAGTACATGGTTAGTGCCTGGATAAATTGGATGAGTTTGAGAATAGCTTCTGAGTGCACATATGAGTGCATGGGGCTTTAAACGGTATTTCACATTATCATGCTTTTTATTACTCTTTTTACTAATGTAGATACAAAACTCAGTGGAAATATTTTACAGTAGTTTTGTTGTAAACTGAATTTAAAATCTTTTCAAACTTCACCATTACCTTCTGTAAAAAAGAACAACTGTTATTGAATATAATATTATACTTTTAAGAACACAACATAATTTTAGAATTACAAACCATTTTCAGTTTTCCTTTTTTTCTGTTCTCAGATTCTACTGAATTTTACCATACACTGTGATTTCAATGTAGTATCATCATACAACAGCAGGGAAAAAAACAATCAATGATATTGTAGAAATTTGCATTATTTAGAACATGTGTAACTATGTGCTCACCTATCTACAGTTTCTTAATTACATTCTCCAACTACATTGTCTTTTATTTCTCTCAAGTACATATTGTAAAATGTACACTCTCATTTACATTTCGTATAATATAGACAACAAATATATAAACTACATGTTTCTAAACACAGTTTTCCAAATGCAATATGAATTAGCACAAACAATAATCCATACACGAATTGTTCACATCTTCCCAATAGGCCGAATAATGTTTCCAAAACTTTTGCACTGAAAATATCCAAAATAAACTTGTTAATTCGTGTTGACATCTTCCCAATAGGCCAAATGATGTTTTAAAAAACTTTGGCATCAAAAGTATCAAATATGAATTTGGCAATTTGTAAGGCAACCTACATATGAAATCCAAATGGACATCATTGCAATGTGTCCATCCTTTATTGCACGTTAAATACTCAAGGGGATATTCTCAAGAACGGGCGATAATTATCGCCAACCCAGGTTAACACAATTTTACATAACGCCGTCTATCGCGGAAAACTAACACCGTGTTAACAGCGTACTCTCAACACGCCGGCAACAGGTGATAGTCTCCCGGTAATGCGTCTAATGTCCACATTAAATTACTGGGATTCAGATAAAAAACGAAGCGCTTACGTGAAAAAAGTGTCGATGGACCCTACAGCGTTAAAAACATCAGCGATAAGCAGCGCCAGGCTTGCACTTCCCACGTCAGGCGGGAAAAATCACCATGAAAGCTGCAAAAGAAAAAAAGAAACCAAACTACTGGGATGCACCATGGAGGAAGCTCGGGCAACTACAGAGGCCAACCAGAACCCCACAAACCCCCCGAAGGACCAGCCAGGGACCTCAGGGAAGGAGAAGGGCAAGGAGAAGCAGAAGAGGAACCCGTGATCCAGTCCACAGACAATTACGAGATGTCCACCGGGTGGCGTGTGACATAGCCACCTCATCGCCGGAGTAAAGTTGGCCATTGAGGGTGGTCGGCCACGTGTGTGTAGGCCTATGGTCAAAATATGGCGGACACAGAGACACACCTAGAAGGTCCACTGCCTTGTTCTGCGCTGCCTCGGTGGTACTCCGGGGGGGATGGTGGTCCTGGAGGTGGTGGCGGTGGGTGTTGTGGCTCTCTTGTTTCTCCACGCAGCATGATTAGTAGCTCCATGGCATCTGGGCTGGGCTCTCTTTCTATTGCAGGTTTTCGTCCTACTTAAGACCAGAAAAAAGCGGGTCTTAAGTCCCTGCTGCAAACGTGCTTATCGGACCGCATCGCCGATCTGGCTGGTCGTTGAGAATATCGCGAAGTGGTGTTATTGTGAGTTTTTGGACGGAAATGCCTACTCCCCATATGATTAGCGTTAGTTGTCGCTGTCAGCCTTGTCGATGTTTTAACGGCAGCTATCGCAGGTAAACTGACGATGTCGGCTGTTAGCACAGGCTTGTGAATAGGGCGATAAATCTATCGCCATTTTCAAGGCAGAAAAGTGCCGCTAAATCGGCAATGTGTTCTTGAGAATATGCCCCATAGTATAGTGTCCAGATGTTGTAGTAGGTCCATCATGAAAAATAATCGCCACTGCTTTAAAAGTTCTTCCTGAAATTGATACTTGACTTCCCACAAAATTTGTAATTTTGGTTTCCAATTTACTTCCATTTGCTCTACAACGTTGTAGCATTAAAATGACATATTTTCCAAATCTTTCTATGTATAATCTTGACAAAATTTCTGGCTTACAATTAGAACATTTCATATCTTGATTAAATGTTTTACTAATTTGTTAAAAGATACTGATTTGCACTCTGGTATCATCAAGTATATGAATCGTTCAGTTTCTATTTCAGTGGTAGAAGAAAATGAACACTCTTCACATTTGTGATCCCATCTGTAACTTAGTCCAAATACATTTTCAATTTATATTCCTTCATCTTCCAATACACCAAGCATAAGGATTACATTTCAAAGCAGCAGTACATTTATCCAAAAGATGCTAAATACCAGAAGCAGTATGGATTTTACTTCTGTCAGTTACCAACTTTTGAAAAATATAATGCAGTAAAGAACGGAATCTTTTTTCTTGAATTTCCATAATTTCATGATGAAGATCTTCTAGATAAAATACAACATTCACTATTACATTATCATAGCAGTTGATACCTGAACTATTTTCTAACTGGTATCCTACAATATCATCTTTTTTCTCGAATTTCTGTAATTTCGTGATGAAGATCTTCTAGATAAAACACAACATTCACAATTACATTAGCATAGCAGTTGATACCTGAACTATTTTCTAACTGGTATTCTACAATATCATCAACAGTGTCCATTTTCTTTTTCTTTGCACCTTCATGATTCTCTTCAATTGTTTTCTTTTTTTGAATCTCAGTAGAATGTGTGTGATATTTCTGTTTTGGACACACTATACATTTCTCATATACGGGATATTCACCTAAGTTAGGAACATAAAGTCTTCTTAACCGATTGTACTGTCTTACACAATTTGCATCAGCAGTAATCTTTTTCTTATCAAAATCAATCAAATACAAACCAGATAATGTTTTTACTCAAGACAATGCAACGTATGCGATGCCCTCTTCAAACCTCGTACTTCCTATATTTTCCAAAGCACTCTCTACACTTAAACCTTGAGATTTATGAATGGTTACTGCATATGCTAAAGAAAGAGGAAAATGTTTTCTACAAACATACAAGTCTTTTACAAGCAAAAAACGAACAGCACAACATCCAATCTGTTTTACCTCTTCAATCCGATCAAATTTAATCTTCAAAAATACAATTCTATCTCTGTTATGAAAATGTACAAAATCAACAACTTTTCCCATTGCTCCATTTACTAAACCTTCTTCTACATTCAAATTACGCCATAAAATTACCCGATAGTTTACACAAACATATAAAGTATTTTCTAAACCTGCAGTCTTAGATACAGACTTTTTCATAGAATCCAATTTTGGCTGTAATTTCTCTGAGAGAAGAATAGTAACTCCTACGTATTCCATTTTATCAATAACTTCCATTTTCACTATTGGTTGTTTTTCCAATTTCAAAAGTTCTTGATTGAATGTGGAACACTCTTGCAGTGTAGGCATTAGGCAAACTATAGACTTCTTTTCTCCAATTTGTTAGTACATTATTTCAGGTGTTATTTTTTTTTCTGTAAACACGTTCCTTAGGAGCCGACTTTGTAAAGCTTGTTTACCATGTTTTGTCAAAACACCAATTCTTAAATCTTTAAAAATATTTCCATATTCCTCATCACTTGCTTGTTGCCTATTCCTAATAAGTACTTTATATTAAAAATGTAACCAAATATTCACATTTCCAATACTTCCCAAAGATTTCCTAGTGTCTTCATGGACAAGTGTTTAAAAAATATCGCCGAATACAATTACATGTTTTCTTCCAAACAGAACATCATAATCTGTTTTTAAAATCTGTTGCATTCTTAAATGTACAAAGGCAAGCATTAAGTTTGAGACCGTGCTCACCTCATCAATGATTAGAAGTTTCATTTTCTTCAGTACTCTTGAAACTTCATAACAAGCTTCACCAGATAGCTTCTGATATTCTAATTTATTTTCATGTTTAACTGGTAGCATGAGTAATTGATGTAAAGTAATCCCTTTAATGTTGTGTGCCGCGAAAACAGTTGGAGCTGTTACAACACAAGATAAATGTGATTCAGTAGTTTTGTGTAGATAACTGGTCAAAACGTTAATTAAGAAATATTTTCCTGTTCCAGCTTGACCACTGATGTACATTTGTATAGGTTTAACTGATGTGCATTGGCATTCTTTTTTTTCATGCAGCAAACCATGCTGTATCTATTGTGTTCCTTGCTGAAATAATTCTTTTTGTTCAATATTTAGCTCTTCTTTCAAGTTTTCCAACACAATAATATCTGTGTTTGCTCTGTATTTAATTTGTAGCCTGAAACTATGCTGAATTGTTCTGCTATATTCCGAATTATTTCCGTAGTATGTAAAAATTGAGGAGAGTATATTGCCACATTGTCGGCATCTGCAGATATGTTTAACTGTAGCACATTCAAAATCATGGGTTGAAGTGTTTGGATATTGATTATTCTTTACACGTCATTAGCCGCAAATGTTCTGGTTAGGCCATACATAAAGGTATTTCCCTGCCATGCCAGATAAAGTCATATGTTATAAGGAGTCTTAATGCTGACTGTGAATACAACTAGGTTTTCAAAGAGCAGTCACTGATAATACAAAAAATTCAAAATAATTGTGCAAATCCAAAGTGCTGCAAGGCAAAGATAGTCCAGGTGACAGAAAGTGCTACTTGACATTTAGAAAATAAGAAATAATTAACTTACCAATTCATTAATAGAGTCATTGGACCGCTGCACTCAGTGAAGTGGCTCAAGGAGACACACCCAAGGTTGTGCGTACAGAGCCGCCAATACCCGTAGAGGCCAGCTACCAAAACTGCTGATGGGCTCAGAACAAATTCACAGGTCTTTGAAGAAAGAATAGCAGAGACTAGTGAACTGTTTCTGGAGGCAGTGAAGAAAGCTATCATTATAGATAATCCAGAGGCCAGCAAGTCACAAGGTCTCACAGAAGAGTCACATAAACAAAAACACAGTGACCCCCCAGCAGTATCATTAAGTTCAGCACAGGTCTACAATGCTGTCATAAGGAAGATACCAAGAACTGATGAAGGAATCACATACTGTCAGATTACAGAAACTTTAAATCTCAAGAATTATAGAAAGTTGGGAAAATCATCAATGGATTTGTGGAGAGACTTGACACACTCATCAAACACTGTAAGTACAATTAATGTAATGATGAAGAAGCTATACATCATAGAGTTATTGATGGATGCTTGTCAGATTCATTAAGAGAATGAATGCAGAGAGAAACTCTTAGTCTGGAGTAAGTGTTAATGGCTGCCAGAGCTGAAGAGCTGAATGAATCAATCATGAGTGTGAAAATTAGGCCAAAACCAAAGACTGAAGGACACAAGGAGATGTCTGCTATTAAATAGAATTTTTGTTTTAGATGTGAATTTCATTTCCACATAAAGGTAAATGTCCTGCCATTGGACAGATATTTTATGTTCTGTTATGCTATTTTCATTTCTAATGCGCACACATACTACAAGAGTGTCCCGGCGCAAGCCTTGAGAGAATGAAGAGGAGCCAATTTAGGGAAATAGGTGTGTTTTCAACTTCTTCTTGAAAAGCCAATGTGGCCTTCACAGCCAGAGAGCTGCCGCCAGTCCTTTGCAAGCAAAAACGCAGGACTTGAGCCAGGGGTTGTGAGGAGGAACACCGGTGTCTTGCGGGTGTACAAAAGGAGAACCGTTTCTGAAGATAGCCTTGCCCTGTGGTATACAGAGCGCACTGGTTGATAAGTAAGGTCTTGAATCTAACCCTCTCTGCCACAGGCAGCCAGTGTAGATGTTGTTGCACGCTACATCTGGTAGAGAAGTTCAAGAGAAGCCTGGCAGTTCTGCACCACTTGCAGTTTATTTAGTAAGTAACTCGGGACGGCGACATATAAGGCGCTGGCGTAATCTAGCCGAGAAAGAATAAGGACTTGGGTCACTGTCTCCTTGGCCGCCTGGGGAAGAATGGGAAGGAACTTCCTGAGGATTTTAAGGAATCCAAAGCTGGTCCCTGACAGCTTCTTGATCTGAGTCAAAAATGAGAGCTTCTCCTCGAACCAGACCCCTAATTTCTTGACAGGATTCCTTGATGAGGCAGGCAGCACTGAATCGGAAGGCCAGAGCGATTCCCTAAAATGAGAGGGAAACTTTCCAAATAATATGCAGCTATGTAAAGGCTGTGGGAAGGAGAACCATTTTGTGACGGTTTGCAAAGCAAAGGACAAAGCAAGAGCATCACGGCACAAAGAGATAATGGGCACCAAAATGTTCTAGAGGTAACATTTAACGCGCAGCCACAAGTCTAGGCAAATCAACATGGAGCAAATAATAATAATAATAATCCACATTTGTAAAGCGCACAATCACCCGTAAGGGTCTCTAGGCGCTGGGGGCCGTCGGGAAGATTAAGCGAGCTATTGCCCAGAGTCACATGGTGCTGGGCTAACCTGCCGCCGGAGCCGGGGATCGAACCCTGATCCCCAGATTCCAGCGTCAGTCACCCTGGTCGCGGCGCCACACCTCTCCCAAAGTCAAAGTCAAAAGTCATGTAAATCATCATCAAACAGTTCTTCTATATCAGTACCAAGTGAAACTGAAGAAGATGGTTGTGCCATGTCGATGTTTACCTCAGAAAAGCGTGAAGAAAAATGTCAGTCAAAGAAAAGTCAACATGATAAAGCAGCAAAGTCATTCAAACTTTGTCCGAAGATTCCACCAAAAGTAAATGGTTTTTCTGTGCCTCGCTGTGTGCCTTCGATAAACATTTGATAAACATTATACCTGCGGGAAATATCATGAATTGCCTCCATTACTGCAAATGATACCATTGAAACCCAAAGTGTATACATGGGCTGCATCGATGCCCTTAAAAAATCAAGGTTAATTTGTAGCGACAACGAAACACAAGAAAATGAAGGTGCAAGTGCTCATCCATGTGTTTCAAGGTGCAGTGATAAGTGCCTGTCTACTGAGCTTCAGCACAGCTGCATATATGGGACTGATTTCCGTAAATTACAACATGAATGATCATCATGAAATAGTACATAAGTTCCCTTCACTGTTTCATGGTTTAGTAAAGCTTAAGACAATGAAAGTAAAACTGCATATTAATGAGGGCGTCTGTCCTGTTGCTCAAAGACATAGACAAATTGCTTTCTATTTACAAGATGCTGTCGAAAAAGAACTTGAATCAATACTTAAGCATGATATCATTGAGCGATCTACTAGGGGTTTTCCCATAGTAGTAGTGCTCGAATAGTACAGTGAAGGAGCAGTAAGTATATGCGTTGACATGCATCAGGCAAACACAGCACTTGAACGAGAATAACATCCAGGTCCAAACATTGATGACATGATAACACAATTAAACAGTGCAAAAGTCTTCTCTCGCCTTGATTTTAATAAAGACTATCATCAGTTGGAACCCGAAGAAAATGACAGGTACCTTTCAACGTTTTCTACACATTTTGTTGTGTTTTGATACAATAGACTACGTTTTGGTGTGTCTTCTTGTGCAGATGTTTTTCAAGATGTCATTCAATGTATCATACAACCTGTCATGAATGCGTTCAATTATAGCAATGACCTAGCACGACAAAGCTCTCACAGAAGTATGCCATTTACTTGTGGATGCAGGTTTGACTTTCAATGCAGATAAATGTGTGTTGCACAAGACAAAGTTAAAATTGTTTGGCCATATCATATGGGAGTATGACACCTGATCCTGCTAAAGTACAAGCGCAGTCAAATGCTGATCCCCCACAAAATGTTTCAATGGTGCATTCAGTTCTCGGCATGGCCAGCTACTGTTCCAGATATATATAAAATTTTGCTACTGTAAGTGCGATATTGAGAGAGATGACGAAAAATAATGTTTCATTTCATTGCTCACAAGAATGTGAGCTAAGATTTAAGAAAATCAAACAAACCATTCAGAATCGCTACTAAAGTGGCATACTTCAATCCAAAGGTTCATAGGGAGGTTGTTGCCAATGCAAGCCCAGTTGGGTTAGGCGCCATCCTTGAACAGCACAGAAGACATCCGAATGCTCGATGGCGAATTATGGCATATGCAAGTAGGAGTTTGTCCTAAACAGAGTGTGCTTATTCACAACCTGAAAAGGAAAATGTAGCTGTTGTATGGTCTTGTGAACATTTCCATGTATTCCTGACGATAAGCCTTTCATGCAGGTAACTGATCACAAGAATTACTAACTTTATTTGGCAATCCTAAGGCCAAGGTGCCTCCTTGCATTGAATAATAGGGATTACGACTTCAAAAGTACAATTATTACATAGTGCATCATCCATGGAAAGATCGGAACCATGCTGACTACTTTCCCAGAGTGCATATACAAGTTCATGGCACTCCATCCAAGACGGCTAAAGCATGTATCAATTTCATCGTAAAATCAAACACACCAGCTACCATTTCATTAGCCCAAACTATCACTGCCATAAGCCATGATAGTGACAGTCTAAAGTTGAAAGATATCATCACATATCAGCCATGAAACTAACACCCTCAAACGCTCACCAGTGATGGTGAATATCAGAAATACAAAAATATCAAAGATGAACTGTCCATAACTCAGGAAGGAATTATATTGTGAGAGTCGAGAATCCTTATTCTGGAGATTCTGAGGCAGAAGATGATTGAAGTGGCCCATGAAGGACATTGTGGAATCCCTGCCACAAAGTGGGCTCTCCAAGACCCAGTCTGGTTTCCACATCTCAATGAACGGGTGGGTTGAGAAGGATTTAAAGGCTTGTCATCTTGTCAATGCCTTTCTATTAAAGTTACTCAGCACACCTTAAACATGTCAGAAGTCCAGAAGCATGCCTGGGAGAGAATCGCCATTGTCTTTTTTGGTCCACTTGACAATGGGCATCACCTGATGGTGATTGTATACAAATACACACAATTTCCCTTAATTGGACAAACTGAGTCATTGAGAGACTAGATGGCATCTTTGCTACATGGGGTGTTCAAGCCATGTTGAAATCTGACAATGACCCACCATTCATGAGTTTAAAGACTTCTTAGCGCATCTGAATATAAGGCATCAGAAGAGCACACCTCTGTGGCGACAGGCCAATGGACTTGTTGAGCGCTTTATGAGAACGCTAAAGAAAGCAGGGCAGCATGCTTCTCTTGAAAAGCTTGATTTAAAAACTGTGTTTAATTCTACCTTAGGAGCTTATTGTTCAACAACTCACTTGACCACATGTGAAAGTCACATTGATGTTCGGGAGAGCATCAACAACCAAGATACCTCAGTGGACAAATCAGAGACAAAAAACATGTGAGAAGGACTTGGTTCAGAAACAAAAGATGAAAGCATATGCTGAGAAAAGATGACATGCAAGAACATCATCTTTAACAGAGGAGATTGAGTGCTTGCACGGCAGATGCGGAAAAGAAAATCTGATGGTCCATTTGTTGCAGACAGTTTTCAAGTGGTGTCAACCAAGAGACACATAGTAACTGCCCAGTGCCCGGGGAAGTCTATTTCCACTTAAGGCGTTAAAGACCTTGTTCGTCAGATCTACATTTTGAAGGAGAGACTGGTTCTGACACATCAGTGACTGCTGTTGCTTCTCCAACTTCATCGCAGATCCTGTACATGGATGGTGACAGTTCCCAGTTTCCAATTACAAGATTGGGTTGAACAATTGAAGCGCCAAAAAGATGAATTGAAGAGATTTAATTATGTGTGTGTGAGAGTGTGTATATATACATATATATCTGCAATTTCCTCACAAAGCAAGGATTGACGACAACGATGTGTACTGGCCAGAATTGATTTATTTAGTCAGCTGATAATCCGCGTTTCGCCTGTCCAGGCTTGTCTTATCAGCTGACTGAATAAATCAATTCTGGCCAGTACACGGCATTGTCACTCCTTGCTTTGTGAGGAAATTGCAGATATTTAATGGACCATGCCTGGGTGGTCCATCTACGACGACGCACTCGCTGCTTTGGTAGTGCAGAGGCTGTACCTAAGCTTGGAGGAAAGATATATATATATGATGGGTAAAAAGTGAAAAGAGCTATTTTTGACTTATACTTCTTGTATTTTTCTATTTATTTACAACAATTTTTTTATCCTGGAATATTGATATGAATTTTAAATATCATGTTTTTCTAAGATATTTTGCACTATACTTGCACATTATGGGGATTATTTAGCACTTGCGTTTTTATGGAGTTAATTGCGATCACAGAAAGGGCAGAAAATGTTTCAGTGAACTTAGATTTATAAAGGTAACAGCTCCAACACCTATGGCCACTTGGCCCTTATTACAAATTACGATCCTTTTAACGCTGTATCTTAACAGTTTTAAATATGATTGTTTTTTCTGTGAGCTTTTATCTATTTAACATACATTGTTTTAACACATACTTATGTTTTTAACATGTATTAATGATTTATCAATTTTGACTTGATCCAGGATATCAATGGTTTTACTGAAGTATTTAATCTGCTCTATGTGTAATGTAGTGAAGCCTGACCAGGAAGTCACACTATATATACTATGCACTTTTTCCGACAAGGAGGCAATAGAGAACGCCAACTCAGGCAGTTAGAGACTAGAATGATCCTCGAATTGGGAAGCAAGTGGCCGAACGGCTTGAACAACACAGAGGATATGTACAATTTTCTCTAGTTTTCTCTAGTTTCCAGTTTGTGTCCTCCATACTGTAATTGATTTCACCTCATGATATGATCATACATACTGCTGGACTGTATTTTAGAGATATTAACAAAATATATGTATATATCTTTTTTAAACTGCAATTTCATAGTGGATGCCGGAGGGCATGTACCGCTAAATCATGATGTAATTGTTTGGATATCTCATATGTTGTTAAAATGGAATTTATTTTAAAAAATGCACTTTTGTAGTAAGCTATGGTTTTATTTATGATATTTATATGATTTTAGCAATATCAACCAGTGATGTGTTTTTATTGTTACTAATATTTATACATTTATACATATCATAGTGATGCACTTTAATTCCAATATATGCCGTAGATTGGCACTTTAGCACGTTTTTGCATGTTCAGTCTTTGCTGCTATGCATTGATGCACTTTATTGGGTCCTCCCTAAGATAATTTATTTTTACCTGAAAAATATGGGTACTGCTTTAACAGATCGTATATTACTTATGACTAAATGTTCAACACAAAGGATTCATCCTGTAATACTTGTTTACGGCAGCAGTATAGAAAAAGCATTAATTGATATGTTCTGCTGCAGGGGACACTTTTTTATATAATGGTGCCAGTTTTCCCTATATCTATAAACATTTGTTTATGATTGGATGCAGTATTCCGATAGAACATATACAGGAAATCTGATGTTTTCTTATCTGTGTATTTATACCAAAATATATTTTTCTATGTTGAACATAATAATAAGAATATGTATGTTTTAATGTGCTTTGAGCAGACAATAGAATGAGTTTTGTAATTTAACTTGAAATCAAGCTCGCTATAAGCATTGCAGTCTGCCTTCCATGCTCATGATCATGTGACACAAAACTTGAGGAGGTGGTTGTGCACTATGAAGCATTTAAAAATATCCAGTCAGGTAGAGTTCCGCATTGAACAAGGGCTTTCGAGCCCGAAACGCGTCATTTTGTGAGAAGAATGGTCTTGAATAAATACCATCTTTCCTGAGATTCCTGTGGTCCGTCTCTCCTTCATTGCCGCCTGGAGGTTGCGGGAGTGTGCATTTCATTGGATGTATGTATTGTGATCAAGGCTGCTGCCTCGCAGCCGAAACGCGTCATGCTGGCAAAGTAATAAAGAATTAAGCACTGAATAACCTATTTGCGCACTTCTGTGGTCTGTACCTGATATCGACGGAAGCTCCAGTGGTTCAGGACTTTTGGTGATATATATATATATATTTATATATATATATATATATATATATATATATATATATATATATATATATATATATATATATATATATATATATATATATATATATATATATATATATATATATATATATATATATATATATTCAAGCTCCGTTAGCCCCCAGGCAGAAAAGCACTCAAAACAAAAGAAGACTTGTTGCGTGTGGCGTTTATTCAGGTAAAGAAAGCTCAGTTCCCCATCACGAACACAGCCAGGAAGCCGATTGCAGCCTGACGCGTTTCAGAGCAGGAAGCTCCTTCCTCAGAGGCTCGGCATGACCCAGTGCTTGCTGACACACCCACTTTTATACGCCCTCCGATGGGCTGCTCAAATGAGCCAAACGCAAGGTCTTATGGACTTTGTGGTTCGTGCCTTCGCTAAAATCCGGAATGGATGCACATTAAAATTCTTGCTGTGTCCCTGAAGTCCCAATGGACCCTGGTTTGCTGAACAGTCATT
Organism: Lissotriton helveticus; assembly: GCF_964261635.1. Classification (NCBI taxonomy): domain Eukaryota; kingdom Metazoa; phylum Chordata; class Amphibia; order Caudata; family Salamandridae; genus Lissotriton; species Lissotriton helveticus. The sequence continues at coordinate 925,727,551 of NC_136071.1, read as the reverse complement.
GATCCTTAAGGCCTCTTTCCACGTTGTGCGCTTGCCTGTATGCCAAGCGCGTGGTCCCCAGTGATATTGAGGCAGTGCAACTCTCGCGGCGGGACTGCCCAGTAAATATTCAAGCTCCGTTTGCCCCCAGGCAGAGAAGCACTCAAAAGAAGACTTGTTGCTTGTGGAGTTTTTTCAGGTAAAGAAAGCTCAGCTCCCCATCACGAACACAGCCAGGAAGCCGATTGTGGCCTGACGAGTTTCTGAGCACAAAGCTCCTTCCTCAGAGGCTCGGCATGACCCAGTGCTTGCTGACACACCCACTTTCATACGCCCTCCGATGGGCTGCTCAAATGAGCCAAACGCAAGGTCTTATGGACTTTGTGGTTCGTGCCTTCGCTAAAATCCTGAATGGATGCACATTAAAATTCTTGCTGTGTCCCTGTTGAAAGTCCCAATGGACCCTGGTTCGCTGAACAGTCATTGATCCTTAAGGCCTCTTTGCACGCTGTGCGCTTGCCTGTATGCCAAACGCGTGGTCCCCTGTGATATCGAGGTGGTGCAAATCTTGCGGCGGGACTGCTGCATAAATATTCAAGCTCCGTTTGCCCCCAGGCAGAGAAGCACTCAAAAGAAGACTTGTTGCGTGTGGCGTTTATTCAGGTAAAGAAAGCTCAGCTCCCCATCACGAACACAGCCAGGAAGCCGATTGTAGCCTGACGCGTTTTAGAGCACGAAGCTCCTTCCTCAGAGGCTTGGCATGACCCAGTGCTTGCTGACACCCCCACTTTTATATCCCCTCCGATGTGCTGCTCAAATGAGCTGGGGATTGCTGTGAGGACGACTGAAAGATCCGCAAACAATGCCTGGATGGTAGCGGGATACGTGTCGGACTAAAGCACTCTTTCTTCTTCGTACCTCCACAGCCGAACGGAAAGAGCACGGACCACAGGATTCCTTTTAAATACCAGTTTGTTTATTCAGGACTCTCACAAACAAACGGCAGCCATAACGTGTTTCATACCTCCCAGGGGACTTGATCATATATATAGCTCACTTCCTCTGTTGACACACGAGAAGACACGGACGCCCAGTAAGATGCAGAAAATATATTTGATGGCTGCACACATAACGCGTTTCAGCTTTCGCCTTGATCACGCTTGAAGCAAATCAATATCATAGATGCCATTTTAACTGTGCTGTACAACATAGAAAGAGGACAAGTGATTCAACACAAGTGTGTACAAAGTAAAGTGCAAACAAGGCGGCCATCTTGTCGTTATACAATTCCTCCATAAAGTGCATTGAGTATTAAGTTCTTCAATACATGACAAAATTTCATACATAAAATAAATATAATAGCATGAATTCATCATAAACAACTGCATGATAATTGTAGTACATCCTCATACGATATGCAAATTTGTGCAAATATACACATTTTACCATAAATCTCATGGCATACGCGACAACCGGGGATGCAGATAAACAGCAAGCGATCTCATCAAATCAAATGGTAATATCCATCCTGAGATAAAAACCAGGTACAGGACACTCCTCATATCCCTTGTGCCATTATAGTCATGTTGTATACATGCTAAACGAAATAAGGCACAAATTACAATGCATGAGCTTATCATGCTCATTCTCATGTGTATGCCGATATCATTACAAGCATCTCCCCCCTGTGGGCATATTGTAACTGATGGTGGACTGACCATGGAACATACATTTCTTTTCAATAAATAATTGTTTCCAAATGGTTCAGATTCTGCCCTATCAATACCAGTACATATGTAAATCAGTCCATAAACGGAATTGATGACAAGATGATTGTCCCCATTCAGCAGAGACAATGCCCATACCTAAACGTGAAAGATAATAATAATTAAATTCAGAAAAATCTACAGCAAAATATCCATAATCCTAATCACAAGTTAAATTAATTCTGTAAGTGAACAGACAGTTCTTCACTCGAGTTAGTTTAAACCTCCAGGTATCATTGTTTCCAAATCAATAATGTATAAAAGAATATACCAGTGTTTTTTAAGTATCTGGCGTACATCCTGTGCCTGACCCGAAAAGGTTGTAACAAACCTCCAAGTGTCACTATCAATCTTATCCTTAACAAGATGTAAGAGTAGATTTCTAGTAACATCCTCTACTCTATTGCATGCTTCAGATATAGTTTTAGCATTGTAACCTCTCTCCCTGAGGCGTTGGCACATGATTTCTTTTTCCCTATGATAGCCAACCTCAGTACTGCAGTTACGCTTGGCACGCAATAGCTCACCATATCGAATTCTGTATACCAACTGGCGTTGATGGGAACTTGAAGCACTCAGAATACTGTTCCCAGTTGTTTTCCTGCGGAACAGTTGAGTTTGTATGGTGTTGTTCTTGATGTCTACTAACACATCTAGGAATTCAATTTCGGTCTTACTGATATGTTCCGTAAAAGCCAGATTGTACATATTGGTAATCAATGTCTTAATGAAAGCCTTAGCAGAGTCAACATCACCATTCCAAATAAAAAGAGGTCATCAATATACCGTGGTCCTTTGACCCATGACCAAGGTGCTATGGTTTGGCCTAAGGCCTGCTTTGCATGCATGTTATGTTAGCATGGCTTATTATATGTTTAAACGCCATTTTGCCTTTTGCTGCTTTTGCACACAACACTGAATGTGACTGTTTTTGTAAGTTAGGCTTCGTGAAGGTCTACACATGAGAAAAGGTTTGTTTTCGACATCTCTAGACTTACATCGTGCCCCTAGTCTGCAAAGTGAGTGCTGAAGCCGTCAAGGTTATCATAACATGGTAGCTGTTGTTCGACATGATCGAGTAACGCATTTTAGACACAACAATTTGGCAGCTGTGAGCCAACTGAAATTCTGTCGCCCTTATTATTGCACAGTCGCCATGATTTCACACACTTGGAAGATTTTCCGTTTCCATGGATGCAGAGAGCTTTTGCTGATCCTGATGTGATTTACTCTTACTGAGCGGAAAGGTAATGGGGTCCCCCAAACAAGCCTAAGAGACCTTCTTTAGCTTATAAACATAGTTCCTATATAGGGAGGGTGTTAAAACTAGGCGCAATAAGACCTGTTTTCACCTTCATTGTAATATGATTTCTCCTTTTGTATTTTATGGAATTGTAAAAATGCTGACCACATTATTTCTAATCATATGCCTGCTTATGTTGGCTAAAGTACTGCACCTGAGATCAAGTCGTTAAAATAAATATTGTAACCTTACCCTTGTCTCTAATTTACTCCTGTTGTGGACTGGTATGAGAATAAAATGAAAGAGTGTTCTCACTTCCCACCATTCTTGAGTTTGTACTAAGACGCATGTTCTAGGTTGTCTACTCATTGGTTACTTTGCTATAGGATGAAGAGCTAATGTGACATGGATGCTAGCTGGTTGTGGTTTTTCTAGGTACTGTGGTGAGTTTCTGGTACACCACAATTCACTGATGTCCTAAGTCTCTGTGCACAGTTCTGTGTATGAGCAGGATCATTGCAACAGTGCGGCTGCACCGAAACGCGTTTGGCGTTTGGCTTGCCACGTGCTGAAATAAATCACTTTGCGTGAATGGAATTGGGCTCGAGCATCATTTTCGTAGACACAATATATTTGTATATGTATATATATATATATATATGTATATATATATATATATATATATATATATATATATATATATATATATATATATATATATATATGCAGTAAAAATTAATATTTTGAAATTTAACAGAGGGGGGATATGTAGGGTTTAGCAAGTTAGCAATGACAGACCCTTTTGGCTGATGATGGAATCCATAGAGCTGTGATGTAGGTGTTACTGCGGAATGCAATGGAGGCTGATTTAGAATGTTGAGCACGCACTTACATGCAGAAGAAAAAGAATTGTAATGCTAAGCTCCATGTGTGGCATAGTCATTAGCAGATACCCTGACTGGGGAAGACACTGCAGTGAAGTGATAGAAATGGTTATTATTCTAGCCTTAGGAGACGTTTGAAGAGCATGTATGTGTTCTATAGATTTCATGGGGATTTTCAGTTGTCTATGCACACTCATAGGAATTTCCAAGAGACCTGAAAAAATGCTATTACAGCATCTAATAAAATCACAACCACAGGATTGCAGGATCATGGAGTTTACTTGCAAGTCAAACATAGTAATTGCTGTGTTAATATGTTCAGTTGCCTCATGCTCTCGGATAAACCCGCGTTGTACCTTGCTAACCAGATCTATAATCACATTAGAGATTTTAGAATATATGTTCGCTTTAGCAATAATTAACTGAATATGAACCGCATTCGTTAGCAAATTTGTTTCGCTTTAGAAATATTGCTATATTCACAAGATTCCATGAAGGAAGAATGGTTTCCCCACCATCAATTCTGGGAACTATCTGGACAATAATGAGAGGATATAAGCAAGCACTTTTTAAAATTCACTGGGTATACCATCTTCATCCACAGCTTTCCCTCTTGCCTATTACATTATAACAAGATGGTTTTCATAAAGCTTCAGGGCTTTCTTGAAGATATGTATTCATAGGGACGCACCCTGTGTACAGTTTCTCTCAAAATACTGATTTAATAGATTGTCAGGTTCCTTTATAAATTTCCCTTGTGTGTTCTTTATTTCTAATATTAGGTTTGCTCTATATTGAACACTTGTTTTATATGCAAATAAATACCCAATAGATTCACCATTTTCTAATTTCCCACCATTTTATTGCACAGATTGGGCAGCAGCTTTTTCCCTAAATTCCCCATTTTTCTGTTCTCAGCACAATAGAATGCTAATAAATATATTCTTCCTCAATTGGAGATTTCTGAATAGCCAGGGCATGTTCTATCTCCAAGTTTCAAATTCTTAGAAGTTGTTCATCTTCTCATAGTCAGTCCTTTTGGGTTTTCTTGACAGTAAGTTGGACAGTAGACCCTCTAATATATGTTGTAAAATGAAATTAAATTCACCCATCAGAATAATCAGCTTTTGTTAGATTATATGAACCTTAAAACCTGTCTTTCCAAGTGTGGCTACCCTGCAAGCTGATATTGATGGTGTGGTGTGCGCAAAAACAGTCCACCCTATTTGCTTCATCCATGCTCTATCTTTGCAAGCAATATGTGTCCCCTCTAAGCATATAACATCTGCTTTGTATTGCATTAAATTTTGCCTAACCATTTTGTGCTTCTCAGAGCTATTGAGACCTCGTATATTTCATGTAACAATAGTTAATTCTGCTTTAATTGATTTAAAACACTCTTACATACATTCATTTTAGCAAAGAATCTTGTTAGTACCTTGGTGCTCAATATTATATACAATTCTGAAATGTTAACAAACATATGTTGAACATATCTCTTCTTCTCTATTCTCATTACATTAATCCCTTTCCCCTCCCTACCTCCTTTCCTAGACTCCCATTTCACAATACCTGTCATTTTCAACTTTTCCACATGACTCAAGTATAGGAAGTCAACCTCACCAATGCTGTTAGCCCCCTTTAAATGTCAGTAGATCTAGCTGACCCCCTCACCCTCTCTCACCGAGTATATATTCTCTACCAGTGCAACTTACATATTCACTACCAGTGCAACTTACATCCCCCCGCCACAACGCAACATATTTCAAATTTTTTTAGGAGGTCATTGTATCTCTAATCTATGCGACTCGTACTATTGGCAGTTGCATCTGTGCGAGTGGGAGTCTCTTTCCATTTTTCATCAAATCCTTGAGGTTGCTCTCATTATTGAGTAAGTATGTTTGACCCTTCATAACAATCTTGAGCCAACACTGTTCTTGCATGCAGATTGCAGAGCAAAGTTCTTGTAAAGAAAATATATACTTTCTTAGTTGACATAGTTTGTCAACCGTGTTACCTTTAGAAGTCCAATCTCACAAAAAATGAAGTGTCACCAACTATGACAGGAGTATTAGGATTTACTTTGACATACATTTATTGTCTCTGGATAAAATTCCTGACATAAATTACTACTGCCCTGACAATAGTATTTTTTTGGGCTTGAGCCCTTTTCTGTACAGGGTTCCTTTGTACACATTATATTTGAGAATCAAAATCCCACACATTTAGGTCAGGGAATGTAGGTCTAAAAAGTTGGATAACAAAGCTTTAGACACCATTTACTTCAAAACCTTTCATTTACACCATGAATGGACAGTGTATTGTGTCACTGTCAATTCTCCAAATCTTCAGCTTTAACTTTGAAATATTGCAAAATGGCTGTCTGCTTCGCAACCATATCTTGTGTTTGAGCATGTATTCATTTTGTTTCTGCTGTGTGTTGTACCATTTCTGTAATACGAGCCTGTACAGCCCCAATATTTTTGTGTGTGCCTTGCACGTGTATTTGTGTCTGCTCGTGTTTGAATTCAGTGTTTCAGGTTAAAGTTTCCTTGCAATATCTTTGTATCATAAGATATATTTCCATCAGGGATGGCTCCTGTCCATGGGTCTCCACAGAAATTACTGCTCTGTAACTGAGTGTGTGGCCAATGCTATGATTACTGTAATTAAGCTCTGTTGTTTGGTAAACCCAGTTGCCATTGTGTTGCAGTCGGTCCATCTGACAAGCCTTCATGCTAACCAGTGTTGCAAATTGTATCAGGGTTATGTCATTGTTTATACTAACAGCCTGTACCTTCTCTAATGTGGTAATTATGGTTAGTGGAGAATTACTTATGCCTGTGATCTCTTTCACTGCCCTGTTTTCCTGAGAGGTATTCTTGGAAATCTCACCTTTTTTAAGCATTCTTCCAGCTTCCATATGGGTGAAAGTGGTCTGGAGTGTAGTTTTTCTCAACATTGCCCTTTCTTGTGCCTTTTATAATGTTCAGTTTGAAAGTGGCAAGTACACCATTTTTCAAGCCAGCTAGTTTTGAGGTTTTAGGTCTCAGCCCGGTGTTTTCTAACTCCCATTTCATATACCTTCTTATAGTTTTAAGTTTTTGGAGTGCCATTTCACATACCTTCCTATATTTTTGAGTTTTGGGAGGGAAGGGTGGAGCACCCCTAATATTCTCATCATTAACTTCCCTATCCATTGTGTTTGATTATACCAGTACAGACCTCAGTCAGAGCTGTCAATGCTGACTGAGAAACACCCTTCAGAGCTCAGGTATATCTTGCTCACTATGATCGATGTAACAAGTTAAAGACAGGTCGATCTTTGGTGCACCTCATTATGCTGGTTGGTATAGCCATTGACTTCACACAGTTGATCACTCACCAAGTCTATCTCCACCATTTCACCATTTTAGCAATGTCAGCGCCTGAAGCTGCCATCAGAATCTGCCTGCAGGTAGACATGTGGCTAGCTGTTGCCTGAGAGCCAGAAGAGCAGCTCTTCGCAGTATTCCCTCTGTTACTGTTCCCTCTTCCTCTGCCATTTCTCATTCCTGTAACATGTTCTCTCACAGACCTCAATGAGACCATCACAATAGTGAATACTTGGCAAACAGAACAGCTTGAAAAAGAGCAGGAGAGAGAAGGAAGAGCACCTCGCCTTTCTTATTATGAAAGTAAGTGCCCATGCTTGATTTTCATTCAAATAATTACTCTGACATCATTTAATTCCACCACAACGGTAATCGTGTGTGCAATGATGCCTGGTAGATTTCTTTTTCGGTGCAGTCCTGGGCTAAGGAGCCTGCTCGGCAGACACACCAACGTTGTGGCCATCTTGAATGAATGAATGAAGGAAGGAATGAAAGAAGTGATTTATTGAGTCGCAGCTAGGGCAGGACCAATTGTGTTTTTGAGTGCAGCTGGGAAGTTGCAGGAAAGATCTATTGTAGCTTGTTCTGTCTCTGTAGCTTAAAAAGGAGCTCAGCCGTATGGCCCTTGGTGTCCAAGTATTTATCCTGGGCACAAGAGAAGGTATAGTCCTTCAGGGATCTTTTCAGGTCTCAGACAGCAGGTTCTGTCTTCTTCTGATGTTCTACAGGTCAAGTAGAGTTCTGAGGAGGGTACTAGGAATGTCACATTTATGTCTAGCACCAGCTTGTGGGAGGGGGTACTCCTGGCTCCTCTTTAACCAATGTGGTTAAAGTCCCTAGGTGCAACCCTGCCCACTTTGCATTTCCTGTATTCCCTACAGAAAGCAATGCCACTCTTTGCCTAAATCCAAGATGCTGAAACCTTTCTCTCATTGTGCAGAGCCTGTGTGCCCACCATAGGGAAACGGGCAACCCTTCCTGTGTGGTCACTTCAACCAGTGTTGTGGGCGGCAAACTCCCCACTGTGATTGGATGACTGGGGGAAAAAGATGGGTACTGTGTAGGTGTCATCCGACATCTGCCTGTGAAAGGGGGAGGCTCCCTTGAAGGTAATTTAGTTCCTGGGCACTGCCTAAATGGTCAGCTCCCAGAGGAACAAAAATGACTCCCACACCCAATTTATTTTCTCTGTTCTGGGAGCAGTTTTTCACAACTCATATAGGGTTAAGCACTCAGAGGGTTGCAGCAGGAGGCTAATGCAAATTAGCCTCCAGGGGGTGTATGCATTGAAAGGGTAACTTTCTAAAAGTACCTCTTCCTTACTATTTGTTAAGAATCTGACATCAGTAGCGAAATGGGCTATTATTACATTTTACAAAGGGTTGCAGAATGAAATATGTAGGTGTTTCTTAGTCAGAGAAAGCTTTATTAAACATAATATTGTATCCCAGAATTTTCCTATATAAGAAAATAGCTTTCGGGGCCTAATCACTGTAAGGACATCACTTCAAGGTCAGGATGTCTGTAGAATTACTCACTTCTAGGTCACGAGGCTTAATTATGTCACTTTCAGATTCTGACTTTTATTCTGGAATCATGGGTGTTCCATTTCCATTTCCTGTTCCGGGTTTCTGGTTTCACATCACCTCTGGCGAGGTTGCACTTGTGATGTCATTTATGAACCAGAACTCATGGTTAATGTAATTTCGGGGGAGGGACTTCTGGATCATATCTCATAGGTCATATCAAGTCCTGGTCACATAGGCCCACTTCTGGGCGGAACTCTCAGGGTGTCACCTGTCACATTACGCAAACCACAGCAGCTTTTGAGTTTAATGGAAGATATCCTGTTTTCTATTTTCCTATTCCTTAGATTTACTATACCCAATGGTATTTCTAGTTCTGGGTGCAGGATTACTGATGTCGATTTTACAAATATTGTATCATGAATGCCATGATCAGTAATAAAAGGTTAATGGACAAACTTTTGGTTGTCTGAGTCATACAGACAGTTTATGATCAAGGCTTTAAATTATGAGTACCATGCACCTGTACTGGTCACTATCCGCAGCTATAGGCTACAATGTGTATCTGAGTAATATGCACATTTCACCGCCTGGGTCCATGCACTGTATGTAGCATGTACATATACTCAACATGGTCCATAAGTGAAGTCAATGGGAGGTGGTTTGCACTTTGTTTTTTACTTGGTTGTAATCCTTAGGCTGCTGCAAACTACGGTCTTTTTCCAGACACTATGTAAATATATATGCCTGGCGCAACATCCATAAATAATATTTACAATAGTTATTTATAATTGTACCTACATGCACTTTGTACGCCTGGTTGTTAAAATCAATTTCGTTCAATACAGAAAAATATCAATTTCCCACAGGACATTGCATTCCCACTTTCTTGCTTAATAATCCTTTAATGAAAGAGAAATGGCATTGCATACTTCTTTCCTTATTTCATATGTAATAACTTAAATCTTTAAAAATGCAAGTTTTGCATTTTTATTAACTGAAATAAAATTAATTGTAAGAATAGATAACTCTTCCATTTAGGTGTTACTGCTAATAGTATTCATGAACCAGCCAAAGGTTTGTGAAATGATTTGTACATTACCAAATAAATGGTGTATTCCTTCTTACTGTGTCCCTGATTCTGTGGACACAGGAGCAGAGTGCACCTGCATGAGGACGAGGGTGAATAAATGAGGAGAACAAAGCTGAACATCCTGTTTCACGTTTAAAAGTACCCAATTGCAAGCACCCTGCGCAGATTACCAGTTTAATATTTCAAACCCTATCTCTCGTCCTGGAATTAAATGTAAATCAGCATCACCCATGGAAATGACTTAACAGACAGCCTTTGATTTGAATCACCTTGAGGCTACTCCAGCAGGCTGTTACTGAAGAATAACACCCCACATTTCTCAAGCTGCACTGCCCTTTTGGCTGAGGCTGCTTCCTCCTTGCTAACCAATCAATCTGATATCTCAATCATGGCAGATTTATGTCCTACTGCTTGCATCCTTGGGAAAAAGATCTAATGTGTTTCTTTCGTTATAAAGGCCACTGTTCCCTGATTGACCGGGCTTATAGCGTGCAGTCAGGTCATCTGTTCAACAAGCCATCCATTTAGAGACCTGTCAGTCTCGCGCTGCACCTTCTTTCCGTTCTCCCTCTGCAATGATCTTCGGCACTGGGCAGGGGAAGCGATAAAAACGCCCCTGTCCGGGGTAACGTTCCGCAAAATGCAATTAAGCCTGCAAAATGGAGAGTGACTGCTAAATAATTTATGTTCGGCGGAACCCATGCCCTGCATTGCAAGTTCCTGCGTTTTATGGCGCATCCAGCATTTTGTCAATCAAAAAGGCAATTCCACTTTTTTTTGTATTTTAGCATGTGGATATTCCCCCTTCTGAATAAAATATTCCCATAGAAGGTAACGTGCCCATTTGTTTAGAAGCAACAGTCTCGCGTTTTAGCATCTTAAACATATAAAACACATATGTCTTTTTCACACACCTGTATCATGAGGGCAGCATTTCCGAAAATATCTTGTTAATCATGTGGAGGACATTCGCCAGGATAAATCATACATTTATCTATACAAACATCACCGAAAAAACTAAACTTTCTAGGAAATTACGGTTACGGTTACCGCGTCACAAACGTGGTGGATAACCTGTCCGCCTTATTACAAGTGCATTACAATGGCGGCTCCTCCGCTAAGGCAGAGGGGCATAGCCCTACTTCATTTAAGCAGTGTCACTATAGGAAAAATAAAATGATAATAACTCTAAGTTATTATCATTTTATTTTTTCCTTATTGCTGCTTGAGCGGATGTGATAGGCGGGCTGCTCTGCTGACAGAGCAGGGGAGGGGAGGAGTGGGTTGCACTTCCTAAAGTGCGCTTTAATGTTTGGTCAGCCCTCTGGGGACGGCCAAACATTCATGCGCACTTTGCATGTTCTCTACATGCCCAGCATCCCATTCTCTGGCTGTGCGCCGATCCAGGGTGCTCAGACCAATCACAACGCATTGTGTTTGGCTATCTGGAGGCTGGGAGCCGAGTGCCTCCCGCTTCCTGCCCTGGAAGTGGGGAAGAGGACCTAGAGGAGGTGATGGCGATGGTGGGTGGCAGTGGCAGACAGGTGTGTATTATTTTTTCTTAACTTTATTCCCTCCTCACCCCCTGCCCCGTGACCCCCCCCCCACCACCACCCTCAAATACCAGCCGCCATTGGTGCATTATATCATTTGGCACATGTAATAAGGCAGACAGGATAGCCATCATGTTTGAGAAAGAGTAACCGGTCCACTAAACTCTACATCAGGTCCTAAATTCACAAGTTAAGATACTACCTCAAACTTTTTGCCCATTGACCCATACTAACTTAAAAGTAAATTGCACAATGCCATCACTTGTGAAAGGTGAAAATGACATGCACGGACGAGATGGAAGAGCATTGAAGAATTTGTATGACTGAGTGAAATAGCTGGAGAGACAGAGAACTGTTCCTTAGGGTGGAAAGATATAGGTGTTTTGTGATGATGTCTGACATTGATTACATGACTTGCTGGGTTCTTGTTATGGTCATGCGGTGATATCCCTCTTTATCTCATAATACTATCTGTTGTATATTGGTGTCTGGTGAAAGCATCCAACGCTGAGACCATGATTGGTCAGTTTGTGTTATGGGAATGATATTCTATAGTGAGTTATAATGTGATGCTTGCATGCCAGAGTTCTCAGTATTGTACAGTAGTGTTACAAATGTTTGAACCCCAAAATTTGGTAAAGGGGTTACTCATACCAAAACGTGGTGGATATTCTGTCCATCTTATTACAAGTCCATTATATCCTATGGCACTCACAATATGGCAGAACAATATAGCATGTGTTTCTGTATATTGATGTCTTGTAAAGAGTCTGATGCTGAGGACATGATTGGTTGATTTGTGTTATGGGCATGAGATGTTATAGTAAGTTATAGTATGGCAGTGTTCTGGGTATTGTATAATAGTGCTACAAGTTTGTAGCTTTACAATTTGGATTCCATGCATGAGTAATCATACAACATATTTCCTGATATTGTATATTGTTTAATAAGGTGTTGTAAGTGTTAAATACCTACAATAATACACGTAAGAATATCTATGGGATGGGATCTAAGTTGAATTACTGCAGCAGGGTGTGTGATAAGATTAAGATGGCATCTTAACTTGTGGATTTCTTATCTTTTGAGGTTTTGTGCTGCAGCCACTGTTGTATCCCTGTCTTTTCAGTGATTGTAGCTGTTTCCACATGGATGTATGGCTATTGTAAAGGTTGAGGAGAGCATTAGATTGAAATTATTTTCTTTTGCTCGAATATATGTTTACCAAACTCATGGGGAGCAGGGTCAAGGCTGATTTGCATATGGCCAGATTTAGCCTGGAATGGAATGGGGAGCAACAAAATGATGGATTTAGGACTATATCTCTGTACTTGGGTGAATGTTTGACAATGTTCAGCATTCTGTCTATCAATTGTTCTTTTTGCATTTGTCACTCTGAGCGGGACAGATATATCCAGACATGGATCCTGTACACTCCATGCCACTGGAGTCAAACTAGCCTTGCTATTGAGGGGTGTCACCCAAAAACTGGTCCCAGGATGCTTGTTTCTAGTCCTGGGTGGATCTGGCCTGGCACTTCCGATTGGACTGATTTGCATATGGCTGGGTCTAAACTGGAATGACTTGGGGAGCAAAAAACCCCAGATCTCTGTACTGGGGTGAATGTTTTACATTGTTCAGCATTCTGTCCATCCATTTTTCTTTTTTCGTTTTGCATCCAAACATCATACAGCATTATAAGGCTCTTTTTGGACATGTTTTTAGTGTTTGTGAACCTTTTAGGGGGAGGATATCTTTTGAAAACGATGCACACTGTTGTAATGTGTTTTAACCAAAGATCGCAAATCTGTGGATGTGTTTGGCTTGTTCATGAGGACATTGAAATATGTTCTAATTTTGAAACCAACACATGTGACCTCTCTGTGTGTGGAAGGAGCAACAGTTAACCCAACAGGACAAGGCTATGCCTACACCTGATTTGATTTTTTGTGATACGATTTCTAACATTAGAGTATATTCAATGTTAGAACCCAACAGTACTCATGGAGTTTTTGTCTATTTGTAGATGTAACAGTTGCATCAGCAGATAAAAGGTTTCACCCACTTCAAGTTTGTTGATGTGGTAATTTGACGTTCAAGGACATTTATTTATGAATTTGCAAACCAACATAACTTGTGACCTGTGTGGTAGGTATGGTCTAAAGGTCTTGGGCTGTATCTACTCAAAATAGTTTGATGTATTTTATTTTGCAGGTTATCATGACAGAGTGGGAGATATGCCCAAAAACCTTCTCTGCATGGTTGTAATTTAAATATTTGCAATCAGTGAGGTGTACAGCCAATAATGTTTTCTGCCCTTTGGGACAGCTGTGCAATCAAGCATGTGCTGACTTGAAGTATCCCGTAAAGCCTAAACAACTGTTGTTCCCAAAGGATTATTTGGTGATCACCTACAATAATGGACAATTATGGAAACATAAAGCACTGGTGCATGCACCCTGGTAATTTATTTTTGCTTAAAAACTCAAAAGATCATCAAAAATTGCTGGTCAAAAATTCACTAAACCAAGTAAAAGCTTGAATGGAACTAGGCACTACATGCTTCTAAAATTCTTCTCTGAGCAGTTTTTGATTTCTTCATGTAGAAAGAAACCAATGGTAATTTCCATGTTAGTTGAATAATCAATTTCAATTCAAAAACATGTTATTTCAGTTGATTTGACCATAAAAGTGGATGTGCAATACAATAACATTTCATTAAAACAATTCATGTAGGCACGTGCCCAGAACCCTTAGCCCTGGGTTAGAGTTACCCATAAAAGTGCATGTGCATTACAATAACATTTCATTAGAACAATCCATGTAGGCACGTACCCAGACCTCATAGCTCTGGGTTAGAGTAGCCAACACAAGGGCCAGCACACCCATAATGTAGTCAAAGATGCAAACAAACATAAAACATTTCTAAAAACAGGTTGAATATCACGTTTTGGTCCCTCTCACCTGTCTGTACTAATTATTGCCTGTTAAACGGTATAAATGTGAATACATTTTTTCTCAAGTTTGTTTTAATTTGTTGAGGTGAATTAGGTGTCAACTTTAAATAGAGAGGCACAACAGTTCCCCTTTAATGCAGGCAGCTCAGCTGAGAATAATCTTGCCTGCATAGGCATTAGGCCGAGGTCAAAGGGGTGATCCTGGTTGTGAATGCAAGTAAGATGTTATGCTATGTGTTATTGTAAATGCATTATCACCCACAAGGGTATCCTGGTGCTGTAATAACTGATGACAAGTGGCTTGAGCAAGATGCTCTGAACAGGAGGATAAAATGAATCATTGACCTGTTTCTCTTCTGTTCTTTAGGAATAAATGTCCTTGTATCACACAAAAAGCTTACCCTCCTGCTGCTCCCGTTAGTCTATTTCTAACTGGTTGTATGTTTTCTCCATGTAGACTCAACATTTAGGTCCCACTGGAGGTACATGTGGTACAGTGGTTGGCCATATGTAGTGCTGGACGACTAGCTTTTCTTTTTTATTAATAACTTCAACTCAAAGTTTGTGAATACCAAAAAGTAGTACATGTACTCAAAAGTGTAAACTTACTCAAATGTGTATGTTGTCTTTGTGAATCAGGCCCTTAGAATACACCAAACCAACTTGGGTCCATGCATATCCATGCCCAAGAGATGATCATTGAGGTGCTGTGCCGGTCCAGCTTATATTCAGAGAGCTAGAGAGATATTCCTTGCCAATCACACTTCAGTGCAGCCTTACACTTTTGAACTATGTCTTTCCAGTTTTCTCTCCTCATTGAGAAGTCTAAGGGTCTTATTATGAGGCTGGCGGTCCACAGACGGCTAGACTCATAGTGGTGCTCTCCCATTAAAACTAGGGCAGTCGGGCTGCCCGGGGAAAGCAACAGTTGTCACAACCGCCAGGGAAACACCATTCCCTGGCTGTTGTGCTGCAGTCCTGAGGCTGCAGTATGCCTGATGGAACTGCTGAGGTCCTGTCTAGCATATTACAAGTCTCCTCTCTGCCACGGTCTTCATGGCAGATAGCCCACCATAAAAACCATGGCAGAAAGGAAACAAAGGGGGCCATACAGGCCCCCCCTGGTGCCTGCCATGTGGAAGCACACAGGGGGACACAACATGTGCCACCGCGTGTGCATGCACTTCAGTACCTGCACAGCATGGAATTCAGCAGTCTATGCCATGCAGGTACTGCCTTTGATGTTCCCAATCTGCTGCCTATTTCATAGGCACCAACCTGGGAACGCCAAAGAATCGCGTGCCAGACCAGGACACAACTCCTGATTTTGTGGGCAGTTCCTACATGGGTTTAGCAGTGCAGGAGTGGGGCAGTCCCAAACTCATAATAAGGCCCTGAGATAGAGGGACCCTCTGCCTATGGAATTGGGTAAATGCTAAGCCTCAAGAAGCTCATTTAGTGGCTAGCAATGTGTTTCTCTTCCAAACAGGCTAAAAATAAAGATAGCAGTAGGACAACGTGTAGAAGAGAGTGGCCTATAATATTACTGAATTACTTTTTTTATTTCATTCATTCTCATGTTTGACTAGGGCTATACCAGCAACAACTGTACCCAGTGTTTGCAAAAATACACACTGCCCAAACTTCTGGATGGCTGTTTACAGAAGGAGGACAATATGAAGCGCCCTTGGGTGCACCTAGGAACCACAAAAATAATTGACATAAGCCATGGCTCGGGCCAAGGGTCCTAAAGGACACCACCACTTTAGAGTTAAGGGAAGGAAGGCCAATAAGGGTTTGCGATTTCAGGCTTTCCTCAAAGGGTGTCCCTGAGGGCCATCTGTTGCTGTATGCGAGATCCCTAAAAACTATAGGCTCCTTATGTGCCAAAGAACAAAAATCATTGGAGGAACTATTGGTACTAGGCAAAAATGTCAGGATCCCCGATGCAGAATGTAGGAAATTGTTTTTTGCTTGAGGGTGGTGAATACCCTTGTAAAGCAACAACCACAATCAACATCAGGGTGAACCACAAAAGTCACTAAATTAACCTCTGCTAAACCCTCCGATGGTTTAGTACAAAAGTGGTCAGGCTTAACTTAGAGGCAATGTGTAAGTATCTACGCAGCACAGAAACGTGAATAATGTGAAAATAAAACACAAGTCACATCCAACACATATTTAATAAATAAAATGAGGCCAAAACACAAAATCTAATCAGCAGAACCAGAGGTCTGCAATTTCAAAGATTTAGGTAAGTATAGTGTCCAAAATCACAAAGCACCATTTGCGGTTACCTGGTCATGCTAGACCAGGGGAAAGTTACTAGTTCGCAGGACCACAAAGGAGGGAATGCAGCTACAGTACCAAGTTCGGCCCGCTGTGAGCTGTAACTTATGTCGTTGATCCAAGGCATGAGCGGCGATTGTTTGAGGGGCTTTGCATTGTCTTGCATTTGTTCCAATGAAGGTGTCTGCTGTGCAGTGAGATTTTATGGGGTTTTGTGTCTCTCAGCGTTGATTCCAATTAAGCTTTCAGCTGGGTGGTGAGTCTTTGAGTCACTCAGCATCTGTTTCGATGAAGCTTGTAGCTATGCTGCGAGCCTTCGCAATGCTTTATATTGCTCGACGTCAGGTCTGATGAAGTTTGTAGCTGTTCGGTGAGGCTCTGCAGTGCTCAACATCAACTTCGATTAAGTTTGCAGCTGTGTAGCAAGGCTTTGCAGGCTTTTGTGTCATTTTGCACCAGATTTGATGGCACTTTCAGTTAGGCCAGGAGGATTCCTCTCTGATGCCATCCACGATCTGGGGAGGCATCTCTTGGGGATCAGGAACTCACTCCAGCAGAGGCAGAGAGGGCCAGGTCCAACACAGAAATGCTTATGATACTTTATTCTCACATAGGTATCAACCCATGCCCTGAATTCAGCCAGCATCACCGTTCAAAGGTATACTAAAAACAGGGAGAAAAAATATACAAAAAGTCACTGAACGGTAGTCGTTCAGCTGCCACTCTACTAATGCATGTTAGTGAAATTCAGGCAATTATAACCTCTGAGTATTATACAAATTATGACAACAAACCAAGCAATAATTCAGCAATAGGAAAGAGAAGGGTTTTCTCCAACACATAGTAGAATGTTTAGTCATTCTGTGAGGACAGGTGTTTGTTAGGAAAGCAAGTGAGCAAGTGCAAAATATATGCTACTGGTCTTCACCTTAAGCATACACAGTATTTAACTTGTTTGCACCAAACCAGTAAACAATGCTTTGGAATCTGTAACTTTAAAAGAACACAGAGGTGTGCATAAATCCCTTCAAACTAAGAAGCAGTGTTTGACATTTTCAAGCAAGTGGCTGATCATCACTATTTATTCCTCTGGTATTCGTGGTCATAACATTAATCACCATGAACTTACTGGCTTCTAATGCGGGTGTGCTACAGCACATAACTTTAAAGACATTTTTTAAAGCTTTTCAGAGACAATAATGGTATGAGGCCCTCGGTAGATTCTAATGTCTTTAGTCCTGGTAGAGTAATATCACATTATGTGTTTTTATCATTCTCGTTATAGGTCTAGCCACACAGAAACTGCCTTTCTTCAGTACTTTGGACTAGTAGATAATTTCTAATGAGACGCTGACTGACTCCTACAGATGCCTACCAATCAATCACTGTCATCTAAGTAAACCAAGCCTTGATGATTTATATGCCTTGACTATATCAAAGCTAGTAAACTGCAATAAAACAAAGAGAAAGTACACTCCTAACACAGATCCACTTCTAGTTAGAAAACAGGCTATTCCAGATGATACTTTGGGCTTTTGACAGCATTATGGGAGGGAATGATTCTGCAGTAGCCTTCTTCTTCTCTCAATGAATCCTCCGGTGAGTTCGAACAGGCGTATCAAGCTTTTTGCTTTTTGCACCTCGTGCAATTAAGCAACATTAAAGTGAGAGCGGTTGTGTTCAAGGTTCAATGTCTTATTAGAGATTTAAATCTCGCAATGAGATCTACAATATACAATATTACATCCCTTAGTACAATTTTAAAAAAGAGCTAAAAAATGTAAACATTTTACAACACATTATTTATTAATTGCAGCTCTTCCCGATGAAATATCATACTTTAAAAAAAGTGTTTTAAAAGATTTCAGTAAATACATTTTTAAGGCAGGATAACATGTTCCATGGTCTGTACATCAGTATACCATAATGTGCATATTCTTTCGGCCCAATTTACATTCTTTCATACATCTGTCAGTTTTTAACGGTAAACATTTCAAGCCTACACAGCCCTATGCATCTTCGGACCCTATGTTCCAAATTCCAGTTCAAATATACTTGATGGACTGCTACCTGACATGATTGAGTAATACAATGGAAACAACGTTTTGATCTACATATCTCTATATCATTTTCTATGGAGCAATTTTTCATGGCACATTTTAGAAAAATTTTATTTTGAATATCTGAGGTACTCAAAGAAGAGTGCTGAATAGCAGTTAACATATTAGTTAAAAATTATCCAGCCTCAACATTAGAAGCAAGACATTCCGAGGCCATGAGTCTCCTTAAGGACTTTTCTTTGGAATGTAAAATACAATGGTACCATCTTAAAATAGCAGCCAAACCGCTTGTGAAAGTGCTCACCAGTCCTAATTCCAATCTTACGGTTTTCTATAGAGAACATAGAATTTAAGTGCAAATAGTGCGACAAATCTTTACCTCTACCTTATGCATAAAGTGCCACTGATTGGTATTTATTGTCTCTATAGCATATAAAAGTCTTTATTTTACATACATTTACAGGATGATTAAAGTGTCTGTGACCTGTTGCTCCATAAAGTGTCTTCAGTGCATTTCCATTTGCAAAAGCCTTATTTAATATATGTGCAAAATGTTGGTTGTCTATAAAAGAGTTACTACAAGACCCCTTATCGTTTGAATTTATCTGAGGCCCCTTTGCATGAAACCTCATGACCTTAATTTTATTTATGTTTACTTTCAGTAACTGAGAGTCTGAATATGATGACAAACTATCAAGACGTCTCTGAAGACCTTTAGAGGTCAGGTCTAGCAGGACGATACCATTCGCGTAAAAGAGAGTGTGTACAGGATAAGAGCCTAATTTTGTGATTGTGTTCCACACTAAGATAAGAGTCTAGACCCTGCTTCCTAGCAGTTTGGAACAATGTGAATTATTGATCAAACCTAGCAAATAAAAATACTTGGGAATATCATGAGATGACCATGAGGCACAACTAGCATATATTGGTGTTAGTTTAACGAAACAAATTCTGCACATTTGCCTTTTCTCTATCCCCTCTCATAAATTTCAGTAGTCTGGGCCTGCTGAGTCCTGTCAGGAGAAAAACGCAAAAATCGTAATTCTGATCCCTGCACAAACTTCTGCTTGCACAGAAATCAGAAACGTCCCCTACACTTGGAATCTGGACCTAGGTATTGGGTCTGAGATGGAAGGTTGGCCTTCTAAACATACTTGACTCTCCCTGCAGGAATGGATGCACAACTGAGGCTCAGCTCAAGGGAGCTGATGTGGAATTATTTAATGTACAGTAAAATACATTTCTCAGTTTCAAATTCTTCTCAGAAGTCAATCAATAAATGTTATAATATTTAAAATTAAAAAACAATGAAACTCTTACATGCCCCACTCCAATTTCATCATCCTAAAAATATAGCTTTACAGTTTATGAATTCAGTTCATGTTGATTTTTGTATAGTGATTCATCAAACCTTTTATCTGTGCCATTGTTCCAGATTTCGCAACTATATTATCAGCTGACAGTGAAAATTGTCTATTTTAAGAGTGCATTATGGTATAGGGTTACTACAAATGTCAGTGCAAAATATTCTCTAGTGAGCATTTAATTACTTTGGTAAGGCCCAAAGTTTAAGGGTCTTATCACGAGTACGGCGGTCCTGGGACCGCCGTACTCGAAATGGCTGTCTGACCACTACAGCGAGTCAGTCAACTGGAAGAGGAGTGGCGCAGTGGCCGGGGTGCCTGACTCCGGACCACAGGGTTCCCGGTTCGATCCCCGGCTCCGGCGGCAGGTTAGCCCAGCACCATGTGACTCTGAGCAATAGCTTGCTTAATCTTCCCAACGGCCCCCAGCGCTGGGACACCTCCGTCGGAGGTAGCTGTGCGCTTAACAAATGCTGTCTAGCATTACGATGGAGGCAGTGGGTCTACCACAAGACCGCCACCTCTGCCTGGATCCAGGATCCCATGGCAATAGCTGTGTTGAAAAGCGCAATTATTGCTGGCGGTGATGATGCCGGCACTGCCGAGTATATTACGATATGCTTTTCCAATGCCCAACTCATGGTGAGGAGGCCGCTATGAATATGGTGGCAGAAATCGGCACATCTGGCCATGGGGGTGCAGACTGGCTGTAATTGCACCTTTGTTTGTGCACGATTTGGCATGCATGACAAGGTGCTGGAATGTGCAGTACTTGCTGTAACAACAGCCATCTGCTTGTTAGACTCTCCTGTGAGCCTAACAGACATCTGCTGTGACGCCACTGCCTGTCCGCCGTGGATTCAACTTGGAATCCGGTGGACGGGTACACCACAGGCTTGGTGATCTTCCTGGGACCACCGCAGTTGCGGTCCCAGATGAAGACCGCCAGACTGATAATAAGGCCCTAAGTTTCCTGCCTGCGATTATACTAATTCTCCAAACAAATACTCATTTGTCATGCAAAAAACAGAAACGTAGAGTTGAGTCTATGGACAAGCTAAGATTTCTAGCCAAAGGAGTAAAAGAGGCATTGAACTGAGTTGCACATTTACCTGTACAAGGATTTGAAGAAACTAAACATGAACCTGAACCTATCCTGCCTAAACCTGTAGTGTGTTGGTGACTGGAGATATAGGATCTGGACCATAGCAGGATGAAGGGGATAAAGGGACTAAGCTCCTTCTCAGATGGCTGTTACCACTTAACTTCAAAAGTAATACTTCTAAAAGTAATACTTCCATATTCTAAGTCCTTAAAAAAATATCCTTTCAATTCCAAAAGTGCTTTTTTCCCAAAATATATTGATATAAGGATAGTGTGAAAGGGGTGGAGGCATTAAGGGTAAACATATAGGGAATATGGGTTATGTGTATCGTGTTATGGATTGGAATTAAGCATGTAAGGTTAAAGGTGACGGGTTAAGACTTTGAGGGTGGGGCCAAAGATTTGAGAATATGATTATGGGTTAACAGTATAGGGTTATGGGTATTGAAATATAGGGTATGGGATATAGGCTATATGGATATGGGACTAGCTGTCACAAGTATAGGATTATGGTTTTAGGGTATAGGATATAGGCTATATGGATATGGATATGGGACTAGGAATTAAATGTCATGGAATGGCGGTTTGAGTTCAGAGGTATGGTTTGAGAGATTTGGTGTATAGGGTAAGGGTTTGGAATACAGAGGTAATGGGCTAAAGGTTGTGGTTAAGGGTATATGGATTACATTCATAGGGCTGGGCTATAGGGTTGAAGAAATAGGGTTGGGGTTTAGGGTTTAAGGTGTTATGTTTAAGAAGATAAAGGCTGGGGGTATAGAGCTCAGGGTACAGAGCAGTGTGTACAGAGTTTAAAGCTATGGGCCTAAGATGGATCTAGGGTACCTGGGGTGAGGTTATGTTGTGCAGGAGTTAACCACTATTATCACGTTTATTTACAGTCACTCTTGGTAATGCGATTAAGATGTGTTGCTGATAATTACAGTTATTTTAGTATAACTTCATTCATTCCTTCAATTTGTGAAGGAAAAGTTTAACATAGATTGTTTGAACAACATCAATAAGCCTATTAGAAGGATAGCTAGTAAGGGTCATAACACTAGCCCTTCTCAGTTCTTCAACATGTTTTTGGAAGTGGTGCACCCACTACCAAAGATCTCTAAAATATAAGAATATAAAGTCCTCATTTCCAAATGTTGTGTTTATTCAGCTCTACTGAAATAATGTTGGATGTGGCCCTCTCTGCAAGACATTTTTCACTACTGTGAGGACTAATTCTCCCATAGAATAACATTAAGTAGCCTTATTACATTTAGCTAGTGCTAACATTTTATTGGCAATAGGTAGGCATTTCATGTTTGGTATCTGAGACTTGTAATTAAAATTCCTCTTTAATGGTAAAGTTGGATTTAAGTTACAATTTTGAGAATGGCATTTAGAAAGTGCCCATGTTCCTGCCGTAAACAATTTTTATTTTTTTGGGCCTTGGCTCACAGGCAAGTGGTTACTATGTTTTTAAATTGCTTTATTAATTTACTTTGGTTGATCTTACTTTTAATTTGCACTGTTATTTGCTGACACTTGCTTTTTGGTCCAGAACGGTTGATTCCGTTTGGAGTGGACAGAGCCTGCCAGTGCCTAACTTCCTAAAGGTACCCAGGGTTTGTGGATTCCTCTGGAGGGGACCGAGAAATTAGCCAAAATACAGCAAAATTGTAGTTTTTTGGGGGAAAAATGTGAAGAACATTGCTGCAGATGAAAGTGTCTGGGTTTTTCCCTGCAAATGGTATCAAAAATGGGTTTGTGGGGCTAAAATCAGGATTTTCCCAGCTTTTAGGGAAAGACAGACATTTGTCAGAAAACCAACATTTTTTACACAGTTTTGACATTTTTCTGGGACATAGCCTATTTTTGCTATTTTTTGTTGTTTCAATCTCCTTCCGTTTAATGGTAGAAATGGGTTTGAAAGCAATAATAGAACCTGGAAATCTATACATTTATGAAAAGTAGACAAAATTCTGAATTCAGGAAGGGATCATTTGTGTAGATCCTTCAAGGTTTCTTTATAGAAACTAACAGATAAATATAGGAAAAATTGAAAATTAGTTGAAAAAAACAGCCTTTTGTGTCAACGTTTTCACCTGTAACTTCTTCTAATTATGACAGGTCTTTGAAAGCAATATACTGTTACATCCGCAGAACCTTACTGGTGTGTAAAGGTGTAAATAGTTTATTGTGTAGATAATTAATACCATTACAATATCCCAAGGAATACAAAGAATACATATTACTTTCAAATGCTATAAAAAAGGATCAAATATATACAATAAATATCAAATTTAAAAGTTAATTTGCAATTTAACAAGATCCGCCAATGTTGAGACATTATTCTTTCTTCAATTTCTCAAGGTGGGTTAAAAATTTGTTTCTTTGGCAAATTAATTGTGGATCCTTTGAATCCATAATCATTAATATTGCTGATCTGCAGGTACGAATGCCTTTTTCATTATACTTCCTCTTGAGCAAATCCTGATGGCTGCGCCTTAGACCCGGGCAGATACATATCAAATGCATAAAGTCTTGTACTGCTGCTCCACATAGATCGCAATGTTTTGGGCCTGGGGTCCTCCAGATCAGTTGATCGGCATTGGACGGCAGTTTCCCCATGTGCAGCTCCATATACTTAGTTTTCAGATGCGGCGGGAATGTTAGGCCAGATATGCTGCTGGCTCAGACCTCTTATATCTTTGTAGAACAATCCATACATGCGCGGGTCGGCTTAAAATTGCTTTGTCTTCAATTAATGAATGAACTTTTGCCTCTTTCTTCATGAGCTTTTGAAAAGATGTCCATGGTAGGTTCCGTTGTCAGAGGGCCTCCATTCTAGTTATTTTCAATGAGGAATTAAAATACTTTGCGTAGTGTGATTTTGGATAATTTTGCAGCCCTTCCCAGAGTGCAGAGTTGATATCTAGATCCCGATTCAGCCGTGTTTTGTACCAAAATTTAATGGTATCATATCTTTTGTGTAGTTGTTGTTGTAATCCAAACTCGAGGCGTACTTGGGCTGGGGAGGCATCATATGGCAGTTGGAATACTCTTTTGTAGACTTGTGTTTCAATTTTGTCTAATAATAGCGCACATTTCCCGTGATGAACCACACTCCATATACAATAGTCGGTAATAGTTTTGCCTTGATGACTGCAGAAAGTGGGCCGAACGATGGACCTTTTAGCCGTTTTAGGATACTGCAGAAGGCAAACATTAGCGCAGTTCCCTTCTTTTCAATCACTTCATGATGCGTAGCAAAGAAGAACCTTCGATCCATATATATACCCAGATATTTGTAGCTATCGACTACTTCCTCCTTGGTGTTTATAAATTTTGGCTGTGTAGGTCGACAGTGCGTTATAATCATGACCTTTGTTTTTTCTATG
This sequence comes from Lissotriton helveticus, assembly GCF_964261635.1. Taxonomy (NCBI): domain Eukaryota; kingdom Metazoa; phylum Chordata; class Amphibia; order Caudata; family Salamandridae; genus Lissotriton; species Lissotriton helveticus. The sequence continues at coordinate 925,702,967 of NC_136071.1, read as the reverse complement.
TTTATTTCCATTAGGTTTGTTTTGGTGTAATCTGCTAACGCATGAATTGATCATTGCAGTCCAATTCTCGTATGGCTTAATAGTACTACGTCATCTGCGTAGGACAGATGCGTTAGTGGCAGTGTACCCAGCCATGGTGGATGAGAGTTGACCCCGTCTAACCTTGGTGTTAAATCAGCCATAAATAGATTGAAAAGGTACGGGGCCAATACGCAGCCCTGTTTTAGCCCTTCCTTAGTGTGGATCCTCCGTGTTAGCCTTTGACCATCGGCAATCTTAACCTGCATCCAGGTGTTGGTGTAAAGACCAATGATTGGATTTAGAAGTGTATCTGGTAAGCCCTGGTGCTTAAGTTTGACCCATAGCGTGTGGCGATTAACGCGGTCAAAGGCTGCTTTGAAATCCACAAAGCATAGATGGAGTGCCTGTCGCTGTCTTAGGCTTTTATCGGCTATCAGCCCTTTCGCTAATATATTGGATATTGTACCTGTGCCATGTCTGAAACCTGACTGATTCATAGGAATTTTCTTGTTTTCATCCGACCAAGTTATCAAGCCAGTTAAAATCAGGGATACATAATATTTATCCTCTGCATCTATCAACGCAATCAGGCGATAGTTTGCAGGGTCTGTGCACTCACCAGCTTTATATATCGGGTTAATAATGGCACCTCTCCAACTTTCTGGGATTTCTACTGGTAGTGTCGATCATTTGAAACAGACTACTGATCTTGCATGCCCAGAAGTTGGGGTCCTGTTTGTAAATTGCGTGGGGGCACCATTTGGGCCCGGTGCACTATCAAGCTGACTTTTTTTTATGATCTGTAGAATTTCTATTTCAGCATAGGCTGCTGTCAACTGAGATACATTTTCTTCCTGCTTTTCATAAGTCATGGCGGCTGTTGACTGAGATAATTCATCTTTATGATTTTCATAAGTCATAGTGCCGACTGTGGACAAATGGTCCAGAGTATTTATTGAGAATGTCGAGATTAAGTGCTGTACCAATGAATACTCAGTGATGCTGGTCATGTTGATAGTTTGGAGATTTCTATTCGTGGAATTCACCAGTCCCCAGAATGCTCTAGCATCGCATCTTTTTGCGTTATGTAACAATTTCATCCAAAAGTTATTTTCTTCGTTTTTTTTGTCGATCCAGATTTGTTTTTTGTATTTCCTTTTCAAAAGGCGTACTTCATCCCATACCTTGGACCATGGACTCTGACGTTGAGCCTTACGGAGGACCTTTCTTGGGTGCTTTCTCAAGCTTCGCGATGTTTGACTCAGATTGCAATTGTTATGTTTTCGGTTTTCAAATGTGCGGTCGGTGGTTGCTCCTGCTTCAGTTAATTTTTCCAAAAAGATGGACCATGTTTTTGAAGCCGTTTTATTTTCTAACTCAAGAGATATCATTAAGTTTTTGGCTTTTAAGGCGATGTCTGGTAGTGTGTTGCTTGTCCACCTCAGACGTTTCAGATTAATTGTTGATATGTCCCCATCAATGGCTGGGGCTTCTAGATGTTTGGATAATATTGTTTTAAATTCGATATGCTGAGCTGAATGATCACTATCGACTGAACATTCAATTTGGAAGCTGATTATTTGCCCAAGAAGTGAAAGAGTTACTATTGTGCAGTCCAAAGTTGAGCTCGAACGGGGGCCAATGTAGGTACAATTGGCCGGTCTATCTTGTTTTATTCTTCCATTTAAGGCCCGCATACCCAAATGTTCAAGTTCTCGTATCAATTGCTGGCCTGTTTCATCATTACGGTTTTGTTCGTGAAACAGTTGCGTTTCTACAGCCCAGATTTCATTTGCCGCATGGATGTTATCTTCTTCTTCTTGAGGATGCAATACGTTTGCATTGAAATCCCCAGTGAGAATTATCTCCCAGGTTGGGTGTTCAAAGCGGAATTCCGTGATAACGTCTATCACTTTCTTAAAAAGATCTTTTTTAATGTGGTTTTAGGGTGAGCATAGATGTTGATTAGGACAATGGTGCTTACCCCTAGATGTATGCCCAGATCCATTCTTAGTTTTTGCATAGGCGGAGTTGTCGATATCACCTGAACTGTCAAGATTTTTAATAATGTAGAGATGTAAACAGCAAGACCCCCCTTCGCTCTACCGTATTGCTGCATTCTTGTTGCATTAACATGATATCCTATCCAACCTGGGACTGTTACAGGGGCTGTCATAGCATAATTATTTTGTGGTTATCCCAGGATGCTATCTTTCCTTTGTCCTGAAGGATTCCTTTTGCTCCTGCTCAGAACCTTACTGGTTGTGGGTATATAAAGGACTTGTAGGTTCCCCAAGAACCCAACGAACCTAGAGCCAAAAACTGAGCAGCGACTTGCAATGGTTTTTTAATATGTAGCGCGTATGTAGCAATTACTCTGGGAAAAAGTATACAAGGAAAAATTGGTATGAAAGACACCTAGGTATTTCTGAAATGGGGACAAAATATAGAGTTTAGAAACAGTAGATATTTGCACATTTCCGAAATTGGGAACAGTCATACTAGCATGAGAATTATCGGTAATTTTTCACATTGTCTTTCATTTGGAAGGCAGAAATGCATTGAAAGTCAATATGTAATAACAGTTGCTTTACAAATCTGAATTACCCTAAGTCTCCTGATAAAAATTGAACCTCACTTGTGTGGGCAGGCATAGTGCCCACGACAGGAAATGTCTCAAAGCGCAACGTGAACACACTACATTTTCACAATGAAAAATTACCCTTTTTTTGCTAAGTGCCTAGCTGTAGTTTTTGAACCCTAGCTCTGCTGGCACCTAGGGAAACCTAGCAAACCTATACTTTTTTAAAAACTAGACACCCTGGGAATCCAGGATGGGGTGACTTGACTGCCTCCCTCCAGGTTATGTTACCCATAATCCCTTGCAAACCTAAAAACTATTGAAAGTACACACAGTCAGTAAATAATCTACCAACAGGACCAGGGTGGAGCCAAGTACAACGGGGGAACCGAGTGAGATTACAACTATTGCAGATCTGTCCCTATTAAGAACTAGAAATGGGAAATGAAGATGCCAGTATTGAAGTGACAAGTCAGGATGTCATACAGCAATATGACATAGAAGTGGGAGAAGTGGCGATCACACCATTTTGACCACGTTCTAGAACTTTACCTGCCACACCTAAGAATACTATTGATACCATTCATGATTTGATTTCTGAAGGACGTAAAAGTCTATACAAAGATAGTAACCAAGACAGAACGAAAAGAACAGCCACCAAATGGAAATATAATGAGTAAGTGGCCAAGTTAAGAAAGAACAAAAAAATAGTTTTTATAAATTCGGATAAAAGTGGTAATGTTGTGCTGTTGTCGCTGGATATGTATTTACATGAAGCACATGCTGAACTGGGACAGAGAGAATGTTACAACAAAAAGTAATCAGATGACAGGTAGTAAGTTCTAATATGAATACAAACAGCAACTAGAGCAATGGATGAATGATGGCTTATTATCCCATGATGAATATCTATTTCTGAGCAATAATACCCCTAAAACTCCAGTACTTATTTTAATTCCAAAGGTGCACAAGAATGCCAGCAGTCCCCCTGGATGTCAGATTATTTCAGCGATCGATAGTATGATGGCGAACACATAGATTACTTTTTACAAAAGTTTGTGAAGAACTTACCATTGTATGTGCAAGATAGTGGGGATTTCCTAAAAATTATCTACGATGTACCCATAGAACAAGATTATGTACTAATGGCGCTGGATATAACAACTTTAAACACCAGTATTGCTCATAAGGATGGCCTGAGAGCCAATCAGCATTTGATTCAAGATAGGCCAGTAGGTATGGACAGCCACACCCAAATGTTGATAACGATGGCGAAGAAATGTTTGGAAGGAAACTTTTTCTTGTTTGGGGGAGATCTGTATCACCCACAGCGTGGGACTGCAATGGGCATCTGCTTCGCCCCCAGCTATGCGTGTTTACATGTAGGCTGGTGGGAGGAGCAGGTGCTGTGCACGGAACATGCTAGAATATGGGATGAGCACATAGTAATGTGGGCCAGAATTTTCGACAACCTCTTTGTAATTTGAAGGAGCACTATCAGCACAGTAGAGCAGTTTGTGAAACCTCTTAACAGGAAAGAGTTTAATTTGAAATTCACACATGAAATCAGTGTGGTAAAGGGAACATTTCTTGACATAGAAGTACTTGTTCAAGGTGATAAGATACAAACAAGACTTCACAGGAAGGAAACAATAGGATACACAATTTTCCATGCTTGTAGCATCCACCATAATCACGTTAAACAAAGCATGCCTTATGGTGAAATGCTCGTGCGAGAAAAATTGTAGCATGGAGAAAGATCTACAACAGTGCCAGGAAAAAATGACCAAAGGATTTCTAGAAAGGGGATACAATATCTCTGTAATTGAGAATGCCTGCAGAGCAGCCAACAGAAAACAAAGAGAGGCGATTCTATGTTTCACAGAAAAATCAAGGAACATGGAAAGTAAGGCCCCGATGAGATTCCTAACCACATATAATATGCAGGATAAAGAGCTTAGGAGTCTGTTCAATAGAAACTGGCACATAGTGAAATCAGACTCATCATAGGGAACACACTACCAAAACATCCTATTACATATTGGAGAGCCCCATCTCTTAGAGATGCAATTGTAAACAGCAGCCAAGAGATTGAGAGCCAACAACGTTGGTTAAGACCCACTAGTGGTTTTAAGAACTCTACTCATTGTAAGGCTTGTAGTATAGGCCAGAACACCACCACATACTACACCCCATTTACAAAAGAGGAGGTAATAATCAGGGTGGCATACAATTGCTAAACAGAGTTTGCAATTTATGTGCTGACATGCACTTGCAACTTGAGGTATGTGGTTAGCACCACACTGCAATTGTATAAACAAATTTTACAGCACATGAGGGCAATAGCCAACGGAGGTTGATCTTACCCAGTGGCATGACACTGAGATTTTTCATCAAACAAATTTGACACTAATCAGCTATTTTGTGATTGATGCAGTTCCACTTAGTGTGAGAGACCGTACTTGGATGTTGTGTGAATTGGAAACAAGATAGATCGATATAGATAGATATCTATCTATATATATAAATATATAGATAGATATAATGTAACACAATTATTAAAAAGATATTTTACTTTATAATAATATTGTCTTTAATTCTTGAAATGTACTACTATAAAAAGAACATTATATACAGTATATATTAGGGGTGGTCGGTTCCGCTTGGAGCACGATGATCAGCAAAAAAACAGCCTCTGCAGCTGAGTTTTACTGGCACCCCCTCCCTTCTCACGGTTCTAGGGCCAACCAGCAACAGGCCTTTGTCATTTCGCATGCATGCCAACACAGTCCTGAGTCTGACACTTATACATGAAGCTAGTGTTTTAACTTCGACTCCAGCATGGAGGCTGGGGTGCCTATCATTTTCGCATCTGCAGTAATTGGGTCAAGTCAACCGCCAACTTGCATGATTGAACCTTTCAGGTAAGAGTAATGTCACACGTTCACAGCTTGAAGGGGGCAGCATTGACAGGTGCTTCCCAGGCCCGAACAACACTGGAATCCCAACATTGCACTCTGACTTGCCAGGCTCCACCGATCCCACTGCAGGACTCCTACTCACAGCCACTGCCCCGAGGCTTGGAAAGCCTCTGCAGTTGGAGCGACCAGAGAAGCAGTGAAGGGCATGAGTATAGCAAGGAAGAGCAAGGGGGAGGGTGCTACTGCCCCAAAAACCATGCCGACCAGGTGGACCGCCCCCCCCGCCCCTTGCTATGCCACTGATAGCAGAGCAGCTGCTGCTAGACTCCTGTGGCAGTTCATAGTGTGGTGCCTCTCACCCTCATGTAGCAAGCAGCCTCCTGACCCAGCTGCCCGCTGCCTGTGCTTCCCCACTACGGTGCGCTGCATGCATCTCATGCTGGAGTGGAAACCCTGCCTGTATTTTACTCCATTGAGCTGCATGACTAACCTTTCAATACTTTTGTTGACCATGTGATGGCAGACAATATGATGGTAGGATTCTGGTTTGGGCATGTGCCTCAATGGTAGCTCACACAATGATAATTATTCTGATCAGGATTGCAGCTCTTTGAAAGCAACGTCACTTCTCATTGGGTCTCTCAATAAACAAAAGGCGCTCTGGGCGATGTGTGGTGATGAACTCGCGGCAAACAGTTGTGGGTGTCTCAATAAACTGAAGGTGCCTGAGGCAGTGTGCTGTGACGCTCTCATGGAGTTAGTGCTTTGTTTTAGTAATGGATGAAGCTGTGTTGTCTATGCATGAGGTGTGCAGCACACTGGGCGATGCGTGAGTTGTGTGCCCCGGGACTAATTCAACATTTGCTTCTTCCGGGTTATGCACATCCCACCCAATCTCTTTAAAATATTCAATGAACTTGAAGTTTGGTTTGTCCTACCTGTGTCATAATGCTATGAGGTATTTTGAGGGGGAGTTCTTAATTTAGTGCTTGAAAGCACCCTTGTTCCATTGTAGGCACTCTCAAGGCAGCAGGTAAACTTGGGCAGATAGTATATTTTGCAAAGGATCACAGAGTGATGTGGTCTAGTGAGACAGCTGGGAATAGAACTTTCATGTGAATCAACATATTTTGTTCTGATGAGCTTTAAGTATTCAGCCTTTTAGCACTGCTGGGTGTGCTTGTGTACTGCAGCACCTATGAATTTGACAAGGAGACTTCAAGTACATGATGTGGGCTCTGCATGCAAGCATCTGGGGGACCGATGCCCACATTGGATCAGTTTCAAACATAAAAGGATTGTACTTCGGCTGATGGTCTTTAAGTGACCACAGCCGTAGTGAACGTGCACAAGGATTGAAAGATTTCTGTCTTCTAACGAAGCTGCTTCTTTCGAGGAGATACATGGGTTCCTAGCTTCTTAACCAAAGTGTGTCTGATCTTGGCCAAAAATTGATTCCCACTGGCAAATTAATAATGAAAAGAAATGTGTTAGTCAAGGCTTTTTGTAAATTGAGATGCATAAAACTTATTAGGTGTATAAAGGCATTGGGCCTAAGCGGTGGCACGTATCAGAGCAATTCTTCTTTTTCAGCAACCCCGCAGAATTCAGCAGAGTGAACCTCCGGGAGTACAGCCCTGGCCTAGTAAATACAAATATTACATGAAACAGAAAAAATATTAAAAATGCAAATCCAAAACATTAAATTACCAGGCAAATGAAATAAAAAAAATAAAAAACTAAGTTACTAAAATATTGTAAAGATGTAGAGACCAATAAAAATATGTAAAATTTAAATTATAAACAAATATTAATAAAAACATATTTAACCAATATTAGGAAATGTACTGGAGTCTGGGAATAATAGATATATCATTCCCACTCTAGTTTATGCAACAGTAAAGAAATTGTAGGACATCATAGGGTTAAAATGCATTACTACTACTCCAAGCAGCACAACAATAGGGAAAGCGTTGGACTTCAGAGGGGTAAGATTTGCTATTGCCACTCCAGTCTGTACAACAGTAGGAAAAGTGTTGGACTTCAAAGGGGCTAAATTTACTATTCCCACTCCAGTCTAAACACCAGTAGGGAAAATGTTGGACTTTGGATGAATTACATTTACTATTCCCACTCTAGTCTGAGCAACAGTAGGAAAAGCGTTGGACTTCAAAGGGTAAGATTTATTATTCCCACTCCAGTTCATACAACAGTAGGGAAAGTACAGGACTTCAGAAGGGTTACATTTACTATTCCAACTCCAGTCCAAGCAACCGTAGGTAAATTATTTCACTTCAAACACATTACATATATGAATAACTCTATTAATTCAGAAAATATGTCAATTAAATATGTCATTATGTATCAATAATTAATTTTTTAGTTATTATTTAATTAACTTCACACACTATACTACTACAAACCTACAAACCTCCGACAACTAAATATATCACTAAAATAAATCAATTTTATATAATGTATATACTTAATAATCAATTCATAATTATCCATAACATTTTTTCTGTTAATTAATTGTTAGTCGATTAATTTTTTTGTTAATTAATTGTTAGTCGATTAATTTTCCACCCTATACTCCTGCAAACACAGAAGCCCACACCTAAAAAATATATAATTATTACACAATGTATATAATTAATAACCAATTAACTAATTAATGATACATAATAAATTATACACCTCTACAAATGTAGCAAACCATACCAAAAATAAGTACAATACATCAATTGTACTTAATATACATAATGACTATCAATCACACAACATTATGTATTTATTAACAATTGTTAGTAACTTCCCACCCTATCCACCTACAATCCCAACAACCCACTATGAGACTATAAAATACTAGTTACAATTACATTAAAAATTCAAAATCCCTTAAAATAACAAACTATATTTACAAAATGTATAGCAATTATATCAAAAAACATATACTTTCCAACTATGTTATTGAAAGCGATAATGACAACAATATTCTTAACAACAATATTTCTTACATGAAAAAAAGATATTCTTGAAAACAATATTTCTGCATCACAATATTATTGTATCACAATATTTTTTCATTTCCCAATATTTCTGCCTCCCCATGTTTACAACTCAATAGTTTGCCCAAATACCTCTGATATAACGGTGTGCATTATTGGGCAGATAACAGGCATCTTTGACATTATGGTGAGCATACATGGCATACGATTACAATGCCTAAACGTTTAAAGCAGGCTATGTAGCATTTGTACATGGGAGTACTTGATGAAAATTACATGATGACGTTTGGGATCTAATATTTTCTAAAAATGAAAACTGGTATTTTGTAGGCCAGCATTATTTTCCTTCAGGAAAGAAATTTGGAAAATTTAGTTTGTTTGCCCAAAATGGAAGATGCATTTGATAGAACAATATTGTTATATTGAGAAACTGCTATGCTTGTGAAGAGACAATAGTGTTTAATTTCCAAAAGATATTTAAGTCCAATACTTAGTAATTCAATCTTAGTTGGAGAGATATATTGCTGTGATAATTTCTTTAATGCCAGATGGCGCATAGCGCTTTGGCTGTTATTTCATTAGTTATGTCAAGGCATTTCATATTAATAATACAGATGTGGTCAGTATAGTACAATGTTGACATTTGTTAGTAGCTCTGGATGATTTTCCTTGAGCAGAAGTAGCTTTCGTTATAAGAAAGGTTGGAGACCCCTGCATTAAAGGAATATAGATTCAGAAAAAGGGGGTGGTGATGAACAGAGTGTCTGAATTAAGCAGACCACTCTTACCCAGTCCAAAGATCAGGGCTTGATCCATCACCGTTATTTAGCTCACTGCCCCATCCCAGCTCAGAACCTGGCTATATGCAAATTAGTCTGTCCCTGGCCCAGTGCATCATGGGAACAGGGCAGACCAAATTACCAAGCCAATTCTTCACTAGAAAGGAGACAAGCTACCGGGGACCGGTTTCTGGCATTTCAGCCTCGTCGGCCCGGCTTGCTTGAATCCTGATGGAGCAGTGAGCAAGGGACTCATGTCTGAGTATACCCTTCCACGCTTATGGTGGACAAAATGATTCAGAAAAAGGGGGTGGTGATGAACAGAGTGTCTGAATTAAGCAGACCACTCTTACCCAGTCCAAAGATCAGGGCTTGATCCATCACCGTTATTTAGCTCACTGCCCCATCCCAGCTCAGAACCTGGCTATATGCAAATTAGTCTGTCCCTGGCCCAGTGCATCATGGGAACAGGGCAGACCAAACTACCAAGCCAATTCTTCACCAGAAACGAGACAAGCTACCGGGGACCGGTTTCTGGCATTTCAGCCTCGTAGGCCCGGCTTGCTTGAATCCTGATGGAGCAGTGAGCAAGGGACTCATGTCTGAGTATACCCTTCCACGCTTATGGTGGACAAAATGATTCAGAAAAAGGGGGTGGTGATGAACAGAGTGTCTGAATTAAGCAGACCACTCTTACCCAGTCCAAAGATCAGGGCTTGATCCATCACCGTTATTTAGCTCACTGCCCCATCCCAGCTCAGAACCTGGCTATATGCAAATTAGTCTGTCCCTGGCCCAGTGCATCATGGGAACAGGGCAGACCAAACTACCAAGCCAATTCTTCACCAGAAAGGAGACAAGCTACCGGGAACCGGTTTCTGGCATTTCAGCCTCGTCGGCCCGGCTTGCTTGAATCCTGATGGAGCAGTGAGCAAGGGACTCATGTCTGAGTATACCCTTCCATGCTTCCCTTGCTCATTGCACCATCAGGATTCAAGCAAGCCGGGCCGACGACGGCTGAAATGCCAGAAACCGGTCCCCGGAAGCTTGTTTCCTTCCCAGTGTAAGTATTGGCTTGGTAGTTTGGTTTGCCCTGTTCCCATCATGCACTGGGACAGGAACAGACTAATTTGCATATAGCCGGGTTCTGAACTGGGATGGTGCAGTGAGCTAAAAAACGGTGTTGGATCTAGCCCTGATCTCTTGACTGGGTGAGAGTATTCTGCTTAATTCCGAAACTCTGTCCATCACCACCCCTTGTTGTTAAATATTAAAGGAATATAGGGCATGGCTTCCAGAATCTTTGGTACACTTTACGGTCACTTTGGTGGGAATGAGCTCAATTTATGTTAAGGAAGCCAAAATCCTGATTCAGGGAATGAGGATTTTTATATTTGTATACTGCAACTTCCAAATAGGCTAAAGAACAATATGCAGGTATGGTGGATATTCCACCACCAGCTGTTTAGGCTTCAAGGTCAGGAACATTGCTGCTTTCAAGGAGCAGCAATGTTTTAAGAAGTAGTGAGAGAGTGGACATTAGGAAGACAGTGAGCAGACTTAAAATCAAGGTTTTGTGGATAATGGGCAAAGAGTTTTCATACCCATTTTAAGCTACTCATGGTTACTGAAGTGAGGTTTACAGATTAGGTAAGAAGAAGAGCCCAGAAACTCCACATTTTATGGGGGTGTCTGGGAAGACTTTTTTACACATGCACTAGCACCTTAATAATATCTCCAAACCATTTTGGGGATAGGCACACACCTAGTAATCAGTGTTTTTGATATAGTTATCTGCCTATTCAAATGTACATAAAAATCTAAACACATTTTTTATTTTTCCCTGCATATTTGGTTAAAAGATCAATTTCAGTTTTTTTGTTATCTTTGAGCTCAATGGCAAGCATCATCCCACCCTCTCTCCTTCCTCAAAACTTGTTGCTTTAATGTCTTGTTATTTACAAGTTCCCTTTGCAAATGAAAGTTTCTGATTTTTTCCTTCTTCGCCTGCCACTTTTTCAAAGTGATATCAGACCTATCTATTACCATAGCTTAATAAATTGCATCCTGCTGCACCTGCTATGAGTGTACTAATTCCTTGTCTTTTTTAAGATCAATACACACTTATGCCCTCATTACGATGGCGGTCGGACCAGCATCCGACTGCCATTGTATCGGAATGGAGACCGCCCAACATGTAGTCGGTGACTCCACCCACCAAATTATGACACGACCTCGTGCACATTGTCAGAAACATGCCATTTCCTATTGTAGCTTCTGCTGCGACCCTGAAAAGGGCTGCAGCACCAGCTGCAATAGAAAAAGGCATGTTTTAAATATACATGCATCCTGTGCCAAGCACCATGTGGTGCCTGGCAAACTGTGCATGGATGTTTGAGGAAGCACCAAATGTGCCCCCCAGGCCACATAGCAGAGGCCCACCGGAGAGAGGGGCCCTGATGGAGGCCCCCAACGCCTCTTTCTGACAGCCTTTTCACAGAGGTCAAGCCTCCATGGAAAGGCTGTCGGAAACTGACAACCTAATCACTAGTTGGTGTCTCCACAGGCACCCGACTCCGGTGTAGGGATTTGGCTCTGACTACCGCCCCAACAGGCTACTTGAGCGTATCGGAATCAGCGGTCTTTCCCCCGTTGAAAGCACTCTGACTGCCTGCATCCTAATCCAGCAGTCTAACCACTGCCTCAGATGTCGGATGACTCCCTCCTGTGACCAGTCAGTGGCGATCTGCCCGAATTCATAATTAGGGTCTTAGTGACATCAAACCTCCATTAATAGTGCTTTTAAAAGCTTCCAACACTATGGTTTCATCTGCTGTAAACTCATTATGTGTAAAATAGTTTTACATTTCTAAACTAAATAATTTGATATTTTCCTCTTTCGAAGAAGAGTCTTGCCCTTATACCATCTAGGGAATTTAGCAGGTATAGACATAGCGTAGATAAGATCTACCACTGAGTTGTCCGAAAAGCTACTGGCATAATGCTGTATGTCTATTACGGAGAAGAGGGACAGCCCTAAAAACATGCTGATTCTATAAGTGGAATGGGAGCCCTGTGCAAAACATGTGTAGGATCTAATTGTGGGTTTTTCTGTCTCGAAATGTCGCAGATCCCAAAACGAATACACATAGCTTTAAACATATTTTCAGTGTTTCTCTTCTGCTAGACTTGACGTGATTTAGAAGAGTCTAAAAAAGAATGCAGTAAAAAATTAAAATCTCTCCCTAAATATTATCACCTGGTAGATTGTACAGTTCCCATCCTAACTTCTGAAGCGGCATCTCATTATCATGTACAGGCCATGGAGGGAGACACAATAAAATCTCTGGCCCACAATTTCCCCTGGGAGAATAATCCAGTATCTTTCCTTATCCTAATTATGGGACTAGTACTACATGTGGAGTTTAAAAAAAAATAATAATATCACTACCCCTGTTTGAGTAAGATAAGTGGAAGAGTAACACCTGTTGCAAATATATGACTATTTAATCTTGTTATTTTCCTTCCCTTCAATAAAATGTGTTTCTTGTTAAAAAATAATGTTCAGGGCAAATTGATTAAACCAGGTGAAAATGGCATCCCTCTTAAATGTATTATTTAAGGCTGTTTGCATTAAAGCTAATAAAGGTTAACTACTGCTGTTATCATAAGCAAAGCTGAGTACTCGGAGTCTTTACTCACCACCCTTATCACGTCACTCTTCTCCATTGCTAGTGTAAAGATTAATCTTTCTTGTTTCCCCTTACTTTCCTAAACTGTCCCACAACTCCAAACTGTGCCTCTCCTAATGCATCCCTCCCAGACCTTTTTGTGTTTCCTTCCCTCACCCCTCCACTCCCGCCCATGAGTTTCACCCCTTTTTTGTAAGCCTGGGCCTGCAGACTGGGTGCACAAGTACACATATTTATGGTGCCGTAATTTCACACCTGTGCAGTTGCTGAGATTTAACAACCCTTCCTCAAAGAAAAGGCAAAGCAGCTGTAGCAGTCATTGCCTCGCTGAATTCTGTATAGAGGTCAATCGATTTTCTACATCTAAAAGTTCAGAAAAATTACAAATCAACTGAACCATAAATCTTTACATTTATCTGCAGTAAATAAGTTGAAACTTTATCAGCAAGTTGTTTAAACTCCCAACAGTGTCTAGAAGTTTCAAAAGAGAAATTAGAAAAATCCTAAATAAAAAATCCCCAGGTTTTATAGTTTTAAGTAGAATCACCTTCTGTAAGATTTTGTCCTTCACCCTAAATATTTGGAAATATAGAATCTGCACGGGGTAAATGGAGCCCTCTGTACAAAGCCACACTGTTTTTCTCTGCAGTAAAAACATTTTGCTCTGTGATGAAAGCCCTTCCTTTATGCCTCAATGAAATGTGGGAGTGATCTGTACTCCTTCCCACACAAGCAGGGGAGTTACATCAAACCAGTGCTGGAGTAAACCTCCGACCATTTTGATTATATAAAGGGGTCAGATTGAAAATTGGAAACTCCCATAATCATGTATGATTGTGGCAGTTACTTAACTTCCAAGGAAAACCACACCTAGAAATGCCCTCTTTCTATTCCTTTAGTGAAGGGGCATAGCAGAGAACCCCGACCCTTATAAAACCATATATTCCTCAAACGATTCGCTTTGGCAATTCTTGGCAGGTGTAACAAGGAAATGCAGTTCAGTATATTTATTGCTGGCCCCAGAAACTTAACCAATTTTGTAAAAATAAAAAGGTATATTAAATAAATTTCACAAAAATAAAGATAATCAGATGCAAGTGTCAGTAGTCATAATAAAAACAAAACAAATTACATAGCTAGCAACAGAAAATCAAAATCATTGTTACCCTTTGAAGTGCAGTAGATCTCGACCCAAACACCATATCAGGCATCATAGAGTCCTGTGGGGAGACGTTGGTGGCTTATCTGGGTTACAGAATTTACTTTGAGACTTTCTGTAAGTTAAAATACTTCTCCACAACAAGGATGGAAGCTGACACCAAGCCGCACTCCTCAATATTGGATACTTCTTATTTATGGTTCAATAGTGACCTCAATCGTTGCTGTTAAACACTCCAAGAGGGTCAAACTGCTCCATTAAGCATGTAATGTAATGTAATATGTAATGTAATGTAATATGATTTATAGAGCGCCTGGTTACTCCCAAGGAGCGTCCCCGCGCTAAGCAATAGCCACATAACAAGGTCAGAAGTGGTCGGGGGCAGGAGGCTCAGAGCTCCTTCTAACTCTGTCTAAAGAGTCAGGTCTTCAGATTTTTGGGGAAACTTGCCTCGGACTTTTGAATGCTTAGATTGAGTGGCATTGAGTTCCGTAGCTTGGCTGCAAGGAGCCCAAAGGAGTAACCCCCCAGTCATGCACGACACACTCTAGGAATCACTGCCAAAGTCGCTTCACCAGATCTAAGTACTCCGGAGGGGGTGTGAGTGCTGATCAGGGGGAAGAGATAGGGACTTCTCTGATTCATTATCCTGTGCACGAAACACAGACCTTTGAAATTCTGTGTTTTACAGGAAACCAGTGAAGATCAGCCAAACTGGAACGAATGGTGCTCCATTTTGGAATTCCTAATAGCATCCTGGCTGCAGCATTTTGTATTCTTTGCAGCATCGCCAGCCTGCCCCTAAAAATCCCCAAATAGAGCACATTGCAGTAATCAAGCCGGGACACCAGCATGGCCTGAGTTACTGTTTTTTGTGCTGCGTCCGGTATTCATTTAAAAAACTTTCTTAACAGCCTCAGTAATCCAAAACAGGTGCTCACAGTGGCCCTTATCTGAGATTCAAAAGATAGCCCAGCGTCGAAGATGATGCCTAGATTTTTCAATTTAGGATTAGGCGTTGGGGTGGGGGGGCATTTGTAAAGTAAGCTTACCACCTTATGCCAGTCCTAAACAAGTCTAAAATCAAAGATAACTACATATTGGTTTATAACATCTTTCCTGGTGCTCCAAAGCTTACATTGTTATGTATGTACCATATGTTGGAATTTTTTCATTTGAAGCATCCTCCTAAATTAATATTAACACTTTTGGCCCATGTCAGATAACTGAATACATGCCTTTGAGTATGCTTTTGAGTAAAAGCATGATCTTCAAAAGATATGTTATTTTAATTAACGTTGTGTAAAGCTTTAGCGATTAATTGTAGCTGGCTAACTTATCGAAATGTCGAATTTGCAATTTAAAACTGTGAGAAAGTCATGTTTTTTGCCCTGATCACCCCCATTTTTTTAACTGATACTGGTGGTAACTGACTCTGACAGTGCCCTGGGCTCTGCTAACCAGGCCAAGCCAAGTGATCTGAATAAAAAGGTATGTGGTAATTATATTTAATTACAATTGGCACTGACAAACTACCTCTAAGTCTGTGGTATATGGTGGGTATGTAGGTTTAGAGGCCCATCAGCTTTGAGGCACTTAAGTGTGCACTGCTGTGTTGTCTGCTATCATTTTAAAAGCCAGTTGCGCTTTATACGCTACTTTCAAGTTAAAATGACAGCAAATTCGACTTTGGACATAAAGTTACTTCCAAAGTATTAAACTACATAATTTTGCATATATGTCACCCCCAAGTGCTCCCCTAGGTGCCCCTGGGTAGGGTGCCATGTAAAAATAAACAGGGGCATTTTAAAATATATTTTATATGCCCTGGTGAGGGAAAACTATTGACAGGAGTGAGCTAAAATAATAGTTCAAGAACTTAAATGACTGGTAATAACAAATCCAACAACTTGCCACTGTTGAATTTCTCATAACTAATACGAAGTATAGAACTAATAAAGAAGTTATAG
Organism: Lissotriton helveticus; assembly: GCF_964261635.1. NCBI lineage: Eukaryota > Metazoa > Chordata > Amphibia > Caudata > Salamandridae > Lissotriton > Lissotriton helveticus. Next base: position 925,686,836 of record NC_136071.1, on the reverse strand, counting down.
AACGTTCTTTTCAGTGAGTAAAATTGAGCCTTTTAGCAGCCTCTCCTGATTAGCCAGCTCTTAACAGGCTTAGCCAAACTGCTTTGATGAGGTGATAAGTGGCCTGCATAGAGACAGAGGTTATCTGGTAGGGGAAGCTCTGCAGCTCAAGAGAACAGGGTAGGATGGGGGCTGGATAATCAAACTGGGCTTTAAAGAGAGCTGGACCATAAGCAATGCCAATCAGGCTTTCCCTCTCCTCTTGGACCCCGCAGCTAGATGGAAGCCCCAGGAATGGAATTCGCAGAAGGTCTGGAAAGAGAGTGTTAAGGGAAATGAGCAACACCAGTACGTTGGCTTAGCCAGATACTAAAACCAAGGAGATACATTCTCCAGTTTGAATTGTAAAGTACAGTGCTTTCTGGGACAAGAATATGGCATACTTTGGAGGAAGCTGTCATACTTTTGGTTGGTACTCCGTACCCCATTGGACATGGGTGCCTCCCTGCTTGTCACCCCAGAACATTGGATAATTATGTGAGAGATGCATAGCAACTCCAAGCTTCTGCCCGAAACTTCAAGAAGAAGAAGGACTGCCCTGTTGGAACCCTGTTCTGTTCCCCAAAGGATTGCACTCTGAAAACTGCTCCTGCTGTACACTTGAAACCACAGCCCGAGGACTCTGCCTTACTTCAAAAAGGATTAAGGAGCAGACTCCCTGAAAGCAACAGGTTAACAGAGCTCAGCTGCACAATCTCCCTCAAGACCTCCCCAGCCTGGAGTGCGTCCAGTGGGCTTTTAGGAATTTGGCCAGAGCATGATGGGAATTGTAATCCTAAACTTCCAGGGACCATCTCAGAGCTTTTAGACCATTCGATTTGTGTTTTGGACACTTTGACCTCTCAAGAGGAACTCCAGGAAGAAGTTCCAGAAGCTTGGGGAAGTTTGGAGCAACTTGTGGCAAAAGCTCTATAATGTGACAAACCTGTCGACGAGAGTCAGGCTGCCAACGTCAAACCACGACCCAGCCTGGATTTCAGGTTTATCCCTCTGAAAGCTCCAGAGCTCAAGACTTCCAGAATTTCACGGAGGCCTCGTGCTGAGCCAAACCGGCAGGTTTGACTTGAATCCCGGCCTGAAGGGGAGACTCACTGGACTCTGAGATAAAATCCACCAGAAAAGTTTCTAAGTGCGAAGGTAACATTTTGACCGGGGCCTCCTACTTAGGCTAGCCCACCAGGGCTCCATCGTGGACGGCCTCAAACTTTGACTTTGTCCTGGTCAAGTGCAACCAGATGTCCCGAGTTGGCACTATATATTTCTAAGCACTAGAAAGTTTTTATTCTCCAAAAATTCCTATGTCTAGTTCCCTATATTGGAGTTTTGTAATTTTGATGTCATTTTGATCATAAACATAGTTCCTATTTTTATATATTGGCTGTGGATTTTTATTGTGTGTTGTGTTTTACTTATTTAATGTATTGGTGTTTTTAAATGCTTCCCACACCTGTCTCTTAAGTTAAAGCCTGCCAGCTCACATCCAGCTACCAAGGGTTGAGTCAGGGCTAATGTACTGAGATCTTGACTGGACCGTATATTGCGTTGGTGGCCTTATTGCTAGTGCTAGGTGCTTACTTACCCCTACCAATAACCCACCTTCCAACAAACATGAACATTACATTTCATGTTTATGACACTGCACATGCAGTAATGTCTGATCGGGAACTTCTAGAAACACCACAGGTCAAATACCAGATGCCCGGAGTATAAATATTAAAAGAATGGGAGGAGCAATGGAAAAGATGGAGTTTCTCACAGTTCAAACATGAGCTATGTTAGGGATGCCTCTCCCTCAAGAATAATTGTGTCTATCAATCTTTTCACACTGAATATATAGCAAGTCAACAGAACTTTCCTTTCTCATACCAATGCAATATGCATTTCTGCTTTCCCGTCGGTTTCCTATTGTTTACCATTTCTCTTTTCTGAAAAACCATGCAAAACATATTCACGATCTTTCCCCAATTGCGGCCCCCGCCCGACAGTAGACGTGACCCCTGACCCTGCTCGCAGGCCTGGTCGCCGCCCCCCTACTGCCGAGCAGCACCATCTGTGTGTGCTCGCCTCGCTGCTGCCTGTTCCGCGCCGCTCATGTGTTCTAGCCTCCTGTGCCCCAGGATCGCCGCCGTGATTTTGGTCTGATTTTTCACAGTTTTTTCTCCTGCTTACTCTGTATTTTTGCTCCCATTGCGTGTTTTCTGCCCATTGTAGCACTGTTGTATTTCCCCCCCACGCCCCTCGTTAATCAGTTTTTCCGCTCTTCGCTGCCACTGACCCCGTGGCCACGCCCCTGACCCCGTAGCCATGCCCCCTTGCAACCCAGCTCCCGCCTCCCAGCTGCTCCTCCCTCCCTCCCCGACTTAAATGGCGGCCGCCGCCCGAACACGCAGCGGACGTGCAGAGCGGACACGCACAGCGGGCGCGCCGATTGCACGCCTGAACCGCGCCCAGCGCCAGAACCCCTGGACCCCGCACATGACACAACGCCAGACTCCGATACAACGCCAACACCTTCCACGCTCTTAACACCGGCCAAGACCACCGCTGCTTCCAGGCCACCCCGAAACGCACCCATGGACCCTTCTCCTGCCACACCTGTAACTTCACGTGCGACACTACCACCATAACCCCAAGGACTGGACCTAACCACCTCCGCTGCATACTCCTAAATACCCGCACGCAAACACGCCGTCGAGCTCTGGGACCTGCTCAACACCACCACCCCAGACGTTGCCTTCCTTACTGAGACCTGGTGGAACGACTCCTCGGCACCTGACATCGCCATAGCCATCCCGGACGGCTACAAGATCTCCCGCAGAGACTGCACCAACGGGATAGGAGAAGGAATAGCCATCGTCCACAAGTCCACCCTCCAGGTCCACACCCTCGCAGACGACTCCCTCAACTCCGCCGAACACCTTCACTTTCGGATCCACACCAACCCCAACACCACCCTCAGAGGAACACTCATCTACAGACCTCCTGGACCCCGGGCGCTCTTCAGCGACTTTGTCGCCGACCTCGCCAGCACCTACGCACTCGCCTCCACAGACTACATCCTCCTTGAGGACCTGAACTTCCACCTCGAGAACAACAACGAAACCAACTCCACCACCCAGATCAACAACCTCGCCAACCTCGGCCTCCGACAACTCGTCACCGAAGTCACCCACGTCGCCGGACAGACGCTCGACCCCCTCTTCTCCACAAGCACCCACGTCGCCTTCAGCCACACCACCAAACTCCACTGGACTGACCACCGATGCATCCACTTCACCTTCAAGTAACTAACCACACACCCCCGCACCCAACAGCTGCATCGCCGCTGCTGTAGCAAAGTCACCGAAGACCAGCTGTCCTCCACCCTCACCCAGAACCCACCCACCGCCCCACCAACACAGACGCCGCCGCCCAAAACTTCAGACAGTGTATCGACGACTGCGCCAACACCCTCGCCCCGATCAAAAAACCCTCCATCAACCAGCCCAGCAAGAAAGCCGCCTGGTTCACCGAAGAACTCCAGACCTCCAAACGAACATGCCGGAAGCTGGAGAAGAAATGGCTCCACGACCGTGCACCAAACAGTCACGCAGCTCACAAGGATGTCATCCTCAAACATCACCACCTCATCAGGACAGCCAAGAGATCGTCCTTCAAAACCCGACTGGACAACAACGCACACGACAGCAAAGAACTTTTCAACATAGTGAAGGAACTATCCAACCCCAGCGCCAACACCAACGACATCCCGCCCTCACAAGATCTGTGCGACTCACTAGCCACCTTCTTCCATCGCAAGATCGCCGACATCCACGACAGCTTCAACTCCTCATCCGCCCGACCGCAACAGACCCCACCCCGAATGCCACCTGCACCAACCAGCTGACCTCCTGGTCCCACGTCAACGACAAAGAGACACGCAAGGTCATGAACTCCATCCACTCAGGATCTCCGTTTTCAACAAAGCCGATGCAACCATCGCACCCCAACTGCGGAAGGTCATCAACATCTGCTTCGACACAGCGGCATTCCCGAAAAGCTGGAAGCACGCAGAAATCAACACCCTCCTCAAGAAACCCAAGGCGGACCCCAAACACCTCAAGAACTTCCGGCCCATCTCCCTGCTCCCCTTCCTGGCGAAGGTCATCGAGAAAATCGCCAACATGCAGCAGACCCACCACCTCGAGGACAACAACATCCTAGACCCATCCCAGTCCGGATTCAGACGCAGCCACAGCACCGACACCGCCCTCATCGCTGCCACAGACGACATCAGGCTTCAGCTAGACAACGGCGAAACTTCAGCCCTCATCCTCCTGGACCTGTCAGCCGCTTTCGACGCGGTCTGCCACCGCACACTAAGAACACGCCTCCAAGAATCACAGACCACGCACGCAACCTAGGATTCATCCTCGACTCCTCCCTCACCATGTCAAAGCAGGTCAGCGCCATCTCCTCCTCCTGCTACAGCACCCTCCGCATGCTTCGCAGGATCTACAAGTGGATACCAACCGAAACAAGAAGAACAGTGACCGAATCCCTCGTCAGCAGCAGGCTGGACTACGGCAAAGCACTCTATGCAGGAATCCCTGCCAAACACCTGCGACGACTACAATGCATCTAAAACGCCTCCGCCCGACTGATCCTCAACGTCCCCCGCCACAGCCACATCACCTCCCACCTAAGAGACCTGCACTGGCTCCCCGTCAACAAGAGGATCACCTTCAAGCTCCTCACCCACGCGCACAAAGCACTCCACAACACCGGAGCAGCCTACCTGAACAACAGACTCAACTTCCACACCCCCGCCCTCCAGCTCCGCTCCGCCAGCCGCGCCCTAGCCTCGTCCCGCGCATCCAACGAACAACCTCCGGCGGCAGATTCTTCTCCTTCCTCACCGACAAGAACTGGAACACGCTCCCCACCCATTTGCGGCAGACCCAAGACCTGCTCACCTTCAGAAGGCTCATCAAGACCTGGCTCTTCGAACAGTAGCAGCACCGCCCCCTCTCAGCGCCTTGAGACCCTCACGGGTAAGTAGCATGCTTTATAAGTTCATTGATTGATTGATTGATTGAATTGCTGTTAATTTCACAAAGAAGCCAGACTTTTACATATGAGGTGAAGCATCTCTTTTTATACTCTAAGAATAATGTGTGCATCTTTATTGTGTTTCATACACTGCACGAAAGGCTATACTCACTGAAGCGTGCTTTAAAAGAAATCTAAATGAAATATGAAATGGCTGATCCCTTGATCAAATTAGAGTTACATTTATTGAAAGCTATGACCCACTTGATTAAAAATAGTATTACAAGTAGAGCTACTAAAAATTAGGCTAGATGTATATATAAAGCATGTCTTAAACAAATTAAATGTGCGTTATGATTCTGATCTGCAAAGACACCTTGGTGAGAATCATGTAGTATGCACCTAGTACTGCAGCCATCAATGACTTCTTACAAAACTGCCATAAGCATTGCATGTAACAATTGAAAGAAAACATCTGTATAGCTGCCAGCAATAAGGTTGTTTGGCAAGTGCATTTTCCCATCAGATACACTCCTAATAGGCAACTACAACCACAATTACACTACGGGTCTGGTAGATGTATCAATAGAATTAGAACAGACAGGGAGCACTTTGAGGCATTTGGAGCAATTTGCTTTGGCTTGATAGCGTCTTCCACTGAGACACAGGATTCGAACAGAAAGAGCACAATGTATATTCTCATGTGCCATTCGGTATTACACCCTGATTCCAGCAGCAATGGCTTGCAATATATTTGTATTGAACAATAATTAGAAAGATTATACTAATATATGCCAAAAGCTTTAATGGCACATACAAATGTCAACAGGCTGCATGGAATATGGATTGCACTGTTAGCATCAGGATCAAACCAATAGCAAATAGGGATATATCATATATTGAGGACTGTCTTTGCCTCATTAAGAACTGACGCTTTCTCTTATCTGACGCGGAGTCATTGCTTTTTTGAAAGCAGTTCATGCTTACACCCTCACATCTTTAGTTCCTAAAATGGTAAGCAGGCCAAATTTGCATCCCATTTTTCCTGAATGTTGAGGATTATGGGTTCCCCTGGAGGGAACTGACAAAATAGCCAAAATACCGCACTTTAAAAAAAAAGTGCTCTGCAAGAAGTGTTTTTTTTTCTTCTAAACATGGCAAGAAAAGGTTTGATGAAATCACTGTCTTCACAGCTTTCAAGAACAGGAAGGTATGTACAAAAGGCATTATTTCACACTCTTTAAACTTTTCTAAGTGAAAGTTAATGTATCCAATTTATTTTGGTTTCCGCCTATTTGCAGCTTGTGGTTGAAACTAGTGTGAAACATAGGGGAACCCGGAAAGCTATATATTTCTAGAAAATACACTATATTCGGAATTCAGCATGGTTTTTTTTTCGCAAATAGCTCATGGCTTTCTCAAACAAACTAATAGTTGAAATAAAAAAATATATATTGAAAATAAGTAGAAAAAAAATGAAATAAGTGACAATGTTTTCATAGTAATAAACTGTTACGTCTGTTAGACTCTTTCTATCACAAGGATACATAGTGTTTGTTGGTTGTTCAAAAACAGACAATACCCAGAGCCAACAAATGACTAGCAGCGTATAATGACTTTTTCAGTGTGTACTGACCATGCATCAATTCATATGGTGAAATCTAAAGAATGAGACATGGGTTTGAATGAAACATACCAATTTTTAAAATATATTCACAGTAATAAGTTTAGGAATAGAGGTTATTTGTATAACAATGAATTTCGAGTATTTATATTATCATTTGATTCAAAAGAATTATGCAAAAAGTGTTGTTTCTTCCAAACTGGTTTACATTTGGAAGCCAGAGAGTGAGAGACATTCAATGGATAATAACACATGTTCTATTCTGAGTTCCCACACTTCTTGTATACACCGCACCCTACTTGTGCGGCTGGGCCTGTTGCCTGTTGCAAGCAAGGCGCCAATATGAAAAAGAGATAAATCAAGATTTTGCCTTTAAAGTTGACCCAACCTGGCAGTGTGGGTAGCTGCAGTATTTCAGTCAGGGACCAGCCGGCACCATGAGCATTTAACCAAACCCAAACACTTCTGAAAACTAGGAGTCCAGGGTGGTTTGAGTTGCATGGATCCCACATCGTGTTCTTATCCAGAATGCCATGCAAACATCAAAATGCAGTTAAAATAACATATTTCTATATGTTTCTGTGAGGGAAATGTCTGTAAACTGAGTGGATCAATAAAATGTCAACCGCCAACCAAACCTAGGATTCTCCAAATAAAAACAGCATCCCTGTTGTGTGGCGGAACCTATCATCCACAACAGGAAAGAGCCCAAACAGAGCAAGGAAACATCACGATGTTGTCTTTCAAATTGATCTAGTCTCATGATGTTGGTAGTTCTAGTATTTGGGCCCAGGCTTTGCACGCACTGTACGAAGCCTACCACACCCAGACATTTCTCAAAGCCTGACACCTACAGGAGTCCAGGGTTGTGTGACTTTTACATATCACAGTATATTTCATACACAGAATGCCCTGCAAATTTCAAATCTGTACTAAATTAACTGACGTCCCATACATTTCTGAGATGGAAAGTTTCAGAATCTGCAGGATCAACAAAACTCCTACCACTTAGCCTTCCCACACTTCTCCCATTAAAAATGGTGCTCTTCTTGTGTGGCTCGGCCTATTGCCTGCAACCAGAACCCGTCAAAATGTGAAGGCCCACCAGACCTACAAAGAAAAAAGTGAGGAACAGAATGGGTCTGCAGGGTTTGCCTATCCTGGCAGTGCACTGTGACCCCCACCCCCAGACGCCAGACTGTCTTTTTGCCACACAGGAGGGTTAAGCTCATGTCTGCCAGACCAAATGTCAAAACTATGCCCAAAGGAATCAACATTTTCTCTCACTTGTAATGAGCATCCGGATGTTCTATGTCCTGGAGAGGGAGAAGGTGGGGCAGGAAGAATGTCATAGGTGATGGGGCAGTCTGATGCCAGAATGCCAGGATAGGCCACCCCCTTCTTTTTCTAATAAAAAAACCATCCTTGGCATCGAGTGAGCTTTCTGCGCCACTCAAGAACAGATTGGGTGAAATCCTGGAGGGATAGAAAAACTGTGGGAGCCTTTAGAGGTGGCAGGAATCAATTTAGAGGGACAGGCCCCTCATTGGGGGGCCCCCAAATGAGATGGCCCCTGATTTGGGGGGCAGAGAGCTCTTCAGGGTAACAGAAACACTGAGTTGCAATTCTTTTGGGGGAGAGCACTTGCCCATGGCTGGGAGCTGTACCCTGTTGATTGTGACGAGGGGATGTATCTCAGCTTGAGGATTGAATTCCTGCCATGTTCCCCAAGCCAAGATCCACTAGAGAGATGTACTGGTGGAAAGAAGACATTGTGTGCTTTTCAGCAGTACCTCACCTTCCTTGATTGGTGCTTGGGGTACTGAGATAATCTCCTCAAGCACTGAGCGAAGTAAAAGCAGTCCGCTAATAATAGCACTGATTGCTTTCACTTTCAATCAGTGTGACATCAGTGCACTGTGCACTCTGCTTGTCAAACTAATTTTAAAAAAAGACGGTCTTTGGGAATGAGAATACCTCTTTCCTTACAGCTCAAGATTAATTAAAAAAGAGAACATCATTATTTTGTGAGTACCAGAAGGATTTCCCCCCATTCTCTAAGTAAGAGATGTTCGTGTTCTCCACACTGGGGGTGTAGGGCGGAGGACATAATCGCCTCATACTCCGAACCCAGTGTGTTACAGTAGAGATTATGGTCTTGTAAAAACTGTGATTATGATGGAAGTAAATTCAGGCATGCCAGGTGGCAGAGTGCTAGTTTCCGATCAGATCAGGAAAAATATCACCAGAAAAAGGGGCTATGTTAAAAGTATAGTACATTGTTAATCCTCTAATGGAGACATATGTTGTCCGTGCACTTTGTCATGTACATTGCTTATTTGTAAAAAAAAAAAAAAAAGAGCGTTAATACAAAATATCTACCTACAGGATCTCCTTATATTGAATTCCTCATGCTTGAAATGAAAAGTTTAAACAAGAGAGATATGTTGGCCCACCTCTGAAAGCATTTTTGCAGCTAACATTTCCAATGACACATTGATTTTATTGGTGCTGACCATTCACCTGCTCACCATTCATTTGTGGCCGTAGGCTTTGGCTAGTCTTTGATAATACTGATTGTGTTATTGCATTATGTCTGCAACCATATAATTTGTTGCTTAGGTTTCATATTTTATGATGGTGAGAATCTCATTCATATAGTCATGTATGCTATACTATGTAGCTTGGGTCTAGTGTTTTATTATAGGTATATTCACACCTAAGACTGTAAGATCGCCCATGTTATGCTTCGCATGCTGCTTCATAAAATACAAGGACCCCTTCTAACAGTTTCACTGGAAAGAGTACAATTGCATGCTGCTCTGCGACAGAGGTGCACACGCTTGCACCCATGGATCTTCTGTCTCCTCTAGGGACACAGGCTGATAACAAGCTTAGCTATCACATACAGGGCCTGTCCTTGTCAGCAAATGGTAGCCTGTCCAATCTAACCAGGTAGCAAAGCTGTATTCCAACACTCACACTGGCATGATGTTTTGCATGCTGATTCTAATTAGCAAAGACTTTTCATAATATTTAAATTCTTCATATTCTGTATTGCTATTATAGTTGCAATGTTTGCAACCATCATTGTACACATATTTTGTTGTATTTTGACTTCCAAAAAAGGCACTAATAATTCTAGTCTGAATGTATTTGTGGGTGTTCATTCTGGTGGAAGGGTGAGAGAAGCCCAGAAAAGCATGCCTGTTGTCTCTGGCAGGTTTGCCTTTACCTACCCTAGATCCGCTTCATGCATGTTTGGGAGAGATTCACAGGACACCTGTCTATTTTCACTCTTACAAATGGTATACCTGCACTGCTTGGTGGTCAAGGGGAATCTACTGCATGTGGCCAAGGTTAGCTTTACAACATGAAACCTACTAATGTACTTTTTTATTTATTTTATTTATTTATTTAACGATTTGTAAAGCGCCTGGTGACCCGGAGGCATCCCCGCGCTGTAAGAGCTTGAATTGGCCAAGGGAGGGGAAGAGCTTATTTAGGAAAAAGCAGGGTTTAAAGCTGTTTGCGGAAGCGTAAGTAGCAGGATTCCAACCGCAAACAGCGGGGGAGCGAATTCCAGCGTGAGGATGCTTTTACTGAAAAGCGACGGCCTCCAGTGCATACCCTCCTGAACTTAGGGACATTAGCCAGTCGCTCATTGTCCGAGCGCAGGGATCTCGAGGCTTTGTACGGGGTAACCATATCTCTCAGAATGGAAGGGCCTTGTCCATTAAGGAGTTTGTGAGCGATGCACCTTGCCTTAAACTCGATCCTCTCTCGCACTGGCAACCAGTGGAGAGCCTTAAGCGCTGGTCTGGCAGAGGCTCTAGAGGGAAGACTCATTAGCATCCGGGCAGCCGCATTTTGGGTTCGTTGTAGCTTGCCCAGAGTAGTTTCGGGGGCTCCTAAATAGACAGCATTGCTGTAGTCCAATCGTGCAAGGATCAGTCCTTGAACCAGGAGTTTCCTTGATGGGGGAGGGAGCAGCGGAAGGATCTTGCGGACTGATCACATAAGTCCGAAGCAGGTTCCCGCTGTTTTAGTTGCCTGGGTTTTCATAGACAAGTCCGGTTCGAGCCAAACCCCCAGACTCTTGATTTCCTTCTTCGGGGCGGGCACCTCACCCATAGCATCGGGCCAAACAGATGATGGAATTGCTGACCATTTCTTGCCCATCAGCATAACTTCAGTTTTAGACCCGTTGAGTTTGAGTGAGGACTCGCACATCCAGAGATGGATTTCCTGGAGGCAGTGCAAGAGATTGTCTGGGCATTGGTCAAGATGTGAGAGCGAGACGACCAATTGCGTGTCGTCCGCATAGCTCACAATCTTGATGCCGAAGGGGGCAACTACGTCCTCTAGAGGAGCCATATAGGCGTTAAAAAGAGTGGGACTAAGTGAGGAACCCTGGGGCACCCCACTAGTCAAAGGCAGAGAATCAGAGCGGGAGTTGCCATCCCAGACCTGGAACGAACGGCCCAACAGAAATGACTCTATCCAGGCCAACGCGGTGCCCCCAAGTCCCGCCCTGGCCAGCCGGTGGAGCAAGACACGGTGATTCACCGTGTCAAAGGCTGCACTAAGGTCCAGGAGGATCACTGCCACTGACCCCCCTGAATCTAAAATGCACCTTGCCTCCTCGATGACGGCGAGGAGGGCAGTGTCCGTGCCTTGGCCAGGACGAAACCCAGTTTGGGACCGACGCAGCAGGTTATTAGATTCCAGGAACTGGGACAGCTGGACGTTAACCAGTTTTTCGGCAATTTTGCTGATGCCCGGGAGGAGCGAGATCGGTCTATAGTTGGCCAGATCAGTGGGGTCTAATTGGGGTTTTTTAAGAAGGGCTTTAACTACCGCCCCCTTCCAACTAGGAGGGACGGAGCCTTGGGACAGCGAGGTATTGATCAACTCCAGGATTGGGGACACGATCGCAGGGGCAACTGCTTTCAGAAACCTCATGGGAGCAGGGTCACGAGGAGAGCCACTTTTCATCTTGGCCAGAGTCTTTCCAACCTCGTCCGGTGAGACCGCCCTAAAAGCGGTCAGCTGTGGGCGAGGGGCGCCTCCTGGGCAAGTGTCAAGCGCAGCGTTGTCCCCGTAGGGTAGCTGGCTAGGCTGCGGAAGTGAAGCTAGGATGTGGGAGACTTTAGAGTCAAAGTATTTTGCAAGTTCATTGCTCCTGTCCGGTAGGGTCCTGTTTAGTGAAGGGGGTTGTGGTACTTTTAGGAGTTCTTTGGCAATGAGATAGGATTCTCTCGCAGAGTTAGTGGCATTTTTTATCCTATCATCATAATAAGAGGCCTTAGTAAGTTTCAGAGCAGATTTGTATGCTCTCACCGTCCTTCGGTAGGAATCCTTACTAGAATGGAGCCAGTCCTTCCTCCACAGTCGCTCCGCTTTTTTACATTCCTTGCAGAGGGATCTGAGTTCCAGGCTGAACCAGGGGGCTGACCCTGTCTTTCCGCTTTTATCTTCGTGGGTTTTTATAGGTAGGATAGAATCGAGTGAGTTGGAGATCCACTTCCTGAAATTGCTATCCGCTACGACAGGATCCCCTGAGGGAGCGGGGGTCGTTAATTCCAGGGCTCTGGCCCAGTCCTCTGTTGAGAGTCTGGACCATGCCCTGTCCCGGGTATACGTGACAGGCTTATGGGGCTTCCTAAATTCTCCTGGCCAGAAAAGAGGGACCAAAAAGTGGTCTGTCCAGGGGAGGGGGCAAGAAGATTTGGCCTGGAGGGTGTGGACATTTGTAAAAACTGGGTCTAACAGGTGGCCCTTGATATGGGTGGCTCCAGTATTGACCAGTTGGAGACCATAGGCAGCCAGGTCTAGAATCAAATCAGCAGCCCCTGTGTCTAGGGGATCATCAAAGTGAATAATAAGGTCCCCTAGCACAGTGAAGTTAGGTGTAGAATGGGCGAGTGCTGATATAGATTCTAGTAGGGCGCTAGCAAAGGGACCAAAATGTCCGGGGGGGCGATACACCAGGAGGCGTGCCAGTGAGGTTGTCGGGGCCAGCTGGATGGTAAAATGGCAGCTCTCTGAGTCCATGATGTGAGCATCGCTGATTCTGCAAGAGAAGTGATCTCTATGCAGAATGGCCAGTCCGCCCCCTCTGCCAGAGGGACGTAATTGGGACTGGATGAGAAAACCCGGGGGCAGGGCTAAAACCACATCCGAGTTCGAGTGTGTAGTGAGCCAAGTTTCCGTGAGGAACAGGATGTCTAGCTCATGGTCCACGAGCAGGTGGTTAATAAGCAGGGCGTGCATGGGGAGCGACCTACAGTTAAATTCTGCTAGTTTCAGGCCAGAGTGTGAAATCGGTGCCTGGGTGAGTTGTAAGTGGACTGGGTGGCAGAGTACGCAATTTATAAAAAGTCCATCTGAGTCGTGTACGTAATTCCACAGGGTGTTCTTTGTAGGTCTAAGACTTAGAAGGGCGCGACGCAAGTAACTCACCCTCTTGGTGTCTGAGCCCGGCATGGGTGCTGGCCCTGAGCCCGTTCGTGCGCGGACGGGCGCAGACGGGCTTGCCTTAGGCGCGCCTTCGGCGTGCAAACGGCACTCCCGCTGCGCTTCCTGGCCAGGCACATTTTATAGCTGGTTGCTGGTGGGAACGTCCAGGGGGCGTGGCCTAAAGGGGGCGTGGCCACCGTCCTCGCGGTGCCGAGTTCGTTAGGGGCGTAGGAGAGGATCAAGGCAGCGTGGTAGCGCTAGGGTCCGCTGCCCGTGCCGAGTGCCGCTCTGAAGTGCCCAGGTAGGAATACAAAGGTGAATTTAAAAACAAAATTAGTCAGAAACACTAGTATTTTTTAAAAGTTATGTGCAACAGTCCCGGCTTCCACCTCAGGACTCAACATGATCTGCGCGCCAGACGCTAGTAGTCAGCGTTTTAAGCTGGTCGCTGGTTGGGGGCGTGGCCTAAAGGGGGCGTGGCCACCGTCCTCGCGGTGCCGAGTTCGTTAGGGGCGTAGGAGAGGATCAAGGCAGCGTGGTAGCGCTAGGGTCCGCTGCCCGTGCCGAGTGCCGCTCTGAAGTGCCCAGGTAGGAATACAAAGGTGAATTTAAAAACAAAATTAGTCAGAAACACAAGTATTTTTGAAAATGATGTGCAACAGTCCCGGCTTCCGCCTCAGGACTCAACAAGATCTGCGCGCCAGACGCTAGTAGTCAGCGTTTTAAGCTGGTCGCTGGTTGGGGGCGTGGCCTAAAGGGGGCGTGGCCACCGTCCTCGCGGTGCCGAGTTTGTTAGGGGCGTAGGAGAGGATCAAGGCAGCGTGGTAGCGCTAGGGTCCGCTGCCCGTGCCGAGTGCCGCTCTGAAGTGCCCAAGTAGGAATACAAAGGTGGTTGGTTTTACAACACTCAGCTCTCCAAACACATGGTTAAACTCATATCGCTGGTGCTGTAATTCATCTGGTCATTTTCTTTATGTTGAGGCAGGCTCACAATATCTTCAGATCATTATGTACACATTTAAGAACAGTCATTAGCACGTTTTCTAATCTTTAAAACAGTTTTCCACTTCCATATGGTAGTATGCATATCATGATATCTTTCCAGAAGTTTGGTCTTACAACTTTCATTTTCAGGATTGCTTTAAACTTTGGCACAAACCTGACCAGTGTGTTGTTAATGGATATACAAAACTCCACGAGGCAAAGCTCACACTGTGCAAACACCCCAGCATTGCATCTATATCTAGGCAATAGGCAAGTGGAGGAGGAATGTCTGCCTCTGCCTCCAGTCCCTTGAAATTGCCAGACTAAATTACAATGATTTGATCACATTTCCTATTCCATGGTTGCCATGATCATCAGGAAATTCCCAGGTAGCAATCTCTTGGGTGAAGGGAGTAGAGCGTGATAAAGGAATAGCGAGAGACGTGGACAAGACAAAACTCTCAGATAATAAACAATTTCGGATGTTATGTAAGATACGATTTACCAAAGAGTTGTTAATAAATTAGGTTTTAATGAGGTATCTGCTAGTAAGGGCTATGTATTGTTATGTTATGTTAGAATACTTGTAAAGAGCACGGCTGTCCTTGCGACGGGATGACCCAATGCTAAGAAACCGCATGGAATGAGCGGTGCACAGAGGCAACTAATGATAAGAGAAAAGCCAGGTCTTCTCCGCCTTTCTAAAGGCCCAGTGATTGGAAATGATGCAGGTGGAAAGAGGCAAGTAGTTCCAGAGAGCAGGCGCAATCGCATGGAAAGAGTGTCCTGCGGCTCTAGCTCTGCGAATCCGGGGCACACTGGTCAGATGAAGGTCCGGCAAGCGTAAGAAACGGCAGGCACAAATGGAAGGCGTATGGAAGGCACAAATTGCTCAGAATCGCAGGACAGAGTCCCGAGGGAATTTTATGACTGATGCAGAGAGCTTTGAAGTAGATTATTTTCTCCTATGGTAACCAGTGTAGTCGACGGAGGAGGCCAGAAACAGAATGGCGCTTAGGAATCTCAGAGAGTGCGGGCTACAGCATTCTGAGTGCCCTGGAGTCTTTTGATCACTGTCTTATTAGAACCTAGGAGCAGCGCATTACAGTAATCCAGCCTAGTCAAGACAGTGTGTTGGACAATCATCTGAGGGGTGTGAGCATCAAATAGATGGCGGTCAGGTCTTCCTGAAATTTCATGGCGTCCTGACTCGGATCATTAGAGAAGGAGAGCACAAGCTGTGTGTCATCAGCGTATGACACCAGTGAGATGTTACAGGCTTTTGCTACCAAAGCCAGAGGCCGGATATAGACATTAAACAAGGTAGAACTAGAACTGAATGCCGAGCCCTGGTGGCCCCACAGTGTAGGAGATGAGTCTGAGAAGGAAAAGGGGGGAAATTACTTGAAAGGTCCTATTAGCCAAGAAAGACGCAAACCAGGATAGGGCTATACCCTTGATGCCGATCTCCCACAGCCTGTGCTACAAGTTCTTGTGCGAAACAGTAGCAAATGATGCACTCAGGTCGAGTAAGATCAGAGACGAGGTTCTGCTCTCATACAGCGAGGCAGGCAGCTAATCTGTGACTGCGTGCCGTGCAGATTTTGTGCTATGCCGGGTCCTGAAACTATTTTGAGAGGGGTACAGTATCGAATTGAGCTCCAAGTAATGAGTGAGAATGGTATTGGAGTGCAACTCTGTTATTTTAGCTAAGAATGGAAGCAGGGAAATGGGCTGGAAATTGTCAGGCCTAGTGTGGAAAATCAATATTAGAAACGAGCCTGCTGCAATGATTGGTGGAAGGCAGAAATAGAATCAATAAATATGTTGGCAAGGCCACATCTGAGACATAATAGAAGTTTATCATCTGATTTAGAAAAGAATGCAGAGTCCATTGTTAGAAAGCATGCTAATATTGATATCTCCACAAATGGTAAAAGTATGATACAGCATCCATTTAATTTTTAAGAAAGTGTCCTAGTAACACTCTGAGCTATAGAAAAAGCAAACAGCAGGTCACTTAGGAAGAATGGTATATCTCACAACAGCTGATAGGTCAATTATATTTCCAACACTAGAACCTACAGCAGTGCAAAAGAACAACATAACATTAATGGCAGGCTGTGTTCAGGCTATCTGGACAGAGAAATGTAAACAATCCGTATTATAGATTCTTCCCCTTAATAGTAGGAAAGGAAATAAGAATCTCCTCCAGAAGACCTGTTCTTGCAGGAGTTCAATCTTCTACATTTCCAGATGTTGTTTCTGTATCAAAGAACAAATCAACATATGCAACTAGTACATCATCTTTAGGGCATCCAGACAAGGGCTTCATGAAGATGGAGAGAATAAGAAAAAGGTATAGGGGGCTCTGGTGCATGCCTCAAATATCAGAGCTCACTTGGACAGATGCAATAAGTCTGTTTTGGGCATGATCAAGAATAATATGAAGCATTTTGTTTCAGGTAAGAGGCAAGGTGCATTGGACTGGCTGGCATTAGTCTCCAATCAGGAGGACAGAGATCCAATCGATGTACCATAATAAATATCACTCATGGCCGGTCTTATGTTCAACAGGAATTATATTGTTGATATTTCCACTATTGTATCCGATCTAAGATGCCATCAATGCAAACACCCAAACACCTGACCAGTTGACAAACAAAACTCATTCTTAAATAATGAGCCACCAGCCCCCAGTCCAGATCAACATTTGGCTCATTGACATTAACAGGATCGAAGCTCAATCATCAGTAACGCCTAGGCCATGGTAATTATGCTATTGTGTGGCTGCAGTAATTTTTGCATAACTATGGACTTGTTGCATTTGCCACATACTCCATCATCTGCTGCATAATCTGAAAATTTTAACAAAATACATTTTGTTTCTAGTTCAAACAGTACTAAAGGCATTGCAACGCATGTTGCAGTGCAGTGGAAGGCCCTTTGCAAATGTTCACTGGTCACCTTTCTGGGGCGTATTGCTATATTTGAGTGTTAAACTTTTATACTAATGAGGCGCAACCAATGGCATGACAGTGTTAACAGGCGTAAATATGACAAAATAATGAAGAAATACTATCAAAAAATGTGGTTCATTACTCCGCATAATTTGCCTTTTCTTGATGCAAAATGTACTCATCCCTACAGCAAAATTTGGCCCTCCCCTGCCGCAAAATTCCATTGGAACTGAGTAAAGCATGCCCTGAAAATACATAACACATTGTTAGAAAAAACCCTACAGTGATTTGGTTTTCCAATAATGCTTTCAACATATTTCATACATTGTCTTCCAGGCACCAGCATAACCGACAAACCAGCTGGTAGAAATGAGGACATAGCAGTGAACCATGTGAATAACAACTCATTCACCTAAATAAAAGCACCTGGTAGTTCCACTTTGAACATCTGGTCCTGCAATGTTTAGTCAAAGCGACAGCATTTTTATCTTGGCAATGGCACTTCAGAAATTATAGTGCAAGTCTGCATTTTTAAAGAACGTCTTTAATCGGGCTCTCATCATCCAATCATGGTCTCAAAAGATATTCCATGTGGGCGATTTTAACCGTAGGTGACTAATCAGGAAAGCAAAGAAAACAGGTTTTGACAATTTGAAATGCTTAGAATTGGCCCAATCCATCCAGTCTATTCATCTTATCTCTCTGTATGGAAACATGAGATTGATGATGTAACCCAGTCAAGTTCATACATTACACTTTCATTACACTGTTTTATTTCAATGAGAACAACAAGCATTCTATGGCCTATGCCCTTCCGATCAGTTGAGATACTGTGGACACCCTAGCTTAGTAAACAACCACATATTTTGCATGCGATTCACTGCAGTTACTGTCCTCCATTTACAATAGTGAGTATCAATTATGATCCTAGAACATCTATGTTGCCCTTAAAAATCTAAAGCAGAAGACAAAGTGAACAACAAATAGTTTAACTGGGACCTGACAAAAATGAAGCGGATGAGTGAGAAACTTCGATAATACCTGACAAAATTCTCCCTTGAAAACATGGCAAAATTGGCCTACACTGGAATGTTACATTTAATTTCCTAGTACTAAATGTACCCAGGGCCATAGCCATGTAGTACCATTTACTACACTCATTGTGCCACCCAGTAAAGAAGCCCTGTAAAACATGTATCCGGCCTACCACTTGGGAACAGATAGAGAAATGCTTCTTCCACTCATTTGAATTACAATTTAAAACCCTCTTTAATGGTCAAGTCGGATTTTAATGACTATTCTGAAATGAACTATCAGAAAAGTGGAATTTTTCTGCATAAACCAAATGTGCCTATCTGCCAGTGTCCGGGTTCACATGACTGTGAATAGCTTTCCTGTGGAATGTTGTGTATTCCTTTCAGACATGGGGACAAAAGGCCTTGAGCATTGGGCCGGGGTATTTCTCTCATGAGCAAGATGTCCTGAAGGTTGTCCTCAGCCTTCCAGAGCTTTAAAGATCTGCCTCGCGGCTAATGCGATCCACTATCTGATCTCCAAGTGCTGCCTGCACTGCCACTGACAAATGCAGCTGTCATCTACGCCTGTCTGCCCTTTCTTACCCAATACATTTTGGAGCCAAAACCAGGAAGCGGGGTAGGTTAGACAAAAGGGGCATTCCCCAACCACAGCCTGGCTTTGGATATAAGAATACTATATTCAGGATCTCTCCTGCGCTTACCCCTGGACTTGTAAAAGAGTCAAAAGGAGGACTCTGTGCTTGTACACAACAAATAAACATACACTTTTCACAATGTGACAGGCATTCTTGGTAATACGGCCTTGTTATGGTAAGTAAACCAAACCTATATCAGCACTATTTTCTAATTAAATATTTCACTTCTACATTGCTAACCAACGACCATAGACATCACTTTTATTTGCCATCTGAGGCGACCATGATCAGGTCTAAAAGATGTGTCAAACACATGTGGACTAAAGCATAAACAATGGTTTCTCATTGTCACTGTCATAATTAATTGATTATTCTTGAGAAAATTTCAGAAAAACAGACATAGTTGTCCATACTTTAGGCCTAGAATCCGCGTTCACTATTCTTTAGCGTTGTGCAATGGTATTTTGATTATTTCTAAACCTAATTAAAATGGAGCATCGTTCTTGCAGCCCAGGTGTTAGCTGCTCTGCATTCCAAAAATCACATTCCCCCCAATCTCTTAACCTTTAAGGTGGGAGGTCAGGACATACATATCAAAAATCACAAAGAAAGGAGGGAGAAAGAAGCAATGGAACCCATCCACTTCGCTTCCAAGGACAGAGTCAAACAATCAAAAGAGAGTGGAACTAAAATTGAAAATTTCAATTCAGAAGACTCACAAACATGTTTTGAAGAGACCCTCGCCCACTGTTCGAGTGGCATATGTCATCACTGCTGGTGGAACCTAGGATCATGTTTCATCAGCAGGCCACCTACCCAAACACTTGGTATGCCTGGGCAGGTCAAACCTCCACCACGTGGGAGAACTTCTAGATACAGATTAGGTGGGGTCTGTGAACACCATTAGAATTACCTCCGACTCCTAAATCCCTATTTTGTATACTATTGGGGTTGGGATTAAACTAAAAACAAGGGAGGATGTGCACAGGAAAAAACTAGTGATCCCTGACATTTCACAACCACAAAAATCATGGTCTACGTGTTTCAGCCATTCCTGCCCAGTAGATTCATGTGGTGTTCATCAGGACTATTTAAGAACAGATCCTTAAAATATCACCGCAGTGACCTGGAATCTTATGTTCCCTATAGCAAGCACACTCATTCACAGTTCCTCAGATGTATTTTATTGTTTGCCACGCTCTAAGGAAAAAACCTGTTAATACCGAGATTACACACTTCTCCCTCACCTATAGGATAACGTTCAGTAAGAAAATCTGTAGAGCTGGAGGTCATGAGGGAAGCTAATAAAGATTGCCGAACTGCTTGTCACAAGCGCTAAAGCCAACCATGGCTAGCAATTATTTACCTGGATGCCTCAAAACATAAGAGTACTCTGAACTCCCTCCCCCCACTCACACACACAGGTGGTGAGGGTCACATGCAATGCAACAGTGTTGCAGAAGGCTTGCAAAAACCATCAAACTTCCTGCAGGCTATGATGGCACACATCATCCATTCTACAAAACTGATCAATAGAGTGGCCGAACCAGATGATACTGTATCACCGGGAGGTCAATTCGTAGGGATGGACAGTCATCTTAAGTGTTGCCACCCTGCTGCTGACACTGTTTTGAAGTGGCTGATTGTGCATTGTAAACTACCTCAAAGCCATGTTAAATGCCATACTGTAAATTATCCATGAATGGAACAGTTATGTGCTGAATCATGAAGTATTACTGCCTGAAACCTGGAACATGACTATTAAATGCTCCTAATGTAAAACGGTTCTTTTGTAAAGTGCCTTTACTGCTTTGGGGTCTAGTTTGTGACACATAGAAATGCAAAATAATTAAAGGTAAATGGCAGGACTGATCTGTGCCATATTTTCAGAATGACCACTGAGTGAGTACATACATTATTTGTAGATTGCCCCCCTAGCACTGGACAGTATGCAGACATTTTATATCACATCCATATTAGTACATTTCACATCGTAAACAGAGAACTTAGTGAACAGTGTGATGACAGTCATGAAATGTATGCATAATTTGAACCTCTGGCTTTTCCCTTATTGACCTACACTCTAATACCTGCCTTGAAAATAAGGTCGATAATGACATGGGCAGTTCTGCTGGAACTTGAGATTGGAGATCTAGGGTAGAAAGTGATGACTTTCATGCCAATATTTTGGGCTAGGCCCATCAAAAGTCGGGCAGAGAGTTCACTGTTCATCAGGCTCAGCACTTTTTCAAGGTCCTCTACTTATTTGTGCTTCCATTTATAGATTTTACAGCAAAGTTGTCCTACTTATAGATGACGAGGCAGCTAACACGGCTACTAACTCTAGATGGCGCCATATGATGGACCTGCAATGATTTCTCTTTCTCTGCAGGTCAGTTTGTTTAAACTTCGGAATCGGTCCTTGTCCTTTGCGCTCTACTTCTGTTAGGTTAGGGCCCAACAAAAACAGATCACATGCCTGTTTTGAGCACATAGACACATTTTAAGAGAGCAATGCAGAGTTCACTGGAAATTTAATTTGTATTATCAAGAACCATTATCACACTGGAATAGTTTTACAATGGACTTCAAGAAAAATTAAAGCCCAGCTTCTTCATTACCTCTTTGGTAAGCTCAAGTTAGGTATTAAACTTGGCAGAAGCACTGTAATATTGTTAATGTGTTCTCTAGGTGAGATGCAATGGCAGGACTTTGTGCTTCTTGACATCCTTACAGTTATTCCATACAGTTAAACCAAGTTAGCCTTTCACAACCTCGTCACTAGACTTGCCTAGAGGGCAAAGGGAAAGACAGAATTACATTATTGGAGAACCTGAAATCTGCAGGCTAAAGCTAACATTTTGACATTGGCAAGCAAGGTGTTTAAATGTGGATTGTTACAAAGCTCATCATCGTTCTACCTTCTGGTTTACACCAATGCATGTTATAAGCAAACATTATCCCTACATTCCCTTTTAGTGTTGCTACCTCACTGTGGATGAAACCCAAATACACTGAGTGCCTGATTTATGTATTGGCAGTAGGCATACTCCGTTGCAATAGTGTTGGAGTATCCTCACCTCCAATATAATGATCTGCCCACCGAATTTAGATGTGGATGGACAACAGTTTGGCAACGCCAGAGACTAAAACGTCCCCACTGTGGCTAAACTTCTGCAACTGAGTAAGGGCCGTCAGAAAAATGGCAATATAATTTAGATGGGTGGACACATGGCTGTTTTTTATTGTCTGTCACCTCCATGAAAATCCTGGCGTTAAGGAGCAGCAAAAAACTAAAAATGCCGCCACACCGGAGATGACAACAGTGGTGAGGGGGTCATTTTTTTAAATTTTGGGTTCCTGTCAATGAGTGAAATTACCATCAGGACTGACAGTCATTCCAAAATTTGACAGACCGGTACGAATGAGTAATTTACAATCCGTCCAACAACATCTAAATCAGCCCCCAAGTCTATTAAAAAAAAATGCAGCTTACCATTGAATCCTGAATACGTATGAATTTGTTGAGCCTAATGAAGCACAGTCTTTCGCATTGAACATTTTTGTATACAAGCGTTACTATGCAGAATAGTCCCCAATAATCATTTCATCATTTCATTGACTATGAAAATATGAAAAGCTGATTTGACCACACCTACGTTTGAACCTGTGACTTGCTACGTTGGAACCTGTGACTTGCTACGTTTGAACCTGTGACTTGCAACCCGCTTCGCAACAGTGAGCTCTTAACCTACTGAGATTTAGTAAAACATATATGCTGGCTTTTAATTTTAAGATCTTACAGATAGAGCATAGGGGAAAAACAATATGTTTTTCAACAGTCGTTCAGCATAAGATTTGCAAGTGCTATCCAAGCCAAACTAAAAATTACAAAGTCGTTTTACAATTTAAGATACACCAATACAGTTTTGGATTGATAAAATACTATCCAAGGTAACCTGCAAGGACATGGTTTGAACCTATCCTCTGTGCTCCCTTGTGCCTGAACAAAGCTATTCTTTTATGACGAGTTCAAACAAGAGTGGCACATGTGTAAGCAGCAGATTTTACGTATTCTAGTTTGGGTTGTATGATATTTTATCAACCCAATGCTACAGTACTATACCTGAAAAAGTCAAATGCTTTTTGTCATTTTTTAGCTTAGCGTGTATTGGATGTACAAAGGAGAAGATGGAAAAGGCAACTGGTTATACAGCAATAATTTATTTACTAAAGGTCAGTCGATATTTACACAACAGACCTTTTGGTTGCTGTCTCATTATATACCTACTGAAAATGTTGGTATATCACAGTACATAGTTCTAGTTGTTGAGAGACATCCGATTGTGATGTAAATGTAATACACACAGGGTTAACACAGATCTGCAAAGGTACTACTTAAACAATGCTAATAAAACATGATAGAGAAACTTTTATTTAAAATAAGTGTTCATGCTAGAAGGTTCTGTGCTCCCTTTGCCTTTATGCATTGCGTTATGCTTGGATATGGAAATTCATAGCACTGGAGATCTGAAGCCCTACCAGGTGGAAACTCAAAACCTCAGTAGTGCCTGAATTTCCACTAAACATAATCAAAATGCAGTGATCCCGGAACAATTTTTAGAGAGTGGATGCTGCTATTAATATTATGACAACAACAAGGCGATGGATGGAATGCTTGAATTCATTTCAGTCACTGGCAATCACATGGGTCGCATCCCAATCCATCAATTTTCACCCACCATGCCACCTTAGTTTGGATCAAGTCATATGCAAATCAGTATTGAGCCTGCTCTCATGTGAACAGTCAAGCCTGAATAGTCAAGCCAGGTCCTCTTTGAACTGGAATATAAGCAACCTAGGACTGGTTTCACCCTAGTTACAGCTCGTCAACCAGGTATATCCAGTGATTCAGTGTGCATGGGATACACGTCAGTCTTGAGCCTCCTCCAATGACACCTCACTTTTTGTACACTGCAGTGAGTCACCATTAATATTCTATCACCGAACTCATAGGGATTGTGAAATATCAAAGAATAAAATAACAAAAAAACTAGTGTTGCAAATGTGCCACGCCCATTCAGCTGGAGAGGAGTAAGGGTGTGGCATATAGCTGGTGGTGCATTTTGGAGCATTAGTGTGCTAGCGCACTGTCATTTCCAGACAGTATATTTTCTGTTGAAATAACCACTAAATTTGCATACACATGCTGTTTTACTGGTAAAACTATATAGCATATAACCAATAATGTGTGGAAATTGGGTTTCAGTGAATATTTATCTTTTGTGCATCACCAAGTAAATTGTCTTGCTTTGTTTTTATACTATTAAAATCTTTATGTCCATCACACTTCAGAATTACTAAAAAGTGTTTCATGTGTGCCCTCCTAATTGCGGATAGACTTTAAAATGTGTTTATAGTTAAATTTCCCTATATTCAAATGCTGTTGTATGTTAGAAAAAAAACTGACAAGCTACAGCCTTTCTTTTCGTTGTCTGTATCCCAGCAGTATTGTCACCTAGATCACTTTTACAAAATCCTCTCACTTTGCAGTCAGAGAAGTAAAAGTACACTCCAGTTTCCAAATAAGCACCAATTTGTCAGAAGGTAAAGCCTGATATTTCACCTTTGTCTTTGAACATGCAGCAAATGTGACAAGGTTACCAGAAAATGCAAAGGCATCTTTACTCCTCTTTCGCCTTCTGAACACCAGCATTGGCATTTCTGGGGGTGATGCAGGACTTGCACTTGGGTGTGTGAACATTCTGTGCTCTACCCAGACACTCTTTAAGGAGAGCTCAAAGAAATACAACCAGGGAACTAGCCACATAAAACAACATCAGCAATTCCAACAAGTACATAAAACAAGAATGTAAATTAATTAACAAGTGCATTTAAAATGAGTCTTACACCTTATAATAAATATCAAAATTAAAAGTCCCTAAAATCACTTATTTTAGTATCAGAAGATAAAATGCTTTCTTATCAACTAAGGATAGTGCAAGAATGTCAACTGTCAGAATACAATTAGGCTTTGTATGGTAAAATGCTGTCCATATATGCTTCAAATAACACAGTGGATTTGAAGGATACAAATTCATAATTTAGACACCCACTTTTTGCTGCCCATGCCCATTCATTCCTAACATATGGCCAATAATTCATTTTTACCACACTTTTAGTGGCATCATTGCACTCCAACTGATTGTCCCACAAAGTGTCTAGATTTTATCTGTTAAACCAAGATCTTACATAGCTCCGTCACGGGGCCACATATACTTTATCTGAATCAATCAACTCCCTAAGACATTTTCAGTAGCTCTCCAACTCACCTACTGACCAAACATGTATCCTGTATAGTAGTGGCTTAAGGTTGGTCACATGAGTCACTTTTTTTCAAAGCAAGATCAAGATGTGGCAGAAGAATAGGAGCACTTATCAGCAAATTGAATAGCAACATTATGAAACCATTCTCATCCTTGGTTAAGTGAGTGAGATGGCCATAGCCGCATTTAGCACAGTATGGAGCTGCACCTAAATCTTTGGCCCAGGATGCTTTTAAAACTGGTGATACTGATCTTGTAGTAGCTGACTTGTATGTCCTGGTCACTATGGATGCATGATGTTGTAAAGTCATTCTACTTTTCATAGTTTAGGGAGCACATGACAAGGCGTCAGCAATCTTGATCCCTCTCCAAAGCATCATCACCTAAAACCAAGTGCCCCCTAAAGGATCTGTGGAGATTAAAAACCATATATTTTGTCTTCTGTGTGCTAATTTCTAAGTCGTGAGACAATTTTCAAAATATGATAGGCTGGGTGGCTTATCATTGTCATGACCAATATATACATACTCAGTCGTATGCCCTTATTTCTGTGTTTCTTTACTAGATTGATCCTTATTCCATATTGTTACCATTATGGCTATAATACATAGAAACTTTTCTCACAACAGACGTGATACAAAGTATCGTGGAGTGACTACCAAGTTCCCATATGGAGACACAAATAGATCACAAGCAATGTACATAATGACTGCTACTCACATATCTCACATGATTAATTAGAAGCTTGTTCAGCATTGGGGAAAATGACAATAACTGATTTGATACACGGTTTCTCATTTTCTTTTTATGGGTGAGTACACACAATTTCACTCTTTTTAGGTTTAAGATCATTGTATTTATATAAAAAAAAAACAAAGAGAGTACAACAGCCCACCTACATCCACTGGCCAGTGGTGACTAACTCAACTTAAAGAATCCATGGGCTTATCAAAGAACAAATTCACTAGAACTAGAAAGAGAAGGAGGGAGCACTGGGGACAACATAGAAAGGGATGAGGAAAAAGTGTGGTACCATTCAAAACTATGTATTTGTTGACCTCAGTTGAGGTCTAAATCAAATCAAATCAAATCTACAAAAAAAAACAGTAAGGAAATATTGATGCTAAAGTGGTAGCTACGGGGAAGTGTTTCTTGGGCAGGTCTATCGGAGGATCGGCAAGTAAAGTGGGCAGGATAGTTCTCGGAACTCCCCCGAGAGATAGTGGATACATGGAGCCCATGTCTTGAGAGTACATGCACTACTGCAGTTAATTTCTCCATTGCCAGTATTTCCCAAAGTTTTTGTAACCAGTCTAGGTGTACCTGTATTACATCAGTGCCCCATTTAGTGAGAAGAACCTGTTTAGAGGCTCCCCTGGCCAGGGCGATTGTTCTACCATCACATGGCTTCAGTAGATATGTCAATGGATTGGGGAGACTTTAAAGAATATAGCTGGCACATTTTGGGATATCTGTATGAAACATCTATTGTGCTGCCCCCAATACCCCGTCCCAATAGGAGTTAAGCTTGTGGCATGCAATAGGAAGTGTGTAAGGGTGTCCAGCTGCCCACACCGCCGCCAGCATGTGCTATCTCTATTCACATCCCATTGAGCTATCCTAGCCGGGGTAAAATACCAGCAATGGGTGATTTTTAGGAGCATTTCCTTGCTGGTGGTGTTAAGGGCGGAGGCCAGGGCAGGATGGAGGATATCATTCCACTCCTTGTCTGTGAAGGTGCGTTCGCATTCCTTTTCCCATCTATTTCATGTAGCAGATTTCCATGGCTTGCCTCGGGCATGGAGAAAAGAGCAGATGTCAGAAAGAATTCTCTTGTCGTAGAAATGGGTAGGAAGCCATGTCTCAAAGGGTAGGAGCAACCGACTGGCTTGGGGTCGAAGCCAAGGTTGCGTCACCCAGTGGCAAATGGCTATGTACTGCCAGCGAGCTATGGAGTGGAGTCCCCATGTCAATGGGAGCATAGGGAAATCCATGAGACCATTTACATCAGATAGATCACCTATGCGTTTACAATTGGCCTCCTGACAGACAACAAAGACAGTCCAACACTGTGCTAGGGGAAAGTCCAGATTCCCTATGATCGGTGTCAGTGGAGACAGAGGGGTAGACAGACACTGCCATAATTGTACTGTATCCCACACACCTACTGGGGCGTGTACCACTGGAGAAATATAATCTCCTGTAGGTCTAAGTGGTTTAGGCTTCCAGGGCACCTTCCATATAGGAATGGCAGTGACTGCCTGGTCGATGAAGCACCAATTTCTTTTAGTAGTACATTGGGACCACTCTACCATATATCATAGCTGTGCTGCCTGGTAATAACTTTGCTGATTAGGGGCACCCAAGCCACCTTTTGCTTGTGGAAGATAAGCCCAGGACATAGCCATTTGTGTGCCCTTGTTCTCCCAAATAAAGCCCCATATAAGGGACTACAATTTATCTATTGTGCATGGGGGAGGCCGCAGTGGCATTGTTTGCATTATGTAAATAATTTTGGAAAGATACAAATGTCTAGGTGCTAAAAGGCCACCATAAGAATATGAGGCTGTATTTTCATGAATAGAATGAAGAAGTAAGTATATATATATATATATATATATATGTTAATCCCTGTTCCGGCCACACAAAGAGGAACTTGGAGGCAAGCTGAGTGGGGACTGCTTCTGGAATGGTCAAGCTGAGTAAAAAGGAGTTCTATACATTGGTTTTAAAGCCAGATGTTCCCCTAAATGCCTTGTGTTTCTACATTACCGCAGTCAAAGAGGTCAGTGAATCAGTCAGGATCAGGAGAAAATCATCAGCATATAGCATGATATTATGCGCCCTAACCCCCATTTGTATGCCCACAATTTGTTGGTGGCCTCGTATCTGTTCTGCAAAAGGTTCCATATATAAAGCAAAGAGTAGGGTGGAGAGGGGGCAACCTTGTCTGGTCCCACAAGCAATTGAAAAGGGCACAGAGAATATCCAATTAACCCGTACTCTGACTCTTAGGGAAGAATACCAGCAGTGGACCCACTGGTGAAATCATGGACCCAGGCCCATACTCTCAAGGACCATATGAAGATTCAGCCAATGGACCTGGTCAAAGGCCTTGTCCACATCGAAATATAGAAGTAGGGCCAGTATGTGAGCGAGTTGAACTTTATCCAGTAGGTGACATAACCATTTTGGGTTGTCACTACAACTCCTCTGCGAGACAAATCCGGTTTGGTCAGGATCCACCAACCCCTGGACATAGGGAGTGAGTCTGCGTGTCAAAACACTTGTGTAAATATCCATATCAACATTTAAAAGTGAAATCAGATGGTAAGAAGTGCATTGTTTAGGATTTTTACTGGTTTTGAAAATCACAATAATTGTGGCAAGTTGCATTGACTCTGACAAAGTACCACCAGCACTAAATGCGTTGAAGAGGCACATTAATATGGGCACAAACATTGCACCAAAGGTCTTATAGGATTCAGCACCATAGCCATTTGGCCCAGGGCCCTTACCCAGCTTCAATTGTTGTATAGCCATAAGGACTACAGTACTAGCGATATCCATGTCAAGAGAGGGTACAGCAACATGCGGGATGGTAGACAAGGGAAACCCATATAAGTAAGCCTCAACATCAGCCAATGGTAGAGTATCATCAGCGAATATAAGGTGGCAAAGAATGTGTGAAACTCATGAGCAATGTCTTCAGTCTGAATCTGCGGGGAACCATCATGTCCTGTAAGTTCTGTTATTCTGCAATCCACTGCTTATGCTCGAAGACGGTGAGCTGCCATATTACCCCCAACATAATATTGCTGTTTCACCCTGAAGAGTGTGTATTCTGCTCTACCCATGTCCAATGCCTTTAACTGTTTCTGAGCCACAGTCAACTGAGGATGAATCGCCAAGGAGCTAAATTGTTTGTGGGAATCTTCAATTTCTTTGACCTGATTTTCTGTCTGGCGTATTTCTTGTGTCTATCTCTATTGTTGTGAGTGGTTATAGCAAGAAAGTGGCCCCATATATCTACCTTCAGTGCCTCCAACAAGGTCGAGATGGGGATACCCTGGGTGTCATTAGTCTCTAAAAAAGGTGCCAATGGCTGTTGAAAGTGTCGGTGAGGATGTGATCATAGGTAAGGAATTTCACATCGAGTTTCCAGGTCCGTGTGGTCGGAGGACTATTACGGGGAATGTACCGAAGAACTATTGGAGAGTGATCTGAAAGGGCTTGCACACCTATTTCCTGAGCTGATGTTGCTTGTGTGGTTGCTGTGCAGGGTGCAGTCTAGCTCTGAGGCGCAAGGCACTCGGCGCTAGTACTTAACCATACGTACTTCCTCCGCGCAGCGGACGCGCTTTGCGGATGCGCCAACACCGCGCCAAAGGAGCGCCTAAGGAAAGCCCGTCTGTGCCCGTTCGGGCCAGACCGGGCCCAGGATGCTATCTTCCACAATACAGGTTAGACCTGTTCATTCCTATAGCCGAAATGAGTTGCTGTCCTTCAATAATCATAGATCTGGGAATTGCACTTTACTGGGTGCTCACACCTCTGCCCCTACTATCTGCTCTGGTTGCAGATATAATCTTCACCCTGAAAATCACCATCGTACGAGAGCCGGTGTTGACATATACCGTTTGGCATTACTTAATTGCCGCTCCCTGCCTAAACACGCAATTGAGCTCGCCATGTTAGTGGAGGAACGAGACTTAGATATACTCTTCCTCATGAAAACATGGACAAACAACAGCTCTCAACCAGATCTTGTGCGGGCTCTACCTCCCAACTATGCCATACATAGACAAGATCGACCTTTCGATCGGGGGGGTGGAATTGCTATTATTTATAGGAATGCCCTCGGATGCTGAATAGAAAATCTTTCCATCTCTG
Organism: Lissotriton helveticus; assembly: GCF_964261635.1. Taxonomy (NCBI): domain Eukaryota; kingdom Metazoa; phylum Chordata; class Amphibia; order Caudata; family Salamandridae; genus Lissotriton; species Lissotriton helveticus. The sequence goes on along the minus strand of NC_136071.1, from coordinate 925,656,845 downwards.
GAGCTGAAAGCCTCAAATTTGTTATCTCCTTTTCTTCTACTAATACTCTTTCGGGAATTCTGATCTATAGACCCCCTGGCCCTTATGGTCAATTTTGTGAAGATCTTTCCTGCACAGCTATTAATTATGCTAGTACTTTTCCCAACTTTACTATTCTGGGGGATTTTAATATCCATGCAGACGAAGCAGATGCACAGGCCCCTATAAAACTGAGGACCGGTCTGGAAGTTCTCCATCTAAAACAACTAGTTACTGATCCAACACATTCTGCAGGACATATTCTGGATCACTGTTACACCAACGTTGAGTCCCTCAGCTATGACGATGCGATTCGGATCCCTTGGTCTGACCATTCACTATTACTGTTCTCCCTGCCTTTTCAGAATCAACCCGAACACACTAAACTCATGAAGCAGTTATGTCGGAGATGGTCCAAACTCCCTATTGAAATTTGGGATACTAATCTAAAAAATACCCTTCCTAAAATTCCATCAGAGCCGGTGGAAGCCGATATGTTCTTCAATCGATGTGTGAAGGCATCTCTGGATCTCTCTCTTCCAGAAGTGGAACTCTCCCACAGAAGTGGTAAGAACAAGAAGGCTTGGTACACCCAGGACCTGAAACTATTGAAGCTCGCTTGCAAGCAACAAGAAAGGAAGTGGAGAAAACACTACTCCGAAAATGATAAAGCTAACTATAAACTTGCTCTAAAAAAGTATAAGGAGGAGATTAAAATTACCCAATCTAATTATTTTCAGACCAAAATTAGTATGGCTGCCAACTCACCTAGAGAAATTTAATTTTTTTTTAAATCTTTGGTTACCCCTCCTGCCCCTATTGAAGACCCAGGACTTGCCCAGGCACGTTGTGAGGAACTCGCCAAATTTTTCCTCAACAAAGTTGCCACCATATATTCCTCCTTTCAGCCCCCTCCCATTGGACCTTCCCTAGCTCCTTATATGGCCCAAATCCAACTTAATGAATTCCCTCCCATAGATCTTTCCACTACTCAGAGTCTCCTAAGAAGCTTAAAATCAGGCTCTCCGAATGACCCTGCACCCCCTACCAAACTAAATCTGGTGTCAGACACTGTGGCCCCAGTCATTCAGGAAGTGATCAATGCCTGGTTGACCTTAGGCCTGGTGCCGCCAACCTGGAAGCAGGCCAAAGTTAAGGCCCTGTTAAAAAAAACCAACCTTAACCCCGAAGACTGGGCAAACTATCGCCCCATCTCTCTTCTACCTACTGTTAGTAAACTCACAGAGAAGTATGTCAATTCCCTGTTGGCTACCTTTCTTGGGGATAATAATCTTCTTCACACGACGCAGACAGGGTTTAGGAGAAATCAAGGCACTGAAACAGCGCTCATTGCAGTGGTTGAGGAGGCAAGGAAGATCGTAGATCGTGGGAATCATGCGGCCATACTACTACTAGATCTTAGCGCGGCCTTCGACACCGTTAACCACTCCATTCTACTTCATAGGGTGGAGGAGGTCGGTGTCTCGGGCCGCGCACTTCAGTGGCTACAGTCTTTTCTCGCCGATAGGACCTTTGTGGTATTTGAAAATGAAGCCTCCTCCCCCCAAATGTGTCTTGACTGCGGTGTACCCCAGGGCTCATCCCTCAGCCCCACCTTATTCAATATCTATATGAAACCGTTGGCTGAGGTGGTGCTTCCTTGGGGAATACAACTTGTTACATACGCGATGATACACAATTGATTATCTCACTATCCACCAATGATGCCCCTTTTGAAAGACTCTCCAGTTGCCTTAACAAAGTTCAGGAATGGATGGATGAATCCTTCCTGAAACTAAACGGGTCAAAAACTGAGGTGATGTTGCTGGGACATAAAGCACCCACCACAGTGGATGGTTGGTGGCCGGACAAGCTGGGCCAACCACCCAAACCTAAAGCCCAAATTAAAAGCCTGGGGGTATTGATGGATCCAGCCCTTAATTTTTCTGTGCAGGCCCTGAAGGTAGCTGCTACATGCTATGCACTCCTGAGGCTCTTGAGGAAAATCATCGTCCTTCTCCCCTTTGAGGCCAGACGGATTTTAGTGCAGGCGTTGATTCTGTCATGCCTTGACTATTCTAATGCACTTTATCTGGGCTCCCCCCAAGGAACAATCAGGACATTGCAAACTGTCCAGAATTGTGCTGCACGTTTGCTGCTGAACATTCCACGGAGATCTTCCGCCAAACCCGCACTCCGTCAGCTGCACTGGCTTCCAGTGCAACAGAGAATTGAATTTAAAACCTTGGTGACGGTCCACAAAGTAATTCATAAAAAAGCGCCTCTATTGTTACAATCATTTTTTCGCCCCACCTCCCTAGCCGGGAATTAAGATCCTCTAACAAGAATCTGCTCTCAATCCCTAAAACTAATAAGGTGCGGATGGGGGGCCGACGTTTCTCCTCACAGGCGTCAAGGCTCTGGAACAATTTGCCACTCGATTTGAGAATGGAAAGTAACCATCTTAGTTTCAGGAAGTCGCTGAAAACCCTGCTGTTTCTCTAAATTGGGGTGAATGAACGCTTTGACTAAAGCGCTGGGATGCCTTCGGGTAGCCATGCGCGATACAAATGAGTAATCATTCATTCATTCATTCATGTGTGATAGGTGGAAAAGTAAAATAAACTCAATGCATGCGTATTTTTGGTGCACATCTGTAAAAAAGGTATATTCTGCATCTGCGTGATGGGTATGTCTCCATACGTTTATTAAATCTGCATCTGTCAGCCGCTGTCTTGTAGCCAGGGTGAGACCTCCCACCTGACCTGTCCTGGGAGTGGAACTAGCCCTTTGTGCAGCCATCACTGTGTTAAAATCTCCACCCACAATGATATCCATATCCGGTCTGGACAGCCACCATCCCAAAGCATCCTTTATATAGGCTTTATAAAGGACATTGAGATCATATTTGGTTGCCAGAGTGAGCTAGCAACCCAACAGACCCATATGTAAGGCCAAAAGTCTACCGGGTCAGTCAGTATGACCCTGTGTCATGCTTTCTGGGAAGTGTGTCACCAAAAGAATCGCAACCCCTGCACTCTTGACCCCCCCCAGATGAGAAGTATTGGCAGTCAACCCAGCGAAAACGCAGTCGCCTCCAGTCAGTCTTAAGCAGGCGAGTCTCCTGCAGGAGACAGACACCACATTTCACAACTTTAAGAAAGGAGACAAGTGCCAGGTGCTTCACCAGGATATTGAGGCCCCTTACATTAAGACTAAGTATAGAAATAATTGCCTACCTGTATCCAGAGAAGCAATGTGATTCGGGATAAAGAACGTCCAGCCATAACCACAAGGGGCAATAATAGCTAACCACAGGAAGTAGGGGCATACAAAGGATGACAAGAGGCGGTATTGAAGGGAATGAAAGAACTACAGAGCAAGAGAGTTGCCCTCCAAGGAACAATATTGACTGAATTGTTAGGGTCCTTGTCCTCAGCAATGACACTATTCGATCAGTAACACTATGGCGATGGCACTCCACCATCAAAGGTTACAAGCAATGTTCAGGGAAGATCATTGCTAACCTGAAAAACAGTGACCTAAAGGGTAAGCCAGGGGGTCCTCCACTGTAAGGATGAGACAACTTCAGCTGTGATGTATCGAAGTTGCACCTTTCAGAGGAACCTCGCTTGTTCCATGCGACTGTTGGCCTCAGAGGGTTTGCTCAAGGGTTCCTTCCTGTGGTGAGTAGAGCGGTGGGAACAGCCAATTGCCAGCCACTAGGAGGCCCATGGGTCATTGGGTAGTGCTGGAATATCCAAAAGTGAACAAACATTTCCATGAGTGCAGACACTTCTTACCTCATCCTGTCAAACAAATTGAAGACAGTAGGGGTGACCCCATATGTATCTGATGTTTTTCTTCCTTAAAAAGTATGTTAAAGGCCAGAGAGCTTCCCAATAAAGCTATTGTGGAAAGGTCATGATAGAGCAACAACCGTAAACCTTCAAATTCAATAGCCGCCGTTTCTGGTACTGAAACCATGATGCGCTCCTTTTGTCAATAATCAAGAAGACATGTAAGGATATCCTGGGCTTGACTAGGTGTAGGCGTAGGTGTAGTGGCCGGTTGGACGGCAGGGTGGGTGCGGTCCAAAATGATCTCTGGGTCCACTGGTGCAAACAACAAGTTTTCAAGCTTCCTTTCATGCATATATTCGAATGGCGGGACCTTTTTTCGAGATCCTCTAACTGGTAGCATAGCTCCTGGTTCTTGTCTCGCAACACCAAAAGTTCACACCGATGGTCATCCAACTCCACCTCCAAGGAGTCCTGTCTCAGTTCTAGTGTATTAACTCTCTGGCCAATCCACATAATGACGGATGTCTTTAACCTCTGCTGCTATATCTTGTTTAAGGGCCGCAAAGTCATCTCATAGAGCCCCAAACAGTTGTTCCAAAAAGGATTTCATGATGGGGGATTCGCCAGCACTCGGTTCACCAGCCACTGGACCCTCGGTGGATAAGACAGTCAACGACATCCCGTGAATCTGATCCGACTTCTTCCCTGGAGTCTTAGTAAAATGTTCTTCAATGAGGTATCCTTCTTAGTGCTATGCTGAGATAACATATTAAGATAGACAGCAAGATCATATATGGGGTAACGTCGGCTGCTCCTGACCACTTCCAAAAGCTCTGGAGGCCGCTATAGGTCCAGCACCTTCATATGAAAGGACAGGCCACATTGTCAGAAGCATGAATCGGATATCCCTGATTGAGCTCAGCTGAAGCCCAACTGGTGCGTTCTGGAGAGGTAAGTGGCTTGAATAAAAGAGCCACCAGAAAGATTTGTGCACACTTCTGTAGGCTGGGAGAGTCTTGAGGCTGATAGAGAGCAAGAAGTCCACCGCAACTGTGAGGTCACAACAATGTGGATGCCAAAAAAGAAGAGGGGGAAAAATGCCTTGTGTCAGTTCAAAGAGTAAGGAGATGGGTGTTTTTAATATATGTTTTCAGGCAATTTCAAAGACGTATGTTCCACTGTGGCCTCAAGACCCCTCTCCACAATGCACCATCAAACAGTAAGTAATCTTAGTTGGCCCAGAAAGTCCATAAAAGATGGAGGCGGGGAAGCTGTGTATACCTCTCTTCAGGACAGCCACTGCTGCGTCAGCTCTTTCTCTACTTCATGATCGCAACCATCCAGGTGAGAAAGTAGTGGAAGGGGGAAGCTGGGTGCAGAAATGGGGCAGCCTGTGGGTCAGTGGGCTGCAGAAGGTCCACCCCAAGAGGACCCTCATCTCGCATCGCCGACACAAGCATCCACACACTAGGCGGAGCCAGTCAGTCAACCTGCGGCCAATACCGGTGTCCAGTAGAAGTCACTGGGTAAGGCAGCTAGTGCACCAAAAGCCTGCAGGCCCCCACTACACCACGTGACCCAAACACAATGTCCACTGTGGGGTAGGCCTGACTCGTGCACTTCTGCCAAAATTCACAGTTCCCGAAGGGGGGCTCTGCATTTGTGCCAGGCGGGTATGGGGAGAAAACACTGATGGGGAAAGATATTGCACTAATGCCCAATGACAGGAGTGAGCCTACTGTGTCATGTCTCCCCATCAGTGCCGTTGAATCTTGCCATCTTGCCTCTACCAGTGCGGCCTCCGCAGAACCAAGTGGTGTCTCAGGCCTCCCCACACCATCCAGGGCTCAGCTCTGACAGCCGGATACAGACAAGAGACAGAGAGCAGGTCTCGGCAGTGAGGGACCCATTGATGGCTGAGACCGGCCTTTACAAGTTCCACTCTGAGGAGCTCCGAAAATTCCAACGTACTCGGCTGCCATCTTTAACATGCCCCCACTGTTTGTAATATATTAAATGCAACTCAAACAATGTGCCATAACAAGTGTGCCTACCCCTTTGAATCCCTTTGTTGATTTCTAAAAAAACTATTGCAACAGAAGGATGAGAGAACTGCTTCAAATATGGAAAACTGTATGCAGACAAACAATAAGTGTATTTTCATAATCAATTTCAGTGGAAAGAAAAACTAAGATATCCAATGAATATCCTAAATATAAATGACAGTTTAGGATATAATTCCTAACAGGATGTTTATAATTGACCTGAAGGAAGTAAATTATTAGATCTATGTTAATAAAGATGTCAAATGAACTCACTTTTTTTTCAGGGTTCAACAGTCACACTTTAAGGTTCCTCACAGACATCATCTAGATGCACGTTAACAAAGTGAGGTATCACACCAATTGCAAATAAACAAATAGAGTGCTTAGGAGCCGGTGGAAAACCAGCATAAAACATCATAAATTATTTTCAATTCAAATCTCCTTTATTCAATCTTAGAAAAAGATCATAAAAATGCAGAAGTAACAAAGAGATACGTTGGGGCAGCAGAGCTTGCAAGTCAAGAAGATTTAGATTTGAGCAAAACACTGCGCCACTGTCACACTATCCTGCACATATACTGCTTCTGCATTTTGATTTCGACCTACCTTTGATAGCTACAAGTGTCGGAAGAGCACAAAAGTGGAACAGGCCGCCACTGGCCCCCGTACTCCCATACACTGCGAGAAGACGTAAGCAGGCTACTGTGGCTCTGCGAGCGACCGTGAACCCCGGTCTGTCGTGAAAGAGGCGGGCCGCCCGCGACTCGCGGCATATTGCTGCAGACATTCCCAGTGGTGTCGCAGAAGTAGCGACAGGCATTGAGAAGGAGCCGTCTGAAGAGGTCTGTGGCTGTTGAGGCGCTGAGACCACGCTGGAGGTGCCGGCGCGCTGCCGTGGTGCCCTGCTGGGACGCCTGTGTCTTGACCTGCCCTGGCGATACCTTTGCACCAGGCGGGACTGCAGAGTTCCTGAAGGCTGGATGCGGCCCCCGGATCAAGCGGACCTAAAGTTGAACGCAGTCCTGATGCCTGTGACATTTGCACCATACTGACAGCTATGGAAAAAAGCTTGAAGGGCAGCCTCTCTGTGTTGGGTACTAAAATAGACTCCCTCTCATTCCGGATGGACAGAATGTCTGGGCGACTGGATAAGCACGCAGAAAGGCTAGACATGACGGAACACAGAGTTGCTGAGGTGGAGGAAGCTCAGTCAATTATGGACACTGACCACAAGCAAATGGGTAGAGTGCTGCAGGTGTTGCATGACAAAGCGGAGAACTTAGAAGCGCTTTCCTGATGCAACAACTTGAGGATCACGGGCCTTCCGGAATCGATTCAGACTAGCAACATGGAAAAGTTCATCGAGAAGCTCCTGGTAACACTCCTTGGCAGTGAAATGTTCTTTCCCATATCTGTGGTTGAAGGAGCACACTGCTCCTTGGGCCCTCGCCCAGTCCCTTGTGCCCCCTCACAAGCGATCATTGCGAGGCAACTGAACTATTGGGACAGAGACTCGGCATTGACAGCTAACAGGGACAAACAAACATTATAGTATGAGGGTGACAACATCTTTTTGTACCCGGATTTCACACCATGAGTGGAAGAGGCGCGCAGACAGTTAGCGCCACTGAAGCACCAGCTACAAGGCCAGCACATAGACTATGCCAGTCGATATCCCGCTCAGCTGCGAGTAAACCGGCAGGGTCCTTCGCGTATCTTCACTGACCCGAAGGCATTGCAGAAGGCCCTGAAGGAGTGGTCCAAGGAGCTGGGTAGCAGTCCAGAGTGCAGTACCTTGGAGGGAGCTGTTAGAGGTCAACTGGACAATCAGGACTGATCCCTTGTCCACACGATTCGCAGATAAGAGTGTGGCAGCTGGGGGTTACTGGGCAGAAACAGTACTGATCCACATGAGTCCTTGGGTGTAAGGGTTTGTGGTACTGAGTTAGAAAAGATTGGAGAACACAGCATGATGGGCAGAGATATAGTGTTCATTGAATTGTGACTAGATTTGGGTGAGAGTAATGTACATGTCTATTCTGATAAATCAGGTTATAAGACCTAGATGGCAGATTTGTTTTATATAGCAGATGTACTATTGTTGCCAGGTGGCGGGCAGGGTAAGAACTGTATCTGGTTAGGGCGCAAAGTCCTGCTGGGCGAGCAACGTCTTCCCACGTATGAATTACACTGTTTGGGTATTGATTTGGGGGGAGACGGGAGATTCTGAGTTAATGTTATGCTTTTGTGAGCTGCTGACCATTCTGACGACACAAGGGAAGTTTGTGGGAGAATTTTGTCGGGACACAGTAGGGGTAGGCCTGACATGGGTGGGGGGAGAGCGAGACATGAAACTTGAAAAAATTGCCATTCCTAATGTTCTATCCATGATTACACACGGTGAGCACACATCCTATCTGTACCACGGCTGGCTCGGCGAGACAGGCTAGACACGCCCCATAAGAGATTCCAGTAGGTCCTGCAGGGACATACCAAATGACACAATTTGAGCACTCGCATGTAATGTCAGAGGACTTAACGACCACCGGAAGCTCTGAAAAGTCCTGACTTACTTGACGAGACATGAAATAGATGTAGTGTTGCTACAGGAGACGCTTCTCCCTCATGACAGTCCTTTGCTGCGTTGTAGAGGTTTAAATGGTAACAAACAGGGAGGAGCCAAGCTCGCGAGCGTAATGGTCGCCTTTTAGCTCGGCTCCCGCATCCCTCCGGCCTGATCATGTATCCTGTATAATATCCTGTCCGGAGACGACACATTATCGGACAATCGGAAACGGAACACCTCGCTGGTACTCACCATTTGGCCCGGAGGTCTCGACGTGCAGCGGCTCCGAAGTTGTGCCCTCCGCAAGACCAGGGCCTCCGTGGAACCTAGACCGGGACCTAGCCTGTGGGGTCCGACGACTGTCGGCCCCGGTCGGGAGAGTGAACCAATGATGAGAGCCGTTGTGCGAAAATCCCGGCGATCCTGATCCGGGCCTGCCCTGGTGACCGCGCGGCTGATGTGGGTGAGATGCACCGGGGACTGATTCTGTGAAGGGGTCCTCCCCCCGCCGCTGCTTTGACCGGCCGCCCTGGACCTCTGCGCCCGGACTCTGCTTGTTGGGGGCGCCGGTGCTGGTGTAGGCGGAGACCCGCATTGGGCGGACATCCTTTCGGCACCAAGGCTGCCATTGCTGGGAACCCCCCGGAGCTCTGTGAAGTCCTACATTTTTTAACTATTTTTTGGGGGTCGCGGAGGGCAGCGGCTGGGCTGACTTCGCAAAATGGCGGCCGACCCTCTGAAACATGAATCGCCTTGTGGCGGCGGGCTTGGGTTGCCTAATTGCGCGGGGGTCCGGTCTAGTGAGCGTGAGCTTACGGTCAGAGATATCCTGGAAGCTCTGAGAGCCCTGCGCGCATCTCTGACCCCCGATATCCCTGTGAGTCCGCCGCGATCTGCCGCCATTTTGAGCAGCCGTTTCTTCTTGCCGCCCCCTTGTTTCAGTGACTCCATTGCCTCGCCCCCCTCTATGGTCGCAAGTGTTGCTGCCGCTGATCGAAGATCATTTTGTGTGCCGGTGACTTTGGAGCTCCCTGTTTTTCGAGGTTCTGACCCCGGGGACTTGGACATTGTGCCGCGGCTCTGTTCGGCTCGGATGCCTAGAAGTATTGGTGGACTGCCGCCTGCACCTGCTCCGATGGCTTCGCCTTTGTTTACTACGGAGACCCCCTCGCCTTCCCAAGCGGCGAAACTGAACTCCTGTTCTTCATCACCCGTGCTGCGATCGCTGATGCATTTAAACTCTCTGCTCGGACTTTTGCTCACTTGCGGACTGATTTACCCCCCATGTCTACATGGTAGTCAACATTTTTTTCGATTGTGTGCTGGTTTTGTATTGAATATCTCATTCTACACTGTCATGTGGTGGGTGGGATTTGTGGTTCGGAAGGGATGGGGGTGATATGCACGACTCCTGGTTGATTATTGGTATACGACTTAGTGGCGCAGTTGTTTGTACCCATAGAGCGGTGGGTAGTCCCCTCCTCTGTAAGTTTTATGGCGCTTGATGGGGTGTCGTCCTGGTCTGGTCTGTTTTTTGTTGCGATTGTCTGGTTGGGCGGAGGGCGGCGGCCGACCATATTGATTTCTGTTCTTATGCTCCTCCCTCCTGTTTTCTTTATTTTTGTTTCTGTTTCTTTTTGTCTCGTTCTTCTCTCTTTCTTTCTTGCTATATTTCGGGTTCTGGTTTAGGGCGACAGGCACGCTGTCTGAAGGGTAGGCCATAGCCTTCTACAGGGGTGCAGGGTGGGTTGGGTGGGTTGGGTTCTATTTGTTGTTTGTTTTATGGTTCTATGGCCCTTTTGTATCTCTTTATAGTAATGTCGCGTCTGTCCCTGCCTCCCGTGGTGTGTTTGGGGTGAGGTGTGTGGCGTCGTTAACCCTCCTTTTATGGGTCGGTTGCATTTCTTCTCGATTGCTGTACCCTCACTGGTGCTGATACTCCTGTTTTCTCCTGTACTCCCGCCACGGGACGCCTGTGTCGGCGTGTCTTTTTTCTTTCGTTTTTGTATTTCATTTCTTTTTCTCATTGTTCCGTCTTGTTCTCCTCCCCTCCCCCTCTTCCCCCCCCCCCCCTTCCCCCTCCTTTCCTCGCCCCCGTCCCCCTCCCTCCATTTTCCTAGAGGTCACTATGACGGGTTAGTTTTGATGTAATGTTTCTCCGATCCCTCTGTTCTGGCTTGGCTGTGGTTTGGGTGGTGGGCATGTAACGATGATACTGTTCAAGTGTCGATTATGTCTAAATTATCCCGATCTTCCTGTGTGAATTGTGTTGCCTCTTCTGTATTGTGGCCCCATATCCCCTTATTGTCGCTGAGGCTGGTTCTGGGACTTCGGACGTCTCTACATTGAAAGTGAGCCTGTCATATGCCTTATCCCCATATTATAAAATTAACCTTTTTTGCTCCTGTGTCTTGGCCCTCTGGTTCCTAGGTATATTCTCCTTTTTTACGATTGTATTGCCTCTGCTTCTTGCTGCTTGACTCTGTAATGTTTGCCTTGGAACTTCTGATTGTTTTACGTATTGAGGCCGGCCGATTTGGTTGTAGGCCTAGACTTGTATATCCTTTTGACGCTAATAAAGGTTTTAAAAAAAATAAAAAAAATAAAAATTAAAAAAAATGGTAACAAACATGCAGCAGGATCCACCACACATGCACGTGGGGTAAATCCTAGGTCCGCCCTGACACTAATACCAGTAGACACGGGCAGGGAAGGTAGAGTTGTGATTACCAGGTGTAGCGGAAAGGGAGTGGATCTCCTCATAGTTAACATCTACAGAGCAAACTTTGATAACCCTGATTTTTTTTACTGCACTGTCAGACAAGGTCGGCTTGCGAGGAGAGGGGCAACAGCTTTGGGGTGGGGATCTCAATTTAGTCAGGAACCCACGGCTGGCTAGATCGGGGTCGAAGAGACGCATCACGGGGGCAGCTAAAGCAGTTGACAGCACAATGGTAAGGTTTGACTTGTGTGATGTGTGGCACCAGAGGTTCCCAGACAAAAGGGGATTTACGCATTACTCAGCCTATCCTGACCTGCACACCCGCATAGATTATTGGCTGGCAGCCAGGCAGTTAATTGAGAGAGCTTGTGCTTGTGAGGTGCTTCCCCATACACTTTCGGACCGTTCCCCGATATTGTTATTGCTTGACACACCCAGAAAGTGTGATGTATTCCTATAGGTTCTGTATCGATCCCCCTATTCTGACCCTATTCTGGTTAACAAATTAACTAGCCGCCACCCCATGATGCAGAAACCGTTATCTGATTAAGCCAGACCACGGCACAGGAGCGCGTTATCTGATTAGGTCATAACGCTTGCCATCTAATTAGGCAAGCAATATTCCTCCAGCCCCTGATAAGGCATACGGAGTTCTCAAAACAAATCAAACCTATGACAACCTGGGAAAATCCCTGCGGCCATTGTTTTGATTTCTCAAAGAACTTCAGTAAAAGAATGTGCTAACGACCAGCTCGTATGACATCCTTATTGACGTATCTATGTCCATCCTTACGTCAATCTCGGCACCTTACAGGTATAAATATTACCGACATTGCCTTAAGCAAACACACGCGGTGGTGACGAGATCGGAGCAGCGAGACTTGCCGAAGCCCAGCAGAGAGCGAAGCCCACTGGCGCTGCCCCGCCTTCCTGACGCGCTGAGAACGAGACGCTGCCTTTCTCCTGCCGAGAAATCCAGCTCCGGCGCTTCCGAGCAGCCCTTGCAGGCAGCTTGGAATATCGAGACCACAGACGAGAGATACCATCCCTCAACCATCCTAGATCTCAGGTACAGAACTGTATAACCCCTTGCAGAGAATTCTTGAGTCAGTCACTTGGCAAAACAAACTTAACTCAAACTGCTACTTTCTACTCCAGCCCACGTATTAGGCTTAGGTCAGGTACACCGGGGTAGGCGTGGTTAGAAGCACCAGTTGAGTACGATTAGTCAAATGTATATGTGTATGTATATATTTTATCCATTTTAAATAGCATATGGCTTAGAAACCATATCAATGCTTTTACAGTATTATTTCATAATACTGCTTTTATTGTATGCACTTTACTTAACCATAAGTATTGCGATAATATCGATCCATTTCTCTTGTACGAGAAAAGAGACTGATCAATAAACAACATCTTTTATTGAACACGCCCGTCTCTTCCTTTTCTCTACAAACTGGTGAAACTAAGAATGCACGTACTGACTGAGTAAAATAAGTTGTCTTTTGTTTTCACACGACTCTAGAGATACACTCTTGATTAGGGGAGAGCAAAGTTGTCATGTTCTATGGTTGTCAGGAACTAAATCCCTTCTTGTCTATCCAGGGAGGTTCAACTCCTCCTTGCCTATTCGAGAAAGTTTCTAGTGAACTCTGAGCTAGCTGGCAAACCCAAAACTTTAAGTCTAATATCGACAGTAGAAGACCTAGTTAACGTCTGGTCTAGGTCTATACTATTGGAGGTATTATTCCAATGCGCAGAGCCTATTGGGATAATAGGAACTATACTACATGGCGCCCAACGTTTGGAAAGGCGATACAACTAATGCAAGACTTTAGAGTAACTCAGTCGTGCTCTTTCACTCAGACCCTTTTTTCCCATAATACTCCAAAGACGTCTGGAGTGGGTGAGAGGTAAAATCCGCCAAACCTCGCAGGAGGGAACTCCTATGTATGGTTCTTGGTTCAATCAACGTTGAAGGATACACTGTTCCAAAATATTGTGCATCTAATCTTTGTTTCCATAAGAAACCTTATCTGCAAACAAACAGAATAACCTTCCTGACAGTAAAATGTCAGAAAGTGATGATGAAAGAGAGAGAGTTAGATTAGAAGCTGATAATACTCTGCAGGAAAATGACCCGGATATAAAACTCATCCCGGTCAACATAAGGAGATCTATAACGTTAAAACTTATAGAAAATGGACTGACACCAAGAGGTGGTACAGTCATATCCGTAATAGAGGCACACGAATATCGGCAGACAGAGGTATTCTATTCATGGATAAACTTTCCAGCAGCAAATGCTGTAACAAAGGACTTCCACTATTATAAAATAGAGGAACCTCCTAATGAGTACACTCCTTTCGAGGAGGTAGAAGTACCACTAAAATTTCAAGAGCACCTGCTCTTGTTTAATGGCGCCCTAAAACACAACAAACACATCACCAGGCTCGGTCCACTAGGTAGACCAGGAGCAACGTGGCCGGTCCTAGCCGGATACACACCACATCCAGACATTGAAGAAATGCCTGCACCAGAACTTTTAGTACAACTAAAACAATTAATCAAAATATATAGACAATTAGTCCAATATGTAATGCGGACTTCAACAATCCAACCAGCAATTAAAATTCCACAGCTGACCCCTCATCAGGGGAACACAAATAAAATTACACCACAGAACATACAGTCCTGCCTAGGTAAAGTACCAGCTAAACAGGAACAAATACCATTCTGGTTAGCACAAAAAATCACCCAAATAGAGGCGGTATTTCCAGATACCACCCCGGTAGAAAAACACAGGATTCTGACTATCTGTCTTCCAATGGGAATCGCACCACACGTGGAGGACTGTGACACTTGGGGTACAGTCTTTGCTTCCATTTACACAAAAACACATGGAGTTCCATCCATGTCAGTAATACCAGATGTGCTAAAACAAATTCAAGACGAATACGGTCCAGAACCCGCTTTAACTCTCGGTATGAAATTACTAAAAGACTTCAAGCAGGTCTCGGCAATATTACTAGCCAACATAAAAGGAAAAGCAGCGAATGTGGCGATCCGCCAGAGGTTAAAAGAGACAGATATAGCAGACCAACCAGCTGAAATTGCCAGAATTATAGAAAAATCCTATGAAGAACTAGGTAGAGATAGTTTGGGTGGAATACCAGTGAAGCCCCAACTAATTGAAAGTCCTGAAAAAATATTTATTAAAAATAATCTAAACAGTCAAAAGAAGAACTGGGATGGAAACAAACAATCCAATCCAAAAGAAAAAAGATTCTAGTCCAGAGGAAGGTCTCCTCGGCGGAGAGAAAGATCTCCGGACCAAGGACCCAAGTCTCCCCAAAGGGAGCCCTCTGTGAAAAGATACAACCTTAGAAATAGGGATAACATAAAGAAACCTGATAGATATCAAGATTTTGATACACGTCCCTCTCAATCTTTTTAGACTTCCTCGCAGAAATCGGAAAGAAGAGGACGATCGGAACCCAGGGAAGGGCACGTCAAGTCCAAAGACAAGGAACCTGCTCATCCAAATAAAAAATTACAGTTTCCAAAGAAGAAGGTAGCCAGTATTAAAGTATTCAACAATGCCGAGAATACTGAGGACACAGCTGAAAAACGGAGAGTGGGCTCACACAATGCTAGACAGCGCAGCAGAAGTGAGCATAGCACGCAAAGTCCTTATGAATCATCTGGAGACAGTGGACACGAATGAATACATTCAAGTGGAAACTGCAGACACCAGAGTTAGCAAACCTCACAAAATATATGAAATAACTTTACGTATAGAAGGGGATAAGACTAGAAAAATAAGGGGCCTTTTTTGGGATAATCTCTCCAAGGGCTATGACATCCTTCTAGCTGAAAAAGATTGGCCACCAGAGTTTGTCAGGGAGTGCCCACATGGCGAAGAAATAATTATGCCTGCCTTCTCAAATCATATTCCAATTCATAAAAAATATACACTTGCAAGAAAGTGGGCAGTAGCTCAAGCTCCTGCTTTATATAAAAATCATGTGGGATGGGATGAGGAATCTCCTCCACACAAAATCCAGTTAAAATCACAACCTACTGCACAAAGGCAGTATCCGATCAAGCAAGAAGCTAAAAAACAGTTAAAAGAAATTCTAGATCAACTAGAATACCAGGGGGTGATTGAAACTTGCACCTCACAAATGAACAACCCTTTGTTTCCTGTCTCCAAACCAGACAATTCATATCGTCTAGTTTTGGATTACAGACACCTTAACTCATGTTGCAAAACTTTTGCAGTGCAAAACTCGCATAGTGCTGCACTAATGAATAACATAGTGCGCAAAAAAATATAAAACAACATTAGACATCTCTAATGGATTCTTTTGTCAAAATATAGCACCAGAGAGCAGATACTTGTCAGCGTTCTCAATAAATGGCGCTCAAAAGGAATTCTGTCGGTTACCCCAGGGGTACAAGAACAGCCCAGGATTATTCTCAGCGAGAGTAACAGAGTTACTACAAACATATGATGACGAAGCATTATCTTATGTCGATGACATATACCTAACAGATGATGACTTGGATACTCACTTGAAGAGAGTGAACACCATAATACTTGGGTTCGCAGCAGAGGGTTACAAATTCAACTTTAAAAAATATAGAATTGCCCATCTAACAGTCCTGCTCTTAGGATATGAATTATCAAGTGAAGGCAAAAGCCTGGCTGACAATTTCCTAGAGAAATATGCCGTACTCCAAGCACCTAGAAAACTAAAAAACCTACAGTCAATTCTAGGCTTCCTAAATTTCGGAAGAACATACATTGCAAATTACGCAGAAAGGGTCAAACCCCTTTATGATCTAATAAAACCAGATTTAAAAAAAAAACAATTGGACTCAAATACACACAGAAATTCTGAGATCCTTACAAACAGATATGTTAATTAAAACAAAATTAGAAACACGTGATAACACACGCAACCTTGTGATTCGAGTCATCCCAGGAAGATGCAGATTCACTTACCTGACCTCTAACGAGGGAGAAAAGGTACCAATTGCATTCAAATCACACTTGTACACTAAAGCTGAAATGAAATTTAGCCCAACGGAAAAAAATCTTACTGCAACACAGACAGCTATAGCAAAAGAACGAGCCCTGTCACAAGGTAAACGAATAATAATCGTTACACCGATACAGCCCTAGAGGCTGTAACAAAAGCAAGCATACCGAATGCTAAAGCGCTCCATCCGAGATGGATACAATGGGCTAATTCTCTTGCTGCAACAGACGTGGCATACGAATTTGATCCTAACTTAAAAACACAAGAGTTTCTCCAATATGAATTCGAATGTCCGCCGCCGACCGAAATTCTGCCTCTAGAACATTACGGCTGTATAATATATACAGACGGATCAGCACAACCCGCAGTAGGGGGTAAACAAGCTTACAGTGCTGCGTGTGCGATTGTAAAAGGTCGCTGGCACGATGGGAAATTCAAACCAGCGGTCACTAAAACACAATCTCTAGGAGATTGTACAGCTCAGCGAGCAGAACTACTGGCATTCAAGATGGCGCTTGAAAATACCGATCGGGAATTCCCCACACTCATAGTGTGTGATTCGTATTATTGCGTTCAGTCTTACAATGAATACTTACAGATCTGGCTTCAGAATGGTTTTAAGGATGCAAAAGGAGGCACAATCAAGCATAAAATGCTTTGGGAACAAGTAGTTATTTTACAAAAGGAACTACCAAAGACTCACGTGATACATACACTGAGTCATCAACGTGATGGCGTTCACGTTGCAGGGAATTCATTGGCTGATGAGGCCGCAAAGGCAGCTGTGCAAACGGCTTCCGTAGCTGCCATCACCCGGTCAAAAACAAAAATAGACAGCGATATATTACAAGCTGTCAGCGCTACAGTAAAAGATGCGATAGAAACACTCCCGAAAGGCTTTCCAGTAAAGTACTCATACATAACTGATGCGAATAATGTTCCATTTGCTCGAATCCCTGGAGTGGGGGATAGAGTAATTCCAAACATGGAACATAGGTTAGGACTCATCATAGCGGCACACGAAGGGCTTGCTTCTGTACATGCTGGCGTCTCAGCCACAGTATCGTTATTAAAACAGAGATACTGGTGGCCACAAATGAGAAGACAAACCAGGAACTATGTTCTAGAATGTGAAATATGTCAAAAAATAAAAGTATCAACAGTGAGACGACCAGCACAGACGCCCCTTCTAATCTCGGATAAACCATTATCCTGTGTTTACCTGGACCACTGTGGGCCCTTACAAAGGGATGGTAACTATAAATATATCTTGGTTGCGGTGGATTCATGCACGAGATTCATATGGATGTGGCCCCAGCGATCGGCTGACGCCAGAACTGTTATAAAAGATTTGCGAGTCTTTATCGGCACATACGCAATTGGCATGCTGCATTCTGACCAGGGTCCTGCTTTTAGCTCTAGAGCTTATAAGGAGGCCATGACCAGCATGGGCATTGCATTGCGGTATTCTTGTCCATTTCATCCCGAGGGAAACGGAATTGTTGAAAGAAAAAAACGTGACATAAAGCAATCTATAACAGCAAAGGTATTAGGTTCGGGAGCTGGGTGGGTCAAACATCTAATAAGTGTCCAACGTAGTCTAAACAACCTGCCAAGAAATTCTCTGAAGGGATTCAGTCCGTACGAATTATTGTTTGGGACTAGGATGTTAGTCTTAGATCTTGACAGTCAGACTTCAGTGGTGAAAGAAAAAAGCTTTGATATCAAAGATCGTTTGGCTATTTTGCAGGACTTAATCGAAACAAGAAAAGACCTGAGTAACATAAAGTTGAAACAACAGCCAACAACCACTGAAGAAACACCACCTGTCCCAGCAAGACCTGTCTGGATTCCAAAAATCGGGGATCTAGTCAGAGAAAAGATCGCGGTAAAGAAGGAATTTGGGCCTTCTTACAGAAAAGCAGTTCCTGTCTTGTCCATCAACGGGACAAGATCAGTTGTACTACCGCCGCTTGCTGGTAAAAAGGAGAACCGAGTTGTATCCATCGACCTGGTAAAACCACTATCATGTGGCCGATAACAAACAGTAGGCCAAGTGGACTCCCGATAAGTAGTAGAACACCGAGGTTTGCTACAAGTACAGAGGTGCTAACTAAAAGGCTAATCACATTCGAAACGCCTACAGAACAACAACAAGGACTATGCAACAATGCAATGGAACTCACACCTCTGAAAACCCAAATAAAAACGTTTAGTAGAGACACACCAACCTACAATGAAGTAACAAATGAATATGCAAGAAACAGTAATCCTGAAACAATTGGAACAATTGATAGAACAGCATCCGGCTACTTCATAAACTTCAATGATTCCTCTGAAGACCTCAGTGAATCAAAGACACAGCCATCAACAAAAACCCTTAAAGACAAAGCTATGGAAATTTTGAAACAACTGAAAGAAACCTATCTGATTTCTCCATGGATTGAATTTTGGGTGTCCTTTGGTGTATTTATCCTCATACTTTGGCTCATCATGGTACTATGCTTGGGACGCTTCATTGAGGGAAAATATGCAAAAATGGACACAGCAAGCCAGAAAATCAACTTGATCCTCAAGCCACACACGTCTTCACACGTCGAGAAAGGAGAACTTTCTTCAGTCAACTTCACAGCCAATCCTATACCGGGTGGGGTAGCATGGGACAATACTGACTATGAAATTTATGGTCCGGTTGAAATCCTCAAATATCCACACCAAATCAAGATCTCGTTGAGTGACTTTGTAAAACCAAACTCATTTGCTGATGATTGGGACTTTGAAAGTATTAATGACATGATGTCTGACCTAGTGATGTCTGCTAAATTTACCAAACATGATTATTTGCAGGGTTCGTCTAATTATGATAATATGTACTGCTACAACCACTATGGTAACCATTTTCTACATAAATCTGCACAACCTAGAAATGTTTTAAATTATAATCAATGGGAACATTGTGCAACCCCTCCAAAAGGAAGCTCAAGAACCTTTTATGACAAATATTCATATTTTTCAGGGTTCAATACAAGTAAAGCTGAAACATTTTATTTTAAATTGTCAAATAAGACAGGAACAAAAACCATGCTTACAAACACAAAATTGATATATTCGGACTCATTTTTTGAACAAATGAATACATTTGGTTTTGATTATTGGGACAAAAATGTGGAAGTGAAAAGTGTTTGGGGTACAAGAGAATGGCAAGTTCAGGGTGTAGAATCATTGTTTAGAGCCTGCATGATCCCAGAACAAATTATATTCTTGAAAACACTATTCAACAAACTACCTGTCTTGGATTAGCCAAAATCAAAGACTTAAATAAACCGTCTATTCCAAAACCAACAATGAACAGCAATAGCTCTGCAGATGAAGAGATAGACGTAAACTATGTATTAAACCAAAACAGAACAAATCCTGATTGGAAACAATGGTTAATCTGGCCCACGGATACTAATAACAGTCAAGACAGATTCCTGAACAAAACACAGGGGTTCACATTGACCAGGCCAGACCCTAGATATTCCCAAAGACAACACCCAGGGATAATCACCACCTACAGTGTGGGCAAACTCTGCCTTCAATGGCTACAAACTTCCACACTGACAGAAATTAAGCAACACCTAACTTCACTTACTGATGGTGCTGACTTGCGTGATTTCATTATGGGACCGCGCAAACAGCGTCAAAAACGCTTCATAGCAGCCTCTATATATGCAGCTTACAACGAGGCCTGGAAGATAACTCAAATTGAGACAGCAGAAAGTATACGGGAAATTGACCGTATTAATTTGGGAAAATCGCTTTCTGTAGTGGACAATGGGTTAATGACTCTGTCCTCCAGAATTTTTTCATTGGACAGCATTGTGTCTTCAGCAATCGACATAATATCGCAAGACTTACTGTTGTTACAACATGGCCAGTCGCAATTGCGTTCTATTGTACAGCTTGGATGGACGTTACAAAATCTGCGTTCAGGCTATGTGCCTTGGCGTTTAATCAACACAACGTCACTATTCAATATCTTTAACCTTACTGATAAACAAATCAGTATGGCACAAAAGGGTGCTGATTATACAATCCTGAGCATTGAGAAACTCGAGAGATTACCATTGACAATGTCAGAACGACCTGTCATTGAATGGATAATACATGGGATAATTAATATTCCGATATCTGCTTTCAGGTTTCAATACTGCCAAAAATATATACAGGCTGGCATGTACGAAAAATTAGGAAAAGGGTACATTAAGTCAACATGGAACTTGCCCTATTCACATGCATGTGTCAGTAATAAAGGACAGAAAGTGTTTCTTAGTGGCAATAATTGTGCAATGTCACTAAGCGGTACACTTCTGTGTAATGGAATTAGTTTGCATGGAGCCTGTGAAGGGAACTCAAATAACCTTTCATGTCACCAGCTAGGCACACCTGCATCACAGATAGAACCATTCTTTAAAAGACTCTATAACGGGAGTTACATCCTAATTGTGGATCGCAGATGTTGTAGTCTACAGCCCAGGGTTCCTTATCTCATAAGTACGACTGCGAAGGTCATGTGCTGTGGACGCTTATTGTTCCCCAGCTCCTTTCCGGACAGGGAGGCAAGGACATGGCCTAACTTGAAAATTACTTCTATTCGAGTAGATACTTTAAGCAGAATGAAAACAGTGCTTCTTCAGACGCCGGCCAGGCTCACGTCATCAAAAGAAACATATGATCTCCTAGTCGCAAGGACGACTGCAGAGATTCACTCATTGTTATCAACTAATTCCCCCATACATTTCGCAGAAATCCTGAATGAAATCTTAAATATTTCTGATACCAGTGGAGTCTCAAATGTATTTAAGACATTGTTTTCAGGGGCATTAACACCATTCAAAGCCATACTGGGTATTTTTCCAGACCTCGTCCATTCGATTTTTGGAGGAGTTCCCCTCATTTTGGGACTAATTGCAGGAATCCTATTCTTGGTCCTTATATTTCGTTATGGCAAACCATGTCACAGGCAAAACACCTGCGACAAGGGAAGAAACAATCCGAGCCATTGGATACCGGGACCGGATATCAAAAATCCTGGGACTAACCCGGCTTAGAGACCTGAACATGACTTGGTTTCTTTCATTTCGACCGATATGGCAAAGATGTGTTTTACCTGTATTAAGGTGCATGCTGTGCGGAGAAGAATGCGTGTTGGACACCTGTCTGACGCTACAATCGGATGCGCCAATGGATGCAGAAACATTGTTGGGTCCGGTAACGGCTCATGCATTGTGCTGCCTTCAGCGGCTGCCAATCCTGATGACGGCATTCGTGGAAACTTCACCACTACGATTGAGGGGTAGTGAAGTTCAAGATGAAAGCAGCATCGATCAGGTACGACCTTCTGTCAGCAATACTAATCAAAACGTCAATGGAGACAATCATGCACATGAATGCATGGTTACATCTTATTCCGAGTTAGTGGAACTCTCACAGGAAGCTGTTGACAGCTTTTTCGGCAGTCTCAATGATATGATGTTCTCACCAGAGCAGAAATAACGACTCTTGAGCAAGCTAGCACACGGCGTTCCCGACACCTTGAATTTGGCCTTCAACTTTAATAATAAAGTAGCAAGAACAATTTTTCCTCCAGTTCACGGACAGCAATTTTTTTAGCAGCCCCAAAATATTTTTATAATTTTTTCGGGACACTTATCTTCTGCTTAAAGTAAGAACTATTCTTAGAGAACTAATTTCTATTTTTAGAAACTTCATAGACATTAGCTGCCCGCTGGTATGTTCATAAATATTTTTGAACTGTGATGAAGTGGTCTCGAACTTTTCTTCTGTATTAAGAGCCATTTCATGTGTAATTCTCATATTCAATTACTAATAATGTATACATATGCGTGATTATTTTAGCATTATTCTACTGCTTGAGTGCATATAGTACATGTGACTATTTTTTTCCCGTATGTTACATAATTTCAAAATGCATTATGTGTATTTTGGGGTGGTAAGGTATACACGATACTCTACAGTATGTTTTACTATGCCTAGATTCGTAAATATGGCCATAGTTAGCGTGGAGTGGGTGTGATGTATTCCTATAGGTTCTGTATCGATCCCCCTATTCCTGACCCTATTCTGGTTAACAAATTAACTAGCAGCCACCCCATGATGCAGAAACCGTTATCTGATTAAGCCAGACCACGGCACAGGAGCGCGTTATCTGATTAGGTCATAACGCTTGCCATCTAATTAGGCAAGCAATATTCCTCCAGCCCCTGATAAGGAATACGGAGTTCTCAAAACAAATCAAACCTATGACAACCTGGGAAAATCCCTGCGGCCATTGTTTTGATTTCTCAGAGAACTTCAGTAAAAGAATGTGCTAACGACCAGCTCGTATGACATCCTTATTGACGTATCTATGTCCATCCTTACGTCAATCTCGGCACCTTACAGGTATAAATATTACCGACATTGCCTTAAGCAAACACACGCGGTGGTGACGAGATCGGAGCAGCGAGACTTGCCGAAGCCCAGCAGAGAGCGAAGCCCACTGGCGCTGCCCCGCCTTCCTGACGCGCTGAGAACGAGACGCTGCCTTTCTCCTGCCGAGAAATCCAGCTCCGGCGCTTCCGAGCAGCCCTTGCAGGCAGCTTGGAATATCGAGACCACAGACGAGAGATACCATCCCTCAACCATCCTAGATCTCAGGTACAGAACTGAATAACCCCTTGCAGAGAATTCTTGAGTCAGTCACTTGGCAAAACAAACTTAACTCAAACTGCTACTTTCTACTCCAGCCCACGTATTAGGCTTAGGTCAGGTACACCGGGGTAGGCGTGGTTAGAAGCACCAGTTGAGTACGATTAGTCGAATGTATATGTGTATGTATATATTTTATCCATTTTAAATAGCATATGGCTTAGAAACCATATCAATGCTTTTACAGTATTATTTCATAATTCTGCTTTTATTGTATGCACTTTACTTAACCATAAGTATTGCGATAATATCGATCCATTTCTCTTGTACGAGAAAAGAGACTGATCAATAAACAACATCTTTTATTGAACACGCCCGTCTCTTCCTTTTCTCTACAAACTGGTGAAACTAAGAATGCACGTACTTACTGAGTAAAATAAGTTGTCTTTTGTTTTCACACGACTCTAGAGATACACTCTTGATTAGGGGAGAGCAAAGTTGTCATGTTCTATGGTTGTCAGGAACTAAATCCCTTCTTGTCTATCCAGGGAGGTTCAACTCCTCCTTGCCTATTCGAGAAAGTTTCTAGTGAACTCTGAGCTAGCTGGCAAACCCAAAACTTTAAGTCTAATATCGACAGTAGAAGACCTAGTTAACGTCTGGTCTAGGTCTATACTATTGGAGGTATTATTCCAATGCGCAGAGCCTATTGGGATAATAGGAACTACACTACAAAAGACTATCCCTCCTTTCACTCCGAGGTTTCCCCCTTACTCTTTGCTAGACGCGGTTTTTAAAGAAGAAACAGCAGAAGCAATTAAAACATTTTTGTGACCAATGTGGGATCGGTAGACAGCTTTCAGGTTGTATGGGGGACGTTCAAAGTATACATCCACAGGGTTAATATGTCCAAGCACTCTGGAGTTCTTCGTGCGATCCGCAAATGACTCACTGACTTAGAACAGAAACTAGCGACCCTAGAAAAACGCCTTCAAGCCGGTACGGATGATGAAGTTGCGCAGGAGATCAAGGCCTTGTTGCGGTATATGACGAAGCTGCTGATGCTGAAAAAAGCACCTCGGTAAATACGCCACAGCGCGTGCTTATGGAGAGAGTGAGTGGCCGGGGCGGTCCTAGCCCAACTACTCAAAAAGCGGTGGGAACAAACAGTGGTGGCAGAGATTAAGATGGCGGAGGGCGACACTCTAATTGAGGCGGCTATTGTGGGCAGATTTAGACAATATTACTCTGAGCTCTACGCTACTCGTGGCGGAGGCACTGAGGAGGAAATTGTGGACTACCGCACACTCATAAAGCTACCATTGCTCACGAACACACATCGTGAGTTTCTTATGAGGCCCATTGAGAGAGAGGAAATTCTCCTGGCACTGTCAAACATGAAAGCGGGTAGTGCGCCGGGAGTTGGCGGCATCACTGTTAACTTTTATGAGGCGTTCCTGGATTTATTGGTGCCACAGTTAGCTACACTATTTGATGAGTTGTGTGTATCGGGAACTATGCCGTCCTCGATGAAGGAGGCGATTATTGTTGCTATCCTAAAACCGGGTAAGCCCCCGGAAGAATGCGCTTCTTATCGTATGCTCTCACTGCTTAATATGGACCCGAAAATATTCCCAAAGATCCTGGCAAACTGGTTGGTCCCTTTAACACCACTCCTGGTTGCTCCAGAACAGGCGGGATTTGTGCCAGGCAGAAACATGACCTATAACTTACGCACTGTGTTCGGCGCTCTACAACACACCCGTCTGGAGACACAGGACGTAGCAGTGTTTCTCGACATGGAGAAAGCTTTTGATTCTGCTGAATGGCCCTTTATGAGACAGATTTTAACTAGGATTGGCTTGGGGCCGGTCTTTCTTCAATTGCTGGGAGTACTATATAACGTTCCCACTGCCAGAATGAAAATAGGTAATCTAGTGAAAGACTCTATACCTATCACCAGAGGTACGCGACAGGGCTGCCCTCTGTCTCTGATATTGTATGTGCTGGTGGCCGAACCGTTAGCCTGTGTGCTTAGAGAATATCATAGGCAAAAAGGCATTAGGTTCTCGTGCTACAAATTAGTTGTCTCCACCTATGTGGACTATACACTTCTATATGTTAGAGTACCCTGAAAGTAACATATCTCCGGTCCTGTGCGAAGTGGTACATTACGGCACAGTGTCAGGACTATGGTCAACTGGCCGAAATCTATCATATTTCCACTCACGCAAGCCACAACACCATTCGAACCAGACTACCCATTACAGTGGTCAACGGAAGGGGGAGGTACTTAGGTATAAGGGTGCACACTGATTCAGAGGATGTGTTTAGAGCAAATTATGGAGTAGCTATCAGCAAATTAGAGGACGAAGTGGACCATTGCATTACACTGCCTCTATCTTTGCTGGGCAGAGTTTTCATCATTAAAATGGTGGTACTGCCTCATTTTCTATTCCTTTTTTCCAATGTTCCCATGGTTCTTCCTCGCTCATTCTTTCGTCGGCTTACAACGCTGATGGTGAAGCTGGCCTGGGCTTGCAAAAAGGCGCGAGTCAGAAGGCAGGTTCTTATTCTGCCATATCACATGGGGGGACTGGGCACGACCGACTTTAATTATATTATAGGGCAACACAGAGTGCGCACGCTTTCCACTAGATGCACGGTACTCCGGACATCCCACACCTTCGTATAGACACTGTAGTTGCTGCCCCTTTATCACTGCCGGCTTTGATGTTTACGACTGCTGACCGACGAACTGGGATATTGGATTCAATTAATGCGACAACGCACGCTTGGCAATGTCTATTGCCGTTACAGGCGGGTACCTTTGTCTACTCTCCACTCACCCCGCTAGATTGGTGTCGCTAGCTACTCCCGTGCAGGTATAAGGGGGTTACATGTGCACTCAATTAATTGGGAATACGGACTGTAGGCAACCTATTTGACAATGGTATCACAAAGGGCTGGGGAGACCTGGAGACGGGTGACGATACACCTACTATTCTTACAAAATTCAAATTTGCACATTTTAGGCGACCACTTGATGGAACCTCCTGAGCTGCCTGCCTTGACCTACGTCATAAAGACGAAGTCGCCTTCCAAGATAGTGTCCAAGATCTATACACTATCCATGTTCTATAGAAAAAATCACTACACTAAAGCCTTATTAGCTTGGCAAAGAGATTTGGGTCAGGACATAGACGACAATATGTGAGATTACTGCTGCACCAGCACGAAGCGCATCTCATTAAACGGTAGACATAGATTGATTCACTGTAATTATCTGAATTGTGTCTACTGCACCCCTGAGAGATTGCACAGATACGGCTTGTGAGAAGGGCCGACTTGCGAGCGATGTAACACGCAGACAGCTGATTTTCTCCACCTGGCATGGTCTTGCCCAGGGATATCCAACTTTTGGGACTTGGTTTTTAGTGAATTGGGATCGGTGGTTGAACTGACAATCACCCCTGACCCTGCTCTTGCCCGGCTGAGCTACTCTAAACAGATACCTAAGGGAGTGCACTGGATGATAGACATGGGATTGCTATTAGCCAAACGCAGTGTGGCAATTTGTTGGTCACGTGGACCAACTCCCATGATTACCCAGTGGTTACAGGATATGCTAAACTGCAGCACTCAAACTGAAGATTTTAGCAACCTCTCCCGCCACGGAGCAGACCTAAAAACTTCTGGGAACTGTACAAAACCTATCTAGCAACCAAGACGGAGGGCACTGTAGCCGCTGAAAGGGACTCACAAGAGCTGACTAGGACTACTCCTGACACATAGTTACTCAATGTCCCCCCAAGGCCGATTTACTGGGCAGTGTACATATTGGTTGTTTTTTCATACTTACATGCATTGGGACAAAGATGGAGGGGGGCTGATCGGTGGTGGGGGGGTGTGCGATCGGAAATATGCTGTCGCTGAAAATAATCTGTCTACTGGCCTTTAGTATTTGGCTGTAATATTTTTGATCTTCATGTGTCATTGCTATTGCCCCTCTGAAGTATTGAGTCTCATGTTTGTTTTGATGAAAAATCTAATAAATCCTTCAAAAAACAAAAACAGAGAGATATGTTAAAATATACATACAAAATTCAATTTGCAATATACAATTTCACACGCTACAAATTCATTATCTTAAAAACAACTACGTTAATTTCATGTAATCTCCGTGAATAGTCTGCTTCAGATGGCCATCTTAAGAAAACAACAGACGTTAAAACAGATTTCTGGACTATTTAACAATTGAAGAAAAATGAATGACATCCTACATTGTCGAATAGCAGACCTAATCAATAAAGGTTTAAGACATAGTTGAAATAATTGATGATAAAATCCACAAAAGAATATAAAATGCAGTAAAGACTGTTCTGACTTATCGTGACAGGGAGGGGGGAGTACTGTACTCCACATACCTTGAGTTCCATATAAGCAAACTAAAAGCCAAACCATCCCAGACTTAAATCTGAAGAAAACAGATCTTTCCCAATGAGTTAGCTCTAGTGTTAGGTACAGGGCAATATTGTGTGTTGTGGTACAATAATAGCAGATAGTATGATTACTGGCAGTATCCTGAAACCTCAAAGCAGTGACAAACTCCAGAAATCTATGTTTTACCAATTTTCTGGTAGAATTGGTGAACACTTCTGGCAAACAAATATCGCCCATAGTTTTACATACATACCTCAATAACTGCCCTATTGAGGCTAGCCTCCTTATTACTCCAAACACTAACACATAACAGAAGAGGAGCTAATACGATCTATTATGTACTCTAGTTTTAGTTCAGAGTGCAAAATCAAATTAGCACTTGAGTGCGGGAGACTTAGCAATTTTCTATAGATTCTGTTCTCTTCCACCTCAATAGGGGTTGCATTATGAAGCCCCCAACCCCCTGCTCCATAAGTGGCAGAAGGTAGGCATTACTTTTTGGAGATTGTGAGAAAGTGAAAAATAGTAGCCCTACCGTCTCTCTTAGCGAGATTAAATAGGGTCCATGTTGCCCTCCTGAGTTTCCTGCGTGTGGTATTTACATCCAACTGCCAGGAACTGCTTGCATCAAAGGCCAGCCCTAGGTAACAGAAGTTATCAACTGTGCTTAGATGCTTGTCACCCAGATGTAATACTCTCACAACTTTCTTGCCTAGGTCGGACGCCTTCATGTGTGACTTTGCAAAATAGTTTTTCAGATCTAGGTTTTTCATAAAAAGGACAAAAGTGTCCAACACATTGCAGAGGACTCAAGGGGTTCTGGCCAGCACCACAGCATCGTCAGCATATAAGAAAGTTGGCACGGCTAGATTGCCAATTATGAGCACATCTTTGGTAGAGCCTAATAAGGGTGTATTCAAATCATTAATATATAAGATAATATATAAGATAAATAGTAGCGGTGCTAACACACACCCCTGGCGCACTCCACTGGACATGGGAAAAGTATATGAAAGACTGTACTGTACTTTTGCGCTTAAGTTTTCATGAAGGTCATATAGAACATTTACCAACGCAATATCCACCTCTAACTTAGAAGTTTGGTTTGATTTACACAATCAAAAGTTGAGGAAAGATCCATGAAGGCTAGGTACAGTGGACAGCACCTGGCAATAGTATACTTACTTACTATCAGATGTAAGTTCAGGCACTGATACACTGTGCCCAACTTGGGCGGAAACTGTATTGACAGTTAGTTAGAATACCGTTATCTGAAGCCCAGTCTGCAGCCTGTAAAAAAAAAAAAACTCTTCCCAGTATCTTTATGGAACAATCCATCAATGAGATAGGTCTGTAACAATTAGGTAACCCCCCCCCCCCATCTCCTTTTTTAAAAATAGACACTATTGTAGATAAGGACTATGATTCCGGGATAATGCAACTTAAGGAGTTATTAAAAAGATTTGTAAGTAATGGGCCTCAGAGTTCGGTATTGCATTCATACAGATCCATAGGGAATCCCATCAAGACCCGTTGCCTTACAGCCAGCACTTGCTCGTATAGCATCTTCAACTTCACCAGAGGTAAACTGCAATAAAATAGGTTCTGAGGAAGAGATAAAAGACTGTTTTAATAAAGCCTCTTGCTCAACATCCCTTTCTTTCTAAATATTAAATACAAGAAAAATGCTTGTCCCAATCCTGGCCTGTGATATTACAGATCAAAAGAGGGTTTGAAGGGGCATTTTGAAAAGAAAGCCTATATACAGTTTCCCAAAAAAATCTTACTGCACTTTTGCGCCACTGTCAATTCTAGCATCTCCCAATCTTTGGAAAACAGTAGGCATTTCCTTTCTTTGATAGTAGATCTATAGGACTTCCTATCCTCCTGGACTAACACCAAAACCATAGGGGAATCAGATAATACTTTTCTCTGGTGACGATTCGCAGCAGAGAATTTCCCATCAAACCACGGGGTGGGGTTCAGAAACGAATACAGGGGGTTTCAGTAAAGCATTCTTGATAATAATGGATAATTGATGATAATGTTAGGATAACTCAGCCTTAGATCCTACATCTAGACAATCCAGAAAGAGTGGTAGACTTTTCTTCAATAGATCTACTAAGGTTACTGGGGATCTTTCACATGCCAGACTAATCTCAAGCCATCATTGGAATGTATATGTATACTGTTGTCCATTGTCTTTTATCCCTGGAAATTGGAAAGTCTCCTTCAATAAGGAGGGCATTAAGATCACTCCACTGTGTTTCAATTATAGTGCCCTGCCTACATCTCTGTGAAAAGTATTCGGATGCAAATACATAATAAATAGTAGATACATGCCTCTTTCCTCTATATGTTGGTTTAGTTTGATTACTTCACTGAAAATTACTAATCACATCTGCAAGATGCACGTTAACCAACTGAGGTATCACACAAATTGTATTTCAATTTCAAATATACTTTATGCGATTTTTCACATTAAAAATCATAAAAGTAGCAAGTTTAAAAAATACTTTCAGACAAATACATACAATTAGTTCCATCTATACAGAAATCTCGATCCTATCAGTCTAAAGGAAATAGAAAAAATAGTGTATAATAACCAACTTCCTGCTTAGGCAGTTATACTTTTCCTATTTCTCAATATGCTTTTCAGAAATCCAGCCATAACTCCCACACAGTGAACATTTTCCAACATTTGTAAGTATAAAAAAGCGGGACAACAATGCTTCCACCCCCCCCCCCCCCCACTCTGAAACACTGGTAAAAACCATCTTACTCTTTCACGGTGGTAAAATTAACAAAATAAAATCACATGTTTTGTTGATTAGGTAGATATCTCATTGCAGGGGCATTGACATAAATCTCTAGACCAATCATTTACAGTGGGGAAACTAGCTAACCGGTGAAAACTATCAAACCTAAATCTGGTAAGGACATACCTGTCGTACCCTCCTGTGCACCAAACCAAATATGGTTGTATGCTATAATTCACCAGGGTTAGCTGGTGCTGAATCACAGTGCTTTTCTTAATTTCCATTACAGCTCTTAAGGAATCTAAGTGCGACAGACATAAGAATTTAAAGACCTTCCTGGAAATGGAGCTCATAGTATCAGGGTGAATATAATAATCAAGTCTATCCAAATCTGTTAAAAATCTTCTACTACAGTTCAGCCAAGTGATCTTATTTGCATAGCATAGACTCATGGCGTCTCCAATGATTTCCCTATTCAACCGGCTATTCGTGGACGTCCAGACTCTATGCCATAATAGCAGAGGTTGCATTGTAATCATGTCAGAAATATAGGGGATCCCCAAATCATTGTGGCAATTAAAAACTGAAAAACTCTGCGGAACTGCTAAAATAAACCTTAAAAATATATTTTCCACAATTTGTATTGGGGATACATCATGGGAACCCCAGACTCCTGCCCCATACATCGCGACACTCATACATTTAGCCTGATACATTTTAAGTAGGATCCCCAGAGGTCTTTTGCCCAATTTAATTGCAAAGTTAACCACATTGACCTCTTAAAAAGGAGAGTCCTACTTTTGACCGCAGGGTGCCAGGAGCCAGTTTGTTACAATAAAACGCCTAAATAGGAAAATGTATCAGTTGCATCTATTCTGTCGTTCCCCAGTACCAAACTTTTACATTTGTTTCTCCCCTTCCCACATGTCATTAAGAAGGTTTTCTTATTATTAAGTTTTAACCCCCGACCACCCATGAAGCCAATATATGCTCCAAGAGCACTCTGTAGGCCCATCTGGGTCTTGGCCATAAGCAATGCATCATCCCAAAGAGCAGGGACATAATTGGCTTGTTTTTATACTATGGAGGATCTCTGGTCCTGGCCACCAGTTCCTCCTCTAAGGCATTAGTATATAAGGAGAACAATAATGGGGCCAGGACGCAGCCCTGCCTCACTCCCTTCTCCACGGGGAACAGCGCAGTGCATTCGCCCTTCAATCCATGCCTCACCTTAGCAGATGCCCCAGTATACATCTGTCTCAAAAATTGCACTAATAGTGTGTCAAAATTTAGACCTGAAAGGATTTCCTATAGTCTATTGTGTATAATGCAGTCAAATGCGGCCGAGAGGTCCACAAATGCCACATACAGTTTCCCCTCCTTGGCTTGAACATACTTCCCATTAAAATAGTAAAATTTTAAACCTGCTCGATTGTCCCTAATCTAAAATCATATTGTACAGTGCTTAAAATATTATTTCCTTAGCCCATATTTGTAATCTATTCAGAACAATCATGCCTGCTACCTTAACTAGAGAATCTAAAAGGGAAATAGGTTGGTAGCAGGCAGGATTGTCACGTTCCCCTTTTTAAACATTTTGGAATAATCACGACTCTGACCAGGACTTTACAAAGCCCTTCGTGCAGCAAGCCTCTAAAACCCGAGTCCGCAGAGGGGACCACAATGATGGGATGGATTTAAATAAGTCCCATCGGTACACCATCTGGCCCCGGGGCTTTGCCTCCTTTAATAGCATTAATTGCTGCTGTAACTTCATCCAATGTCATATGTAACACAATAGGGGTAAAGCCTACCGTGCCTTCCTGTTCTATTAGTTCCGCGTCAGTAGATAATTCTTCAATCCTCTTGGTACCATAGACCTTCGAAAAAAAGTCAATCCATACATTTTCGACAATTGCTACTTCAACCCTAGCACCATCATTATTAGAAAGAAATGGAGCATTAACAGCCCGCCAAAATGAAGTGCAATCCTTCCTCAATGATGCTTCATAGAGCGTATCCCATTCCTGGTCTTGCAGTTATTTTTTCCTATTTTTTCTGGCTAAATTATACGCCTTCCTACACCCATTCATTTCTTCTTGATTTTTCTCTGTCTTATGTAATGCTTCTTTCAGTTGGGTATAGGCTTTGGTGAATTTTGAATCGAACCAGCCATTAATCCGGACCTGGGGTACCTTATTTTGGGCTCTTAAGGAGTTTTGAATCTCTAGCGTGATAAGGGAAAAGGCCCTTAAGGTGTCATCATAATCTGTACTATCTTGTAAACATGCTAGTATTTTTTCATATGTATTGATAACTATATGCTTATTGACCTCATCATACAGATTCAATAAAGGAGAAAAAAACGTACCCTTTGCTACACATTGCCCAGAAGTACCTGTATCCATCAGACTGCCAGGCAATTATACTATATACACCCCCTACCTGTTGACGGCCCAACTGTAGGACAAATCTATTTCAGTATCAGATTTAGCTCCTCAGCGTTAACTAACAGACAGATATGCAGGGTCCATAATGTTAATGAAAAGAAACAGTGCTAATATCGATAATAACATCTGCTCATTACATAGGATATGAAAGAAAACGAAAACCAAGAGACCTGGCCCAGCCCAGCCTCCTCCAGTCTCTTTGCCCGGGCATGCTCCGGGCTAAGAGACTCACTGGACCGCCGCCGAAGTCCTTTATACTATGATCTGGAAAGAACGGATACTAATCCTGAAAAATTGATGTGAATTTCTGTGGAGTACACACTTACCATTTCTCAAACCTGTCTCTTTACTTGAAGCCCAAGAGGTCCAGAGCTTCGAGTGTGTCTCCGCTCACTCACCAACACAACTTATTTAAGCGTTGTTCAAGCCTCGAAATCCTTGGACCTTTCTGCTACCCCATTTACACTTTGAACATATGGATTCTAAAGGCTCAAACAACTAATTTTTTGTCAATCTACTAATCAGTATCAAAAGAAATTCACCATTGGGGTATAGAAGAAAAGCTAACAAACAATGGCATCATACAACACGAGACGCGATAGACGTAATGACAGATTGGAAGCAGCATTTGACCCCACAGGTGCAACTATGAGTCGTACACCCAGTACCACCAACCTAATGTCAGCCAAAAGCACTTTCCAGGCTTTGGAAAAGGTTGCGAAAAAGGAGACCTCAAAGTGGTGGGAAGCAGCATCTCTCAAAAAATATCTGGAACACAATCTCATCCCACGGGGATTACGCATTCTGATTTTTCCTCCAATTGAAACAACAGCTCCAGAAAAATTACAATTATGGGAGGACAATCTTCGTACTGCCTCTAACAACATGATTCGACAACTTATAGACATAGCAATGGAGGAATATGAAATCAATAAAAAAGAAGTTGACACCTTATCCAAAAGAATTGAAGATGCAAACTGGGGTGAGATTACAACCAAAAATTATGAGATCCTAAACAAATTTCTGGACGAATTTGAGGAAGATATAATCCAAAGAAAAAATCGAAAATTCAGACGTGACCTGCAGGACTATCAACAAGGGAGAGTGTACACTTTTGCACAAAAATATGATAACATCAACACCTCAACACCTAGCAATACTGTTAGCGAATCCATCCAGACACCATCGTCATCTGAGGCAGGCTCAGTAGAAAACCTATCCACATCATCTAATTTGAGACCGCAGGTAAATTTTCGGGAGGAGGTGCAACAACACCGTCTTGGAAATATACAAGACAATCGATCACGACCGCCAAATTTGGGTACACCAAAACCAAGTACGCCGGGTGTACAAACCAGAGCAAGGAAAAGGGAACAACATCTGACCAAAACATAACCAATAATTTGGTACTCAATCTGTCTAAGACTACCTTGTCGGAAACACACAATCAAATCCTAAACAGAGGGCTGTCCTTTTGTCCAACTGCCCAATGGGATTTAGTAAAAACCAAAATAGACCTCTTCAAATTTACTAGGAGACTGAAACTACATTCCTTCTTCCAGGAAAATCCAAGAACACGGAGGACGACCAATTGCAATAACCAAACTAGTGATTTGTCTGCACAAGATTTGGAAAACAGCAATCTCCTACTTCACTTGTCCTCAGATGAAACACCGGATGATCTGGAATCACTCACTACAACCGCAGATGAACTAGGCATTGACATCTTTCATACCAAACCGAACCCCTTGAAGAAGAAGTCAAGATTCACCCCGTCATTACCATCTGGTAACTCGATTGATATGTTCTTTTCCAAGGTGACTAAAGATCTAAACAAGGATTTTGACAGGTACAAAGCCAAGCAAAAATATATTCCAAAAAACATCACCGGCAAAGAAAGACTTGCACTGACCGAAATACGACAAAATGAAGAGCTGATAATTAAGGAAGCGGACAAAGGGGGAAATGTCGTTATCTTAAATACTTCAGATTACCTCTTGGAAGCACAACGGCAATTGGATGACAACACATGTTACCAGGTTTTGGAAAACAATCCTACCAAACAAATCCAAGAAAGACTATCCACATTACTTGACCTATGGCATTAAAAAGGCCTCCTTAGCATTGAAGAAAAGAATCTCCTATACATCAAAAACCCAATTGTACCAACCCTGTACCTACTACCTAAGGTGCATAAGCCAGGGCGAATACCAAAAGGAAGACCTATAATTGCTGGTATTGATTCTGTTTGCTCAAATCTAGGAGCCTTCATTGATGCAGAGCTGCAGCCTCTAATGAAATCCCTTCCGTCCTTCATCAGGGACACAAAGGATGTACTTCAGAAACTAGAAAATATAGCATGGCAAGAAGACTTTTTCTTAATTGCAATCGACATCACCAGTCTATACACCTCAATTAAACATACAGATGGTATAGCTGCTACTAGAAAATACTTTCAAACTCGTTCAGTTCATCTAACGGCACGCAACAGAATGATCCTTGACTTTCTAGAGTTTTGCCTATTTAACAATTACTTCCTCTTCAACGGGAAATATTACTTACAACTGCGGGGGACCGCACTGGGGGCAAAATTTGCAACCCCATATGCCTGTCTCCTGATGGGAGTGGTGGAACAACACTGGCTTTGGCAAGAAAGACCGGAAGATGTGACAGACAACATAATAATGTGGGGTCGTTACATAGACGACATTTTAATGATTTGGCAAGGAACAGAGAACAAACTCAGATCATTTATCAAGTCTATGTCACCGAACCAGTGGGGTATTGAAATCACACACAACATCTCGAAAACAGAAATTGAATTCCTGGACTTGTCTATTTACATCTCAGAGAATCAGCTACACACCAAAATTTACAGAAAGCCGAGCTCTGCAAATTCTATCTTGCATGCCACCAGCAGCCACCCTGCCCACACTATCACAAATATTCCAGGAGGGGAATATAGACGAGCACGCATGAACTGTAGCTCTGTGGAAGAGTATGAAATGCACTCAGCCAATATAACCCAACGTCTGAGACAAAGAGGCTATAAGGAACAACCACTAACTAAGGCACTCACCAAATTCAAAACATCTGACAGACAAAGTTTACTACACAACAATCAACTACAAGAGATGAAACAAACAATTCGCTTTACCACTGAATACAATAGCGGTCAACAATATATCCGAAAGACCCTGCAAAAACACTGGCACCTGTTGAAAGATAATCCAACTCTGTCCGATACACTACAAGATAAACCCCAGATGGGTTTCTCACGAAGCAGGAACTTAAGAGACATTCTCTGTCCATCCTTTCTAGATACTAAACCAAAACCAAGAGCATTTCCACCTCAGACCATTGGCTTCTACACCTGCACGAATTGTTCAATCTGCAAATTAGGCAAATCAAGAACCAAAGAGGTCCTAATCAATGGCCACAAATATAAGATCAAAGATCTCATCAACTGTGAAAGCACCTATGTTATTTATTTAATAACATGCCCTTGTGGACAACATTACATTGGTAGCTCTAAAAGACCCCTGAAAGTCCGAATACAGGAACACTATCGGAATATTCATGGAACAGACACTAGACAGTCCCTTGTAGATCATTTCCTACAACCTCATAAGAACAACTTGAACTTTACATTTGTTGGCCTAAAAAGATTAAAAATACCTAAACAGGAGGAGATTTGGACCAATGCTTCGTCGAGAAGAGAGCTCATTAATTATAGGAATGGAAACTGTAATAAATCGGCTTAACCAGGAATATGAGTGGCATCACTGGCTGTAACCGATCTCACTCTCCCAACTGTGAGATGATGAAACAATACCATGGACATATATTCGAAGGTCCATAACAGTTGAGTGGCATCATTGGCTATAACCTTTCTCACTCTTCCCACTGTGAGATGATGAAACAATGTGTTAAAAAGACAATTACTCCAAAGATGTAGGTTTGTTGTCTTTAATCAGGAACAGCATCAACGTCCAGTCAGTACAAGGGCTATGACAAAACTGCTCTGCCTGAGGCTTACATTCTAAAATGACCTCACACAAAATGACATCAGATAATTCCTTAAAGCAAGCAGACATCAAATTATAACACATCCCCTTCCCAATAAAGGGGACACAGCAAAGAAACTTAGAAGAAGGAAAGACTGAGAAAAAGAAGAAGAAGGTGAGGATAAATACAGTAAAGACAGTATAACAGGAGCTTAGGGAGAACCAGTTCAAGACATAATATAATCTTTAAATTTGGAAGGTAAACAACGTTGCCTTCCAGAAGGTTGGTAAAAACTAAGATCTGAAGAAGTTACATCAGTACCAGAAGTTCCAGCATGTTGGCCATTAGAAAACGACTCAACATCATCAACATCATCGTAAGAAGAGTTTTGAAAACTAGAATTTTTCTCCAAACATTTGACTAATCTAGACATACTCCATACACCGCCATTGTTAACTTTTACAACATTTTTTCTGATGGAAACAATAGTGAAAGGACCCATGAAGGTACTTCTTCCTTTAAGCATATATCTGGGATTTTTTATGAGAACTTTATCTCCAACACTCCACTTCCTCCCCTTCACACACATTTTGGAATCATATCTCGTTTTGTACAAACGCTGATATCTTAAAATTTTCTCTCTTTTAGTATCAGCTGATAAAGCCTCTCCATCCATTATTGGCATCCAAACAGGATTCAACTTTGAGATAGCCTTCCTACCTCTCAAAGCCTCAAAAGGAGATGTCAAGGTAACTGCATTGGGTGTTGTCCTATGTGCCCACAAAGTATCTCTCAAGATTTCTTTAAGAGAAACCTTCGTAAGTAAGGCACGCTGAAGGCAAGATTTTACTAAACGATTCATTCTCTCCGCTAGGCCATTGGCCTGAGGAGAATATAATGCAGTCTTCTGATGAGTCACACCACAATTCATCAGAAAATCTCTCATTTCAGTTGAAACAAATTGCACCCCATTGTCTGTCACAAGACATTTAGGTAGGCCCTCAAAAGCGAACACACTTTTGAGAAATTCAATGACAACTTTAGCACTCACGGAAGAAGTGCACTTAGTCACCACCCATTTGGACGTGTAATCCACCAACAAAATAACAAAACGCTCACTTGGTGGTAAAAGATCAAATGGTCCCATAATATCCAGTCCTAACTTAGTCCAGACCATCTCAGGGATTTTTACTGGTGACAAAGGCGCACGATTAGTTGCATAAGATTTGTCATTAGATGCACACAGCATACAATCTTTGACAACATTTTCAATCATATGGTCCATGGTAGGCCACCAGTATCTCTCTCTCACTCTAGCTTTGGTGAGACTCCTCCCAAGATGACCCTCGTGAGCAGTGTTTATAATTTTGTCTCTAAATTCAACTGGGGGAATAACTCTTAAGCCCCTCAGTAAATTGTCTCCCACAAAAGAAATGTCATCCTTGACAGACCAATAAGTTCTCATCTCTTGATCCAAGGATTTGTAATCAGGCCAACCTTGGCTTATCCAGATTTTGAGTTCAGACAAAACTTTATCTTTAGCTACACCTTCCCTCCACTCATCTTGTGTTAGCGCATTTTCAGCCACCCAAAATACACAATCCTCTTTATCAGCATCAATGTTCTCCTCCAGTGGCAACCGCGACAAACAGTTGGCAGATTTGTTATTTGACCCAGGAATATATTGTACAATAAAGTTATACTCCTGCAATCCCTCGCTCCAACGCTTAATCCTAGGTGTTAGGTGTTCACTGTGTCTACAAGAAAAAATTTGAACAAGGGGTCTATGGTCAGTCCTTACTAAGAATGGGATTCCCCACAGATAAAACTTAAAATGCTGAACCGCCCAAAATACACTAAGTGCTTCTCTCTCAATGCAGGAATAGTTTGCTTCTGCTTGTTTGAGTGCCCTTGAAGCGAAAGCAACAGTACTCTGTTCGCCATTTACAGCTTGAGAGAGCACCGCTCCCAAACCTCTGAGACTAGCATCAGTTGTTAAAATAGTTTTTTTATTCACATCAAAATGTCCCAGAGTGGGCATTTTCCCAATCTCTTCCTTGATTTTGTCAAAAGCTTCTTGGCAATCTTCTGTCCACACAAAATGTACACCTTTTTTAAGCAATAACCTAATAGGTTGAGACACACTAGCAAAACCCTGAACAAACTTAGCATAAAATTCTGCTAATCCTAGAAATGACCTCACCTGGTCCTTATCACTCGGTACCGGGGCTTTCTTAACAGATTCTGCAAGTTCTAGTTTTGGTTGTATCCCTGCACCGGAAATTATATGACCAAGATACGTGACAGTCTCCACTCCAATTCGACATTTCTCTCTCTTTACAGTTAGTCCCTTCTCCTTCAATCTTCCTAAAACTTCACACAATGTCCTGTTATGTTCAATCTCCCCTTTCCCATAAATTAGAATGTCATCTTGAAAAAACATGATGTTACCAATTCCCTCTAAGACCTTCTTTATGACCCTCTGAAAACATGCCGCAGCCGAAGCTAACCCAAAAGGCATTCTTTTGAAACAGTATGCACCCAAAGGCGTCACAAATGACGTGAGATGTCTTGATTCCTTGTGCAAAACAATTTGATGATGAGCGGACGATAAGTCCAAAGCACTAAATACCTGTGCACCTTTAAGAGTGCTAAGTGACTCTGAAATATTAGGTAATGGTTGTCTGTCAACCCAAATCCACTGATTTAACCCCCTCAAATCCACACACATCCTAATCTTGGCCCCCCCATCCTTAGGGGCCAAAACAATGGGGGCCAACCATTCTGAAGCTTCTATCTCCTCAATCACATCCAATTTTAGTAATTTCTCTAACTCTTGTTTCAATGGGTCCATCATCATGTTTGGAACCTTCCTTACTTTGTAAACACAAGGTATGGCTTTGTTTTTCAGAATGATCTTGTGTTCAAATTCTTTGAGACATCCTAAATTTTCAGAAAAAACTTCAGGAAATTTTCTGAAATACACACCATTCAGATTGTCAGCAATATTGCCATCACTATCACATTCAACTAGCATAACTTGATCTTTAGGATCCTTTGCAGAAGGATTAAGTGTGATCCCTAAATCACGCTGATGTCTCCAACCCAATAAGTTGTCACCTCTCATAGCTACATAAACTTTGCCAAATGTCTTCCTGTCCTTGAATTTAATACAAGCTTCTATGTAACCAAGAACGTTAATTCTGCCCTTGGCATAACCGACTGGATTTATGTCAGGTGGAATTAAAGTTTCATCCAAGCCAATAACCTCATCCCATTCTTTGTTACCTATCATGGTAAATGGAGACCCTGAGTCAGCCAAAACAACAAACTTGACATTGTTGACCATGATGTCACATTCTGGCATCGTAATTTTGTCAGCATCAATCATACCATCCTCTTCCCTGATGCTAGATACAACAATACGTACTGCATCAGTATTCTTCTTATCTGAAATTTTTGTTGACTTGCAGACTCGAGCATAATGTCCCTTGATGCCACATTTCATGCATACAGCATCCCTTGCGTAACATTGTGGATAACTTGAAAAATGTGTCAAACTCCCACATCTCATGCACTTAGGTTTGAGTGAATCCTTACTACCTTTTTCATCACTATTTGCTTGAGGTTTGACAAAACTGCGCGTCATATCCTTATCATATTTTTTGAATTTTTCATTAGCTACAACTTTACTCACACTCATACGTTGTTCAGGAGAATGTTCATCATGAACAACATGTATCTCACTTTCTAACTCTTTCTTTTCTCCATGTCCTCTTTTTATCTCTTTCACCCAGGATGAAGTGTTTTCCATTCCCTCAACAATCTTAATAGCTTGGTCAAGAGAAGGGTTTTTGGATAAAAGTTTCTCCTGCACACGAGAGCTATTAGTGCAACGCACTAATTGATCTCTGACCAGAGAATCGGATAATTCCTCAAATTCACATGTACGTGCTAAGGTCTTCAAAGAGGCTACATAACCTTTGACGCGTTCAGTTGAACCTTGCGTTCTCGTGAAAAACCTATGTCGCTCTAAAACAATATTTATACGAGGTCCAAAATATGTTTGTAACATCATCATTGACATTTCATATACATCACAAGGTTCACCTTCCCCATTACCAATTGTAAGTAAGTCTATACTATCATATATGTTGCGTCCCTCAACACCCAAATTGTGTAAAAGTATAGCTTGTTTTCTGACAGCAGAAAACTTTTCACCTCCAATAGCTAAAATATAAGAATCAAAAAGATTTCTCCATCTTTTCCAAGGTAGTATTGGATCACCTTTTTCTGAGAGAAAAGGGGGGGGTTGAGACATAGAAGTGGAAGTAGCCATAATGATAATAATAAATAGTGTGTAGTTAGGACGTGCTTGTAATCCAGGTAAATCTGTTATATCTGTAATCCAAATAAGTCTGTTACATCTGTAATCCAGGTAAGTCTAAATAAGTCTGTTATATCTGTAATCCAGGTTATATCTGTAAGCTTGTTGGGCTTGATAAGTCTGTTATTCCGGAAAACGAGTAAAACAACAAAAAGAAAAAAATATAGTCATATAAGTAGGAATAAAGGTCTTTAAATACAGGTGAACAATAGTAGATCTGCGATGGCAGTGGTACGATCTGCGATGACAGCCGATGATGAAAAACGATGCCGGTTAAGAACTGCCGAAGTCTGTGTTGTATAACCTTCAATGAGGTTTTGGTAAACACAAGATGGCGCTTGCGCTGAAGCGCGGGGTCACGTCGCGTCAGGGTCAATCAGGGCGTGATGACGCTTGCAGCTTACAGCCTCTGCATTCTCCTCCAGGCATTCAGGAAGCGTTCCAGTGAACGAACGTGCAGAGACAATGCCTGACTCACGGGGCTTCAGGGCTCTCGAGAGTGGAGCCTTCACCGGAGTCAAAAGATGCACAGACAGTTTGCAGGTATAACACGGAGGAGAATCAGAAAAAGGTAAAATATTACCTTAAAATGTTGAACACGACGTTGGAGCAGGGAAGTTGGATGAAAGCTGAAGTAGGAAAGTCAGTCTGAGGTTCAGAACTCGTCAGTAATTCCTTCTAAGTAAAACGAGTGATAATCCAAGTAAAATCCGATTTCAAAATTCAGCAGGGGAATTGATGCTGTAGTCCACTTGTCCCCAATCAAGTTAGATAGTTTCCCTCGTCGCCATTGTTAAAAAGACAATTACTCCAAAGATGTAGGTTTGTTGTCTTTAATCAGGAACAGCATCAACGTCCAGTCAGTACAAGGGCTATGACAAAACTGCTCTGCCTGAGGCTTACATTCTAAAATGACCTCACACAAAATGACATCAGATAATTCCTTAAAGCAAGCAGACATCAAATTATAACACAATGCCATGGACAAAGTTGTATGTTTATTACAGATGAGATGAATAACTATATTAGGGCCTGTACAAATATGTACTCTCTCTAGATAGAAATACTATGTTCGACCGCTTTCCTGACAAGACCTATTCAGTTTTAAATGCGGATTTGTTGAGATCCAATGTATAAATATAAAATAATGTGACACCGATGTTGTTAGAAAGCTAACATGGTTCATATTACCCTCAAGAAATGAATACTAGATTAGGACCCAGTTTGATGTAATCTTAGGTGCCCGGCAAAAAACAAGTGTTCAAACTTCTGCCTCTGCCTGTCCTGAGGTCAAGAATTCCTGGTACCTGACAGGTGTTGCCAATGCAATTATGATTTTAGGCTTTCATTTTCTATAATAATTTATCATTAATCACCACGTTTTTCATAACTTTGACAAGAGAACAAGACGCAAACCGGTGAACATATGATATTTGCCTATATTGCAAAGGTCATCATAGGCTGATATCCTGCCAATCAGGTATCCATACCACTCATAAATGGCGCTTCGGCCACCGAACTGAGTAAGACACCCTCTTTCGAAAAAAAACCTGTAATTAACAAATCTCTTTTTTTCCTTTTGCTCAATTCAACCTTTTTATAAACTTAAATCAGCACAGCTCTTTTTCGCTTGCTATTTGACTCCTTTAATTATAAAAACAACAAAACCCTAAGCGTAGCAAAACTAATGGATATTTCGTTCTTCGGGATCTACTTCCGGGTCGGATCCATTAACTACCAGGTTCCCGCGGCTGTGGGAACCGCTGG
The DNA here is from genome assembly GCF_964261635.1 of Lissotriton helveticus. NCBI lineage: Eukaryota > Metazoa > Chordata > Amphibia > Caudata > Salamandridae > Lissotriton > Lissotriton helveticus. Next base: position 925,614,133 of record NC_136071.1, on the reverse strand, counting down.
GATTCAACCCAAGAACTACCATGTTGACGGAATACTAGGAGCAGAGGGCATCAGCCTCACAAGTAAGCTTTTTGCGTATGCCGTTTAATTTGGCATGTGTAATTTCCGCCACCACGGATGCGTGCCGTCCCCCCCTTTTTTCGGGACGGAAGTTTCCAAAGCACTTCATACTTTAATGTAACGCCGATTAAGTTGGCGTGCGTAATCTTTGTAATTGCAGTTACATGCCGTCCCTCTGTTCCTCGGGACGCTAGCTCATTAAATTGCTCGCGTTTCCTGCCCTTTCCCGCATAACTTGGATATTACGAGCTGCACCTTTACCCTTAAGTCATTGGATCGTCCTTACAACCAGACGAATCATTTTCCTTTTTCTCCTTTTTAAAAATTTAATAAATGTGTGCAGTTCGGCTACTATTTTAAACCATGTGTTTTTTGAATATATAAATTAAGTAATCTCTTTTTATCACATGCTACTTCACATTTTGACCATGTTATATGCACGTTCAAATCTAATGTTATTCACAAGGGCTACTACCAGCTCGAACTATTCTCCAATATATGCCCATTGTTTGGCAATCCTCGCAATGCAGGCACAATAGTCAGGTCCAACTTCACTGAATAAGAGGTATTACCTCACAGGGCTAGATAAATTTGGATAAAATGAATATAATTAGCTATGCCAACTAAAACGCAATAACCTAATACGAAGTTTGTAAGAAAGTGCGAACCCTTTTAATTATTTGGTATCGTAGATAGATGTTTTTTAATATTGTAAGCTTTGTTTCCTTTGTTTGTATTTCTTATACTGTTTATCTGACATGCTATGCGGAAGATCTGATTACCAAAACTATTGTATTTACAAACTGTTTCATTTGAATTGACAGAAAAATGTTTTAGTTCAGAAGAACTAGATTTTCATACCTTGGATATTGAATCTATTTGGAAACTACAATCATTTACGTCATAAAGCTAAACTAGGTACTTTTATTGTATTGTGTCTATCATACTGTGACTTTTCTCTGTCTACCCACCTTTCTCTGATCTGGTACCTTGGGACTCTTTCTGATTTGCCAAATGAAATCTGAATACCGAGACACCTTTCTCAACACTAACTATACCCTGCCGTTCTTTTAAAATTAACACTAGCATCACTCCTTTTCTCTGAATTCTTTGTCTGCGCGGTTTTGGTATAACTCAAGTTACAATCATTGCATTTGACTTAAGATTCACCACTATCTGTGAATGTAGATAAGGCCTTGACGCTATGACACCACATAATCACCCTAATCACTTCTTCACACTAGGTGTTTTCTCAGTTCCTCTTGGGGTCACTTGCTATCATACCACACAACTAAAACGTTCTCTCTTATCCTCTTCAACAGCCTTGAGAAAGCCCCGGCGCAAATCGCCAAGAGGGGGCGAAACACGTGTCGGCTGTCCTTGTCCTATGAACAATAATAAAGACACTTCACTGCAATCAAAAATAGTTCTGTCCTTTATACTATGATCTGGAAAGAACGGATACTAATCCTGAAAAATTGATGTGAATTTCTGTGGAGTACACACTTACCATTTCTCAAACCGCCGCCGAAGGTATGAAGCTCCTTCGGGGGCTGGGAATAAAGTGCAGGGTGCCTTTTGAGCCCAGGAACACGAGCATCCTCCTTGGTCTGCGGTCTCCTGCCGTTGTGGAACCGCCACCAAAGTTATGAAGCCCCTTCTGTGGTGTCAGCGCTCTAGCCGCGCCAGCGTGCGTGTGACGCAACACGCACTGGGCGAGAGCGCGGGTCAGTGCGCATGCGCGAACGGCAGTTTGCGCTTCTCAGACCGAGTCGGACGGCGACTGCAGTAAGACGCCCGGCGCTCTTCCCATAGCGATATATATATTAATAAACGTATCCTGTCTGCCACATCCTGCCTCACGAGTAGTTATTAGGGGGGAAGCCTGGGACTCCACAGTGGCGACGAGGAGTGGGATCTGTCCCCACAAAAGAAAAAAAGAACAACAGTGGAGAGAAAGAAAGACCCGGGTAGCACCAGCCAATACCGACCACCTGCAGAAGAAGGAGGGAGGCGCAAAACGCCGCAGGAAGCACGGGAAGAGCGCGGCAGAGGCGCAGAGACTCAGACAAGCACACCACGTGTCCAGGAGTCAAGTGACGCAGCGACCAGCACAGAAGCACGGTAGGAGTACGCAAGTCTCCCCACCAAGGCCCTGGCGGAAAAGAGTGACCACGTGAAAGGGGGAAGAGGAGAACCAAGCCCCAACACGTCACAAGCAGAGAGCGCCGGGGCACCAGGCAGCCCCAGGAATCGGGGAAGGAACGACAGCGCGCCCGGTAGCCCTAGGAATCAGGGGGGTGAGCCAGAAGTCCAGGCCAGAATGAGTAACCAAGCATCCTCACTCACGGCACCTATCCCGTTTCTACCCAAGCCAGGCGAACCCCAAATGAAATGGGAGGACTGGAGGGATACTTCAAGAACTACCTAGAAGCCCTAGAAGACGAATCCAGTGACGAATTCACCCCCGCAAGAAGGAAGCGGATAATACTGCACAACCTGGGCCCGGAAGGTATAAGGGTGTTCACGAACATAGCAACGACGCCTCGACAAGCAGCCAATGCAGACGTCTTCAAACAAGCTCTAGAAGATCTAGACGCCCATTACCGCCCAGCAGTATGTGTCTCCATTGATCGGTTCAACTTTCAACAGAGGAAACAAGGGGAAGGAGAATCGGTAGACGACTATGTAGCAGCCCTGAGGAGACTGGCAGTCACGTGCAAGTACGGGGCGTTGGAAGAAGACTTTATCAAAGACCAGATAGTAATGCACACCACCAACAAGAACGTACAAGACAAGCTGTGGGCTCACGGTGAAGCAACGCTAAAGGAAGTAATTGCGATGGTGAAGAAGGCTGAACTTTCTAAGCGATGTGCTGAAGCCGTGAAAAAAGAGAGTGCGCAAAGAATCATGGTCAACAAAGTGGATGACGCGGAACCATCGGGAAGACACAAAATGGCGCCCGGAGACAGCAGAGGAGAAGCAAATGGGCGGGAAGACCCGGACAAGCAGGGAAGCAGCCCTCGTACACCAAGTCCACGTGCTACAGATGTGGGAGCGCAAACCACGCTGCCCAAGACAAACGCTGCCCGGCTTTTCGCGCAAAGTGCATGTTCTGCGACCTGATAGGCCACTACGAGAAAGTGTGTCGAAGGAAAGAGAAGAGATCAGTAGTAAAATACATAGCGCACCCGCAACCTGAAGAAGGGGCAGACGAAGAATCAGATGAAGACGACAGAGTACTGTGTATTGAGGAGCAAGTGCTAGGCATTGACACCAAGCGCTCCGACAACCCGCGAGCAGACATGCTAATAGGTGGAGTCAAGATCAGAATCGCGGTTGACTCAGGGTCCCCGTACACCATAGTGCAGAGGTCAGTATGGGAAGAGGAATTCAAACCCAGCCTGGGTCCCAAACTAGAACCACCTGACATACGACCAGTGTCATACACGAGCAACCCGATCCCCATGGTAGGGTACCGAAACCTGAAGTTCGAATTCAGAGGAAGGACTGCAACCTGCAAGTTGTACATGGCAGAGAAAGGCCCCTCAGTTCTGGGATGGAGAGACCAAGGAGACCTCGGAATCAAACTGGACCCAGGGGGCAAGGAACAAGTACTGCTGACGGACGTAGACAGCTGGCCGGACCTGGTGAGAGTGAGAAATGAATTTCCCAAGGTCTTCGTAGGCAAGGTGGGGAAGCTGGAGAAGTTCATGCACAAGATCATCCTCAGAGAAGACTCCCAGCCAGTGTCCCACAAAGTCCGAAATGTACCCATAGCAGTGAGGGAAGCGGTGCAACGAGAACTGCGCCGGCTGGAAGAACAAGGGATCATAGAGCCCATAGATAACTCGGAGTGGTTGGCCCCCTTGGTGGTCGCCAGGAAACCCAATGGCAAAGTACGCCTATGTGTGGACTTGCGCGAGTTGAACAAATGCTTGGTAGTAGAGAAATTTCCGCTCCCCAGAATCGAAGAAATGCTGGCAAAGACAAGAGGTGTGAAATGGTTCTCCAAAGTAGACCTCACGTCTGCATACCATCAAATCGACCTACACCCGTCAAGCAGGAAACTGACGTCCTTCATCACGCCATATGGATGCTACCAGTTCCGCAGGATGCCCTTCGGGCTAGCGTCTGCCGCAGTGGTGTTCCAAAAACTCATGCACAGCCTGTTCAAAGACGTCGAAGGCATCCAGTACTTTCAGGATGACATCCTTATAATGGGGAAGGAACGTAATGACCACGACAACAAATTGAGCAAGGTGCTAGGCGTATTGCAGGAGAAAGGACTAAAAGCAGAGTGGGAGAAGTGCAGATTTGGGATGGCATCCGTCACCTATCTGGGACACGAGATAAGCGGACAGGGGATCACTCCCAAGAGGGAGAATGTGAAAGCAATCTGCGAGGCCGGTGCTCCATCCAGCAAGGACGAGGTGTGGTCATTCCTTGGAATGGCCGAGTACCACAGCAAATTCGTTCAGCACTTTGCCACGAAAACGCACAAGTTGAGGCAACTCATAAGAGGTAAAACAACGTTCCAGTGGGACGACGAGGCTCAGAAAGAGTTTGTGGAACTGAAAGAGAACATCAGCCAGGCCGTGCCCTTACACGGACATGATCCCGCAGGAAATACCATTCTCACCACTGATGCCAGTGAAAAAGGTTTGGGTGCAGTCCTTGCACAAGAGAGAGATGACAACACCGTGGAAACACTCAGCTTTGCGTCCAGAGCGTTGTCGCACACTGAACAGAAGTTCAGCGTGATAGAGAAAGAGATGCTGGCTGTCACGTGGGCCATGATGAAGTTCCGGCAGTTCCTGTGGGGTACGAGGTTTCGCTTACAGACTGACCACTAGCCTTTAGTCAAAGTGCTTACCTCAAGTGGACATGCCACAGCCACCCCGCGGATAGCAAAGATGACTCTCAAACTCCTAGAATACACGTACGATGTGGAGTACATCCTGGGGACACGCAACAAAGTGGCGGACTATCTTAGCAGGGCCTCAGCCATGGAGGAAGCGCCCACACCTGTAGCGGAGAACGAGGAAATGGTAGCGGTGATGGAGGACGTGGAAAGAGCCATCAGCTTACAAGAGTGGGAGCAAGCATACAAGGAAGATGAAAACCTGGAAGAGGTTAAGAAGAACCTCGTAAAAGGATGGCCGGAAAAGAAAAGATTAAAAGAAGTGCCTAGGAAACTGTATGAGGTGCGGGAAGAATTATCCATGAGTGATTCAGGAACCTTCCTGTATCGCGGTGACAAGGTGGTGCCGTCAGAAAAGTTGGTTCCGACCCTGCTGAATCTACTGCATGAAGGTCACCTGGGCATCGTGAAGACCAAGTCAAGGGTGAAACAGATGTACTGGTGGCCAGGAATGGACATCCAGATTGAGAGACATGTTAGGGACTGCGACCAATGCCAGGGGTCAGACAAAGTACTCAAGCCATTGAGGCCAGCATTGGGGAGATTTGAACAACCCCGTAATCCCTGGGAGGACCTTGCGGTTGACATCCTAGGACCGATATTGGACGACCAAGGGACAGCTAAATACTTGTGTGTTGTAGTTGACAAATACTCCAAATGGCCAGAAGTGCATGTGCAGGAGGAGATGGACTCGGATGTGGTAATCAAATTTCTCACCTCAGTGTTCCTAAGAGCAGGCATCCCGAGGACAATATTGACAGACAATGGTCCACAATTTACATCAGAGAAGTGGCACCGATACACCGAGAGGAACGGGATCAAATCTAAACACACCTCAGTGTACCATCCAGCAAGCAATGGACAGGTGGAGAGATTTAACAGAGTCCTCATGGGGTCCATTCAAGCGACCATCATGCAAGGCAAGGACTGGGAAGCAGAAATTCAAAGGATGATGTGGGCGTACAGGATCACCCCCACCTCAACAGGGTAAAGTCCCTTCCAGATCCTAAGGGGCAGGCATCCATTCACGAAAGACAATGTGGTATGGAGGGAAAAGACCATCACCAGCAAATGGTCGCCTGCCGTGGTCCAACACAATTTGGAGAAGGCCCAGAAGGTGTACACGGAACATTACGACAAGAGAAGAAAGGTAAAGGATTCGGTTCTGGAGAAGGGGGAGTGGGTGAGAGTCAAGCAGGCTTTACTGAGGAAGAAGGGAGAGAGCAAGTACAGCCCACCCCTACAAGTGGAAGAAGTGTACAGCAGAGCAGCACTTCTTAGCGATGGAAAAGTGTGGTCCCAGGATCGCATGGCGAAGATAAATAAAATCGTGTGGTGGCCGGAGGAGAAAGGTAATATCACTCCAGTCCAGAGACAAAAAAGAGAAGCAGAAGAAAGAGCGTCAGACGGCAAAAGCCATGGAGAAGAAGATGCGTGCATAGAGAGTGAAGAGCTAGTTAGGCCGAGTGTGAGGGAAACATCAGCGATCGAAGAAGTGACGCCCAGGAGAAATGAACATGGTCAGGGGAGAGAAAAGGTGGGAAGCCCAGTGACCGAGGGTGTCCACGAAGCCTCCACTTCGGTGAGGTGCACGCGTGCTGGGAGAGTGATAGTCAGACCTGCACACCTTAGAGACTTTGAGTGAGAGAACATTGGACATTGCACTGTAACATTTCCATTGTGTAAATATGGAGATATGTGGTGTCAGCGCTCTAGCCGCGCCAGCGTGTGTGTGACGCAACACGCACCGGGCGAGAGCGCGGGTCAGTGCACATGTGCGAACAGCGGTTCGCGCTTCTCTGAGCGAGTCGGAGCGCGACTGCAGTAAGACGCCCGGCGCTCTTCCCATAGCGATATATATATTAATAAACGTATCCTGTCTCCCACATCCTGCCTCACGAGTAGTTATTGGGGGGAAAGCCTGGGACTCCACAACTCCGGGGGCCGGGAGTAAAGTGCAGGGTGCCTTTGAGCCCAGGGACACAGATAAAAGACCAGCGTCCTTTTTTTGCTGTTTCCCGCCATCACTGGACCACCGCCGAAGTAATGAAGCCCCTCCGGGGGCCGGGAATAAAGTGTAGGGTGGCTTTTGAGCCCTGGGACACGGGCAAAAGATCAGCATCCTTGGTTTACGGTCTCCGGCCGTCACGGGACCGCTGCCGAAGTTATGAAGCCCTCTGGGGCCGGGAATAAAGTGCAGGGTGCTTTTTGAGCCCAGGGGCACAGGCAAAAGAACAGTGTCCTTGGTTTGCGGTCTTGTAAAAAACAAAAATAGTGCTTAGGAACAGGTGGAAAATCAGCATGAAACACCATAAATTATGTATTTATGATACTTAGAGGCTGCCCAAAGGCAAATGGGGTTTGTGGATTCCACACAGCTAACCACTTGTGAGTTGCATGAATATTGCCCCTATTCTTCCAAACATTCTCCCCATTTGCCCACCTATTGTTTGAGTGTTGAGCCCTAATTAGAGTAAGGCCCAATATTCTTGGTGGCACCCCCTTGTCTGTCTAGCTGTATGACGTGAGTCATTCACTTGCTGCTTGACATTCAGTGTGAGCTAGCTCTGCTGTAGTTCACTTGGGGTGTTAATATTGAAGTTGCCATCTTACACGTTGAATGTTCCTACAATTATGACTTTCTGTATGAATTTTAGGTGGAAATATTCCTCATAAAAAACGGTGTAACAACTGAAGCCAACAAAAATGTTCTAGTCACTCCACCTCTGACAATAATGCATTTGAAAGTCAAGTATGACGGTTCAGGAGTTTCAGCTACTAAAAGTTTAGAGTTATAAATAAAAGCAGCTCCTCCCCGTTTTTTGGTTTCTCTGCCCCGGTAGACAATGTTGAAATCAAGGGAAAATAGATCACTGAAGACAGTCAAACAGTTAAAGTCTAAGTATATTTCTCCTTAATAGACAGCATTCATTATCATGAATCAGAAAAGGTGTATTGATGCAGCATGGTGGTCAGAATTAGAGTTACTCAGCCCCACTTCTACATTCTGATTGATATTCACTGCAGTACTGGGAATGGATGCATTTTTTTAGGTTGACCAAGAGTCACACCAGTTGCAGGTTGATCCAACGAGGTTCCTCCTTGATTTTTGTCCCGACAGGCTTCAGGGCATTACTTAAATTGTAAAAAAAGAAAAAAGAGTGCTGTTGCCCAGGACTCTGCTCAGAAGCCCGCGGCTGGTGCAACTGAATCTTGCCATGGCCATTAGCAAGGTTCCATAGACCTAAATCCCACTCATGCCTCTTAATTCCATTACTATATGCACCCTACCCACTTATCTCACTCTTGCATGTTCCTGCTTTCTCCGGTTGTGATGCTTTTTCCGTTATTTCTCTTCCTAGGTTGTTCCGTTTTGTGTGATACGTCTGATGATGGAAAAATAAGGGCCAGTCCCCAACAGTGAGTGCCAGTGGCCCCCACTGGCAAACACCGGCTCAAGCTAAACACAGTAAATGCTCCATGTCCCTGTGACAGGAAGCATCTAGGTAATGGGGCAGATATTGGGGCACAATTTGTTTGAGTGATGGAACTCTGATCCAGCAATGGTGTCAATGTAAGTTAAATCTCTAAGATAAAGGTTTCTTGGAAAGTCTTCAATACTGTTTACTAAAGTTTTTTGGCACGTTTTAGAAAAAGGGAGAGACAAGGGAATGGAATAGCCTTCCAGCCCTGCTCTCTACAGGGGTAAGTGTTAGGAGTGAATTTACCATAGCAGCAGAAATTCTGAAAATTAAAGGTAGGTGATGCAGCACAAGCACAGCCTGGCCTTGGTCCTCCCGTCTTCTACACATCGGGTAGAGCATTCCAGTCTGCACTTTCCCTTTTCACCCATACACAAAGGCCAACCCACCCCCACCTATCCCCTGCTCTGAGCAGGTGGTAAATGGTAGCTTAATCCATACACAATTGAGAATTCTATGCACATGTTGACCAAGAAAAGATTTCTGCATGGTATTGGTATTTAGAGTTGTGAAGTTTGCAAGCAGTCAGCACTTTGCAACTCATAATTTGCCCCCTGGTGCTTTTTTCTGTAAAGTTGAGAAAGATGATTGGGTTGCAAATGCTCCCATTCAGAAGGAATGCAGCCTGTTAGTTCAGCGTGGCCTGTTACTTTGTTACTACCGGAGCAGGAAGAAGCCTGATTTGCATTATTCCCCGTCTATACTGTCAGTGAGAAATATTATGGATCGGCTGTGATTAGTTCATACTTTCTGCCCATCATATTTTTAGTTTTTTGATACAGTAGAAAGAATCTCTAACCAGTGTGCAACTTTGTCATATCAAATAACACAAATCGATGAGTTTAAAATGTCTTCAAATGAACCAACAATGATGAAAACAGTGCGCCCTTTGATGTTCAAGTTTGGATTTTGCTGCTCACTTTAAAATATTAAGCCAATATTTTCTCCTATATTTCATACGTTTTAGTTTTAGAAAACCTAATGGTACTTACAGGTGCTACCGCAGAGGAATATCTCAATGGCATTTGGCCGTCATAAAATGCGAAGGTTACAAAATGAGTACTGAAAGGTCAGCCTTTGCATACATAATACGATGGATTGCTCTTGTACTAAGATGTGCTTTGGATTCCTGATGACCTGCAGCAACAGTTACTGCAACAGAGGTGCTATGATCATCCTCCTTCAGGTCACTCTGGTGTTTTAAATACTTTGCAAATACTTTTGACTTCATTAAGGGATGGCAGATGCATGCAAACTGCCTAACAAGCGTAAGTGCCCTACTTGGCAACATGTGCACCCTTCTCAGGGAGCACCTTTTTTGTAATCAGTTCAACGACATACCAGGTGTTAGTGGTAAGTGGGGGGGTTTGGAGGACATTGTACGTGGATGTCAACATACAAAAAAGTGACTAAGATCTCCAGAGTATGGAAAGCAACTACAAGAACAATGGGGTGGGGGACACGCCTGACACTAGAAACACCACACTGGGAGACTGACATAATAGCCAAGATGCAGAACCTGGATGGGCACCATCAGTGGGACCCGATAGGCCTGGTCAAGATGGGGGACATATGAGAGGAGGTAAAGATTGTATCGTTTGCTGAACTACAGATGAGATATGACCTGGCTGATTGTCAGTTTCAGAAGTACTTACAAGACACTAAACTACTATACAGACTTGCTGGTGAATGTCGCGGAGGAAACCCAATTGGAGTATCGGGACTTGGAGCACCCTTACCCATGCGCGATCTCCCAGGGGTACCCTGAGGGATGAGAGTGGTTGGGATGTAGAGAGGAAGAGATTTATGAAGACGATGTCAACGACATGGCGATATTGTGTTATTATGATGACCAGATGAGGGGAGTGGAAACAACTGCATGCAACAGACCTGTAATGTTGCTCACTGCTCACTGTCAATGTAATCATATGGTGCACCTGAAGCTGTCAGTTATTATGCCATATCGTGGTTGTTCTCCACCATCAGAGACATTGCAGTTGAAAAAAATAAAAATAATAAAAACAAAAGAGTACTGGCTTGTTCACTGGTTTTCTCCTACTAGAATTTCTTGGTCTCTAGCCTGGACAGATGAAATCTATGACTATAGCCTTGAGGAAAAAGTCATAGATCTTGAGGGTGATATAAATGGACAGAGGAGTCATTTATTAAAACTGAAATACTTCCTTGGTCCTTTTATGAGTCTGATAGCTGAGTGCAGTATGACATTCAGGAGTGGCAATTTGGTGTTTGGGATAATGGTGAGCAGGTGACTACCACTGTTCACAAGGGAAAGGGCTAATATTAGAAAAGCAGTACTGAAGATGATGTCCAGAAGATTTTTCTTGACACTCGATCGCATAAAAGCTATTTGTGTCTTATTAGCTAAGTGGGTCTTGAAAATACGGTTATTATTAAAGTATACGCTGAGTATAAACCAAGTCATTTGGCTCTGTCTGGAAGTTGAATCTGTCCAGGTTAATGGCTAAGATCGATCCTTCCATCTGATATAATCTTTCTGTGGGTTCAGCTTTATGTATGCCTTTGAGAACCATGCTTCAATGTTGGAGATTCAGTCTTTCAGGTGGTTGTTTTTGCTAACAGTCAAGACCTTCAGTTGTAGCTGTGTTTCATCCGCATGCTGGTAGAGCTTTATGCTTTTATTAGCCAGGAGTATGCAGAGTTTTTTTAAATTATAAATGCTAATTTGCTGTGGCAGAGCTTATCATAGTTGGTTGTGTGTGCTAGAATAACAAGCATTGGCAAAGCCAATAGGTCTCGCCTATGGGTGAGCAATTGGCTTTGGCAATCGGTGCGGTGGTGAACGGACGATTGGGTGGAGGTGGTGAACGGGAGAGTAGGTAGATAACAGGACTGGTAAAAAAAAAAAGTTATGAAGCAACCAGAGCTGGTAGCTTCTCAGTACTTTATCCCCCATTTGGACTGTTGGAGTGGAGGCCAGAAGAAACAGGGACAGAGGTACGAGGGAAAGAGAAGGAAAACGATGCACTTTATAGAGTGGCTCAGTCTCGGCTCCGGTTCAACATCCTGTTGATCTAGGCAAATTACTTGATCTTCCCTTGCCTACATAAAATGAATTTTTAATTGTATTTGTATGTATGTAGCCCTTACTACCCGTGACGAGGCGTTGAAGTGCTTCACAACCAACTGAACAATATAAAGCCTTTAGCCAACATTAAATGTAAAAGCACACTCTAGTTTAAATCCGAAAACAATGTTGATTTCTCATTATGTAAATAGCATACTTATCTCCCCCATCCCAATCATAGTGTGTCCCGCCATTTGAAGAATTACAGCTCTAATAGGCACTCTTACTTCAAGACCACACCTTCTGTGTTACTAGCTCTTCATAACACCCTGTAGTACGAAAAAAGCCTTTGGAATATGAATTTCAAACTAATGAATATCTAGCCAAAAGTCCCAATATTATTATACTAAAGCTATGGTTTCTCATAAGACGTGATTACAGTAAGTCCGGTAACAAAGGTAATAAGTAAGTAAAATACGTTATTTGATTTTATTCGAAAGTCACCAAAAAATACAGATAAACTACATTGCATAGAATATCATTAACCTGGTTCCACTACAGATTATAAAAAAATACATTAAACATACTTCTGTAACAAACTGATAACGTCACAGCATTAAAAATAGCTAAAAGGGACAAAGCCCAAATTTTAAAATAGAAATCAAATACTAACATTCATCGTCCATTAGTAACACCGGGTAAAAAACGAGACAAATAAAAACAGATAAGTGATTTTAGCATTTGGAGAAAAAGAAAGGTCGGCCGAACTTGATTGAAATTTATTGACAAAAGAAGTGGACGTATGAATTTATGACAGAGATTATTAAATCTGGGGCATATCATGACAATGCGAAGGGAGTCAGGGAGAGAAACATCATCACACAAAAACGAAGGATGGTCTGAAACTTTGCACCAAGACCCCTTGGGTAACAGAAGTTGCTAAAGCATGCTAAACCTAAAATATGTTAACAACCTGCGGTGATAATTGGATATCTCCAGGAGCAAATAGGGCTTCTTTCCGGGAACAGTTTTCACCATGATGGAGTGACGCATAGAGCGTTGGTGAAGAGCCCTGGCCTCGCGTCCGCTGCTATCCTTTCATAAAATGCCTGTTCTAGCCATGATATATCCTGCCTAACTATACCTTCTGGATTAGAAAACACCACGGGATGGCCCAAAGAATTAAAGGTGAGCCTAATATAAGCAAGCCAGGGAATGCTCAACATGCCGTCCAAGGTCATACAGTTGCAAATAGTGAGCCTATTAAGAGACAAATCCTCTTTCAACCAGACAGGCAACCAATATAACAGGGGACGCAAGGCAATGAAGTTGGTTATGTACCCTTGTCCCACTTCCTCATGAAGCATCTCAAAGGAAGTGCTCGCTGGTACTTTGAGAAGGCTTCCCAGGAAGCATTTTCCGCCACCTGGAACTGTGGACAAGACACATAGGCCCAAATTTGACCCATACGCCTTGCCAAAAGACCAACCCTATTGATGGGCAATTTAAACCTCAAGGTATTTTTCTTCGCCAAGGGTTTCCAAGGGAGTCTGGAATCCACAAGGATTTCTAAACACAAAAAATGCTCAACTCTGGAAATTGGATGGCCCTTGACCGTATAACTTTTAGACCTAGTGTTCCTAGGGCCCACAACCATGACATAGGAATTGAGGTAATTAGTGGTGAGATCAAGTCCATCCATATAAATAACAAAAAGATCTAGCAGTCTCTGAAAACCTATAGTGGTTCGAGACATGAGGATGGTGTTGTGTGTATAAAAAAACAGGCAGATGGCAACCGCCTGCCGACGGAACATCCATTCATGATTCCAGCAGGGTCACATCCAGGCCATTATGTAAAGAGTGAAGAGAAAGCGGGCCAGGATGCACCCCTGGCGCACCACTCTCTCCAACTCCAGGGGCATTGTGCATTACCCCTCCAGCCTATATCTGACTCAAGAAGAGAGCACTTCATCCAAAAATGTAAAAAGGAAAGCAGGGCTGGTTCTACCCCCATGGACCCAAGCACAGTCCACAGCTTAGCTCTGTTGACACAATCAACAGAGCTGAGCTTAGGTCCAAGAAGGCCAAGTGGACTGCCCCCTCCTTAATATATTTGCAGTCAGCAGGAAAAGAATCAGGGTCAGAACCACCGTGCCCCATCCGGCCCTAAACTCATACTGGCCTTCTGAAAGGATGTTCTTATTTCACGTGGACAAGCAGTCGAGCAGGACCCTTCCCAACACCTTAACCTCACTGTCCACCAGCGAAATGGGGCGATAGCAATCTAGGCTAGCCCTGCTGGCCTTCTTGAAGATTGGGACAAAGATGGAGCATTTCCAGCCAAAGTGGGGGGGCTCTCTAATGGGCGCATTAAAATGCTGTGTGAGTAAGGGGGCCCACAAATCCACCTCCGATTTAAATAAATCACTGGGAATGCCATCAGGGGCCAGAGCCTTGCCCTCTGGGTAGGACATAATGTCTTTCCTTACCTCCTCCCATTCCAAGCAACTACCATGTGGAGTCCCTACCACTGACGAAAGGTCATCACAGGAATCAAGATCGTACGTTGCCCCTAAGTGATCCAGCCACACCGGAGGAGAAATAGTCAGGGTCTGTGCACTTACTTGATCAGACGAAAAAGTGTAATGGTTCACGACCCTCCAGAACTCAGCAGAGTCATGCGGAGCAGAAACCCCCAACAACTTGTCCCAAAGCTCCCTCTTGAGAAACTTTTTCCTCTCACCACGAGCCGCATGATAGCAAGGTCGAGCCCTTCTGACTTCCTCCCGATTTAGAGACTGCCTGTGCAGGGCAACCATCTACTAGGCGGTGCTGGCTGAACTGCTCGATGGGTGATAAGGGTAGACTTAACAAAACCAGCAATATTAGCAAAGGCAATTAGAATGTATAATCAGATGCCCCATCGACAAGACAGATGCGCAAATCCTGATAGCAGGTGGAGAGTAGGGAAAGATAAAAACCCACTGGTACCACCTTGGCCCATCTGAGCCTTCGACCCTGCACAACAGGGTGGACAGGCTCCAAAAATGGACATCAGGCGCGCCTTCAGTCGCAAACCTTTTAAAAGAGGCCAGCAGGGGATTATGATCGTTCAAAGGGTGAAAGACAACCTTAACATCAATTAAAGAAGCAAAAAGGCAAGAAGAAACTAAAATACAAACAATAAAAGAAGAGCCTGTCCCAACTCCTTTGAAAGTGGGGATCTGCGATGCATGGCAGGCAGCCAGTCGATTTAAAATCTTCACCAGAGTGGTTCACAAACAGTGAGTTAAAGCAATCTCTAGGGAAGTGTGTTTCGGATGTGCCTTGACCCGGCACCGGGTCATCGTCAATTAAGATAATATACTTTCTTATCCACAATGAGGCGTGTGCTCTAACGTCAATAAAGCTACAAGCGGAGAATGATAGAGGTTAACATACATTATATCCTTCTACCACTCACTCCTTGGTCATCCCCATACACACTTCTCTGAGCACGGAAATTCGTTTCCTTGCAGATCATTCTAATCTAGGCATTTTTGCAGACTTCTTCAGTGCCAAGCAGTGCTGTGAGGACAGTGAGATTAGGAAAATTGTTTAAAGTGAGGATTGTGAAAGGAAGAGGTGCTCATATCACTGACAGCGTTTTGCAGGTCCCGGTAGCAGCTCGAAGCACTAGCATCCGTCGTACTCTCACGGGGGGCCGAGACTCCCACACTACTGACTGCCAATATGGATGATGTGCGGTTCATAGTAAAATTAATGTGCCCATCACCTTGTGTTTGCTGCATCCTATTGACGAACTGAATAAATAGTACCACTGGCTTCCCTGTCACATCCTCTTTTCAGAGAACTCTTCCCAACCAGAACCAACACTCTATAATTTCAACCATACATGTACCCCATACATCTGAGACGTCCCTGCTACAACAAAATTGTCTGCAAAGTTATTCTGCTGCTCACTGGCAGGACATGACATTTCTAAAGTAACGTTACTTGGACTGCATGTGAAAGCATAACACCATACCAGGGGGTGGTCAGACTTGCTCTGCACTCACTCATTACACTCCGAGCTGTGCACGTGACATGTCCAGAGCTGCCTGTAGCTCCCAGTGACCACTGACCAATACAGTAACTGACTACCCTGTGTCACTGCACCTGCCCCAGCCCCACGCACCCACAGCTCCATGCACTCCCTCCAAGAAAGACAACAGGAGCTCACCACAACCTTCCCGGGAACACAGTGGAAGGGGGCACTTACTAGGCGTATTTCAGAGTATGTTTACACAGTAAGATCCCACAAAGTCCGCTGCTTTCTTCAGGTGCTCTGCAAGGCCTTTGAAGAGGTCTCCAGCGGCCCCCGGGAGGTGTCTCCGGTCCTCAGTCGCTCTGTTAAATATCAGGACAGATTCTTGTGCGCTCCTCACAAGCTCTGCAAGTTGTGTGCAGAGGCGCTGGGTGGCCTCAGACTGGTGTCCCCGAGCCGCGTGGCGCTGTGTCTGCATACACTGCTGCGCTGCTGTCAAGACCCCTGTAACTGCTGCCATGAGGCGCGGCACGGTCTCCGACGGGCCCCGCTACCCCGCAGTGTCTCCTCTCGGCCCCACTGTTGGATGGTACTCGCTAACGGCGAGTTAGTCGAGAGCTCTGAAAGTCTCCTCAAGAGGAGCTCGACTGACTCACACGCCGCCTCCTGGACCCAGGAGCCTGTCGCCCCCTCAAAGAGTGACCGGTAAGATTCCTGGACAGACTCTAGTGCTTCGTTCAAGAGCTCTTCGAGGTCTAATAAGAGGCACTGGACGGCCTCATACATGTAAACTTAAAGTCGGTCTGCTTCTTTCTCTCCGATGCACGACACAGAAGTGCTGGCAACTAATGGCACGTGCGAAAATGCACTGCTTACACTGTTTCATAGAACAGAGGAGAGGAAATGAAACATTAGTTCCTAACTCTAGGAGCACTATCTATGCAAACGGCGTGCTACTGTTATCTCGTGCGAGGTGGGGGGGCGTGCAGAGATTCATTCGCGGGAGCGATAATTGCTCCAGTGAGTGAATCTCCTGACGTGCACGTGTTGCCATTGTAGGCAATGGAAAGCGTGCACGTGCTTGGCTGAAAAGCCTAAGCGCTCGGACAAGGTCTTTTTCCTTTGCAACGCATGCGCGTTGCGAAGGCAAGACCTAAAAAGGAGTTTTTCCAGCACAAAAAACATTTCTAGGGTTCATTCATGTCTACACCATCTCATCCCTGATGTTATTTTTGGTTCAAAATTCCATCAATTTTGCATTGTGTTCGCTCCTGTGTTGGTGATATTACCGAGCGAAAGTAATGAGCATACTTTCAAATGCCTCCAGAGGAAGGTAGTGAATCTGCTCAGCAACAGCACCGCAGTGTGGAAGGGGCGACTGAGCCTGTATGGGGTGGCCTTCTAATATGCACTAGTAGTTGAGACACTGCAATATGGGAATATTCACCCCTCAGCAGCCCTGGGGCTCTCCCACTACTCCAAGGAGTTGGAGTCGTCCCTGCTGCAACTTACTGAAGCCCATCAATGCCAGTATTGGTGTTGGCTCTAAACTGGAAACGCATCTCAACCTCAGAGGAGTGACGCATTTTACCCACCAGCATGCCCCGGTTGCCAGGGGACAAGGTGGCAACACATCAAAGAACCTGCTGTCAACACACTAGATGCCATTGCAAAAGCTTAGTAATTTCAATCAAACAAATGTAACCTGCAAATCTCTCTTCTAGAGACTTAAGCACAATATACAGCAGAAACGGACTCTTTTTTGAGTGCCTAAACTCAATCATTCAACAACTTCTTGCTGATGCGCCCAAAGGAGTCCTACCTGCTTACCAATATTGCTTATGCACCCCGATTCGAGAAAAACAAATCGCCAACCCAGCAGTTTTATCCTCACTGGTAGAGGAGGTAAGATACCACAATATTGAAAAAGCAACCATCTCAAATAAATTGGATTCTTTCAATATAGTCCCCCATTCTACATCGGATTTGCAAATGACACAACCAACAGACATCAAAATTAGTCCTACTAAATGTGCAAGTGCTGTCTTAACAATTATACATAAGGCACAAGTACATGTAATACTGATTACGGATCACTGACAGAATATCGATTACACAAATATAGAATTACCAAAATATCAAGGAAAAAATATACAATGCAAAAATATCGAATTCCTATCTCCAAACAGGTAAGTACAAAAATATCGAATCAAAAATATTGTTGTAAAAAATATAGTTAGTCAAAATATCGATTTTTTTAATGTATTAAAAGTAATTGAAAATGAATGAAATAATAAATATAATTAACTTAAACATACTTAAAATACTTAAATAACCTTAAAGGTAATAAATAATTAATGTAAGTAAAAAGAAAATAAACATACAATTTGATTTTTTAATACATATATATATATATATGAATGTAATATTAATAAAAAATATACAATATTTTTACCGTAGGATAGCGGGAGGGTAAAATTTACTATTACCACGCCAGTGAGTGCAACAGTAGATAAAGCGTTGGATAGTGTAGGGGTAATAATTACTATTCCCACTCCAGTGAGTGCAACAGTAGGGAAAATGTTGGATAGCATGAGGGTAAAAATTACTATTCCCACTCCAGAGAGTGCAACAGTAGGGAAAGCGTTAGAAAGCATAGAGGTAAAAATTACTATTCCCACTCCAGAGAGTGCAACAGTAGGGAAAGCGTTGGAAAGCATAGAGGTAAAAATTACTATTCCCACTCCAGAGAGTGTAACAGTAGAGAAAGCGTTGGATAGCGTAGGGGTATAAATTACTATTCCCACTCCAGAGAGTGCAACAGTAGGGAAAGCGTTGGATAGTGTAAGGGTAAAAATTACTATTCACACTCCAGTGAGTGCAACAGTAGGGAAAGCGTTGGATAGCGTAGGGGTAAAAATTACTTTTCCCACTCCAGTGAGTGCAACAGTACGGAAAGCGTTAGATAGCAGGAGGGTAAAAATTACTATTCCCACTCCAGTGAGTGCAACAGTAGGGAAAGCGTTGGATAGCGTAGGGGTAAAAATTACTATTCCCACTCCAGTGAGTGCAACAGTAGGGAAAGCGTTGGATAGCGTAGGGGTACAAATTACTATTCCCAGTCCAGTGAGTGCAACAGTAGGTAAAGCGTTGGATAGCGGGAGGGTAAAAATTACTATTCCCACTCCAGAGAGTGCAACAGTAGGGAAAGTGTTGGATAGCGTAGGAGTAAAAATTACTTTTCCCACTCCAGTGAGTTTAACAGTAGGGAAAGTTATGATTAAATATATTATTTAATAAATTAATTACCAATTTAATAATATGTAATAATTAGTTAATTAGAAATACAAATACATATTAGTTATTAAAAATCAATTACCTATTCATATTAATTAACAACTAATTAATTTTCAATAATAAAAACGAATTATTAATAAAAATTAATACCAATTAATAATTAATTAACAGTAAATTAATGATCAATACACAAAAAGTATTTTTAATATGTAATTAATTACAATTACATTACTTCCCAACCTATTCCCCTATAAACCCACAACCTGCTACGGAAAATACAATAATTAAAATGATCATAATTATCAAATAATTAATGAACAAAAATGAATTACCAATTAATAAAAATTAATTACCAATTAAAAGTGTATTAACAATAAGTTAAAAATCAATACCAATAAACAAATAAAAAATATTTACTTAATTACAAATAATTTACTTCCCACCCTATTCCCCTATAAACCCACAACCCACTACAGCAAATAAATTAATACAATTAACATAACTATCAATTAATCAATTAATACAAATTAATTACCAATTAATACAAATTAATTACCAATTAAAAATTATTTAACAATAATTCAAAATGAATACCAATAAATAAATAAAAATATTTAATTAATTACAATTAAATTACTTCCCACCCTATTCCCCTATAAACCCACAACCCGCTACAAAATTAAATTACGCTAAAATTAAATAACATTAAATTCATTCTTAAAAAAAATTAAACCTACATTACAAAAATTATATACCCTTTTCACACATACACTAACATACAAAACACTTAAAAAATTCGATATTATTAAAAATTCGATATATTTTAATGCCTATATTATATACTTCGATATTTTGACTTTGATATTTTGACAATCGATATTCCTTACCTTCAGTTCGATATTTTTAACCACTATATTGTGTCCATTCTACATTTTTAATTCGATATTATGTCCATTCTATATTTTTACTTTGATATTATGTCTGATTACCACTTTTTACCCTAGGAAATCAAACTTGGAGAATCATATTATTATATTGTTGAATACACTATAGTGTACAAGAATTAGGCAGAAGAGCTGCTGTAAACAGTTTACAGATACAAACCAATGATTTCAACTCATCATAATATTCTAAGCATGAAAGAAATTAACATAGGAAAGGAAATTAAAAAAGGTAAAAGAAGGAAAATACAGAAGGGCAAAAACTGGCCTAACTTTACCTTAGATTGGAACAATTAGACAAGTTGCTTCTACATCTCCTTCTACTAGTGAAGTCCTGGAACCTGACCTCAACATAAGTGTCACCTTACCCTAATCTAGACTCACGCAGATTCAAAACTCCAACCTAATGAAGAGAACTAAACAAATTGTCTTCATTGAATGAAAACCTGTTGATATGTTGATGTTACTTAACACTCCAATGTTCAAGGGTGTGTTAAATCAAGATAAAATTACGCCCTTCCCCACCTCAAAATGTAATCATATATTTGCCTACGTTAATGTCCCAAGTTAATTGAGCAGCAGCAAAATTCGAACCAGTTTTTTGATCAAATAACCTAAACCTCAACAGATTTGGACATAGAGGTAATTAGACACACCATTTTACAACTGGAATACAGATCCATAGAAAAGGATAACATCTTAAATAGGGGCAAAATCATCAAAATGACTGGCTTCACACAAATGACCTAAAGCATCTATCATCAATCCATATTGCTGCAGTTCAATTTCATCAGCCTTTAGGTTTAGAACCAAAGTTTTGAAGACTGGGGATACCTTGTCTTAGCTGCTTAAGTAACACTATCCAACAATTTTTTTCAACCTGAACAAAACTCAATCCTGTCACAGCAGGTTTCTCTATACTTAAGAATACCATTGATCTGACCTATATCCACAAGAGAGCACAACAATCAATCAATCAATCAATCAGGGGTTTATATAGCGCACTACTCACCCGTGAGTGTCTCAAGCCGCTGGGAGGAGCGGCTCCGGATCAGTCAAAGAGCCAGGTCCTGAGGTCCTTCCTGAATGTGTGCAGGGTCAGGGAACGTCTGATGTTCACAGGGAGGTCGTTCCAGGTCTTGGCTGCGATGTAGGAGAAGACTCTCCCTCCGGTTTTGTTTCTGCATATGCGGGGGACCACTGCCAGGGCGAGGTCGGCGGAGCGGAGGATCCTCCTGGGCAGGTGGAAGAATACTCTCTTGTTGAGGTATTTGTGCCCGATGTTGTTGAGGGCTTTGTAAGCGTGGCTGAGGAGTTTGAAGGTGACCCTCTTCTTGACAGGGAGCCAGTGGAGGCAGCATAGGTGCTGGGTCATATACTTGTGGCGCAGAGTCCCTAGGACGAGTCTGGCTGTGGCGTTCTAGATGGTTTGGAGTTTGTGTAGAAGAGTTCTGTTGATTGCGGCGTAGAGGGAGTTGCCGTAGTCCAGTCTGCTGGTTATGAGTGCGTGGGTGACGGTCCTTCTACAGTCAGAGGGGATCTATTTGAAAGTCTTACAGGAGTGCGAAGGCAGTTAAAACGAGTGGAAGCAACGGCGTTGATCTGGCAGTTCATGGAGAGGTAGGAGTCGAAGATGATGCCGAGGTTCAGAGCATGGTCTGTAGGGGTGGGTGGGCTTCTGAGGATGAGGACCTCGGTCTTGTCTGAGTTGAGCTTCAAGCAGCTGTCTTTCATCCAATCAACCACGTTCTTCATTCCTTCCTGGAAGCAGTGTCTAGTGTCTTCTGGATTATTTGTGAGTGAGAGGATGAGCTGTGCGTCGTCGGCACAGGATACGATGCTGAGCCCATGCTGTCTGACGATGGTGGCGAGGGGGCCATGCAGATGTTGAAGAGCGTGAGACTGAGTGATGATCCCGGGGGTACTCTGCAGTTAATTTCCGTGGGTTCGGAGAGGAAGGGAGGGAGTCAAATCCTCTGGGTTCTGCCGGAGAGGAAGGATTGGATCCAGTCGAAGGCGCCTCCTTGTATCCCCGCATCATGAAGTCTGGCTGCGAGCCTGCGATGTGAAACGGTGTCGAAGGCAGCAGAGAGGTTTAGAAGGATGAGGGCCGCAGTGTGTCCCTGGTCCGGTAGCATGCAGATGTCGTCAGTGGCAGGGAGGAGGGCGGTCTTGGTGCTGTGGTTGCTGCGGAAACCAGACTGGGAGGCATCTAGGATAGAGTTCTCTTCAATGAAGGTGGTCAGCTGGGCGTTTATGAGTTTCTCTGTGACTTTGGCCACTAAGGGGAGGAGAGAGATGGGCCGGTAGTTTTTTCAGGTCTGTTGGGTCGGCCGTTGCTTTTTTTAGGAGGGGTTTCACCTCTGCCCGTTTCCAGTCATCTGGGCAGATGCCGGATCTGAGGAAGGCATTGATGGTTCATCCTAGTTCGGGTGCGATGACGGCGGCCCTGTGGAATATGTGTGGTGGGCAGGGGTCCGTTGGTGCTCCTGAGTGAGTTTCCTTCATGGTCGCGGTGATGAGTTCGACGTTAGCAGGATTACAGGACGTGATGGTCGGCTTAATGGCGGCAGTGGGTAGGGAGATGGTGTCCGGGGCTGGTTCACTGAGGTTGTTGTAGAGGGCCTTGATCTTCAGATGGAAGTAGGAGCTGAGCTTGTCGCAGAATTCCTGGGAAGGTGTGAAGTCTGTGGCTTCGCAGGTGGGTTTTGCGAACTGCTGTATGATGTTGAATAGCTCCATGGCATTGAACGCATTGGTCTGGACTTTGTCTCTTATGAAGGTCCGTTTGGTGCCTCTTATGTGCTGGTGGTATACCTTCAGGGCACTCTTGTGGTTGTTCCTGCTTCTGTGGTTTTCTGGTTTCGCCGGGTTTTCTCTAGGCGTCTGCAGGAGTGTCTGGCTTCTTGAAGTTATGTGGTGAACCAGGGAGCCTTCAGGGGGCATTGTTTGTCGGGGAGGTGGAGGGATGCAAGCTTGTTTGCGCAGCAGGAGACCCAGTGCTGAAATTCCCTGGCTGCGGTGTTGGTGTCGGTTGTAGTGATGGGGGGGTGTTGACGGAGGGTGGTGTTGAGGTGTCCCTCTGTGACCTTGCTTTAGTCCGTCGTGGCTGGCTCGAGTGGGCTTGGGTGCGGTGGTGGTGTTGAAGTTGAGGTGAACACAGTGGTGGTCTGACCAGAGGGGCTAGGTGGTGTGGCTGAATGTTTGTTCCTCCCGCAAAGATGGGGTCGAGGGTGTGGCCCGCTCTGTGGTTGGGCATGTTGACGAGCTGCTTCAGTCCTAGGTTGGCGAGGTTGTTGAGGAGAGTGATGGGGTTGGGGTTGTTGCAGTTGTTGAGGTGGAAGTTTAGGCCCCCGAGTAGAATATAGTATGTGGAGGTGATGGCGTTGGGTACTTTGAGCTCGACAATGGTAGTTGCGGGCTGGGTGTGAGGTCCTGGCGGTCTGTAAATGAGGATGCCACATAGCGTGGTCCTGGGGCTCGTCTGGATCTGGAAGTGGAGGTGTTCTGTTTTGGAGTGGGGGTCACTCGTGCTGGAGGTGGAGAGTTGGAGGGGGGTCTTGTGTGTGATAGCAAGTCCTCCTCCTGGGCGGTGCGGGTGGTCCTTTCTCTGGATCTTGTAGCCATCGGGATGGCAGTGGCAATGTTGGGGCCGGTGGTGGCGTTGGTCCAGATCTCCATGAAGAAGGCAACGTTGGTCGAGAGAGTGTTGTTCAAGTCCCAGATTTCAACACAATGTCGGTGCAGGGAGCGCACGTTGAGAAGGATGCAAGTCAGGGTTTCAGTGGTGCGTGCATCAGGCGGGCCTTCGGCAGTCGTGGGAGCTTTGTCGATGGTGAAGGATCTGCTGCAAGGTCTGCATGAGAACTGACCATGGTGGTGTTCGGCGGGGTTCTTGCGCAGTCGGTATGTCTTCCAGGGTTGAGTGCGTGGAGGGTGGTTGAGTCGTAGCGGTGGGATCTAGGAGAACCAGGGTTCCTGCAGCTGGTCGCAGTCGGGTCGAGGACGGATGCAGACGGGCTTGCCTTAGGCGCGCCTTCGGCATGCCATCGGTGCGACCGTGCAGTGGTTGGCATTAAGTAGGGGAGGGGGCGGAACTAGAGGTAGGGCAGCGGGGCTGAGTCAGGGGGCGGGGGCCGCAGGGCAGCAGCAGCAGGAAGAGTAAACCGTACACAGTGAAATAAACAGTAACAGCACACAGTGGCCCAAGCAAATACAAAAATGAGAGAGTAAAGGAGGTTTACAAGCAAGGATGGAACAGCAGGCAAAAAAGGAAAAGACACCTGAGGCGCGCTGCTGGTGCGAACCCTGCTGTGGAAGGACTCGGAGGCGTAGCGATGCGACTGCGAGCTGGATCTGCTGGGGAGTGCTGGCCTGGACCAGAGGTCAAGGCTTCACAAGCGCTCCCCCGCAGTGGTCAGCATTAAGTAGGGGAGGGGGTTGGGACCAGGGGTAGGGTGGCGGGAGCGGGGCTGAGTCGGTGGGCTGGGCCGTAGGGCAAGAGCGGCGGGAATGAGTAAACCGTATACAGTGAAATAAACAGTAACAGCACACAGTGGCCCAAGCAAATACAAAAATGAGAGAGTAAAGGGGGATTACAATCAAGTCGCAACGGCAGGCAAAAAAGTAAAAGACACCTGAGGCGCGCTGCTGGTGCGTACCCTGCTGTGGAGGGGCACTGAGCTGGGGTGATGCGACTGCGAGCCGGAGCTGCTGGGGAGTGCTGGCCTGGACCAGAGGTCAAGGCTTCACAAGCGCTCCCCCACAGCAGTCAGCATTAATTAGAGGAGGGGGTCGGACCAGAGGTAGGGTGGCGGGAGCAGGGCTGAGACGGGGGGCTGCAGGGCAGCAGCAGCGGGAAAGAGTAAACCGTACACAGTGAAAAAACAGAAACAGCACACAGTGGCCCAAGCAAATAAAAAAAAGCATTTGCAATGCAATAGGTCTCGCATTATTAAAGTTAGAGCTATTGGCATTGTAAATGGTAATGCCTGTTATTTATGTTTTTGCTTTTAAAAAGGCATTGTCATTTACAATGCTAATAGCTTAAACTCTCGCAAAAGTGAGACCTATTGCATTGCAAATGCTTGTTTAAAGGACGCCCCAGACACTTCTTCCCCAACCTACCAACCTTCAGCGATAGAAGCGCGTGGTGCTCCAAGCCGGTGCCCACCCGGCATTTGCCCCAAATTGCGGCGTATTTCCACTTGTAGCGAGTGTCACCTCGCTTTATAATTAAATTCTGGAGGGAGCCTACCCCTCGTGTGTCGCCCCGCATCACCGCCGCAGCCCGGGACAAACCGAACATCGCCACCGGCCTGCGACCAGGAAGTCAGGCAGGCCCGGCGGGACAACCGGAAACCGGAAGTAGGAGGGCGGGAGCCTACCCCGCCTCCCACGGAAGAGCCGCGGCTGTTTTGAGCACCGGAGCAGGCAGGAGCCTACCCTGCGCCCCGGTGCACTTGCCCTGAGAAGGAGGGAGGAAGAGTCCTGCTGCCGGCGCCTTCCACAAGTGAGGGAGAGCCCGTGGTAACCGGCATAGACGAGCCCTGCAGCTGCCAATGAGAGGAGAGCCGCCGCACCAAGGAAGCCGGTGAGTGAGGAAGGCGCCATTTGCACTAAGAGCTGCGGCGGGGGGCTCTGTATGTATGTGAGCGTGCGTGTGTGTATGTGTCTTGGGGTCTGTGTGTATGCGTGTGTGTATGCGTGTGTGTTTAAAAGAGGCCGATGACTGTGGGGGGGGAGAGGGGGTGTGTGTGAGCGAGCGAGTGTCTGTCTGTCTGTGTGTGTATATGCGCGCGCATGTGTTCCTGTGCCAACTTCAAGAGCCGGGGATGTGCACGGCGCGGGGCTGGACGTGCGCGTTCGCGCACCCAAATCCAAAAGGAAAAGCTCGTAACACCCTCTTGTCCCTAATTCCCCCAGACGGCTGACTAAAGTTGTCGAACTGGAGCATCCTATCGGATGCACTCCAGCTCGACCTAATGAGAGAGTAAAGGGGGTTTACAAGCAAGGACGGAACGGCAGGCAAAAAAGAAAAAGACACCTGAGACGCGCTGTCGGCGCGAACCCTGCTATCGAGGGGCTCTGAGCCGGAGCTATGCAACTGCGAGCCGGAGATGCTGGGGGGTGCTTGCCAGGACCAGAGGTCAAGGCTTCACAACAGCACTGATCTTTGTCTTTTGGGAGCAATCGAATGGGTGACACTGTAAACCGGGGAAAAAAAGAGAGGAGAATGCACTCAGGAAGAATGGGGATGGCATTCTGCCACCCTATTTGCAAACAGAACATACTGAGCAATAGCTCCACTTGCAAAGCAGCGTCACAATCAGTCAGCAAACGCAAATACGATCTATATCCCTGAACATGGCCGACCTGAAGAAAGTATTATTAGACCCTGAGACTGTGGCCTACTTGCACTCAAATCATTTCATTTGCATCCAGGAAACCTGAAGCAAAACTAAATTCCTGCTCAAGGCATAAAGTGAATATTTCTTACCAGATGAGTAAGCTATAAAAATGGGCCACGAAAAAGAAGATTGTCTGCAATATGTTACAACACTAAAAGAAAACAAAATAAAATGATCCTTTGACAACCCCTTCATGCTGCCAATAATTGTTGAAAACTGTGATTTTGGTGGTACAACCGGTGTTTTGATAATAATCAATGTTTATATCAATCTAGCGGCAAAAGGGAAAAAAAATATCATCAAAAAAATGTAACATAATTTCACTCCAATAATGTGCACATATGGAGATAGCCCATGGATTGTCACTGGCAACTTCAATTTAAACCTATTCCTCAGTTCATTGAGAGATACCAAACACTTTATAGAAAACACAAGGTGAGAAATTCCACCCCAAGAAACCAGACCACAGTGAGGTGAACAATTAGGATCCTTATTTTTATATTTCCTTGAGAGTCTAGGACTTTGCAATTTCAGTGGATGATTAAAAAAAATAATGTCCTCTATCACATTTACACGATTCTATCAATAGGTCGCAGTTCTGGATTTCACGCCCATGTTGCTCAGTTTGTTTGACAAAGTCAAAAGTTTAAATATTGGAGGTAGATGCGAAAGTGATCATCAGCCTCAAAAGATAATCATTCATTACATTAATAAACCTTGAAAAGGCTTCTCACCTTGGGAACTTCCAGGAACCTGGATACCTGGAAAAAATTTGATGGAATCCAGCCAGTCATCACTAATTACTGCTTTTGGAAAAGGGACAGTAACTTCTCATTTCTTCAGGAACCAAATCTAATCTGTGCATTGGAAGACATTCAGGTCCAGATAATTAGTACCCTCATCCGAGAAGGGCATCCTACTGATGAATAGATCAATTTCAGGTTCCGAAATCACTGTCATGCTAAGTCCCTGAAGAACCAGAGACAAAAACTAGGATATGAGGAAAACAAAAACTATCACAGATAAGGACCAACCATCTGTGAAAGGTTAACCTGCCATGCAAACCTTACGAAAACAACGGTATGGGAGGCAAATAAGAAACCATACAATTAGGAATTGTTGGATCTTTACGTCACCTGTAACAATAAAAAACAAAGAATGTTCGGGATAATTATCAACCAAATAAGCAGACAGCACTCCAGGACCGAATGGTCTTCCAGGCGCATTATATAAACAGGACCCTGCTACTTGGTCAAAATCGTTTCAAAGTTTATATACAGTCAGTTTAATTACACAAACCATTGCATCCTCGTGGCGTGGTTCAATGATGTAACCAATCTACAAAATGGGTCCCACTGCTAGCCCAAATAGCTATCAGCAGATAGCATTGCTGGATGTAAAGTTAAAATACTTCAATAACTTTTATTGAAGGATCTGGAGAGTTGGTCATGAACCCAAAATTTGATACCATTCAACCAAACTGCCTTCTAAGCAGTCCCAAGTACCACATAAAATGTGGTTGCTGTAGCAATGACAATCCAATAATTGCTTGAAATGAGGCAGCACCTGTACTCTTGTTTCTCTTGTTTATAGATTTCAGTATGGACTTTGACCATGTGAATAGAAATTTGCTGTGTAAAAAGTTTGGGAGTTGGCACATTCCCTTTAGATATCTACAAGCAATACAGCTTTTATACACAGATATGTGTTTGGGTACTGGTAAAGCTGAGCATAAATAAGTCAATTTCATCAACAATTTACACCTATGCAAGGTTGTATCCTTGACCCGATGCTTTTTGATTCATGCATAGCTGATTTGATCCCCCCATTTCATGCAGTCAATTCACATCCTCCTAGATTTGGCTTCAGTCATTACATCACTACAGTATGCCTATGATGATGAGCTCTTCAATCTAACAGGGATTGGCCTCTAGAAACTATTCAATGTGCTAAATCACTAATGCAAAATTAACCAATTGACAGTAAATCTAAAAAGAACAAAAAATAGTCTTTGGAAGTAAAGTAAACAAGTCCAGGCTCCTAGTACCTGGTCGAAAGATGGCTGGATAAAACCACTAAATACAAATACTTGAGAGTAAGGTTCGAAGAACAGGGGGGGGACTTACAACACCTGAATTCCTCAAACAAAAGGCCTCTTCCCTATGCTCTGCTTTCCGAGCTTTGTTGCACAAAACTAGTAATTAGTCACCAATACGTATTACTAAAGTGGCAATATAAAAGCGCATCCCCACTGTCCGATATGGCACAGAGGCATATCCTGATATACTCGTCTTTTGTTAACATTAGCCAAAGCAAAGTGTGCAGAATTCCTTTAAAATTACCACAAAACTCATCACAAACCCAGATTAAGCTACAACTTGGCCTAATGGATCAGCATGTGGCTGAGAAAACAGCATGTTTAAGATATATGCACAAACTGAAACCCTGCTTTTGGGGAGAAATGAAACCAGTACCGGCCAGCAACAACAACCAATTTACCTTTCCGTCGGCCCTAACCTCATAGGGGGTGGACACACTGTGAGAAGACGATCTGCCATACCCCTCTTTCAGGAAAAGTTTGAATAAACTGGCAAAACAAACGTTTCTAGCAGTGGACAAATCACATTTCATCAAAAGAAGTCATGCATAGACAGTAATAAACTCTTATGAAGTGCTCAGGCCACAGAATTATCTAGCAGACACCTTTTAAATACATTTCAAAACTAGATTAATGCACTACGATTTGGGCTCTTCCCTTCCGTGGATTTTATATCGAAAAGGGCAGAAACCGAATTATGACGGAATGCTGACTTTGTAATAAGCAGTAGGAACCACTGGTCCACCTATTCTGAACCTGCACTATGTTAGTTAATGAAATAGTTTTGCATACGCACCAACCACCTTGCGTTACCGCGTATGCAAAATTACTCCCAAGTAGTGTCTAAATTAATCAGATATATCAAGTATGTTGACAGGCTGCTAGTGAGACTACCGAAGCATTCTCCATTTGCCATTTTATGTGCCGCGCCCTCTGGGGCTAATCAGTGCATTTTCAAACTCGCCTAACAGGAGTATGGGCGCTTCCTAATATGCTGCTATGTCTTTTATGTAAGCACAGCACTCTAATTCTCCATGTTCAAGTACACAGCATATCAGGAGCTTTTCTTGAACTGACATGATGTAGTAATAAGTGTACTTAAAGCACTTTCTGTTTACAGAAATATTAATATCCCTTTTCTAGTAATTCGTCTTAATTGATCTTAAACTTTGGGTTGCACGCTTTATATGTTATATCTCTCATGTAAAATATATTACATCCTGTAATTTTATTATAGATTTATTATTATACAAAAAGGTTTGAATTAACCGAAATAAAATGTAAACTCCACAAATTCAGACATCTAAAATCAATGGTAATGTATTTACTGCTGGCTGTAGTTTTGCCCCTGTATTAAAGCGCAGAGAATTGTACCTTAAGGCGGTTTTTCCACTTTCTTTCATGGGTAGTACTGACTGCTGAAAGTACATTTTAAATGACCACAGGCAGTGTGCCTACCACCTTTCATTGGGAAGGTTCTTTATGATATTCTGATTAGAATATAATCATGCAAAGTATGCAAGGCTGAAATATAAATATGTATTTCGAGAAACAAAATCATCCTTAGAAACAACATCACATCTACAAACTTAAATATTTGGTTGGCATAAAATACTGGAAAATAATTTAGGGGCACTGCAACTTGGGCTGTGTTTACATGTGGGCATGAAAGGTTAATATGCGTGGTTTCAGCGGAATAAGATGGACCAATATTAACTCTTGTTCCTGGTCAATAGCGGTCCCTTGAGCATTCGTTGTGCTTTCCTTTTATTGTCTTAGAGTAAAGGTTGTTCCCTGCAAATTGTTCAGTGTGAATGCAGCCCCTCGCTTTACAAAGCAGTTCGAGGGAGAAAGGCAGCCCCACACATGCTCCCTGTACGAAATCTGTTTAAGATGCAAAGCACCGTTGTCATTTATTTGCTTGGCAATTGCGTCTGTTGACATCAATAACCCTTGTAATAGAATGCATAATATGTGTTCATTGTGTTCAATTTGAGATTTGTAAATCGCCGTCTACGGTAGAGACCGAAAAATAAAGTTATGTTTATTTCTGAAAGATGGTGCATATGTGATAAAATGAATAAGGAAGCGGATGTCATACTAAAAACGAGTTGCCGTGTTTAGAGATGGCTAGAGTGTTCAAATAGAAATGTATCCTCAAGTCAGAGGTGTTTCTAAGATGCTATGGAAATCTGGTACTAGGTACAAATGCACTGGGCATTTTAAAGAAACTAGTAAAGTGTCTGCAAATTGAAGAGAAACTCATAAAATGATGTGTCATAAATCCCCATATTTCACAAGATATATGGAAATATGCGAAGTATTTCAACGTTCCCCGTGAAATATGGATTTCATCATGTCAGCAACAGCCCCCCACCAAATGCAGAGCTGTATCATTGTCTGGTGTAGTAATATTATGTGGCATGAAGAATCAAATTATGCTGCAAGGTTGTCTAAATTATGCTGGAAGAAATGCAGATGTTGCAGCATATGCTCTGGCAATATTATTTCCATCCATCTAAAGTAGTATCTATTTCAGGCTAATTGCCCAAAAATGAACATGTAACATGGTGAAAGACAAGACCTAAAGAGAGGCGCAATCCCACAAAATTGAGCAATACACTGTGCCTGGCCCCTTGGAGATGAGTCAGGGGAGTCGTGTGATCCCAGAGAGAGAGGAACTGGCACAAGGCACTGTGGAGATCCTGGAGGCAAGAATGGGTTCCCAAGTGACGCTGGAGGCTAAAGTGGACACAATGGCTATGGACATTAATCATCTGAGGTTGGCCCTTCGGAAGGTCGTATAGAGGGTGAGCAGTACTGATGAGGAAGTTAATAACCCTGGGCGTAGTGGGCGTAGTGGGGCTATGCGAAGCACCACGAAGGGGGGAGAATCTACGCGCACCCACACACTTTGCGTAGCCCCACAATGCGCCACCCGCCTCCCTCCCGCCCTCTTCTAAATGCCCTTAATATAATGTTTAAACATTCTAAAACTAGAAAACGATTTCTCGCAAGAAATGCGCATGCACGGGCACCCGCGCATGCTCATTTGTGAGGAAGACGTCGGCAAGATACCAGGAAGAGGGAGCCTCGGGACGCCGCATCGCAGGTAAGTTGTTTTCTAGTTTTAGAATGTTTTAAAATTATATTAAGGGCATTTAGAAGAGGGTGGGAGGGAGGCAGGTGGCAGGCAACTTCGCTCCTCCATGGGGTGTGCGTAGTGTTGCCTAGTACGCCTAATTTGCGAATCGTGAAGTAGGCAACACTACTCACACTCCGTGAACGCAGCGGAGTACTACGCCCACTAAGCATGGGCGGATTTTGCGGATTGGCAATCCGCGAACTTGCGTATTTACGGATTCGCAATCCGCGAAGATCCGCGAACTCTAGCGGACTTGCGGATTTTTCCGTTTTTTGTGTTGGCGCGTGTTCGCGCCGATTTTGGGACAAGTTCGCAATTGCGAACTTACTTTTCGGCTTGCAACGGCCGCGACTATGTTGTTTCTACGTCTGGTTTATCATCACAGGTTCACAGCACCCTCTGTTTCACCACTGCCACCCTCTGGGACACCCATGCCACCCTCTAGTACATCCTCACAGGCACCTATTAGGTTTATTTATTACTGTAGATTATGGTGGTTGAAAAAAGCTAGCACACCTGCCCTTCTTCAACTGCCATCAATTAATTTGTGTTTCATTAATGTGTCAGTAATTTTGAAAGTTCCAGTCTGGCTGGCACCTGCTTCCTTCCTTATCTGTAATTTGCTATTTGTTGCAGTGATTTTTTTTTTTTACAGGACCTTTATGGTGCTATTCTATGAGCCTGCTGTTTGGGTCATAGCAGGGTCATAGAATTGTTGCAAACTCTGGAGGGGCCCATCAGGAAGCACTACCTTGAATGTTACTAATGTTAAGTTTGAACTTTTGCACCTGCTCATTGCTTTCATTTTAGCTAAAATCGTTTTTTTTGCAATTTCGCGCGTTATTTGGGGCGCGAATCCGTGCGAGATCGATTTCGGAAGCCGCGAATACGTGCGAATACAAAATTGTTTTTGTTGCGACGTGTATGTTCGCGTGATCTTGCGCGTGTTCGCGAGGCGCTTCTAGCTATTCGTTTGCCAAGTTACCCTATCGGTCGTACACGGGCGCGGCCATCTTGTTGGCGTGACGTAATTCCGTTTCCGCCCGCTATGTGTAATCTCGCAAAGTGTGCTGCTCGCGAGTACAAGTTCGCGCGTACTCGCAAGGAAAATCTCGCGCGAACTTACCCACGCGGTCGTGAACGGGCGCGGCCATCTTGTTTCTCATTCATTGCTATGGTTCTGGGCATGCTTTCTCTATCCTCTCTCAATCTCTGCCATCCTTTGCTTGTTTGAAGTTTTTTTGATCTAATTTTACTTATTATCTAACCCTCTATTTTTCTAGCTCTATATTTTTGTGTTTTCTGCAGCTTTTAGTTACTTTTAAACTACTTTTTTAAACTCTTTTATTTTCTTCTTCACTATTCTATTTCTTCTTTATCATTTAAGTTTATTTCTGCCCAGACCATGGTAAAGGGAGCCGGGAAGCACCCTGAGAAGGGGAAGGGTCCCGCACCCCGTGCCCGGCTCCCGTGCGGGCGTTTAAGGGGGGAGCAAGTGGTCCCGAGGGAGATCTTTAGCGCGGAGGAAGTGGCGGCACTGATCTTCCATGTCCAGCGCCGCCTCCCCAAGACGATCCTGGGAGGCGGCAAGATCGCGACCGGCTATGGCATCCGGGAGCGCCGCCAGCGGTGGGAGAAGGTGTGCCGGGCCATGTACAAGATCTCTGGGGTCCGGCGCACGTATAACCAGGCCACCCACCGCTGGACCGATGTCATGGACCGGGAGCGGGACTTGCTGGACGCGCTCGGCGTAGAGGTCCCCGGGCTTGGTGAGTAGTAGTAGTAGTACATTTACTACTCTGTTTTATCCGGCTCTGTTATTTGCAAATCTTTGTTCTTTACCAAGAGCAATAATGCTGCCGATTACATTGAGGTAAATTATATTTCAAAATCTTCTATGCATTTCATTTTCAGGTGCACTGCTCTCCTTCTCAGTAGCCTTGCTTGCTACTATGCTTCTTTGTTTTGTATGTTGTGTTCAGAAGCATTTCATTGGCCTGAGAAATTATGTATCAGTGTACTGTAAAGAAAAGAACTGCGTAATGCTAGACAGTAAGGGTCATATTTTCAATTACCGGCGCATCCCTGCAAAGTAGCAGGGATGCGGCAGTAATTGTGTGCCATGCCACCACCACCCATTGGCCCAAAACGTCACAGAAGCCTTACGCATCTGTGCCGTAAAGGCAGCGCATTGCTGGAGTTGCGTGCCAACGATGGCGCAGCTCCAGCAATGCTCTGGGGTACCCTATCTCCCCAATGCTGCATCAAGCCGTACGTCGGCTTCAAGCGCGCAGGGTTTGAGTCATGCATCATTGTCATAAAAATGACTGATTGACATCTTGTAGATTTCCCTCAGCCACTTTTAGGATTCGTTCCTGCGCAGGTACGCCCTCCCTTGCGCCGGAACGCCCCCTGATGGCGCAGGGCTTTACAACGTGATGCATCGCCCATATGCCCATATGTGTTTTTTTTTTAATATATACGCCGCACCAACACCATGGCGAGTCTTTTGTTCTGCCGCTGCGTCAGAAAAGGCACGCAACAATGGAGGAAAATCAGCCGCAACTTCCGCAAGGGACTTATAAATCAGCCCCAACAGACTGAAGTCCAGTGTCCTTCCTTTAGACAGTCACATGGCTATCAGAAGAAATAGTGGCGGTGGTGGCGGGTGGATTGATAGTTTGAGTATTCACTGATCTGCAAGCAGGATGGACTTTGTCTGTCACGTGTTGTGCACTACTGCCTGCAGTGCCAGGCCTAGGCAAACCTCTTTAGTAGTCTGTTTATTGAGTTACATAGGAACTTTCTAAGTCAACGTTCCGCAAATCAGGCAATACGAATAACGTAGTATACCACATGAGATAGATCCCGTGGAATAGTTGTCTATCTATTTGCTATTTTTCCAAAATATGTTGTTATTGTTCTTTTGAAATGTTTGATTTGGTTGAAAAATCTCATCCATGTTTTATGGTTTTTCTTTCTTTCATGTTGTACATCAGCTCCCCCCAAGGGCAAGAGGACACAGGAGGAGGGTGCTGAGGATGCAGGCCAGGATCGGGCAGGCGAGGGCTCCTTTGCTGGCCCCAGTAAGTTTACATTTTACTAAACAGTACCTATTTTTTCCTAGCGTTCCTCATTCGATTTTTTCTAAATCGTCTTTGATCTTCTTGTAGACTGAATATAAATTCTTATCCTGCCTCGAATATGATGACTCCCTGTGGTATTACTAGACTATTTTTATTAGTCTGTCTGTGTAGCTAACTAAGATTGGACATTTGGCAATTCCATTGGACTCCCATTATATTCAGCAATACCTCTATGCACTGTCTCCTTACTGACTAGATAGTGTGGCAGAGTCATTCAGCTCCCGAAGTCACCGATTATAGATCCCCAATGATCTCTAGATTATCGTACGCAGGACAAGAGAGTAGTACGGAGTCACAGCACAGTCAAGAAGTGTCAGAGGCACTCATGCTTGCAAAAATTCCAAAACCTTTAGCTCATCCACTCTAGTCTAGAGGAACAAAAACCACAGAGTCTATTTAAGTGTAAAAGCTTTATTAAAAGTAAACACATTTATTGAAATCTACTTTGTCATAAAACTATTTAACTGTAAACGGAAAAGTGGTTAGTGCTGACGATTAATTGGACACATTTCTTGTGGTCGAGCCGAACTCTCACCTACTTTGAACTTGATCCTGGTCGTGTTCTTAGGACTCAGGAGTCAAGCTTCTGTCTGTTAGGAGAAAAAGTGGTGCGTGTTAAAAATCAAAAGCAAGCATTCATCAGTTGTGCATAAAAGTGCAGCAAGACAACAGCCTTCCCTGGAAAATGGGACATTTTTACTATGGAGTAGACAGTCACAAATTATTACATTGTATTCTGTTTTTTTAACATTTCTCCTAGACCAAATATTATATAGTAGTGAGTGGTGTATTCTAACTTTCTTAAATGTACTTTGTAGGTGTAACATCTGGTGACGGGGCCAGCGCGGAGGTGGCTGATGTGTTGGACTTGGACTCGGAGGCCTCTGGGGAGGATGCGGCGGTAGAAGAGCTGGTGGCCGTTCCTGTGGGGGATCAAACGGTGGTGGCGGAAACAGGTAAGCTATATATTCCTTACTTATTGAGATTGAAGACTGCATAGTGTGCTTTCTGCACGGGTGTATTACAATTACAAATCAACCAGGTAGTAGCCTCCTCGAAATGTACTTCGACTTAGCTGTGAAGTTTTTGGTGAGAAGAATCCCAATAAGTTCTTAGACGAACGTGATGGATGGGATGAACGAAAAGCGAAAGAAGGGTGTAAGTAAGTGGGACGCGAACTTGTATGATGGCTGGCAAAGAAGAACGATATGTGTTTGCTTGGACCCAGAGGTGGCTGGGAAGGAAAGAATATGGTATGGTGCATGGCTGGGTCAATGATGAAGCAAGGATGGGTGGAAGGACAGCAGCCTGGGTGGGTGAAACAGAAACTGTATGTGTGCGTATACTTTGAATGAATGGATGCCTGGAGCATGGTATTCTCTGACTCTTACATAGCAAATGTGTATCTAGAGAGAGTAGATGGTCGCCAGGTGAAGTAAGTGTTACCTTGAAGAGCATGTACCACCGCACCCGCACGTCCGTCCCAGTGCAGGGAAGGCAAGGAAAAGAAATTGTAAATGTGTCCAATACTTCCATGAATAGTAGCAGTACTTTGTATTGCGTTTGCATTCACAGCATATATCTGGTTATTACGGTGGACACTGTACCTCTCTTAATAACTTTAGTTTACTTGTAGTACGTCATTCATGTGTGGGTGTATCACTGTGTTCACTCAATATTAAGCAAAGCACCTAAAGTCATCTCATCTGTCATTAAATACGTCCCATGTGAAGTGATAGATAATCAAATTAGTTAGCTTCTTCAGTTTCCTTTTCTAGTACTCATTTGCACTGTAGGGTGAAAGGTAAATTAATTAAGCAGTAGCCCTTGTAACAGAGTATTCTCAGTGCCACCCGTAATAGAAAAGTAATAGCTTCACCACCTGCATGTACTGGACCGGTACAGTAACGCAAGTCTGTCTCCATCATCATGGTGTGCAACTTTTTTTCTCGGGTGCAACTTCACTGTGCTGTGTCCATGTCATTCTGCCGGCTTGCATAAGATAACGTACCCATTTCCCTAAACAAGAGAGAAGAAGAAGAATAAGACTGGTGTACTGTCATAGTCGACTGTAATGGAAGTCCATAGTGGTCGTAGAATTAGTTCATTAAACTACCACTACTGTTAGAGCAAGGATGCAGAAGTGGGAGGGTTACATAGATACTGTCCTCAATAGTTATGTACTGTGCTTTCAATTTGCTACTTGTACTCTGTGACCCAACTTTCGGCTCAATCACTTTGTGTTATTAATAAGGAGCATTGGTTACAGACTATGTCTTTCTTTCTTCATATAGTTGCTCCTTCTTCCAAATCAACAACAAGGAGGGAGCAGGCTAGATTGGCCCGGCAACGGAGGCTGGAGGCCACAGTCGCCGAGTATCGGCGGCTGGTGGCCCTGGAGGAGGAGGAGGACACGCAGTCGAGCGGGGCAACATCTTCGACTGCATCCTCCTCCGTGACTAAACCAGCGGGACCGAGCCGGGCTAAGAAAGCCGACCGCCACCGCCAAGCACCGGAAACACCAGCTGCCCCCCACAGGAGCTGCAAGGAACGCCAACACCGCCTCCGAGTCCGCATGTCCAACCTGGAGCAGGAGGTCCTGAGGTATAAGACCTTGGTTAAGGGCCTCCGCTCCGAGCTTGCCACCCTCCGCAAGGAGTATGATGCCCATGCCGCATCATGCACCAGCACCAGCACCCTCCAGTAGTGGAGTGTCCCTTGCCCTTTTTTTATAGACTTTTGGGGGGTGGGATTTGGGAGTTGGGATCGTTTTGGGACGTTTCAGAGACAATCGTTGGGGTTAGGGTGGGTGAGGGAGATTATTTTGTTAGGGATAAATAAATATATTTTTCAACTACTTTATCTGACCATACCTGTTTTTTACTGCTTTTCAGTCTGGTGGGTGGGGGGCGGGGGTGTAACAGTAACTTTGTTTTCCTGAACAGTCGTAGGACTTTAGTAGTACAACCGTCAAACTCTTGTCTACTCCGAAATAATACTCCATTATACTACCTCCCACCAAACGCTTATCTTACCTGTAATTTGTGTTAGAAATTAGGGCTAGGCCCAGGGCTGGCTCCAGGTGAAATGGGGATTAACGTTGTCATTCCTGGGCGGGTGACATTTCCTCATTGCGGTGTTACTAGTGGTGTGACACAGTGGCAGTTGCATGCCTATGGAAAAAAAGAAAACGAAACCTTGTTTGTACTCCTTACTGTAGCATTACAACGGTTACGGTACGATCGAGAAAATAGCAGGTGACAGTACACTAGAACAGTGCCATAATGTAGCCTAACAAATGGTAAAGTATTGCAAGTATAACTAGTACTTGCGTTGAATTTATTTGACATTGGCTACTACTACTAGAAGATATAGTACTGAAGCTGAGTAAGTCTAGAAGATATCCTCGTATTCCTTCACCAGCCTGTTGCTGCTATCACCTTATCCTCCCCAGCAAGTGTGTGGAATTATTGATGTCATTTTAGTCAGACATCAAGCAAAACAACACAGCCCGGGGGAAGAGGGTTAGGGTTTGTAAAATGGATGGGAATGGGGGTTTCTTTTTGGGTAGGTTTTGTTGAGAGAAGAAAAAAAAAGCAGAGCATGGACAAACAATAATTGAAGATACAGAGTTTACAGACAATCTTTGGTTACAAAGTAAAGGTAAGCACATGCAGTCACACTCATAGAATAAAAGACAACAATGGATACTGTATCTGTATTGCGTATGTTGTTGGAGTTGTCCTGTTGAAATTGGTAAGTAAGTTGCATGCAGCAAACAATTCCTCTTATTGGCGGCACTCCTCCATTCCAGCTGACGCTTCGTCCATCAATGTGGTGGTGACCACTGACAGAAGAGACACCCTGTCCACTGCCTGCCTGGCGGATGTTGACTGAAACCCGGCCTGTAATTATTGAACGGAAAACAGGAAGTGCTATTACAATACCACTGATAAATAAATAAAAGGTATGTACGCTGTGTGGTTCAAAAAGTCACACTTTGATGATGCCTAGCAGAAAAATGGTTACAAAACGTACTTTGAAAGTA
Organism: Lissotriton helveticus; assembly: GCF_964261635.1. NCBI lineage: Eukaryota > Metazoa > Chordata > Amphibia > Caudata > Salamandridae > Lissotriton > Lissotriton helveticus. The sequence goes on along the minus strand of NC_136071.1, from coordinate 925,575,507 downwards.
ACAGTAGACCCAAATACAGACCGTGGATTGTATTCAAACCACTTGCCTGCAAGCAAAAGTATCCATAGCCAGCATCGCTCCAACAGTGCTCTACAACAACAGAACCGCGTTGCAATAGAACCCCCCTAAACACATGCAATCCTGCTGCTAGGGCTAACCCTAACGAACCCTAACTTACAAAGTGCCAAAACTGGTGTTTCCTTATGGATTTTGTCCAACTAACTTCTAGCCGGTATTAGACCTTCCCAGGAATGCCCCAGGCAAGACCCGCCAACCCACCCGCAAAAAAACACCCGACACAACACCACCAAACAGCGAAAAAGCTAAATCTCATACTTACAATGTCTCTCGGCCTTCGGTCCAAACGCGGCGCTGTGCAGCTAGGTCGTCATCATCATCAATCATCATAACTCCTGTTTTCCACCACGGATTTCCTGAAAAGCAAATGCAATCAAGATTAGACTGTCGCAGCAGTGCTTCGACAGAGACCCCGGCCGCAACCCACCCACGAACAGCAGGAAGCCCCCCAAAATGCTACATTGAGCAAGATGTCTGAAGAAATGGCAAAAAAAAGGCTGTTCCTTATGGATTTTGTCCAAAACACTTGTATCCGGTATTAGACCTTCCCAGGAAAGCCCCAGGCAAGACCCGCCGGCGCCAACCCACCCGCAAAAAAACACGCGACACAACACCACCAAACAGCGAAAAAGCTAAATCTCATACTTACAATGTCTCTCGGCCTTCGGTCCAAAGTAACGCGCTGTGCAGCTAGGTCATCATCAATCATCATAACTCCTGTTTTCCACCACGGATTTCCTGAAAAGCAAATGCAATCAAGATTAGACTGTCGCAGCAGTGCTTCGACAGACACCAAAAATTACACACAAACCCCCGGAACCCCGCCAAAGAGCACCTCAAAGGCAAGCAAGTCAGCAAAAACGGCAAGAAATTTTCACCTCATATTTGGTCCAAAACACTTTTGTCCATTATTAGAGCTTCACAGCAATGGGCCCAAAACCGTCAACTCACCCGCAAAGAAGTACAACACCCCCACAAGTGCTGAGTCTTTCTTCATTGTGCGTAATCCAGCACTCTGCTTGGAGGGAAATCGCAGTCTGGAGGAGGAGGATAGAGGAGCATGTTCTTCAGAACTTGTGAACCTGAGGAATGTAGACTGCGGCACCTTCAAATCAATAAGCAAACAAGTGAAGACAGTACTGATGATGGTCTTCTTTTTGGGATTAGGTGATTAAAGTTTGAATTAAATTAACTGTGCAAAACAAAGAAAGAGAGACACAAAGCACACAGGAATAAAAGTGAATAAGGACGAAAAAGAAAGTTCTTGATTGATTGTCTCATTTTCAGGGCTCGGTGTCAGGGAATAAGAACAAGATTTCGTCATCATACTCTGCGAATTCAGGCTGGATGAGGTCAGTGGCACCGAACAGAGAAAAAATCCCCTCATCTACGTTGCTGTCCTCATCGTCTTCATGTGGCGTGCTTTCTCGCACTTTGTAATCTGGTGGTATGAGGTGCTGATTCATCTTGATCATTGTCAGCCGCTCCACATTTTTGGGCGATAGGCGGCTCCGTTTGGCAGTTACAATGCCACCAGCAGCACTGAAAACACGTTCAGAAGACACACTTGCGAGTGGGCAAGACAAATAGTTTATAGCCAGGTTGTAGAGCTGTGGCCACAATTGTTTTTTGCCATGCCAATACTGCAATGGCTCCTCATTAAGAAAGACCACTGTTGAGTCATTCAGATAGTCCTGCACCATCGACTCAAGGTCATCAACTGTTCCTCCACTTTGCTTACTTTTTGCTGTGCCTGTGACATTTTTTAGAGAACCATACCCCATCAAACTTAGCCAATCCTCCTCCCCAGCCACTGTTAGTGTTGTCATTGTGTGTGGTGCAGATGATCCAGTTGCCGGTGTCTTTAACGGCTGAGAGGTCACTTGTGCCCCAGCCACAGGTGCAGAAGTGGATTCTTGTGACTGCGGATGGCCTGCTGATGCTGATGTACTGGCTTCTCCTTCAATAACCTGCCGTTCTTTTTCAAACCTCTTGGCTGACCAGGCTAACCAATGTTTGTACTTTTGAACATCTGCATCAGCGAAAGGAAAGAATGCGTTGTCTGCCAGCGCCTTTTTGTAGCGTGGATCCAGAATAGTAGCACAAATGTAATGCTGATCTGAGTTGATGTTTTTAAGACGTTCATCACCACGTAGGCGATGTAATAATTTCTCAGACAAAATGAAATGGTTTTTTTTTTTTTCATCTTTTTCAAACTCAGAAGAAACCGCCATCAGTTGGTGCTCCAGTATGCACAACAATGGGATAGCTTTTCCCAAATTACAGTCCTCCTGGCTGACTGCACGCGTGAAGAACTCAAAAGGACGAAGCATGTCTGTCAGGCTTTTAACTATGGCCCATTGCGCCTTACTCATCCGCAGGTCCTCCTTCTGAGATGTAGCCTCTGTCAAGAAATAGTGATCGAGTACCGTATACTGCTCATGCAGACGCTCAAGCATGTAGAAGGTTGAGTTCCAACGTGTTGCCACCTCCTGGATGAGTGCTTTCACTGGCATTCCACGTTGAAGTAGCAGTCTCCGCAGATGCTTCCGGGCCTTAAAAGAATGGCTGAAATGGTTGCACATTTTGCGGCAGGTGGCCATTACCTCGAACGCTGGACTCTCTTTATCACTCAAGAATTTTTGAACTACCAGGTTGATACAGTGCGCCAAACACGGCACTCTAACATGGTGACCCTGTGACATGGCCTTAACTACATTGGCGCCATTATCCGTGGAAACATAACCAATCTTGCGTTTTAGGGGGGATAGCATTGACAACACCTTTTTGTCAAACTCTTCCAAAAGGTTTTCTGCTGTGTGACTTTTCTCCAAGGCAAACATGGCTAGTGTTGCATGTTTCCGAGCAGCTTTGAAAACTTGGTCCGGGTCAACACCTGCGTTTAGCTTTGCTATAACACCTGAAAAAGAGACCCAGTGTGCAGTGATGCACATGTAATCATCGCCTGGGCCACTGGTCCACATGTCTGTTGTCAGATGTATTGTGTGAACAGCACTCTTCTGCAAAGCTGCCCCAATCGCCTGCAGCACATCTTCATGTAGTGCTGGAACCGCAACTCTGGCAAAATAGAACCGGCTCGGAACCTTCCATTTAGGGCAGAGCGTTGCAACTAATTCAAGAAAACCTACCGCTTCTACAAAAGAAAAAGGTAGAAGGTCCACAGCTAGCATTTTAGCCAGCTTAGTGTTATACAGACGCGTCAGTGGGTGGTTGCGTTCATATGGCACGTCTGAAGTAAGCATTGTTCTAATGTTGCCCTGGACCAAGCATTTACGGGCTGATAATGACTTCGTTGACCCAATTTTGCTCGCTGGTGAACTTTTGTGCGTTGGTGTCTCACTCGCTCCAACACTCTTAGTGTGCCTCACATTGGGTGTGCTGCTGACAGGGGTACTGGGTGTAAGGGAAGTGTTTGACACGTCTTCTTCCTGCTCGTCATCATCAGATGAAACATCAACGTTTCCTTGAATTTGGCCTTTCTTGATCGCATCTAGGTGCGCAAACCATTTGACAGTGTGCTGTCTCCTAAGATGACCTCTCTGGCCTCCGGTACCATAGTTGGTACTGGTACCTGGCTTACCACGACTAACTGCTTGCTTACAAATGGTACAAATGGCAAACTTTGGATTTTTTGGACAAACAGTAAAGAAGTCCCAAACGGGGGACTTGAAGTGTCTGTGGGACATGGAGGAGGCGGCGATACTGGTGGTGGTGGTCATGAAGCTAATGCCAGATGAAGTGGAGGATCTGGATTGCCCAACTTTTGTACGTTTTGCACTTTCACCGCCACTAATTAAGGTCGAGGTTGACGGAGGTCTCTTCTTGCCAGAAAGAAATATGGAAGCGGGACGAGTTGGTGTACTACTTAACTCCAATGATTGTGGTGTTTCCACTGCCTCCTCATCGACAACATCATCATCATCATCACGCTCAGCAGCTCTTCGGGCTAGGGTCAAAATGTCTGTTTGCTGCATGCCCGCTGGGGCTGCAGTGACCTTTATGATGACTGGGTCGTCGTTGGCAGAGTCTTCATCAGCAGCAGTATCCGCCACTTCTTGTTGAGCCTCATCACACTCCATAAGTCTGAGACTTTGGACGAGCTTCCTTTTACGCTTAAGTACCTTTGTTGGATCATGGTGTGCCTCACTCTCAGACGGCTGTGGTGCTGGTTCCCAAGTTTGATCCGTATCATCAGAAGGAGGTGTGCTTGAAGAGGATGTAGACACCACCCTTGATCTCTTCCTTGCTAGGGTTGTGGAAGACAATGAAGGATCATCAGGAGGAGTGGCTTCCTCAAATGATACCTCGCCTTGATTGTCGATTTCCTGATGTGCCCCTACTTCGGGAGGAACAACTATTGTGGGCACTTGTTGTGACCCTCCATGCACCTCTGCATGCGCATCTCCTTGCGCTGCCTCTCCTTCCACATGTACTTGGGCTTGTACTTGCACATGTGATTGTTGTTGCCGCTGTGGTTGTTCAACACTCGTCAGATGAGCTACAACAACCTGTGTTGATTGAGGGACATTGCTGCTGCTTTCTTGCGATGAGCCAACATCACTGGTCGATGGTGATTGAAGAAGTATACTGGCTGCCTCTGCAGCACTCAAGGGCTTGGACTTAAGTTGGCGTGGTGGTGGTGGTGGCACTGAGCCCAATGGAGCGGGGGTGCTGCTGCCAGCTTGGTCCCCAGCAGATCCCGCTGCAGCTGCTGCAGGCATACTTTTTTTTTTACTCACAAAAAAAGGGGCGGGCGGCACACCAGTGTCCTTGGTAACTTGCTTCTTCTGCTCCTTACTGGCACCTTTCTTGCTAGAGGAGCTACGGGTTACTTTTTTTGGGGCCATCTTCTTCAGAGCAGGTCAGCAGGCAGCAGTTGCACGAGTTGCAGAGGGTTCTGTGTCCAGACGTGACGTCGCGTGACGTTATGCTGCACACACCGCTGCAGGACTTCTTCCTGGCACTGGTGGTTCTATTGAGTCTTCTTGTGCACCTAAAAGCAATGGAAGACAGAGGAACATCAGTTCAGTTATACACCCCAAAAAATCGACAAAACACAGAAAAATGAGCACAATCCCATGCCATCCATGATGTTTACATTGAAGACACCCCACAGAAAGACTAGGGACATGCAAGTATGCAACACTCACTACCCCTGGGCATAAGGGATGAAAAGTAGGCAAAATAAGTGCAGGCCTCAGACACTGCCTCTCCTCAAAATGGCCCCCTTACACCCCAAGCACATGTTGCTGCCTGTACCAGCCAGCACTCAAGATGGCCACCACCACCACCCACATGGCCAGTCCACATCAACAGTACACCCCCAAAAAACAGAAAAACAGCCAGAAATCACCACAATCCAATGCCATCCATGATGTTTACATCAAAAAGAGTGAGACAACACCACAGGCACACTCAGTCCATGCACCACCACCACCCCTGGGCAAGCAAAAGGCCACACCAGCAGCCCCCCAAAAACGACAAAAAACAATAAAATAAGCACAATCCCAGCCCATCCATGGCCTCAATTATGTTTAAATTCAAGAAGACACCCCACAGAAAGACTAGGCCCATGCAACACTCACCACCCCTGGGCAAAGGGCCACACCAGCAGGCCCAAAAAAACGACAAAAAACAATAAAATCTGCACAATCCCAGCCCATCCATGGCCTCAATGGTGTTTAAATTCAAGAAGACACCCCACAGAAAGACTAGGCCCATGCAACACTCACCACCCCTGGGCAAAGGGCCACACCAGCAGGCCCAAAAAAACGACAAAAAACAATAAAATCTGCACAATCCCAGCCCATCCATGGCCTCAATGGTGTTTAAATTCAAGAAGACACCCCTCAGAAACACTAGGCACATGCAACACTCACTACCCCTGGGCATAAGGGATGAAAAGTAGGCAAAATAAGTGCAGGCCTCAGACACTGCCTCTCCTCAAAATGGCCCCCTTACACCCCAAGCACATGTTGCTGCCTGTACCAGCCAGCACTCAAGATGGCCACCACCACCACCCACATGGCCAGTCCACATCAACAGTACACCCCCAAAAAACAGAAAAACAGCCAGAAATCACCACAATCCAATGCCATCCATGATGTTTACATCAAAGAGAGTGAGACAACACCACAGGCACACTCAGTCCATGCACCACCACCACCCCTGGGCAAGCAAAAGGCCACACCAGCAGCCCCCCAAAAACGACAAAAAACAATAAAATAAGCACAATCCCAGCCCATCCATGGCCTCAATTATGTTTAAATTCAAGAAGACACCCCACAGAAACACTAGGCCCATGCAACACTCACTACCCCTGGGCATAAGGGATGAAAAGTAGGCAAAATAAGTGCAGGCCTCAGACACTGCCTCTCCTCAAAATGGCCCCCTTACACCCCAAGCACATGTTGCCTGTACCAGCCAGCACTCAAGATGGCCACCACCACCACCCACATGGCCAGTCCACATCAACAGTACACCCCCAAAAAACAGAAAAACAGCCAGAAATCACCACAATCCAATGCCATCCATGATGTTTACATCAAAGAGAGTGAGACAACACCACAGGCACACTCAGTCCATGCACCACCACCACCCCTGGGCAAGCAAAAGGCCACACCAGCAGCCCCCCAAAAACGACAAAAAACAATAAAATAAGCACAATCCCAGCCCATCCATGGCCTCAATTATGTTTAAATTCAAGAAGACACCCCACAGAAACACTAGGCCCATGCAACACTCACTACCCCTGGGCATAAGGGATGAAAAGTAGGCAAAATAAGTGCAGGCCTCAGACACTGCCTCTCCTCAAAATGGCCCCCTTACACCCCAAGCACATGTTGCCTGTACCAGCCAGCACTCAAGATGGCCACCACCACCACCCACATGGCCAGTCCACATCAACAGTACACCCCCAAAAAACAGAAAAACAGCCAGAAATCACCACAATCCAATGCCATCCATGATGTTTACATCAAAGAGAGTGAGACAACACCACAGGCACACTCAGTCCATGCACCACCACCACCCCTGGGCAAGCAAAAGGCCACACCAGCAGCCCCCCAAAAACGACAAAAAACAATAAAATAAGCACAATCCCAGCCCATCCATGGCCTCAATTATGTTTAAATTCAAGAAGACACCCCACAGAAACACTAGGCCCATGCAACACTCACTACCCCTGGGCATAAGGGATGAAAAGTAGGCAAAATAAGTGCAGGCCTCAGACACTGCCTCTCCTCAAAATGGCCCCCTTACACCCCAAGCACATGTTGCCTGTACCAGCCAGCACTCAAGATGGCCACCACCACCACCCACATGGCCAGACCACATCAACAGTACACCCCCAAAAAACAGAAAAACAGCCAGAAATCACCACAATCCAATGCCATCCATGATGTTTACATCAAAGAGAGTGAGACAACACCACAGGCACACTCAGTCCATGCACCACCACCACCCCTGGGCAAGCAAAAGGCCACACCAGCAGCCCCCCAAAAACGACAAAAAACAATAAAATAAGCACAATCCCAGCCCATCCATGGCCTCAATTATGTTTAAATTCAAGAAGACACCCCACAGAAAGACTAGGCCCATGCAACACTCACCACCCCTGGGCAAAGGGCCACACCAGCAGGCCCAAAAAAACGACAAAAAACAATAAAATCTGCACAATCCCAGCCCATCCATGGCCTCAATGGTGTTTAAATTCAACAAAACAGTTGTATCATGCACCCATAACCAACCCTGGTCCTACTGGATACTGTGGCTACCCACAATATAATTTATTTAATTTTCTGAAAAAGTTCCAAAATTGTACTTGCAGCAACTGTAATGCCCCAAACAAACTTACTTGTGAAAGTTGATTTCTAATCCAAAAGTGATCCAAAGACAGTCAAAAAGGCCTCAAATCCAAATATCCAGCAGCACCCACAAAAAGTAATCCTTCCAGCTCCAGATCCAAATGAAAGTGACCAGGAGATGGACAAAGCACTGGGAGGAGCCTGCTGGACAGGAACAGGAAGTTGGAGACTGTGGGGCACTTCCTTCCTCCCCCCCCCCCCAAAATGGACTCCTTGCAAAAAAAAAGGCCATGCAAATGTCAACCTGAGGAGTGATTCTGATAAAAATCATAATTTTCTGAAGGTTTATCCTGTTTGCTGGTGATTTTCTTGTGCGAAATTGCAAAATCTCTATTTCGCAAGTGCGAGATTGTTCCTTTCCGCCGCAACTACATGTTCGCAATTGCGAACTCTCGCGAGGTGTGCTGTGCAA